>NC_089274.1:29031920-29757743 GCF_963678975.1 Dysidea avara
TTTATTTGTAGCTGAATTCTGTACAGGTGATTTTTTTTGCTGCTGAGCTCTTTACAGAATGGTTTCTTTGTAGCTGAACTCTCTACAAGGTAACTTCTTCTAACTGATCTCTCTACAGTGAGATTTGTTTGTAGCTGAACTCTCTACAGGTGATTTGTTTGCAGCTGAACTATCTAGATGATGGTTTCTTTGTAGCTGAACTCTCTACAAGGTAATTTCTTCTAGCTGAACTCTCTACATGGTGGTTTCTTTGTAGCTGAACTCTCTACAAGATAACTTCTTCTAACTGATCTTTCTACAGGGAAATTTGTTTGTGGCAGAATTTTCTACAGGGTGATTTCTTTGCAGCTGAACTCTCTACATGGTGGTTTCTTTGTGCTGTAGCTGAACTCTCTACAAGGTAATTTCTTCTAGCTGATCTCTCTACAGGGTGATTTGTTTGTAGCTGAATTCTATACAGGTGATTTGTTTGCAGCTGAGCTCTTTACAGAATGGTTTCTTTGTAGCTGAATACTCTATAAGGTAACTTCTTCTAACTGAACTCTCTACAGGGAGATTTGTTTGCAGCTGAACTCTCTTCATGATGGTTCTTTGTAGCTGAACTCTCTACAAGGTAACTTCTTCTAGCTGAACTCCCTACATGGTGGTTTCTTTGTAGCTGAACTCTCTACAAGGTGATTTCTTCTAGCTGATCTTTCTACGGGGTGATTTGTTTGTAGCTGATTTTTTTACAGGGTGATTTGTTTGCAGCTGAACTCTCTATATAGTGGTTTCTTTGTAGCTGAACTCTCTACAAGGTGACTTCTTCTAGCTGATCTCTCTACAGGGTGATTTGTTTGTGCTGAACTCTCTTCATGATGGTTTCTTTGTAGCTGAACTCTCTACAAGGTAACTTCTTCTAGCTGAACTCCCTACATGGTGGTTTCTTTGTAGCTGAACACTCTACAGGTGATTTGTTTGTAGCTGAACTCTCTACAAGGTAACTTCTTCTAGCTGATCTCTCTCTACAGGGTCATTTGTTTGTAGCTGAACTATCTACAAGATAACTTCTTCTAGCTGATCTCTCTACAGGGTGATTTGTTTGTAGCTGAATTCTGTACAGGTGATTTGTTTGCAGCTGAGCTCTTTACAGAATGGTTTCTTTGTAGCTGAACTCTCTACAAGGTAACTTCTTCTAACTGAACTCTCTACAGGGCAATTTGTTTGCAGCTGAACTCTCTTCATGATGATTTCTTAGTAGCTGAACTCTCTACAAGGTAACTTCTTCTAGCTGAACTCCCTACATGGTGGTTTCTTTGTAGCTGAACTCTCTACAAGGTGACTTCTTCTAGCTGATCTTTCTACAGGGTGATTTGTTTGTAGTTGAATTCTGTAGAGGTGATTTGTTTGCAGCTGAGCTCTTTACAGAATGGTTTCTTTGTAGCTGAACTCTCTACAAGGTAACTTCTTCTAACTGAACTCTCTACAGGGAGATTTGTTTGCAGCTGAACTCTGGTTTCTTTGTAGCTGAACTCTCTACAAGGTAACTTCTTCTAGCTGAACTCCCTACATGGTGGTTTCTTTGTAGCTGAACTCTCTACAAGGTGACTTCTTCTAGCTGATCTTTCTACAGGGTGATTTGTTTGTAGCTGATTTTTTACAGGGTGATTTGTTTGCAGCTGAACTCTCCATATGATGGTTTCTTTGTAACTGAACTCTCTACAAGGTAACTCCTTCTAGCTGATCTTTCTACAGGGTGATTTGTTTGTAGCTGAATTCTGTACAGGTGATTTGTTTGCAGCTGAGCTCTTTACAGAATGGTTTCTATGTAGCTGAACTCTTTACAAGGTAACTTCTTCTAGCTGATGTCTCTACAGGGTCACTAGTTTGTAAATGAATTCTCTACATGGTGGTTTCTTTGTAACTGAACTCTCTACAAGGTAACTTCTTCTTGCTGATCTTTCTATAGGGTGATTTGTTTGTAGTGGAATTCTGTACAGGTGATTATTTTTGCAGCTGAGCTCTTTACAGAATGGTTTCTTTGTAGCTGAACTCTTTACAAGGTAACTTCTTCTAGCTGATGTCTCTACAGGGTCACTAGTTTGTAAATGAATTCTCTACATGGTAGTTTCTTTGTAACTGAACTCTCTACAAGGTAACTTCTTCTAGCTGATCTTTCTATAGGGTGATTTGTTTGTAGTGGAATTCTGTACAGGTGATTATTTTTGCAGCTGAGCTCTTTACAGAATGGTTTCTTTGTAGCTGAACTCTTTACAAGGTAACTTCTTCTAGCTGATGTCTCTACAGGTTCACTAGTTTGTAAATGAATTCTCTACATGGTAGTTTCTTTGTAACTGAACTCTCTACAAGGAAACTTCTCCTAGCTGATCTCTCTACAGGGAGATTTGTTTGTAGCTGAACTCTCTACAGGTGATTTGTTTGCAGCTGAACTCTCTACATGATGGTTTCTTTGTAGCTGAACTCTCTACAAGGCAACTTCTTCTAGCTGATCTCTCTACAGGGCGATTTGTTTGTAGCTGAACTCTCTACATTGTGGTTTCTTTGTAGCTGAACTCTACAAGGTGATTTCTTCTAGCTGAATTATCTCTTTCTATAGTTGCATGAATTCCCTACAAGGTAATTTCTTCTAGCTGATCTCTCTACAGGGTGAATTGTTTGGGGCTGATCTCTCTCTACAGGGTGACTTGTTTGTAGCTGATCTCTATACAGGTTACTTGTTTCTAGCTGATCTCTTGAATTCTCTTCCGGGTGACTGCTCTATTAGGATGACTGCTCTATTAGGGTATCTTGATCTCGCACTTGCTACACCAAGTTGGATTTCGTGTTATAACTCTGTGGCTTTAAGTCTGATTCTTGTACACCATTGAAGAGCCTTTCTAAAATGATAACTCCATCTGTACAGCGATTTTCAAAGCATTACCCCAAGCGGTTTATCTGGTAGGCGTGGCAAGCAGTCGTTTTTTATTAGCTAATCTCGATTGCGTAATTGTTACACACTGTTGGTTTTTTTGTTATATCTTCCTGGTTTTTAGCTCGATTTCTTTCAAACCACAAAAGGTTTGAGGTTCAATAGTTAACCTATTCACCCACCGATTTTCAGTTTCTTCCCATACGCGGTTTACCCTGTAGGTGTGACAACATATTGGTGTTATTTTTCGTGAATAATCGCTCATAACTCTTTGCCTGTTTATCGTATTCCAGCCAAAGTTGGTACAGAGATGCGCCTTTATACCTCCCTTCTGTGTGCCAAATGTCAAGGCGATCGGATATGGTGTTCGCGTTTTATAGCAGTTTTTGTAAGTGTGCAAAAAGAGGAAGAAAAATAAGAAGAAAAAAACGAAGAAACTAAGCCAATTTTTGAAGTCGCATATCTCGGGAACGCTTGAAGCGATTTCGCTCAAATTTGGAATGTGGAGTGCTGAAGTTGGAGGGAGTGTCCACAGCAAAAATCGTCTTGTTTCATCAAGGCAGCACAGAGCTACGGAGGTGTGAAAAGTGCGTTTTCTTTCTTCCTGTCAATATACTCACGGGTGTTACGCGCCGGCACCGTGTGTCTTGATTACAAGTATATAAGGAAAATTATGAATTTCAGTTCAATTAGGGATCATAGAAATAAAAGTAGCTTAATTTCATCTTTTCCCCAGCAAATTTATCAAGCCATTAATATCCTTAATAAAGAGAAAGAGTGAATGAAGGTTTCATCATTGGTGATGTCCATACAAACATGAGCAATGTTGTCTCCTTTTCACAATGACAAGTCGTGTTATCAATTTAAGAATGAATTCCACCAGTTATGTATGATCTTGTCTTTCCTTAATGAATTCTTACTATTCTTATACTCCTTATCAATATTCATTACATCTCTCTTGGATTTTCCATATTGAAACTTGTTTCAGAAATGTTGAAAGCTTTCTCCTATTTATTGTTTAATTATCTCTTGGTGCTAGGATCTGTTCCATACTTAACTCTATTGCTGATCCAAGTGGTAGGGGGTACATTATATATTAGAGATAATGAGTTACTCTCTAGAATTCCTATGGATATAATTACATGAAAATAACAAGGAGAAGACATCCTGACCACCTGGTAGACTCCTGAAAGCGTTCGAGCATAAATCGGATAGCTGCAGGTTTGAGGCTACCTAGGTCCAGTCATGGATTTTTTCTCCTTTCTCCAACTTTTCAAACACACCTTAAGTAGCTAAAGTCTAAGTAGCTAAAGTCTTTGAGCAGGTTGTAGGACCAGGTGTCCTACAGACAAAGCATTAATAAATAAATAAAAAATAAAAATATTGTTGATTCCAGTTCTCAAGGATGTAACAGCTTTCGTAGCATCTTCCATTTGTTTAGGGTCCACTGCTTTCTTTTAGCCTTTTCTCACTGGGAATAAAATCCATGTTGTATGGAGAGACAATCGTATAATGGGCGGGTGTTATCATGGAGGTGATAGAAACGTACGACAATTCTATTTAATGCTGATCAAAACAGTTAGCACATGACACTTACTATTAATAGATCAGGCGGATTCTAGACAAGTGAACTACTGTTCATTTGCATTTCAAAGTGGGCGACAGCGACTCATCCGATTGGAAGACAAGTAGTTGCTACTCCTGCTTAATGAACAACATGATTGGAAGTTGCTACTAATCACTGGAGGTTAGTTTATGTTGGTTAAAACTAGAGTTGCACCGATATGCATTTTTTCACATTTGCCGATACCGATTATTTGCCTATTCCTTTAACCGATATGCCGATATTTACCGATATTCTTCATTTCTTCAGAACAGAGGAGGAGGAGCAGAAAATCACCTAAAGTTTATGCGTATAAACTGCATTTGTAATGATAATGTAATCAATGTAATTAATTACGTGGGCGGCCGACTTTTACAATGTTTTACAGTTTTGCTACTATCTCCTTTCATGGAAAAGGAAGCCAAGTAGTTATAAAACAGCTAATCAAACAGTGTTTTAGTGGGACTACAGACCCTTTGTGAAGAGTGATCAACTAATTGCGTGGGCGGCCGATAAATATACACAGCCTACTATAGCCTTGCAACCACACTTGTGCAAACAAACAAACTCAAATAGTTACAAAACAGTTACAACAAACCACTTACTGCTACATTCACCACCTTCTTTACTTTCACCTGTTCATTGTCATCAACTTAACGATTGATTGTGGGTTTCGGTTAACCGGCAAGTTATTTCCGCTTCGTTGCCGATACCGATACTTGTAAAATTAGCTAATATCGGTTGTTACCGATAATTCAACCGATTATCGGTGCAACTCTAGTTAAAACGCTTTGATAGCCTTGTTTCTTTAGTCTCGCGTAACTAGGCTACCTTCACTCATGTATGGGATGGGAGAAAGCCTCACCTGGCAGGCCATCGTGCAAAGAAGGTGCAGTTTCCAGCTGGCAAGTTTGTGTGATGATGCATAGCTCTCCACCTGAAGCCTTTTAGTGCCAGGAGTGCCCAGACTGATCACTGATATGGGCTCTGAGAAACTGCCAAATTGCATCCCACATACTGAACGCTGATGGAGAGAAACAAACAACATACACAAAATGGGCCCCTAGGCTGTTAATTGCTATGTACATGGTTGTGCTTGCTATTATTATATGTAGCTACAGTCTGCTGTCATCGGAAATGCTCCACATACTTGTGCACACTGACATATCCATGAAATTCTGGTATTGCATTTGAGCCACACTTGTTCTCCAATTTTTTTTTTTTTTTGGTCTTGCAGCATATCCACGGCATCATGTGATCATTTTAGTACAAATGACCCAGCTCATGTTAAATATATACATAACTCAGATATCAGTTGTAGGTGATAGACAGTTGAAATACTCTGCTTTTATCCCAATCTTACTGTGGTCTGCTAATACATCCCTTATGTATATGTGCCAGTCAATTCCTCTAGAATTGTATTACTGTGCATCTTTTCTACCTGCACGTACTGTGTTCGCCATGCACTGTTTGTACATGCCCCATTAGTAGGTTGTCCCATTGGTGAATGTAATTTATTGCAACGCAATAAATTGAAGTTCACATGCCTTGGTGTGGGTGTAGAATGGATACAGTGGAAACCTACGTACCATACTGTACCATAGTAAATGAAGTCAGCATCCTTTAGTGATAAACTAGTTTTTCAGGTAAAGTAATTAAATTCAGCAACACAGAATCCATGAGATGACTGTAAGGTCCATTAGAGTAACTTTGTACATTATCAAAGTAGCCCAGTGCAAGTTCCACAAACTGAAATCAATGCATTTGTTTCAGGCAAAACTTGAACCAATCTTGTAGGATACACGAGACGTAATGATGTCATAATGATTCACTGTAATAAACTGGCTTGACAGGTTTGAGATCACGAGATCATGCCATAGTGCATGGCATGTTCGCGGACAGAAAACTTTCTTCCCTCCCTCCCACCCGAAACCATGCATTAAGTATATGTGCCAGTGCATATATTGTTGTATGTGCTTTGTATGCGTGGTTGTCCACATATAAATATTGAACCTTTGTATGTATATAACTTAGTTGCATTGTTTGCTTGGTTGTTGTGCGTCCAATTACTGATATTGAACTTAGATACACATATATAGTTATTATTATTATTAACACTTTACAATGACCAGCACTGAAGGTCTACAGCAACATGTGCTGCAGCCTTAGGATTCCCTAACCTAAATTCAAGGACTTAGACTTAATGACTTATAGCTGGAAAGGTGTAACAGAAAAGTGGCCAAAGTAAGGAAAAAAATCCCTCCAACCCCAGGATTCGAACTGCAGGTCACCCAATGTCTAGTTGGGGCCACACTCAGTCTTCCTCCAGGAGGGATGGATTTTCTTCCTTAAATCTAAAGTATTTATTATTAACACTTTACAGTGACCAGCACTGAAGGTCTACAGCAACATGTGCTGCAGCCTTAGGATTCCCTAACCTAAATTCAAGGACTTAGACTTAATGACTTATAGCTGGAAAGGTGTAACAGAAAAGTGGCCAAAGTAGGGAAAAAATCCCTCCAACCCCAGGATTCGAACTGCAGGTCACCCAGTTAAACGGCAACTGAGGACCAAGGGCAGGTGGATGAAGTGCTAATTATCTGTGCACGGCCAAACCGAATCAATTACGCTAACTTCTATGATTATTCATTGGTTGCTGCTATCACGTTGTATTGCTATGCATATATGGTACGTTGCTGCAATCTTGTACTAATTGGAAGACATATTTGCTTCATGGTCAACTGTAAATCCAGTTATGTATTGTGCCATATCCACAATGCTTGTCTGCGTGGCTTGTGCAAAAGTTATTACACCCTACTCCAACAATTTCCTCAGTTGCCCTTTCCCCAAAGTACTTGTGTATAGATATCTGCATGAATGTTATGTGTTTTGTGCTGTTATGTATATTTTATTGCAATTGTGCAATATGTTACGTGGTAGATATTTGCATGAGTGTTTGTTTTTTGTTGTTGTTGCGTACACTTATGGCTTTGTGGAAAAATGTCATTGTGGTTAGAACTAGGAAAAAGTAGGCAATAGAGCTAGGTGCGGTGGAAGAGTGGTGTGTATAGCTAGGAAAACATTATATGGTCATTGTCTGTTTTGTATGCACACATACTAAATACATGGTAAGTGGTGATTACACCCCGGGGGTGTGCACTGCTCGAATATGCCAAGTGCACACCGCCCTGGGGTGTTGCCACACCAATCAGCATGTTAATTGTACTTGGTTGTATTTACCCCGGGCCTAGTAATAATAATAAAAATAATGGTGCTAAGTTTTGCTAGTATTCTCATTGAATACAACATGGAGGCATAGCAGCCTAAAGATAAATGATAGTGACTAAAAATTGTCATACAGTACCTTTATGCTGTATTTGTTATCCTCAGAGTGTTCTGAATCATAGAAGATGGTAAAAGAAACTGGAAAACACTTCAAGGATGGCCACATACTTTCCCACAATCTAGATAAAGTGCACAAAATATCATGGAAAGATTATTACCTGCTGGTCAATAACTCACAGCTTATGTTAATGTTTGGATGCTTAGGAAGCATGTAAGAGTAGTTTGATTTGACCCACTATATAATATCTCTCTTGTCACTGTATGATACAACATCAAAAACATGAGATAAATACTTTAAAAGCTTTAGTAGAGAAATCGACTGCACAAATTGCCTGATCCATCCCTCTTCCCCTCTGCATGACACCACTGTAACTGTTAATGATGAAGAAATTCCAAGATCCAAGATGACTAATCAGTCTCAAGTACATGTAGTTGTTAACCAACCTAAGTCATTTCAGATGGTCGCTAACAGGAAGTTTAATTTAGTTGTGTATGGGATTACTGAATCACTCCCAGTACACCTAGATCTGATTGATTAAAACATGACCTAGATGCTTTGCTCCAAGTACTATATAATATCAACCGCATCATTTCTGTGTCCTCGATACAAGATTTTCATCACATAGGGAAATTCAGTGCTTTTAATCAAAAACCTCGTCCAATTCTACTGAAGTTCTTGCGGACCCTTGATCTCTTGATGCCTCTTTAAAATGGACTTTAGTACAGAACCAGGAGTTCATCGAGTCCGTAGGACGAGGGAGCATGTAACTCCGTAAACGGCGAAATTCAAACATGGCGTCGCAATTTATTAATAGTAATTTAAACAATAACCGTATAAGGATAAACACATACCGCGCATGCTCGCTAAACCTATTACTACTGGCACAATAGTTATACTGTAGTCTTCTTGCTCCAGCAGTGAGCGATGAAACTTGATTCCGTCAGTGTTTACTGCAGATAATCTGTGCTGCCGCCGTGGACTGATAGCCGGCCCACTTACATTACGCGGTAAGCAAGAATGTTTCCTAGCAGTCTCCAAAACATCTTGTCACTATTTCACTCCGTTAGTTAAGCCTTTTCCTCGACGTTTCCTTCCTTGCCATTCCTTTCTTTCACGAATTAATCCAGGCGCTGCATATTTGTGGCATGATTATTACGTAATTCTTTACCCTACGATACAACCTTTACTATATAAGGAATATACTATGTTAAGAAAAGTCCGCCATGTTTGAATTTTGCTGTTTACGTTGTGAGTATGCGGAGTTACATGCTCCCTCGTCCTACGGACTCGATGAGCTCCTGACAGAACCTAGTGATTATATAACCTGATATGTCCAAGGAGGAGTGGAGAATTAAATCTGCACACCTCAAGGAAAGATAAAAGTTTATCCAAAATGTTGTTGAAAAAAAAAGTTATCAAGTGTAAAGGCAACAGTGTGTATGTCAACATAGACCAGTAGTAAATGGCTTTTATGACATTATTCCTTTATTCTCTAACAGCAATAATATTTCTACCTCGTCACATCCTATTTTGACACATAATTAGAAGCAATAAATCTTAACCATACTAAAACCCCACTATGCAGTACAACTTGTACCTACCACTATCATGACCTCATCCCACAGCTTTTATTGTCAGAACTTTAGATCTCATGCAATGCACACACAATGTACACATAGGTTTAAGTAAATCAGGTAATATCATAGGTTCTAGCCTTTTCATACCTGTTGAAATGAATAAATGATTCCTATACTATAATGTAAAATTTGCAATTTTTCCTTGTGCTTGTTTGTTTACTTTTTTGTTATAATCAAGACACACGGTAGTGTGTCATGCGGCCCAAGAAGCCAGCGCGCCACACCGTGAGTATATTGACAGGAAGAAAGAAAACGCACCTTTGTAGCTCTGTGATCCCTTGTCCGATTGGAACCAGTTTCGCTGCAGAGGTGCCCGCCAGGTAGGCCACCTCACATACCAAATTTGAAGATCACACCAGCCGTTTCCGAGATATGAGTGGCCAATTATTTCTTTGTTGTTTTTTTCTTCTTGTTCTTCATCTTTTTGCACACTTTAAAAAATTACTATAAAACACAGATGCATTAACCAATCGCCTTGAAACTTTCCACACTCAAAGGGAGCGAATCCCAGTACCAAGTGTGGTGCAACTCTGATGAAAAGTGACCAATTATTCTCGTAAAATAAGATTAATTTGTTGTCACACCTACAGGGTAAACCGCTTCGAGGAATGAGCTGAAAATCGGTTTGTGGATAGACCAACCATCGTAGGAGTGCCTTTTGATGGTTTGAAAAGAATCAAAATAAGGATCATGGAGATATGAACCGAAATCGAAGGTGTGTAACGATTGCACGATTGAGTATCGTGAATAAAAATACTAAAAGATTTCATGCCTACCTGGAAAACCGCTTAGAGAAATGAGCTACAATTTGATCTGTAAGTGGAATAATCATTATAGAATGTCCTTGCAGTAATACAGAAGAATTGGATTACAAACTACTGAGTTATGATGCGAAACCCTACTACATGTAGCAAGTGCGAGATAGGCTTGCGTCAATTATGCCGGCATAATTTTTGGCGTAATAGGGGATGAAAAGCATAAAGCATAAATGCTGGCATAATGGAGCACAATTCAGAGCATACTGGGAAAATTTCCGCCACCATAAGTATAACTTCTGCTATGACAGTCACAAAGTCAAGGGCTAACCTGTTTTGGATGGTGAAATGATTCTTAACAACGAGTAGAAAAATATACTACAGTCTTATTACAAGTTTACACTTGACGGAATGAGTGCTTTTCATTATGGGTTTGAGTTTTATAGGACATGTGCAGTCATGTGCCAACTAGTGCCAAGGCATGGCAAAGTAGTTTAGCTGAGCTTCAGTCATTGAATTTGGCATTATATAATGTGTCTCATCATCTGATTTTGAATAAAATGTGATATTATGATTGTGATTATTGGAAGCTCGATTGGAAGACAAAACAATAGAAGCTCTGATGATTATAAAGTTAGTGTTGAGTCAGTATAGCTAGTGAATGTCTGGACATTGAAAATAGTGAAGTCTGTACAGGTCTGCAGTGAGACTGGGGTTAATATCAAACCAGGAAAATAGTTCAAGAACATCGAGATTCTCTAATAAAACAGTCAAACACTCCAATAGAACAGTCATCGCATGCAACAGAGAGAATGAGAACCATTTAAATGTTTATCCCCAGGAGTCTATGTTCTTGATATGGTGTTGCATGCGTAGCAGTTGCTGTCCTTTAAATACCAATTGCTACAACGATCAGAAGATCAATCAGAAACCATGCATAATATTTTTATACATAATCATTTGCATACAAAACTGCAAAGATACTAGACAATAAAATGTCTATAGCTTCTGAGGTACTATAGATATTCTCCCCAGACCTCTTGCTCTAATATTTCTACTAATACTGGAGCACATCCCCAATTTCAAGCTATGCTATTATTTGTATGTTGCAGTTGAAGTGACACTTTTCCATTTACATTCTATCATATGAAGAACTTCTCTACACAAAGAAAAAATACGCAAAATAAAAGCATGATGCATTTCTGAAGAGAAAAACAAGCAGAAAATTGTGAAAAATTCCAAAAAGCATAATATGCAAATTTTGGAGCATAATAGACTCAAGCCTAGTGCAAGATCAACATACTCTAATAGAACAGTCACCCTAATAGAACATTCAGCATCATTAGTAAGTTATATTAGGGTGTTCAACTGCGTAACAAATCTCTGTGTAGAGAGTTCAACTATGCAACAAGTCACTCGGTAGAGAGTTCGGTTAAACAAGTTACCCAGTAGAGAGTTCAACTACAAAAAAAAGTTACCATGCAGAGAGCTCAGCTACAAAAAAAATCACCCTGTGGAGTATTCAGCTACAAAAAGCCACCCTGTTGAGAGATCAGCAACAAGCAATCACCCTAAGGAGAGTTCAGCTACAAAAAGCCACTGTATAGAGAGATCAGCTAGAAACAAGTCACCTGTAGAGAGCTCAGCTACAAGCTAGACCTGATACAGAATTCAGCTACAAACAAATCAACTTGTCAATAGTTCAGCTACACACAAATCACCTTGTGGAGTAACTGAATTATCTACAGGTGACTTGTTTGTAGCTGAACTCTCTACTGGGTGACCTGGTTGTAGCTGAACTCTCTACTGGGCGACCTTTTTGTAGCTGAGCTATCTACAGGTGACTTGTTTGTAGCTGAACTCTTCTACAGGTACCTTGTTTGTAGCTGAACTCTCTAGAGGGTGATTTGTTTGTAGCTGAATGCCCTACAGTGTGAATGTTTCTAGCTGAACTCTCTACTGTATAACTTGTTTTTAGCTGAATTTTGTACTGGGTAACTTGAACTCTCTACAGGATGGCCTGTTTGCAGCTGAACTTGTGATTTGTTTGTAGCTGAACTCTCTGCAGGTAACTTCTTTGTAGCTGAATTCTCTACTGGGTGACTTGCTTGTAGCTGAACTTTGCCACAGGGTGATTGTTTATAGCTGAACTCTCCAGTTGAGATTCAGCTACGAAAAATCACCTAGCAGAGTGTTCAGTTACAAACAGACAGGTCACCCAGAAGAGAGTTCAGCTACAAACAGGTCACCCAGTAGAGAGTTCAGCTATGAACAAGTCATAATGCAGAGAGTTCGGCTACAAGCTAGTCTTTCAGTAGATAATTCTGCTACACACTGTTGGCTTGTTGAGAAAAGTTCATTTGTATAAAAAATTGTACATTTATAAAAAAATGCATGTTTAGAATTAATCCTTTACTTATGTGACCGGACCTGCGAAAACAGGACATAATCACATATTTTTCAAATTCCTGTTTATTAAATATTTATAATCTACTTAGCCAAGTGTACCCACTGGCAACATTTCAGCTTCATATGCCAATAACTTTGGGAGTTACAGCCCTATAAAGTAGCAACAGCAGAAAAATTGATCTAATCCAAAACAGCCAAGCTGTAAAAAAAAGTGTGCGGCCCTCAGAAAGGCTATGGTGAAAAAAGATGTGAAATCCAAGGTGGCGGCCAAGAAATGGCTGTGATGGTAGGTTAATGGTAAAAATTTTAATAAAGACAATTCAGGTGAATTTTTGTGCCGCTTCACAAAATTTACCTAAATTGTCAATATTAAAATTTTTACCATTAACCTACCATCACAGCCATTTCTTGGCCGCCACCTTGGATTTCACATCTTTTTTAACCATAGCCTTTCTGAGGGCCGCACACTTTTTTTTACAGCTTGGCTGTTTTGGATTAGATTTCATTTCTTTTTGTATTTGTATACCAGCTTTGGGACTTTTTTAACCCACATTTTTTTTTCTTTACTACAGGAAGAAGAAAAGATGAAGTAGATGTACTTTAAATATTTTATCAGTAAATGTACAAATTATATATACTGTATAATACATATTTGACCGCATTTGCGAAAAGGGGTCTTCCACACACATCCAATTTGCCAACTTTGACAATTGATAACTTCAGATTGGAAAGAGCTATTGCCTTGATATTTGGGCAGTGGTGAGCACCACTATAGCTGAATACATGGTGCAAGTTTCAGGTTAATATGTTACTTGAACACTGAGTTATGGTCTCCAACGTTTACGGAATTGGATGTGTGTGGAAGACCCCTTTTCGCAAATCCGGTCACATAAATTATATTGATTACAGAAATCTCCATGGTGGTTTCTTTGTAACTGAACACTCTACAAGGTGACTTCTTCTAATTGCTCTCTCTACAGGGTGAATTGTTTGTAGCTGAACGATCTACAAGGTAACTTCTTCTAGCTGATCTCTCTACAGGGTGATGTGTTTGTAGCTGAATTTTGTATAGGTGATTTGTTTGCAGCTGAGCTCTTTACAGAATGGTTTCTTTGTAGCTGAACTCTCTAAAAGGTAACTTCTTCTAACTGATCTTTCTACAGGACAATTTGTTTCTGGCAGAATTTTCTACAGGGTGATTTCTTTGCAGCTGAACTCTCTACATGGTGGTTTCTTTGTAGCTGAACTCTCTACAAGGTAATTTCTTCTAGCTGATCTCTCTACAGGGAGATTTGTTCGTAGTTGAATTCTGTACAGGTGATTTGTTTGCAGCTGAGCTCTTTACAAAATGGTTTCTTTGTAGCTGAACTTTCTCCAAGGTAACTTCTTCTAACTGATCTTTCTACAGGGTGATTTGTTTGTAACTGAACTATCTACAAGGTAATTTCTTCTTGCTGATCTCTCTACAGGGTGATTTGTTTGTAGCTGAATTCTGTACAAGTGATTTGTTTGCAGCTGAGCTCTTTACAGAATGGTTTCTTTGTAGCTGAACTCTCTACAGGGTGATTTGTTTGTAGCTGAAATCCCTACAAGGTAACTTCTTCTAGCTGATCTCTCTACAGGGTGATTTGTTTGTAGCTGAACTCTTTACAGGTGATTTGTTTGTAGCTGAATTCTCTACAAGGCGATACTTCTAAGTGATCTCTCTACAGGATTCCTTGTTTCTAACTGAACTCTCAACAGGGTAATCTGTTCATAGCTGAACTTTCTACTGGGTGATTTGTTTGCAGCTGAACTCTCTAAATGGTGGTTTCTTTGTAGCTGAACTCTCTACAATGTGACTTCTTCTAGCTGAACTCTCTACAAGGTGACTTGTTTCTAGCTGAACTCTCTACAGGTGATTTGTTTGTAGCTGAACTCTCTACATGGTGGTTTCGTTGTAGCTGAACTCTCTACAAGGTAACTTCTTCTAGCTGATCTTTTTACACTGCATATTTGTTTGTAGCTGAGTTCTCTACAGGGTGATTTGTTTGCAGCTGAACTCTCTACATGGGAGTTTCATTGTAGCTGAACTCTCTACAATGTGACTTCTTCTAGCTGAACCCTCTACAGGGTGACTTGTTTCTAGCTGAACACTCTACAGGTGATTTGTTCGCAGCTGAACTCTCTACATGGTGGTTTCTTTGTAGCTGAACTCTCTACAAGGTAACTTCTTCTAGCCGATCTTTCTACAAGGTGATTGAGTTTTTTGTAGCTGAACTCTTTACATGGTGGTTGCTTTGTAGCTGAAGTCTCTAAAAGGTGACTTCTTCTAGCTGAACACTCTACAGGATGATTTGTTTGCAGCTGAACTCTCTACGTGGTAGTTTCTTTGTAGCTGAACTCTCTACAATGTGACTTCTTCTAGCTGAACTCTCTACAGGGTGACTTGTTTTTAGCTGATCTCTCTACAGGGTGACTTGTTTCTAGCTGAACTCTCTACAGGTGATTTGTTTGCAGCTGACCTCTCTACATGGTGGTTTCTTTGTAGCTGAACTCTCTACAAGGTAACTTCTTCTAGCTGATCTTTCTACAGGGTGATTTGTTTGTAGCTGAATTCTCTACAGGGTGATTTATTTGCAGCTTAACTCTCTACAAGGTGACTTCTTCTAGCTGAACTCTCTACAGAGTGATTGATTTTTTTTGCAGCTGAACTCTCTACATGGTGGTTTCTTTGTAACTTAACTCTCTACAGGGTGATTTCTTTGTAGCTGAACTCTCTACAGGGTGATCTGTTCATAGCTGAACTCCCTATAAGGTAACTTCTTCTAGCTAATCTTTCTACAGGGCGATTTGTTTGTAGCTGAGTTCTCTACAGGGTGATTTGTTTGCAGCTGAACTCTACATGGTAGTTTCTTTGTAGCTCTACAGTGTGACTTCTTCTAGCTGAACTCTCTACAAGGTGACTTGTTTCTAGCTGATCTCTCTACAGGGTGACTTGTTTCTAGCTGAACTCTCTACAGGTGATTTGTTTGCAGCTGAACTCTCTACATGGTTTATTTCTTTGTAACTGAACTCCCTGCAAGGTGACTTCTTCTTGCTGATCTCTCTACAGGGAGGTTTGTTTGTAGCTTAACTCTCTACATGATGGTTTCTTTGTAGCTGAACTCTCTACAAGGTGATTTCTTCTATAGCTGATCTTTCTACAGGGTGATTTGTTTGTAGTTGAACTCTCTACATGATATATTCTTTGTAGCTGAACTCTCTACAAGGTGATTTCTTCTATAGCTGATCTTTCTACAGGGTGATTTGTTTGTACCTGAACTATCTACATAATGGTTTCTTTGTAGCTGAACTCTCTACAAGGTAACTTCTTCTAGCTGATCTCTCTACAGGACAATTTGTTTGTACCTGAACTCTCACATGATTGTTTCTTTGAAGCTGAACTCTCTACAAGGTGATTTCTTCTAGCTGATCTTTCTACAGGGTGATTTGTTTGTAGCAGAACTCTCTACAAGGAAACTTCTTCTAGCTGATCTCTCTACAGGGAGATTTGTTTGCAGCTGAACTCTCTATACATGATTTGTTTGCAGCTGAATTCTCTATATGATGGTTTCTTTGTAGCTGAACTCTCTGCAAGGTAACTTCTTCTAGCTGATCTCTTTACAGGGTGAATTGTTTGTAGCTGAACGATCTACAAGGTAACTTCTTCTTACTTATCTCTCTACAGGGTGATTTGTTTGTAGCTGAACTTTCTACAAGGAAACCTCTTTTAACTGAGCTCTGTACAGGGTGAATTGTTTGTAGCTGAACTATCTACAAGGTAACTTCTTCTAGCTGATCTCTCTACAGGATGATTTGTTTGTAGCTGAACTATCTACAAGGTAACTTCTTCTAGCTGATCTCTCTACAGGGTGATTTGTTTGTAGCTGAATTCTGTATAGGTGATTTGTTTGCAGCTGAGCTCTTTACAGATTGTAGCTGAACTCTCTACAAGGTAACTTCTTCTAGCTGATGTATCTACAGGGTCACTAGTTTGTAGCTGAATTCTCTACATGGTGGTTTCTTTGTAACTGAACTATCTACAAGGTGACATCTTCTAGCTGATCTTTCAACAGGGTGATTTGTTTGTAACTGAACTCTCTACAAGAAAACTTCTTCTAACTGATGTCTGAACAGGGTGAATTGTTTGTAGCTGAACTCTCTACAGGGTGATTTGTTTGTAGCTGATCTCTATACAGGTTACTTATTTCTAACTGATCTCTTGAATTCTGTTCAGGGTGACTGCTCTATTAGGATGACTGCTCTATTAGAGTATCTCGATCTCGCACTTGCTACACCAAGTTGGATTTCGTGTTATAACTCCGTGGCTTTAAGTCTGATTCTTCTACACCATTGAAGAGCCTTTCTAAGATGATAACTCCATCTGTACAGCGATTTTCAAAGCATTACCCCAAGTGGTTTATCTGGTAGGCGTGGCAAGCATAATAATAATAATAATAATAATAATAAAAAATTAGCTAATCTCGATTGCGTAATTGTTACACACTGTTGATTTTTTCGCTGTATCTTCCTGGTTTTTAGCTCGATTTCTTTCAAACCACAAAAGGTTTGAGGTTCAATAGTTAACCTATTCACCCACCGATTTTCAGCTTCTTCCCATACGCGGTTTACCCTGTAGGCGTGACAACATATTGGTGTTATTTTTCGTGCATAATCGCTCATAACTCTTTGCCTGTTTATGGTATTCCAGCCAAAGTTGGTACCGAGATGCGCCTTTATACCCCCCTTCTGTGTGCCAAATTTCAAGGCAATCGGATAACGCGTTCGTGTTTTATAGCAGTTTTTGTAAGTGTGCGAAAAGAGGAAGAAAAATAAGAAGAAGAAGAAAAAACGAAGAAACTAAGCCAATTTTTGAAGTCGCATATCTCAGGAATGCCTGAAGCGATTTCGCTCAAATTTGGAATGTGGAGTGCTGAAGGTGGAGGGAAGCTACACAGCAAAATTTGTCTTGTTTCATCAAGGCAGCACAGAGCTACGGAGGTGCGAAAATTGCGTTTTCTTTCTTCCTGTCAATATACTCACGGGGTTGCGCGCCGGCTTCTTGGGCCGCACGACACACTACCGTGTGTCTTGATATGTACAGCAAGTATAGGGAAAATAAATTACAGGTGCTTACAAAAACGGTTGTAACTTACCAACAGATTGAGGTACGGAGCTACAATTTTCACCATCGTGTTTGCCAAGAACAGGGGAATCAATTACTGGGTAAGTTTTTCCTTTACTTGCCATTCTTCACTGCATACAAAGGCGAAATTCATGAAAAAAAATCAATTGCGTACGATCGCTTCAACATGACGTAAACAAACGCTCATAACTTATGTATCCTTGGGTCTACTGCAACGAAACAAAGATTTTCCTACTCCTCTTGAGCAGGCGAATAAGATGATATCCAGGGGTTTATTGTTAGTCCATTCTGTCACTAAGAAAGAGGGGTTAATAAAATTTACGTATTTTTTTCAATAATACGTAAGTATTTCACCCAATGTATTCAATGCTTTATACTGTAAATTTAGGCTTGTGCGATTATGTGATCTAACTTTTTTACCCAATGTATCATTAACAGCTGGAATAATTTACCTCAGGAAGTAGTCTCAGTTACTATCGCTTCCTTCAAGTTGGAGTTAGACAACTATTGGTCTAGTTCAGGATATGGATATGAACAAAGGCTTACAGCCTAACTCTACATAATTGTTTGTACTGTGTATATCCATACAATTAATAATAATAATAATAATAATGTCCCTTTTTCGCAGATCCGGTCACATATTGTTTCTCTCTCCTGTAGTAAAGGAAAAAGACAGGTAAAAAAAGGCCCCAAAACTGTCCTATGGCCTGCTTTGGAGTATACAAATACAAACAGAAGTGATATCTAATCCAAAACAGCCACGCTGTAAAATAGGTGCGGCCCCAAAAAGCCATGGTGAAAAAAGATGTGAAATCTAAGTTGGCGGCCAAGAAATGGCTGTAATGGTAGGTAAATGGCAATACACAGCCATTTCTTGGCCAAGATTTCACATCTTTTTTCACCATGGATTTTTGGGGGTCACACCCTTTTTTACAGCTTGGCTGTTTTGTATTAAATATAATAAGTATCACTTTAGCATGGGCGTTCAAAGGCGCCACTCAGTGTTATAGCATTATCATGGGAACATGGTTTGCTCATGGCTTTGATACCCAACCAGTTCAAAGATATGAAACACTTTGACTTGTTTTATTGAGTGACACGGACCATTTTATTGTGGGTTTTAGTTTACTCTTTAGGCAGGCTCACTGTAGTTGCTAAGTTTAGATGATTTGACAGTAACTAAACTACATTCTAAGATGAAATATCTGTAAAACAATTGCTTGGGCAATGCGTGGATGCATATTTCTACCCACTACATGAGGGGTGTGTCAGCCATTGAGCAGACCACTAAACAAGAAGAATATGACAACTATAGGTGAGTATAGTTTATAGTCCTAAGTACTTAACTTAATGTATTAACTTACTTATTGCCACAATAGCAAAGGTTTAATGTAGCATTAAAATCTTTTCACTCCATAACCAATCCCACAATCAAAAGTTCCTGGCATGTGTTGAAACATAATGACGTAGGAATAACGTTCTGAGAGCTATTTGCCCACACAATTGAAACCATGATCAATCATCAGATGCTAGTGTATAAAACAAATGGGGTGAGTGATCTGTAGTTCTTTCGCCTATCAGGTGAGTGTGCCCTGAGTGATATATATCACCTATACCACGACTTGTGTTGGGATTTTGCTGATATAGCTATACACCCTTACCCCTCGATATATACACCCTTACACCTCAGGCCTGCAGCCCTCGGGGTTTGGGTGTACATATCTGTGAAATCCCTCACAACCGTGGTATAACTATTACATAATTCATTACTGGTAAACTAGTTCATAACACTATGAACGAAAGAATAGTACCACACACATTATAAAAATTGATTGTATTACTAAATGTGTGCCCTGACTATCAATTACTGTAAAGTGAAGAGGTCGTTCTGCTGCTGTGTTCTTTTGTTATGCGGCGATACAAGTGAAGAACAGTACGAGAAATGCTTCTGTAATCAATCCAGTCACTACATAAAATTATAAACCATTTTTGTGGTTACCACCATTGAAGCAATGACACATTACTGTGGATCAACACCTACACAGTAGTGGAGAAAGAAATAAGTTACAAAGGTAAATATGCATAAAGGTAAATCCATAAAGGTAAATCCATAATGCATGCATTGTAGCTGCTGTGATTGGTGAAAAGGCACATCTTGGATCAAAATGAGTGAAAGAATTAAACCCATAGTATTAGCCATAGTCGAGTTATGCATGGCTTGAGGCATCAGGTAGTCAGTCAGCTGCAGTCAGTTAGTAGAAAATTCAGTTAGCTATGTAAAAGGTAATTGAATTTTCTGCTAACTAACTGCAGCTGAAACCTTGTATCAGAAAAACTTGTTGGGTTGCCGTGATGTGAATTATTGGGCTTGATTGTGCCTAACCAATGCTGCCAAGCTAGCGTGAAGCTGTGAAGAAAAGCCCAAACCTCTGTAATCCCTACTATACAGTATTACAATATTGTATACTGTACTAAACTGTATGATCTCTTTGCAGTGTAATTGTTACTGGCCACAATCTTGGGACAGTTGAAGCTCGTGGTAATGAACCTGAAGTTATTAGAGACTTAACTGCTGCACGCTGTTCAGTGATAAGAGTGTTATTACACTCTGTTCTTACTTGGAGCAGCTGTTTTAAGGTACCAATGATGTTATGTTTATTATTACAAATGTTTGTTTTATTTTGTCTACAGACGGATCTTTCTTGTTTCTCTGAATTTGTTACTCCTGATGTTGTTCATGATAAACTGCCTCGCTTTTTCTGGAGACATCTAGAAAAAGATTTGACTTTACTGGCATCTTCTCTAAACCGCAACTTTGATGATGCTGTTTTGATCATTCACTTATTGCTAAGAAAGATGTCACAAATGCCTGCCAAAGAGTTTCCAGGTACTAGTGTACTGTTTGTTTGACTACTTTACTTCTACTTCACATATACAGATTTAGGTGACGATGACTGGTCCAGTAATGAACATAGAACAGCGTGGGAAAACAAAATTAGCAAGATCCTTCTGAATGATGATCAGGTTGATAAATCTTTTATTGAAACTATTGACAAAGAGTTAAAAGATTTGTATGGATTAATAATAAAAGGTATGGATTATCTCATAGGTACAGCACATTATTGTTTTTTATTTAATGTATTTTTTTCTTTTAATATGTACCAGTTCGAAGGAAAAAGTGTGCTATATTGTTTGTATAAGTATGCCTCGTTTTCTGTTGTATAATTGCTATGGCAATAAGGTACATTTTACATGAATATGACACAGCCTATAGAATGACCACAGTTGTACCCACTACAAAGCTGTCAACAACATTACTGTAGAAATTAAAAACAAATAATTGAATAAGCACACAAACGTTGGTTACTACTATATAATCATCATATGACTCAAGCCTTAAAATTATTCACAAAATCATTCTCCAATGCAAATCACTGGGCTATTTTTCTGATATTGATGCCTTCATGATCTACATCGTTGGCCACACCTCAGGGCATGCTCAAGAGTAACAATTGAGTAACTGTATAAACTGTCCACTACTCAAAAAGCTGAGGTTGTTAATCATTTTCCTCAATTCTGCTGCCATACAGGCTTCATAATGTAGCTGCAGATACGTACAATCAATATTGCAGTCATCAGAATAGAACTGCAGTAACTACTACATTGCCTGCTGAAGTTCAAATTAAAGTGGCTGGAGTTAGAGTTGGCACCTTGACAGTATTGGTTAGGTATAACCAAGCCCAAAAGTGCCTTCAGTACGATCCTAAAGGCTTCCAATAAATTGTTACAAATTGTTTTTAAATTTATTCAGAGGAATTTTCTACTGACTAACTGCCTGTCTGCCTGCCTGCCTGCCTGCCTGCCTGCCTGCCTGCCTGCCTGCCTGCCTGCCTGCCTGCCTGCCTGCCTGCCTGCCTGCCTGCCTGCCTGCCTGCCTGCCTGCCTGCCTGCCTGCCTGCCTGCCTGCCTGCCTGCCTGCCTGCCTGCCTGCCTGCCTGCCTGCCTGCCTGCCTGCCTGCCTGCCTGCCTGCCTGCCTGCCTGCCTGCCTGCCTGCCTGCCTGCCTGCCTGCCTGCCTGCCTGCCTGCCTGCCTGCCTGCCTGCCTGCCTGATGCCTGATGGCAAGCGTAACTCGATAATGGCTAAGGCTATGGGCTTGATTTTTTTCACTGTTCGATGTTGCTTCATCCCGAGACGTGCCTTTTGGCATACCACAGTATGTACAATGCACACATCATGGACTTACCTTTGTCCTCCTTTGTGTCCCATTTCTTTTTGCTGACAGTCCAAGGTGTTGATTCGCAGTAGCACGATGCATGGCTCCCCTACAGTACATTGTAAACGGGAATCATCCATATTTTCTGTGGTGACTGGATTGATTGCAGAGGCGATTCTAACACTGTTCTTCATTTGTAACGCTGTGTAACGGGCTGAACATAGCTGAAAGCAAAGCGTAATGGCCGCTATACTTTCAAGGCAGTAATTGATAGTTGGGGGCGCACAAATCATCGTATATTTTTGTGGCGACTGAATCGATTGCAGAGGCATTTCTTCTACTGTTCGTTTGTAGCCTGTGTAACAGGCTGACCATAGCTGAAAACAAAGCGCAATGGCCACTGCACTTTTGAAGCAGTATTTCATAGCTGGGGCACGCGTTCGGATGAAAACGTTAATTCTGGTGCCATCCTTTCTTTTGATGTGGTATGCGTGGGTTCACCACTCATAAGAATGTTACAGAAAAAGTAAGCAAACAAGTTTAAGGAAAAATTAGGAATTTTAAATTCAATTAGGGATCATAGCAAAAAAAAGTAGGGAAACAAGGGAAGTCGCCTACAGCTGCAGATATACTAGTGAACATTTAATCCCTAATTCTACCTATAAACTGAATTAGGGATTAAATATTCACTAGTATATCTGCAGGTGTAGGCGACTTCCCTAACCGCTTCCGCTTCATGAAATAACTTGACAATCGATCTGTACATTGAGTATCTACATTTCACGGTGCAAACGTTTTGTAGTTTGAAAGAAATTGCACTAACAGTCATGGAGTTATAACAAAAAACACCAACCATGTATGAAAACACACGATCGAGTTTTGTTCAATAAAAAGTATTAGCTACATACTTGCCATGCCTACCAGGCAAACTAGATATTAGAATCAGCTGAAAATAGGTAGAGATATAGATTAAATATTTAGAGCGATCTTTCTAGTTTACAAGGAATCAGATTAAAAACCACTAAGTGACACTATGAAAGTCAACTAGGTGTAACCATAGATAATAGAGTAAAAGGGATAGGAAACGCAAGCGATTTCCGGTTTGATTTCCGTTACGCGTGACTTGAAAGGACAAGACAGTTTTGTGTTCAAGCATAGGTTCAAGCATAGGAATTAGTGTTCTAAGCAGCGTAAATAGTAATCTAACAGACTACAACAAGTACTTAGGCCTTTGTGAGAGATTTTGGCGAGAGAATTCAGACCGTAGATTTGTAACAAAGCGTATCGCATTAACCGTGATTGTTACACGCTGTCATACTTTTGCTCATAGTGCCTTCATGCCTCGTCCATACTGCTTCTTTTATAGCCTGTTCCACTTTCGAATCTTGAGGTAAGCTAGGCGTGTCACCAACACAGTCTTTTACCGTTGCATTGTACTGCAAGGTGGTTTAAACTTTTGGTTAAAAATGGAAGATACTTAGTCGTTTCTTCAAGCAACAGTTCCTGTTTTGCTCTGATATTTCCTCTGGTTCCCTCTGTTAAATGGTAAGGAATAGGTTTATCACAGTTAAAAGGATAGAATGCATTTACGAAGAAAGTAAAGTGGTTTAAAATAATTTTTGGGCCGTTTTGTTCACTTTCAATCTCCTTTAATTTTGCGCACAACTTCCTTGAGGGTTGGTACCATCCTAGTCCCCTCGATTACTTACTTGAGTTCATTGTAGCGAAGTTTTCATAGTTGTTGGTTGCAAAATCCTGTCGTTACAACAATTTGTTTCTCTTTGATACAAGCGTAGCAAGCGTAACGAGTATGTTCGTGAAGTAACACACAGAATTCCAATAGAAATGTACGTATTTTGTGACGTCACGTTATTGCGTATCCTATCCCTTTTAAGTACTCTATTATCTATGGTGTAACAAGTGTGCAATTGAGATACTCTAAAAGGGCAGTCACTCTAATAGAACATTCACATACATAACAAATAACAAGTCACTCTATTAGAACATTCAGCTACAATCAAATCACCATGTAGAGACCATCTACGAGCAAATCACCCAGTAGAGAGTCCAGCTACAATCAAATCACCCTGTAGAGAGTTCAGTTTTAAACAAGTCACCCTGTAGAAACTTCAACTACAAACAAGTCACCCTGAAGAGAGTTTAGCTACAAACAAGTCACCTGTAGAATTCAGCTACAAAAAACAACCCAGTAGAGTGTTCAGCTGCACACAATTCCCTCTGTAGAGAGTTCAGCTACAAATACCCTGTGGAACGTTCAGCTACAAACAAGTCACCTTGTAGATAGTTCAGCTACAACAAGTCTTTCTGAAGAGAGTCCAGCTACATTGGAAGTCACTGTGTAGCGAGTTCAGCTACAAATAAGCTACCTTGTGGAGATTGCTGCTACCAGCTAGTCCACCTGTAGGAGAGAGGATATATGATAATTTTCATACAGTAATATTTTTTTTTGTAAAGAAAGCATTATTATAGAGAATTCAGCTCTTGATGTCTTCTGCAGTAAAGAAAAAGACGAGTAAAAGAAACTCCAAAAGCTGGCCATAGGCTGGCTTTAAAGTATACAAATACAAAAAGTATAGTATGTTCACATTGAGCTGAATCCTGAAAAATAGCTAAAAATTAAAAGTGGATTTTTTCTCAACCAAGTTAACATTTCAGCTAACCAGATGATTATTGGTAACAGCAAAGGTGTCAACAACAGACACGTACGGTTTGGCTCCATTACAAGTTCGGGAAAGGGCTGTAATGGATACTGTACTTATATGGCTTCCCCATAGGAAATGTATTGTGAAAATTTTGATTGGCCATAAATATTATGTCAAAGATTTGAACATTAAAATATTTTTAGCGGATCAAGCAGTACTACAAATGAGCCAAATTTCAAGATCGTGTGTAATTGCATCCATGAGTTATTAAATGTTTTTGAGGATTCAGCTCAATGTGAACGTACTATAGTGATATCTATACAACAACAGCCAAGCTGTGAAAAAAGGGTGTGGCTCCAAAAATCCAGAATGAAAAAAGATGTGAAATCAAAGGTGGTGGCCAAGAGGTGACTGTGATGGTATAGGTTAATGGCAAAATTTTAATAATGACAATTCAGTTGAATGGAATTAACATCTTGACTTTTCGAAGGTTGCACTCTTTTTCATGGCTTCATTTTTAACTGTAGTAATTTACATACATGGATGACAAGAATGTGGGGATCCATTCATCCTTGTACATATACATTATAACACATTTATATTTAACAGATACTGATACCCTTTACTCACGAATCTATGAAAGAGCAGAGGACAACAATGAGCAGAGTGCTGTACACTCAGCATTTTGGAGATACCGGACCAGAGTGTCACTGGAGCACTTGTTTAATTCACTGAATAACAAGGAGAACAAGATACTTTATAGATTCTTGCAGCAAGTATACAGACATTAAGAAGCTAAATATGTTTTGAATACATTTACTCTTACAGGAACCAATTTTAAGAGCAATGCAATATTTACCTGGAATATTGAAACTTCAGAAGTACATGTTTGATCACTTCCACCAACAAGTAGGACAGGAGAGATCATTAGATGGAACTATTGGGAAATACAAAGAAACATTAACAGATGGTAATAATAATTATGTAGATAGCTGTGCACCAGGGGTAGAGAACAGTACTCCAAAGTGGAGGAAGAAAGTCATATGGGGTGACTATCATTAAAGTAGTATTTAAGAATGATTAACCATACCTTAGTATGCAAAGTACTCTAGCATTTCAATATTAGAGGGGTTCTGGGGAGGGGGGGGGGGGGGGGGATTTTTCCCTACATATATGTAACAAGTACATGGTCTATGTTAAAGGCCTTCATTTAGTGATGCTTCTACATGTAAGGTAGTTACCATCATGTAGGAGTATTCAAAGTACATATGTAGTCTAAATTTTCCTGTAGAGGCATGCCGTATCACCCATGACAGCAGGCTTGATTATTCACCATGAACAGAAAGCTACATGAATACACCATCAAATTCCAGCCAGGTCTGAGTGGTCTGCTTTAGCTGGCTGTTCTCCCTAAGTCCAGTGGTGAGATCTGAGGCCTTAATAGAGCTCTGGCCAACCTTTGGATAGCTGTGGCTGTACAGCTCCATGATGTTGAATAAAGACCTGTGTTGTAAATCCCTTTTTTAACAATTTTGAGACCTGAATAACTCATACTTTGGCCTAACTCATTCCTAAGTGTTCTTGCCCTCTCCTCCAACCACTCCTATTGGAGCTCACCTGGTACAATCAACCTCGAGTTAAAGGCTATATAAAATGGGTATTGGCTACTAGTAGATGCTCTGGAAAATAAAAAAATTGTGTGAAAGTTTGTGACCAGATCTGCGAAAACCCAACAAGCCTAAATTTACAGTATATGGCATTGAATACAATGGATACATAAAAATTTCATAAATTTGTTGAATGCTTTGTTCTTAGTGAAGAAAGGGCCTAACAATAAAAACCTGGGTATCATCTTATTCGCCTACTCAGAGAAGCTCAAAAATCTTTGTTTCGTTGCAGTAGACTCAAAACTACAGAAGCTATAGGCATTTGTTTATGTCTCATCGAAACAATCAATTTTCTTCACTGATCTTTCCTTTGTAGGTAATAAAGACAGGTGATGCAAGGAATAACATACCCAGTAATTGATTGCCCTATTCATGTCAAATACGATGGTACAAATTTCAATTCCCTTTGTCATTTTGCTCATAAATTACAACCATTTTAGTAAGAGCCTGTAATTTATTTTCCCTATAGCTGCTAACTCGATCTTTCTGTTGTTGCTACTTTGAATCGAGGTAAAATGAGTTGTATAATGAGTAATTGGGTATTATCACAGTTGCTGTACTTAGCATCTGTGCATCGAAAAAGTAAGGGGATGCTGACCCTGTCTTCCTTAAGGTGGAGGAGCAGTTGGCATTCTGCCCACCTTATTTCTCCACTGCACTCATTATGTTAGTGTAATATGCATGTGGATAACATTAGCTGCCAACTAGAAGCATTTTTTTTCACACTGCTTGCAATTGTGTGCTGATATGTTCAAGGCAATATCCTAACAATCATATAATAATATACATGCATAAAATTACACAATGGTATGCTATATTGCAAACTCAATATTGATTGTGCTGTGTTATATACTAGATAAAGAAATGTTCACTGAAATGGTAGAAATGTTGAATGGAGCGTGGCTACTAGTAAAGGGTCATCTATCAACTCATGGTAAGTTAACATTTATGTAGTAATTAAATGCATGTTGAATGTGGCTAAACTTTATAATGAGATTATAATTATGACCACAAACCACTGTAGATATAACTGAGTAAAATCTGGGTTAGATATCTTCTGAAAATGATTTTACAAGACAATACGAATTTCTAAATATAATCAATAATACCACTTATCATTTTACTCTCTGACATCCATATTACTGCTGACCCAAAATAGGTGGTCCAATAAATGAGAATTGAAAAGCTAAATAATGTGGCCACGTGGTCGCATTATTAAGGTTTTCAACAAACCAATAGTACTGTGGTTGATCATATATAAATCCTATCCTGTGATATACTGTACACTTTAGTTAGTAGAATTATACCTCATTGAAGGTAAATATTGGCATATGCCAACAATTAGCTGGTTAAAACACTGATCATAATATGATATACTGTACACTTTAGTTAGTAGGATTATACCTCATTGAAAGGTAAATATTGGCATATGCCAACGATTAGCTGGTTAAAACACTGATCATAATAGGCCAGTTTCATGTAAGGCCTTAGGAATGCAATCAGTGTTAATTGTATATTGTGTAACCACTGAATGCTGTGGATGCCCATAAAGATGTATTGAAGCCATCGGGAAAACGATGATAACTGGCAGTAAAACTTCGGTAACTTACTAAGTATATGGTATGTTCTAATTCTCTGTACACGGAAAGAAACTACATTGATTTCTCTTTCGTTTCATGGTTGTCTGCTACGAATAGGATGAAAGATGCCCAAGTTAATAGGGTGTTGAAGTTAGAAATGGTACCAGACAAGGCTTTCCACAGCTGATATTCATAAGTTCGGAGTCAGAAAATCACGCAGGAACTTCAACAAGTCTTAGCAATGGCCTTTGTTGCGAATCACTTCACGGGAAAGCACTGAATTGGCATGATAGCCAACCAAGTTAACAGCGTGTTCAGGGAGCCCAGACACATCATCCAGTTGATTGTAAGACTTGCTCTTGTACTGTACATCAGGTAAACAATGATAACAAGCAGCTGCTTGTGTGTTTCGTCTCCAGAAGACATTTTCATCATGCATTCTAACCTTTATTAGCTCATACCTCACTAGTGGCTTAGTGTATTTACAGCAGACAAACACCACAGGGTGTAGAAATCAATGTAGTTTACAGTGCTGCTTTAAAAACTCAGATATTTCCATAACATTGTATGTGACAATAGATTTTGTGTCTGCGGTTGTCCGTTTCCCAATGGTTTCTGTACATTTTTATGGCTAACCACAGCATCCAGTAGTTGCACAACCACAATTAAAAGATCAATTAAAACCATTTGACAAAACCATTTGCTGGCGAGAAGTCAATGTTTAAGTGTTTATGTACAGGTTGAGTGCAGAGAAAATCTCAGATCTTGGTTGTTGTGGTTCCTTTGGCACACACCTAGAGTGCATGTTGCTGGGGATCAAGTCACCACTGGGTCTGGGATTTTTTTCTGCATTCTCAATGTTTTAGTTTCATGTTTATGACTCCCTGTATTCACAGGCTTTAGCCTTCTCACAAGTCCCTAGTGGATAGCATTCACAGAATTAAAATACTTTCCCTTACATAAACCTTGCATGAAACTGGCCTATTGGTGCAGTTATGGTAGCTAAATTGGGCACTGAGGCCTTACCAAAATAAAATCTTGTATTTCATGGACTTTTACTCTCTTGTACTGACCTGGCAAGTTGATATAAAAATAAAGTGTAATTCATTCCATATGCAGCTGACTGTTTTAGAATGTACGTATATAACTGTTCTTTTAGAGTACTTCGAATTTGCAAGTTCAGAAGCAAAGGCCCTTCTAAACTAAAGCAAGGAAACTCTATTTCCCTCCCACTGCTTCTAAACCTATGACTACTCGTACAATATTTATAAATCTACAGATAGATCACATCAATTTTATTTACTTCTGGATTTTCCAAAAACACTGATCCCATGAAACATAGGATTAATTTCTCATGGCCTGAGTATGCATATCCTTGCATGAAAGCCAATATTGAGATACTCTAGCAGAACAGTCATGTTTGTCAAATTATTGTGGAAAGCAGAAGGAGCTGTGTAAGGTAGTCTTACAATTCCATTATTTGTAACTGGATTTTTATCCATATCACACATCAGGAAAAATCAAATTAACACCACCAGTGGATAGCTACACTACCAGTTTATTATTGGTTTTGAGCCTCAGCATTACTCAAACTACTCGAGTTCAAATGGAAGTTTCTGGCCTTACGAAGGACCTGGCTTCACAAGAATCAGTGATTCACAGGTGGATGGACTCATATCATGGACAAATATTTTCTGTATGGTTTTTGCTGTATATACAGTATGCCACTAAGAAGCCAGCACAGCCCTGTAATCTCATGTTTGGACATCATCATGGTCTACCTACATTTTGAAGTCTATCCTCCTGCTTACCGCTCCATCCCTGCCTCCCACCCCTCTGTGAGCACTCTTGATACTACTACACTCGTCCAACTGTTCAGCTTTTCTATCTTATTTGGTGGTGAACACTACAAGCAGTTACAAGTACTGGATTATAGTCTGAAAGTTAATACATTGAGCATCTCTTCTGTAAATTTCATACAAGTGCTTACTTCCCTTAGCAAGTTATAATGGCTGAAAATCTTTTAAACTGTTTATCTCGAAATTTCTAATGTGCGATTTGGATTGGTTTTATCTCGAAACTTTTAATGTGCAATTTAAATCTAGTCACATTGGTAAAAGCATTTCACATACCATTCAGTGAAGTACCTGCTCATGCATGATCAATCACCGGTTGCTTTATCAAAGAAATGTTGCAATGCATTAGTATTATCAGTGTGGTCCTACACAATGTGGCTCCTGCAACAAGCTGATTGACAATCACCTTGTCTCAAATTTTTATACAATCACTGATTGTGAGACAGTATGAAAAATATATTATATCAAGGTTGCTGTTAACTGAGGTTTGACTGTAATTATTTATGTAACTCTCTAACTACTGGCTTTCATGCAAGCTTATCACACTAGTATGTTATATATAAACTTGTATAATATAGGAAAATGTGTTGTATATACCACATTAATTTGTAGGCACAACTGTACCTTGCTAATTAGGATTATTTATTGGAATTTAAATATTTTTGGGAGGGCGTTGTTTCATATAAATGCATAAATTAGGCAATCGATGTAAAATCAATTCTCTTTACTGAAGGTCGCTTGCCGGTGGATCCCAAAATCATTAATGATGTACCAGAAATTACTGATGATACCAAACTGGTTTATTTGTTACCAACTACTACAGGAGAAGGAATTTGCAGTACATCACTAGTTGATTTCCTAGTAGTGCAGCACAATGAGTTCATAAGACACTGCTATAATAACATACCAGCAACAAGTTATGATCCAGAACCGTAAGTTGACATTGTGTAATATTTTTATGAAAAGAACTATACAGTCCTCTCCATCCTGTTGCCACATTATTTTATGTTTACAAAACCTTTGTAACTTGAACTGTAAAGAATACTGTAAGGTGGGTGGCAAATGATACTACAGTTAAGGTAGCAAGATGTCCTGTGTAAACATCTGCTGTTAAACTGATAGTTTTTCATATTCCTCTATCCAAGCAAGCCCATGCTTGTTCAGCTACCCAACATAATATGTATGCATATACCTAATCATTCAAGATGGCAGACACATGATCCTGTTAAACAGTTGATAATCATTGTCCAATGTGTGTAATTACTACATGCCTGCACATTGTGTACAGATAAAGCTATAGCAATATGTTTACAGTGAGTGATGTAAATGTTTGTGTTTTTCTCACTGATCCACACCACCTTAGGACATGCAAGAAGTTGATGGAACAAGCAACACTGCTAAGCCAACTTCAACCCTGCCATGTCATTTCCTATGAAAATAAACTTCTTCCCCTTATCCTGACCTACTGCCAGTACTATCTGCAATATGGAAAGGGTACTGAGGTTGAGTATGATGCAACGGCCATAGAAAGTGATTTGTTTGGGAAATTCATCTTTGGTAAACCACTGATTCTGATTGATGAGATGCCAATTGTTGTGCTTAGTAATGATGACACTTTTTATGAGTCTATTGTAGCCAAAGTTCATCAGGTAAATACACGTGCTACTACACTTCAACTTGTTTAGTATAAGTAAAGTAATACTTCCAAACATAGCATAAACAAATGCTCATGTTTGATATGAAAAAAAGGTTTCCAAACTCCTCTTGCTCTGAAAATTTTTTTGTTTTTTCTGTCATAAGCTCCTTCTTGCATTGTGATACAGGTATTGAACAGATTTTTTTTGCAAGTTTTTTAACCATTGTATTTAATGCATCCTACTGTAAAATTTAAGCTTGCAGAAACATGGGGAATTTTTGCAAAGCTGTCATCTTAAATACTTGAACATGGCAGAAATAATGTTGAAATTAATGAAAGTATGTATCATGACTTCAATGATTAGTAAACAAGACTTTACTGACAGATAAAGTTTTACAGGATAGGTTAATTTACTCCTTTTATTTGCCACAATCATTTACTACTAGGTTAAGTCTATTTTAACCATGTGGCTTTGATTTTAATCATACGGTACAATTGTACTGTATTTTCTACTGACTGGCTGACTGATTGACTGACTGACTGGCTGGCTGACTGACTGACTGACTGACTGACTGACTGACTGACTGACTGACTGACTGACTGACTGACTGACTGACTGACTGACTGACTGACTGACTGACTGACTGACTGACTGACTGACTGACTGACTGACTGACTGACTGACTGACTGACTGACTGACTGACTGACTGACTGACTGACTGACTGACTGACTGACTGACTGACTGACTGACTGACTTACTAATGCCTTCAGACAAGCGTAACTCAATAATGGCTAAGGCTATGGTCTGAATTTTTCACTGTTCAATGTCACTTCAGCCCAACAAATTTCTTTAGGCATATCACAATACATGATTCATGGACTTACCTTTGTCCTCCTTTGTGTCCCATTCTTTTTTGCTGACAGCCCAAGGTGTCAATTCATTGTAGAGCACGATGGCTTCCCCACGGGAATCATCTGTATTTTCTGTGGTGACTGGATTGATTACAGAGGCGTTTCTTCTTCTGTTCTTTGATTGTAAATTTGTGTAACGGGCAGAACATAGTTGAGATGGGGTGATAAAAGTAGAGTATGCCATAAAAGATGATGGTTATTTATCTTGTCTTGAACAGTTTTAGTTCTACGCAGTAGGGCAGGAAATATGATGTTTGAAAAGGTGGTCTCAGCTACCCAAGCTGAATTACAAATTCTCACTACAAGATGTCCATGGAGAGACAAAGTTAAGCCAATCCTCAAGCTGAACCTAACGTTAAAATTTATAGCATGTGACTGCAAGATCTCTGCTGATGCCATGCTGATGTCATTTGGTGACTTTACAAAGCAAGTGACTATCAAGGTGGAACAACAAAAAGCTGCACACCCCCATATGTAATGTCTTTTTCCACTTACAGCCCCAAAAATTATCAAAACAGTTGTGGGGTGGAGTCAAGAGTAGCCATCCAAGATACCACCCATACAAGGAAAGCAGCCAAGCAAGCCCCCTCCTTCAGTCACTTATCCCAAAACATCCAAGAACAAAAGAACAATTAAAGTTCTACGCTGTGCCCTATAAAAATAGATTGTAACCATATTTTTAGTGTATTTCCGCCATCACCAACATCATGCTGAGATCCAGAGTTCAACCATAGGCAGCGCAATGGTACCAGCTACTTTTAATATAATGTTATTACCAATTCAAGTGTCAGCCCCCCCACAAATACAGCTGCCTGTGGAGCAGCAATATCAGGAGACACAGTCAATTTTGAGACAAAGAAGCAGACTGTCTAGTCAAATTTGAACTGAAAAGAAGATGTTCATTTTCTGGTACCAATACATCCTCCAATTTTACTGGCAGTTAACTCGGTACCAATTTAATTTTCTCCCATTTGTCCCTCTTGTGTACCCCCTGCACTTTTACCAAGTTGATCAAGCCAGTAATGACATTTCGGGGAATAAGGGTATTCATATATTTAGATGATCTCTTGCCACCCACTCTGAAAATCCAGGTGGCATTTTTATAGTTTGTAAAGGACTTGTTCCAACCTTAGGCCTGCCTATCAGTGGGAGGAGATAACAGATGACACCAACCTAGGAGATAGTCTTCCATGCATGGGTTGGGGATATCTACAATTTAGATAGAGGTGGCCCTTCTCAAAAAGCAACTGTCCTGGGTCCAGAAGAAAGCCAGACTATTGTATTCCAAATTAACAAACACAGTGCAGCAGATCATGGCTTTTGTGGGAATGGTAACAGTGGAAAAACAAGACCACCATAAAGTGGTATTGTCATTGGTAACTTTTAGCACAATAGCTAGGTAGATTGAATCATGCCTGCAAATAGCAGGAATTAATGCATCCAAGTTTCAAACTCATCTACCAGGGCTCCTGTAGCAACCAAAGTAGCAATGTCAATTGACTCAGTGTCTATTTACAACATGCCATATGAGGAAGGTGAGGTTAGACCCTATACCCTTGTACTTATATTCTAGCAATCACAATGCCAAAGATCTTTTTTTGTTGTATATTTGAACTCACTGTTGGTAATTTGACAATGTTAATTACCAGGTATAGTCAAATTCCAAAATCGGATGCTTTTTGACCTCACATTTTCATCCAAATATGGATGATGCTTCACTAAATCATCCATTTTGGATGATTATTACTCATCTCTCTTATAGTTACATAAGCAAACATCATCCAAAAGTGGATGATTATTGCTTGATTCTCTATATAGTGAGTGCTTATGTAAGCAAATATCATCCAAAAGTGGATGATATTTGCTTGATTCACTATATAGTGAGAGATGTATGCAAGAAGCATCCAAAATCGGATGTTTCTAACCATCCAATATTGGAATGTAAACTTAGCCTTCCAAAATCGGATGTTTCTAACCATCCAATATTGGAATGTAAACTTTGCCTTCCAAAATCGGATGTTTCTTGCCATCCAATATTGGAATGTAATTTCTGTCGTCCAAAATTGGATGTTTCTTGCCATCCAATATTGGAATGTAACTTCAGCCTTCCAAAATTGGATGTTTCTTGCCATCCAATATTGGAATGCAATTTCTGTCGTCCAAAATCGGATGTTTCTTGCCATCCTATATTGGAATGTAATTTCTGTCGTCCAAAATTGGATGTTTCTTGCCATCCTATATTGGAATGTAATTTCTGCCTTCCAAAATTGGATGTTTCTTGCCATCCAATATTGGAATGTAATTTCTGTCGTCCAAAATTGGATGTTTCTTGCAATCCAATATTGGAATGTAACTTCCGCCTTCCAAAATCGCATGGTTTTTGCCATCCAATATTGAAATATAAGTTTTGCTTTCCAAAAATGGATGTTTCTTACTATCCATTATTGGAATGTAAGTTTTGCTTTCCAAAATTAGATGGTTCTTGCCATCCAATATAGACTATTTCCGAAATGACGTCTTGCAAACTCTATTTAGGGGACTCTTACGTTTTCGAGTACAGCTTCCCACGAAGAATACTTCTAAGGACCTATCATGCGACTTCTAGAGATAATTTCGAAATGAAATCACCAGGTATTGTTAAAGAAATGCTAATTTACCTCTACTCGGAAAAACAGGCGAAAAATTTAAACCCGAGTAAAAAAAATTGTGTTATTGCCTTATAGCTGTACCTGTTAGTTTTAGCTCGATATCTTCTTCCTGTAGTACACTAACAAGTCGACCTCCATTTACGGCCCATAGAAACAGTACTCAAAAACATTGGAGTCCCCCAAATAGAGGTTATTGAAACCTCAATTATTTTAAGTGAGATTGGTAGCATACAGCTGCAGATGATCAGTTTCTGTGGAATTTTCAGTATGTGTAGGGATCACAATAATAAAAGCACTGAAACAAGAAGATAGCAACACAGTGCCACTGAGTGCATTCTACTTCAAAATGGCCCAAAAAGCATCCTATGAGTTTCTCCAACTTTTTGGATTAGAAATTTTTCACCATGAGTAGGGATCACAATAATGAAACAAGAAGATACTGGTAGTAGCACAATGCCACTGAGTGCATACATTTTAGTTCCCATTATAGCCACACACACATGTACACAAAATATGGGCGGAATCGTGCTTAACTTTAGTCATACAATGCTGCTGAATCTATTTATTTTAATGCTTTACAGCACTTAACAAGTGCTGAAGGTCTGTAAGACACCTGGCTCCACAGCCTGGTTAAAGATGTTTTGAAAAAGTACAGAAAGGTGAAAAAGTCCATGATTAGGCCTAGACAGGCAATCAAGATGTCTTTCTCCCTGCTAATTTCATGTATTTACATTCAGAAGAGTGACTTACTATCTTTTAGAACTACATAATGGAATGACGCAATGAGTTTGCAAGTCTGTTTTTGATGCGTATTTTTGGCAAGAATCATGAACCTTGACAATCACTGCCATGAACCTACCGCACTTAATAAACCTACATGAAAAAAGACAATTTTGTGTTTCATATCAAGCTGTTTCTTGCATTAACAAACAATAGAAAGCAACGAAAACAGCAAAATTACTATCCATGACCCTACCACACTTAATGATATTGCTTCTTATTCTACTAGTAGAATATAAACACTTGAGAAATGGTTTTGTGGTGACAAAAACTAAAACGCTCCTCTAAGGAAGGTGTCGATACAGAAAATTAGTGCATGAATATGGTTTCCTTGCTTGAAGAAGACAACCATGTGATTGAAGAGGAGAAGAGAAGCAAAGTGCAGAAGGTGGATATTCTTTGTAACCAGAAAAGGCACATGCTACCGGTGAGCTAACTGTTGTGAAATAAAATGTATTCCATTATTGGATGGCAAGAAACATCCAAATTTGGATGGCAAGGAATGTATTCCAATATTGGATGGCAAGAAACATCCAAATTTGGATGGCAACAAATGTATTCCAATATTGGATGGCAAGAAACATCCAAATTTGGATGGCAACAAATGTATTCCAATATTGGATGGCAAGAAACATCCAAATTCGGATGACCAGAAATGTATTCCAATATTGGATGGCAAGAAACATCCGAATTTGGATGACCAGAAATGTATTCCAATATTGGATGGCTAGAAACATCCAAATTTGGATGGCGACAAATGTATTCCAATATTGGAGGGCAAGAAACATCCAAATTTGGATAGCGACAAATGTATTCCAATATTGGATGGCAAGAAACATCCAAATTTGGATGATTGTTGCATAAATCTCTCACTATATAGAGATATGAGCAATAATCATCCACTTTTGGATGATTTTGTTCCTTTGCAATAATCATCCAATTGTGGATGAAAATGTGAGGTCAATAAACATCCAAAAATGGAAACGAACCATACCTCTTAATTACATATTGATATTTATTAACAAGTGGCCATTATGGCCATTCGTAAATTCAATTACATGTTGCTGGTTAGTAGTGCTAATATATGTGACCATGCTGTACCCTTTTAAAATACTGTACTTTCTCACTGTCAGTGGGTGATTTGTGTCTGAGTTACCCCGTATACAGCTGAGATGGCGGAAAGTCATGCAAGGAAAAAGGCAACAACAGAAAGTCAAAACATCTGGGCAAATAGCTTGATGTCCACTTAACTTTCACATTATCCTGACACTTTGTCGGTGCATGTCAGAAACACATTGTGCTCATAACTGAGCAAGTAAATTTTACGCTAGTACGTATATGGATCGATGGAAATATTGTACGAGTTCTCATGTTCTCTATGTCTTCTTAAGCCATGATTGATGTTTCTAGTTGTGGTGCATATCCAATATTTTTATATGTGCATGCTGTAGTGAGCGCATACATAGCATGCTATACTTATCAATGAATAAGCTTGCTATAATATCTTCAGGAGGATTTATCATTTGAAAAGAAGAAAAACCTGGTGGTTGAGATAAACAAGTTGAAATATCAGGAGTTGAGTGAAGTTGTGGATGTCATTGATATTGTGCTGAGATTTCTGGCTTCTGCTGGTGGTGAACCTGATAAAACTATCTATGTCTATGTCACAAAAACACTGGCAATGCACAAAAAGCTTCCAAAGGTAGAATAATGATTGGATAGAAGTTTGAGTGGTTTCTTCATACAGTTCATGTATAATTATCATTGCAACAACACCTTTCATACAATTAGCATATAAATATTAGTGAGGGATGCAATTACACATAAATACTGTGTACACATACAAAGTAAATAACTACTCAATTCTACTACTACTAACAGTGTGTAACATGTTGTGTAGCTGGTTTACTTGTTTTATTTGCACATATGTAGCTCGTCAAAGAATGCATACTTGAAAATGTCATTTCACTATGGGGAGTCGTGTCTGTTGTGCAGTGTTGTCAACTGACAATGTTAGGCAAGGTAAAAATAATTTTTGAGTCATATATGTAATGTGTATAAATTCAGCCAGCAGTGCATTAAAATTTTGTGTACTAAATAAATATATTTTTAACCAAGATTTTGGAGTTTTTGCACACAAGAAACTCTATACTTGAATGTTGCACACAAAATGCATCTATTACTGTTGTATACTATGTAAAGGTGTCCACTTGTTTCAAGATAAGTTAACTTTATTGACAAATCTTTTTTTTGTTTAGGTGAATTTATTATCAGGGTGTTTTCTAAGGTTCCAGAAGAACATGCCTGTAGCTTGGGGTTCAATCATAGGCGATGACTGGAGTGGGGATCTGGGAGCACACTGACAGCACTTTAGTATTGTATCTTTCCTAACTGTCCTCAAATTGAAAGTACACACTAATGACCTTAAAGCCAGTGTATGTGCATTATTCTGACTCTCCAAGTTATCACTTGAAACCTGACAAGCAGTTTGAAGTTACATCTCAACCAACTTCAGTATGTAACTGGAATAATTTTTAGTAGTTGGACACATTTAAATAACCATTCAATATATACGTGGCAGAATTTTGCTTCAGTACTCCATTTCTCATATTACTACCTTTTGTCATGCTTAAGTGACATTCCAATAGGTTGGCCAAAAGTTTCTTTATAGTTTACAGTTGACTTCCAGATATTTGGTGATTATGGCTGGACTGATATAGAACAATGTGTTTATTAGGCCAGTGATAGAACAATGTGTTTATAGTAGGATACAATACACATGCAAGTTGCTAAGTGTGACGCAGGTCAGTGGAAGAGGACTGTGTGAATATTATACTTATGCATGACGTTTCTACTGTAAACTTTCCAGAGTTTAGTTGCTATATCAAGACTACCGTGCGGCCAAGAAAGCCAGCACACCACACTGTGGGTATATTGACAGGAAGAAAAAAAAGCAGCTTTTTCACACATGCATAGCTCCATGGCCCCTTCTCCAAAGCACACCATTTTTGCATTATAGCTGTCTGCCAGGTAGGGTAGGCCACACAGCAAATTTGATTAAATTCGCAACAGCCATTTGCAAGATATGGGCATTCAAAGTTTCATTTTAATTTCCTTGTTTTTTTCTTCTTATGCCATACGGGGGGCTTCAAATTATTTCCGCACACTTTGCAAATATTGCTATAAAATACAAATGTGTAGCTCGATTGCCTCAATCTTTGGCACAAATAAAGAGCGCATGTAATGGTGGGTTCACGTACCAAGTTTGCTGTGAATCTAAGGAATATCCAAGGTGTTATGAGTGTTTATTGACATAAAACAATATCAAACTTCTGTCACGGCTACAGGGTAAATCAAGTATAGGAATAACTTAACTTGAAAAATAGTGTATAGATAGGCTGATCATCGTAGCAGTGCCTTTTGATAGTTTGAATAGCAATAGAGTTACAGCGACAAAGTTATACAGCAAAAAAACAAACAAGTGTAAAATCGTGGGATCAAGATACCGTAGCAGAGCAGTCACCATGGGGTAAAAAAGGTGTACAAAAAATGTCAAAAAAACCTTACCAGTGTTCGAACCAGGGACCTCCATACCTAACACCTGCATCCTTAACCATTGAACAACTGCTACCTCGGCTGATTACCTCACTTAATTTTTGCTTTATAAATGAGATTTCTAGTTTAAATCTACTTATAATCAAATGTTAATAATTTCATAGATATACTAACAGAAGCACTAGAACATTCTATGTATGTTCCATTAGAAGTCCTCAAAAAAAATGTGCACTCTAATAGAGTATTACAATAATATTATCAAATATTGAAGTAAATCATGCAATGCAATACACTTATACTGTCTTTAATAATCATCATTGTGTTTGCATAAAAAAGAAGAAATGTGAGTAAAAATAAGCCTCAAAGTGAGCCATAGGCTGGTTTTGGGACCTTGTAAAGTACAAAAAGAAATTAAATCCACACAAAAACAACCAAGCTGGGAAAACATGGTGTGGACTTAAAAAGTGTGGATGAAAAAGTTGTGAAATCAAAGGTGGAAGCCACAAAATGGCTGCAATGATGTTAATGCTAAAAATTTAATAATGGCTGTGTGCATTGTTAAAATTTATTAGCATTACAGCCATTACTTGGCCGCCACCTTTGATTTCACAACTTTTTTCACCCAGGCTTTTTAAGGTCACATCAGTTTTTCACAGCTTGGCTGTTTTTGTGTGGATAACATTAACTAGACACTTCATGATTTTTATGTTTCATAAATCCAGCACTATCCCTATGACTAAACATTAAGAGTTTTACACAAATGATTTCTCAATCAAACAGTACAGTATTACTGTTTAAGTAGGTGATCCCCCAAAAATGATGTGCGCCACCTAAAATGCTACCTTTAAAAATCATCCTAGAAACATCTTACACGATGAAAATAGAATAATATTAGTCCATCTAACATCAAATACAGCATCTAAATCAAGAAAACACTTACAGGCGACTGGATATAGGATTTTTTTAAATCACCGTAACTCTAATTTTTGTCTGCCTGCCTGCCTGACCACAGTCGCAAGGTTGGAGGCCAAACGAAGCAGTACACTGCCACCATTTTACACCACAATAACAAACTCACCAGTGGGATGTGTTATTTGGAGTTTCAACGAGTGTGTGCCCTCTGTGCCTTGTCTTTCCTTTATCTTCAATCAGACTAGTCTTCTTCGCAATGAAACCAAATTGAGGCATTAATTTTTCCTATAAATGTTTCAATGTCACAAACTTATTGAAGCGCTTACGCTTGGTAGGTACCTGTAACTTCATGATAAGTTCAATGCCATGTTCATCAACACGATCTTGGTTGATTTATAATGACTTAGCACTGAGACCAGTCAGACCAATTTTAATATAACTAGTATATTAAATTTTAAAAATAAGGTTGGGATCCAAGCAATAAAAAGTAATGAAACAAGAGATGAATGATCAAGACACACAGTAGTGTGTCATGCGGCCAAGAAACTGGCACGCAACACCGTGTACTAGTATATTGACAGGAAGAAAGAAAACACAATTTTCACACCTCTGTAGCTCTGTGCTGCCTTTACGAAACAAGACGAGTTTTGCTGTGCCAATGTCAGTACTCCACATACCAAATTTGAGCGAAATTGCTTCAAGCGTTCCCGAGATATGCGAATTCAAAAATTGGCTTAGTTTCTTTGGGTTTTCTTATTTTTCTTCCTCTTTTCGCATACTTACAAAAACTGCCATAAAACACAAACGCTACATCCGATTGCCTTGCAATTTGGCACACAGAAGGGGGTATAAAGGCGCATCATGGTACCAAGTTTGGCTGGAAATATGATAAACAGTCAAGGAGTTATTAGCAATTATTCACAAAAAATAATGCCTATATGTTGTCACGCCTACAGGAAAATCGGTGCGCGAATAAGTTAACTATTGAACCTCAAACCTTTTTTGGATTGAAAGTAATCGAGTTAAAGACCACAAAGATACAACAACAAAAAACCAACAGCGTGTAACAATTACGGCAATTGAGATTAGCTAACAAAAAAAAAGCGATCACTTGCCATGCCTACTAGAAAAACCATTCAGAGGAACCATTTGAAAATTGATGTACAAGTATAATAATTACCTTAGAAAGGCCCTTCAATGGTGTAAAAGAATCAGACTTAAAGCAACAGAGTTATAACACGAAATCCAGCAAGTGCAAGATCAAGATACTCTAATAGAGCAGTCACCCTAATATAGCATAAATAAATTACTCTATTTAAGCATTCAACTATGTCCCGTAGAGAATTTAACTCAGTTATGAGCCACTCTGTATAGAACTTAACACTAAAGGCACCATGTAGAGAGATCAGCTAGAAACAAGTCACCCTGCAAAGTGTTAAACTACCGATACATTGAGTCACCCTGTAGAGTATTTAGCTAGAGTCACTCTGTAGAGAAATCAGCTAGAAACAAGTCACCCTGTAAAGAGATCAGCTAGAAACCAGTCATCCTAAAGAGAATTTATCTATATTTCAAGTCACCCTGTAAAGAGTTCAGCTGTAAACAAGTTACCTTGTAGAGAGATCAGCTAGAAACAAGTCACCCAGTAGAGAGATCAGCAACGTAATCATCCTGTAGAGAGATCGACTGGACACAAATCACCTTGTAGAGCTAGAAACAAGCCATCCTGTGGAAAGATCAGCTAGACACAAAGTGAGATTAGCTCTAGAAACAAATCACCCTATAGAAAAATCAACTACTGTAAAAACAAGTCACCCTGCAGAGAGTTCAGTAGAAACAAGCTGCCCTGTAGAGAGATCAGCTATAAACAAGTCACACAGTAGAGATATCAGCTAAAAGCGAATCTCCCAGTAGAGAGATCAGCTAGAAACAAATCATCCTGTAGAGAGATCAGCTGGAAACAAATCACCTTGTAGAGCTAGAAACAAGTCACCCTGTGGAAAGATCAGCTGGAAACAAAGAGAAACTGAAACAAATCACTCTGTAGAAAGATCAGCTAGAAACAAGCCACTCTGTAGAGAGTTCTGTAGAGAGTTCAGTAGAAACAAGTTGCCCTGTAGAGAGATCAGCTATAAACAAGTCAGTGTATAGAGAGTTCATGTAGCTATAAGTAAATCACTATGAAGAGAGATCACTGCCCTGTAGAGAGATCAGCCAGAAATAAATCACCCTGTAGAGAGATCAGCTTGATCAAGTCACCAAGTAGAGAGTTCAACTACATTTCAAGTCACCCTGTAAGTTCAGTTAGAAACAAGTCACAGACCAGGTCACCCTGTAGAGGGTTCAGCTAGATACAAATCACCCTGTAGAAAGATCAGGTTACACTGTACAGAGTTCAGCTAGATACAAGTCACCCTGTAGATAGATCAGCTAGAAACAAATCATCCTATTGAAAGTTCAGCTATATTCTGTAGAGTGTTTCAGCTAGAAATAAGCCACCCTGTGGAGAGTTCAATTACAAACAATTTTTCCAAGAGATCAGCTAGAAACAAGTTATCATTATCCTGCAAAGAATTCAACTACACTTCTGTAGAGAGGTCAGCCAGAAACAAGTAACCCAGTAAAGATATCAGCTACATTTCAAATCACCTTGTCTGGAAACAAATCACTCTGTAGAGAGAACAAGTCGCCCTGTAGCCAGAAAGAAGTCACCCTGTGGAGAAATCAGCTAGAAATAAGTCATCCTGTAGAGAGATCAGCTACATTCCAAATCACCCTGTTGAAAGATCAGCTTGAAACAGATTGCCCCTTAGAGAGATCAGTTAGAAACAAGTCACCCTGTAGAGAGATCAGCTTGATAACAAATCATCCCATAGAAGGATCAGTTAGAAACAAATCACCCTGTAGAGAGATCAGATAGATTCAAGTCACTCTGTAGAGAGTTCAGCTAGAAACATGTTGCCCTGTAGAGAGTTCACCTAAAAGAAAACTATCCTGTTTGAAGTTCAGCTCCCTTGCAATTCTTTCTGTTAGGTTATGAGTCACTCCGTGGTGAGTTCAACTACAAACTGTTCACCATGTAGTCTAAGAGTACAGCTACATTGCGAGTTTCCCTGTAGAAATTTCAGCTACATACACATTTCCCTGTAAAGTATCCAGCTGCAAACAATTCAGCCTGTATTGAGTTAATTAATTACTTAATTAATTAATAATTAATGATTATTGTAATAATTACTGAACAACATTGTTAAATGTATAAGTCATTACTGAACAACATTGTTTGTCCAAGGCTACAGGCCCGAAGTATTTTCAGGTAAATACAAATTCTACAAAGGTATAAAAGCTGGTTATGTGTTATCAATGGCAAAAACTGTGATGATGCTATAAATAAATTGTTTTTATGCTGTAGTAATGTAACTGTGAGCATATCATCACTGCAGGATCCATTTTACGGACTTGACAAAGCTTACTGTGATCCAATTGACAAAACTGTACTCCAGCAGACATTCAGAAAGATTGAGTCTACTATCAACTTCTTGATTGCTTTACATAACTTCATTGTTGTACACGTCAATAATGTGTCTCCTAATCCACAGCGGAGGTATGACTTATATTGTTATTGTCTTTGTTGTAATTGCATGACTCAATTATTTATTACTCTTGACTATATGTAATATAGTAAAGCCTGTGTCTAAATGTTTCCACTGGGCCAACACTGCTTTTTTAGAAAAATGACTTAACATTTGGTCATTTGTTTATTTTCTTACAGACTCACTGAGGAATGGAGTGCAGTGATTGAGGCATCATGCATTCAACTGAAAGTTGATTTGAAGAGTGTCAGTATTCCTGGGAAGGTGAAGATCTGCCATGTTGCTGATGTGTGGAAGCAAGCTGTTGAACAGCTGTGGAAGAAAGAAACTTAATAACAACGTTTAGCTATGTAGATACTAGATTTCTGCTACGTATTAGTAACATTTTTTCAATAGGTTAGGCTAGATTTAGATTTTGTTGTTATGCTGAATTACATTTGTAGTAGTTGTAACACACTCATAGGCTGTTTTGTAAACATTATTATTTAGGGGGGTTTCAAGGTTTCCACGGAAACCCCCTTTGAAAAATGATTGCGTAACAATTAAATGTTTTAATTATTGTGGCGTGCGCCTCGATCGAGATACTCTAATAGAGCAGTCACAGTAGCTATTACAGCAGTGTGTAGCAAGTTATTTAAGATATTTTATGTACTATCAATAGGCTGTGACCTTTTTTTTGGTCTCACCTTACCAAACCAGACAATGTAGTGCAAACTTTTGCATATCTCATGTCAGTGTATATCCACCTTCTAAACTGGAAACCCCCTTTATAAATTCCTAGATCCACCACTGTTATCCCACCCAGGGAGAATGTTTAATTACTGTTTAAGGATTGTGGTATTGGTACATGATAAGGGGCATTATAATTACTGTGAGAAACACTGCAGTGCTCACTTCATAACTATATCGTGTATAAATACTGGTGGTACTGGCTATGGGCTTGGCATTGTTGGTTGTATGCATACGATATCATGCTTAGCACTCTGTGTGTTTGTTTCTTTTAGCCTTACAGAGCTGCCAGACAATTACTGCAATCAATTTTTTTTGGAATAATTATAGGAGGAAGACTGAGTGTGGCCCCGACTAGACATTGGGTGACAGACTAGTCTCGCGTGGCCAGACCGCTTTTTCTTCGTCACGGCGCTTATCGATTAGAGATTATAAGCGCCTACTCCGAAATAGGGTCTGGTCCAGAATCAATACGTAAACTCGTTTTCACACCCCAAGCAAGAGCTCGGGGTGTTTAATCAACTGTCGTCATATAACGTATACTTCCTTTTGATTTTCAAGCCACGTACGCACTGGAAATGCCATGAACGATAGCCGGCCAGTCAGTAGAGTCGATGAGAAACACTGAGGCTGGTTTTCTAAGGCTAAAAAGAACACGGGTTGATTCCTTGCTCAGTTTGCCTTTAGCCGATTGTTTTCACAAGGAATCGATCCGTGACCTTTTTAACCGTAGAAAACAAGCCTCAGCGTCTCTCATCAACTCCACCGGCTATCGTTCAGCGTTCATGGCATTTCCAGTGCGTACATGGCTTGAAATTTAAAAGGAAGTATACGTTATATGACGACAGTTGATTAAACACCCCGAGCTTTTGCTTGGGGGTGTGAAAACGAGTTTACGTATTGATTCTGGACCAGACCCTATTTCGGAGTAGGCGCTTATAATCTCTAATCGATAAGCGCCGTGACGAAGAAAAAGCGGTCTGGTCACGCGAGACTAAGGAGATGCATCAGAGGAGCGATGCGAGATGGACCTACTTCCACGTATGCACATTGTAGCTGACCGAAGTAGAGAAAAAAACAATGTGCATCGGATAAAAGCCAGAGTCTGACTGTAACTAGTAGAGCCGCGGCGAGATAGATGGTCAGCCAAACGACGGTAGAAAACTATTGCCTCGAGGAACAAATCCATCACATCGTTTACGCGAAATTTGCTCTTCATTCTCAACTCGTCAAATCGACTCCTAAGCTCTCCAGCTGTTGTACCGTGGCGATTTTAACGGTACCACCAAAGGCCAGTTGTTTGTTATTGCAGTACATGCGTTTGTCTCTGTTTGTTTTTGGTCATAGTGGGCATTAATTAGAACAACATCGCTGAGATGGCTAGCCAAACCTCAATCATCAAACGCAAGCTACCAGAAGACACCTCACCTCCCAAAAGAGATAGTAAGAAAACTAAACAAGCCCCACAAGTCGAGAAATGTGTTACTTGTAAAAAAGAAGCTAAGAAAGATGCTGTACAATGTCAGTGGTGCTGTAAGTGGGAACACAGAATATGTGCAGGTCTAACTCAAAACGAGTATAACATTTTGAGTGGTAGCAGTGAGAAAATTATGTTTTTCTGTACGTTATGCTATACAAAAGTTGCTTTCGCACTGAAAGTAGATTCTGGTACATCCGCACTCCAACAGGAGCAGCAGAATGTCAATGCAAGGCTTGAAGCAGTAGAAGAAAAACTCACTGGAATTGTGGAGGGAATAAATGAACAATTAGAGAATTACAACAAACCCTTGTCAAAGATAACCCCTGACCCCAGTGATGAAGAATCTGTTGCCCACTTGACTTCTTCTATCATTTCTGAGCAGAAAGAAAAAGAAAAAAGACAGCTTAATCTAATTTTGCACAATATAGAAGAATCAAAGGAAGAAGACCCACAAACCAGAAAGAGAGATGATATTAAAACAGCTACATCATTGTTTACCGAAAGTTTAGGAGTGGAAACCTTAGTTACTAATGCTATCAGAATCGGAAAGAAAGGTGGTAGAGCCCGCTTACTCAAAGTCACCGTTTCCAACCTCCAAGATAAAGTTGCAATTTTGAGAAACAAGTCTAAACTTAAGAATGGAAATAATTTAAACCAAGAAAAGCCAGTTTACGTATCTGCTGACTGCACGCCACTTGAACAAAAGAAGAACAAAATGTTAAGAAACCAACTAAATGAGATGAACAAAGATGGTAAGAATTACATAATAAAAAACGGCACAATAGTGCCGAGGAGACCATAATTACTAGCAACTCACTCCCCAGCACTGATAATCCCACCCTAAATGATTCTAATTACACATGCACAAACAACAACAAATCTGAGCTGAGAGTACTTAGTTTTAATTGCTGCAGTCTAAGGAGCTTAAACAAAAGAGGGAGGCTCCAAACTTTAATTTTTGAAAACCGACCCCATATTATAATAGGATGTGAGTCACACCTAGATGAAACCTACTCCACTGCTGAAATATTTCCTAACGATTTCTCTGTGATAAGGAAAGACCGAACCTCTGGAGGAGGAGGGGTATTTCTCGCCTTTACAAAAAACTTGAAATTCACAGAACAACCCAACTTATCACAAAATGCTGAAATGATATGGGCGGAAATTTACCCAGTCTCTCATGAGCCATGCCTTGTTTGCTCATTTTACCGGCCACCTGATGCTCTAAGCAACCCTATCCTAAGTTTGAAAGAGGCCCTTCAACACATCAGTAGAACTAAAGGAAACCAATCTAATATTATACTAGCAGGGGACTTTAACTTTCCTAGTATAGAATGGAGTGACGGAATCGGTCATGTTAAACCTGGACCAACATATGGAGCAGAAGTGAATAACCTGTTTGTTGACGTAATTAATGATTTTAGCTTGGAACAACAGATACTTGAACCTACGAGAAACGATAACGTATTGGACTTAGTCCTGACAACATCACCATATCTTATTGACAACATCAAGGTTGTACCTGGAATGTCAGACCATGAAGCAGTTACTTTTACATTGTATACAACTTGCGATGCACCTAATAACAATCCGCACAGAACTTACCTTTTTCACAAAGCAAACACAGAATCAATGCTAGAAGATGTTAGAGCTTTTAAAGACCTGTTCTTCCAGAGTGATCCCTACAAAAGACCTGTTGAAAATAACTGGAATAATTTCAAAGATATGATTTTTGAAATGACGAACAGGCACGTTCCATCAAGAATGGTCAAGAATCGCAAAGAAGCTCCATGGCTAAATCGAGAAATTAAACGTAAGATATCTAAAAGGCGTAGATTGTACAACAAAGCTAAGGCTACACAAAATGAAAACGACTGGAAAGCGTACAGGAAGCTAAGGAACGAAGTTAACAGTTTAGTTGATAAAGCTCATAACAATTACTGTAAATACCTATTTGACGACTCCCACTGCAACAACAGAAAACGATTTTGGTCATTAATCAAGAACTTAAAGAAAGACCATCCAAACGTTACCACCTTAGAAAGTAATGACTCCCTGCTTACTTCTTCTGTTGACATTGCTAATGCATTTAATGATCAGTTCTACACTTTTTTTACTGACGAAGATAACGAAACTCCAAATCTGGACATTCCTACGTATCCCATTTGTGACCACATTATATTTTCAACCGAAGGAATTGAAAACTTACTTCAACAATTGGATACTAGCAAGGCTCCAGGTCCTGATGGGATTCCTACGCAAATACTGAAATTATGCAGAGCTGAAATTGCACCTATACTCCAGGTAATTTTTACTCAATCTTTTACCACCAACAATCTTCCAACTGACTGGCTAACAGCAAATGTTGTCCCTGTACATAAGAAAGGCAACCGAAACTCAGCTAATAATTATCGACCAATTTCTCTTACCTCTACCTGTTGCAAGGTAATGGAACATATTGTTTTTCACTCAATTATGAATCATGTAGACCAAAATAATATCCTCAATAATTGCCAACACGGTTTTAGGCCTAAGTACTCATGTCAATCCCAACTAGTAATGCTAACAGAGGAAATCTTAAAGGTAATGGACCAACAGAAACAAATAGATCTAATTTTATTAGATTTCTCAAAAGCTTTTGACTCAGTTCCTCATAAACGATTATTACAGAAACTATCACACTATGGAATACAAGGAGACCTTCATCAATGGATTAAGGCTTGGCTAACACAACGCAAACAAAGAGTAGTGCTAAATAATGTAACTTCCAGGTTTGTTCCAGTAAAGTCAGGTGTCCCACAAGGCACTGTACTTGGGCCATTAATGTTCCTACTTTACATCAATGACATATCTACAAATATCAACTCCTCGATTCGTCTCTTTGCCGATGACTGTATTATTTACAGAATTATTGATTCAGAAGAAGACAATAGTATCCTACAACAAGATCTAAATAAAGTCTTCCACTGGGCTAAAACTTGGCAAATGAAACTAAATGTTGAAAAGTGTGTTTTTCTACGTTGTTCAAGAAGCAAAACTCCCATGCTCACCACCTACAGCATTGACAATAAAGCTCTGGAACTGAAGAGTCAGCATCCATATCTAGGGGTCATATTCCACCAATCAATGTCTTGGTCCCACCACATCGATCATCTTTGCGGCAAAGCAACTAAAAGTCTCAACTTTCTTAAACGTAATATAAGTAAATGCTCCAAAGAAGTTAAGATAACAGCCTATTTAACATCAATACGTCCTCTGCTGGAATATGCTAGTTGTGTCTGGGACCCTCACCAGCTATACTTAATTAATACTTTAGAGAAGGTACAACGTCGTGCTGCAAGATGGGTAGCATCGGATTACAATCCAATGAGTAGTGTCACTTACCTGTTGGATCAACTGCATTGGAAGAGCCTACAGAGCAGAAGATGTATTGATCGTTTGAACTTACTATATAGAGTATTACATCACGCTTTGCCATCTATCCAGCTCCCTGAGTATTTCAAGCCTACTTCATATCCAACTAGATTGCATCACCAATACAGATATATAATTCCTCCAACTAGAACACTTGCTTACCAACAGAGTTACTTTCCAGGAACTATCAAGCAATGGAATAACCTCCCTAATCACATCATCGATACAGAGTCACTAGAACAGTTTAATAATTGTATTTTTGGACTAGATTTGTTGTAATTAACCCCCTTTTTGTTTTGAGGGTCCCCCCCCCTCCTGGATGTAACCAGCACTGAGTGCTGTCTTTCCAGTATCTAATCATAATCATAATCATAACCTCCAGTGGTCGCAAACATAAGGGGAGTGAAGGAGGCCTGCTCAACCTCTCTGACACGGTCACCATACTCACGTTTCTTCTGTGCCTCGTGACGTCGATACAAAGAGGGGACACTGGTGTTGCAGTAGCTCGGTGCATTAGGATGAAACACCCTTACGTCAAAAAAGGCACTTACTTTGCCGCTGCCCCCAGAATCCCCTAGCATGTATGTCTGCCCTAGCCTCATCCTGACGGTTGGCAGTCTTAGGTGCAATGATCTCCCCAGTAAGTGGCTGTAAAGGTGGCTCAAGGGCCACACCATGACATGTCTTGGAAAGCCACTCTGCAGTGATGTTTTGCAAAGCATTGTGGCGAACAAATGTGAGGCCTCCATGTCTGCAAATCATAGCATGATCTGCAGAAAATGGGACCCCACAAACACAGTGACTGGGTATGTTCAGGAGCTTCCAGCCATATCTAAGATGCAAGGCATCCCAAAATTCTTGCTTCATCAGATGGAATCCCTGCTCTGCTAAAGGCAATGCTGTCAGCTAGGCAGAAGCACCCGGTTCACTGTTCAGGTCTAAAACTCTTTGGGATTGTGACGAAAGATTAGATTTGATCGTAGAAGCCCTCCCTCTCAAAGTAGAGTGACGATCCTGATGAATCTGAGCCTTGATAGAACTAACGTCGGGTAGAGGGGCTAGTAGATTCTGAGCAACAATCAAAGATCTCAGAGAGTGTGTGATTTTGATAGATGCAGTAAACTGAGAATCAGCAATGTCTACAGGATTGACAGTCAGATCTAAATACTTTAATAGAGCAGTCACAGTATTCTTCAGAGGAGCAGTGTAGCAAAGCTCATAGATAAGGAGATATGGTTGCCAGGTGAGGGGTAGCTATTGTCAGATGGTCATGACTTTTTTTTCTTCAACTTACAGCTTGGGTGAAGTGATTCAGAATGGAAACCTCCTTGCCTCTGGAGCCCCACTTTCACTCTTTGCTAGGGATGCGGCGATTATGCCGGCATAATTTCGAGCATAATAGGTACGTGTGGGAATCAGGAATTATGCTAGCATTTTAAGGTGATTACAAAGCTTTAACAGTAGGAAAATCTGCAGATTGCTAAATTCCGTTTAAAAAGATCGAGATACTCTAATAGAGCAGTCAGAAACTGTAATAGAACAGAATCAAGACACACGGTAGTGTGTCGTGCGGCCCAAGAAGCCGGCGCGTAACACCCGTGAGTATATTGACAGGAAGAAAGAGAACGTAATTTTCGCACCTCCGTAGCTCTGTGCTGCCTTGATGAAACAAGACAATTTTTGCTGTGAACACTCCCTCCAACTTCAACACTCCACATTCCAAATTTGAGCGAAATCGCTTCATGCGTTCCCGAGATATGCGACTTCAAAAATTGGCTTAGTTTCTTCGTTTTTTTCTTCCTCTTTTCGCACACTTACAAAAACTGCTATAAAACGCGAACGCCATATCCGATTGCCTTGAAATTTGGCACACAGAAGGGGGTATAAAGGCGCATCTCTGTACCAACTTTGGCTGGAATACGATAAACAGGCAAAGAGTTATGAGCAATTATTCACGAAAAATAACACCAATATGTTGTCACGCCTACAGGGTAAACCGCGTATGGGAAGAAACTGAAAATCGGTGGGTGAATAGGTTAACTATTGAACCTCAAACCTTTTGTGGTTTGAAAGAAATCGAGCTAAAAACCAGGAAGATACAACGAAAAAACCAACAGTGTGTAACAATTATGCAATCGAGATTAGCTAATAAAAACGACTGCTTGCCACGCCTACCAGATAAACCACTTGGGGTAATGCTTTGAAAATCGCTGTACAGATGGAGTTATCATCTTAGAAAGGTTCTTCAATGGTGTAGAAGAATCAGACTTAAAGCCACGGAGTTATAACACGAAATCCAACTTGGTGTAGCAAGTGCGAGATCGAGATACTCTAATAGAGCAGTCATCCTAATAGAGCAGTCACCCGAAGAGAATTCAAGAGATCAGCTAGAAACAAGTAACCTGTATAGAGATCAGCTACAAACAAGTCACCCTGTAGAGAGATCAGCCACAAACAATTCACCCTGTAGAGAGATCAGCTAGAAGAAGTTACCTTGTAGAGAGTTCAGCTACAAAGAAACCATCATGTAGAGAGTTCAGCTGCAAACAAATCGCCTGTAGAGAGTTCAGCTACAAACAAATCTCCCTGTAGAGATATCAGCTAGGAGAAGTTTCCTTGTAGAGAGTTCAGTTACAAAGAAACCACCATGTAGAGAATTCGTTTACAAACTAGTGACCCTGTAGAGACATCAGCTAGAAGAAGTTACCTTGTAAAGAGTTCAGCTACAAAGAAACCATTCTGTAAAGAGCTCAGCTGCAAAAAAAATCACCTGTACAGAATTCCACTACAAACAAATCACCCTATAGAAAGATCAGCTAGAAGAAGTTACCTTGTAGAGAGTTCAGTTATAAAGAAACCACCATGTAGAGAATTCATTTACAAACTAGTGACCCTGTAGAGACATCAGCTAGAAGAAGTTACCTTGTAAAGAGTTCAGCTACAAAGAAACCATTCTGTAAAGAGCTCAGCTGCAAACAAATCACCTGTACAGAATTCAGCTACAAATAAATCACCCTGTAGAGAGAACAGCTAGAAGAAGTTACCTTGTTGATAGTTCAGCTACAAACAAATCACCCTGTAGAGAGATCAGCTAGAAGAAGTTACCTTGAAGAGTGTTCAGTTACAAAGAAACCACCATGGACAGTTCTGTAATAAATATATGTATTATATATATAATTTGTATATTTACTGATAATATCAGAAATATTTAAGGTACATCTGCTTCATTATTTCTTCTTCCTGTGGTAAAGAAAAAAAGATAGGTTTAAAAAGCCCCAAAGCCAGCCTACAAATACAAAAAGAAGTGAAATCTAATCCAAAACAACCAAGCTGTAAAAAAAGAGTGCAGCCCTCAAAAAGGCTATGGTGAAAAAAGATGTGAAATCCAAGGTGGCGGCCAAGAAATGGCTGTGATGGTAGGTTAATGGTAAAAATTTTAGTAACGACAATTCAGGTGAATTTTGGTGCCGCTTAGTCGAGGGCCGCACACTTTTTTTACAGCTTGGCTGTTTTGGATTAGATATTATTTACTCTAATAAAGCAGTCACATTGAAACGAAATACTCTAATACAGCAACCAACTAAAGAATTCAAGACTATTGGAAGCTTAAACATCAATGAAAATGGCCTGATACAGCAATAAACTGGCATTATTAGCCAATTATGGTGGCATAATTTTGGGAATAATGGGCAATTCTCAAAAGCATAATAGGTGATTATTTGAGCACTGTTCAAAAGCATAATGCTCAATTTTTGGAGCATAATAGCCTCATGCCTACTCTTTGCCCTGGGTCCCTTAATTTCTCTGGGCGGCCCTGAGTCTGCGTATGCCTATAGCTAGAGTTGTACCAATAATTGGATCGGTAATCAGTAGAAGCCGATAATTAGCTGTTTTTACCATAATTGGATATTGGTTGTAATGGGCTGTGGCCAGCAGATTATTAGTCTATTCAGCTTCAGCAGCTGCAGTACCACTGGAGGGCTGGTGTCAAAGGCTCTGGTTTGTACTTGGGCAATTTGTTTATGTTTTGTGGTATATAACCACTAAGATAAACAGTGATGATTGAGATAAGTGTACAATTTCACAGAATTGGCTTTACTAGCTCTACTTTTAGTGGAGTGTGCACAAGTATAATTGTAGAGACCTACAATTGGGTATCGGTTAACTATCAGTAAAACAGGGTAAAATATATCGGATATCGGTTTTCCCTAAAAAGTGGGAATCAGTACAACTCTAATTTGGTCATAGGCTTTCTCAGTGACGTGATCAATTGTGCATGAGTGAACAGACCCTGGCTGTTCCTATTATGGTCAAGAAATCAAACCTTTAATTTCAGCACCACCAGCAAGGTAAGATTTTTAGTCTCTCAGCCACTTTGGTGGTCTGTCAACTAACTCTGATGCATGGAGTTGCATTTCATTAATTTTAAATGTATCAATGTACATAATTAGTATATACAAGAGTATACTCTTGGTATATAACTATAGCCTGAGGAGAAAAAAATACACAACCATGGACCAGAGTACCCTCCAATTCCTTATTAAAACTTAAAAGCACTTCAATTATGCACAATACAATTGGTTCAGTGGTAATCTAAATGATAATAGGCAAAGGTGGCTCCAGAAAATTTGGTGAAATGTTTCCAAATTTTCTGTTGTGTGCACACTAAAATCTGGAGGTAAGAAATTTTTGAAAATTATGTGTTTGAGATTGAATCTGGTGACAATATTTACACAAAATCTTTAAGCTGACATTTTAAGCAAATGATTTATACAGCTTGCTTCTGCTGGCATAGTTTCAGGAGCAGGCTGAAGAGTTGAGAGGTGGAGTTTATGTGTAGTTTGAACTTCGAAATCGAAACATGCAACATACAAATATGCTATCCTGCATGTGGGGTTGAAGGTATACCCCCTTGAAAATTCAAGTCTTAAAGACTCTGAGATACTATATTTACTATATTGTTGAAAGTATGACTGTTCTATTAGGGTATTTGGCTGTTCTATTAGAGTATTTTGACCTGAACCTTGATACATCTGTCATTTACAAATCAATGCAAGATCAACTTTAATTGCTTGAATAGAGACTGAGAGTAGGTGCTGGTATTATGAGACGGCAAGTATTATGGGACACCTTGCTGTATTGTCACAATTTTCTTGTCATTAGCACTTGTATATGTACGTAGTGAACATGCTGTGAAAATATGGGCCATAATACCTTCTTCAGTACTGCAGTATGCAAAATTTATTGAAAAAATGGGCCCAGCTATGAATATTTATATGTACTGATATACGTACATTAGCTAATTTTTTCGTTGTGTGAACATAATGGCAACTTGTAAATGTATATAAGAAATGCCATTAGTTAATTAAATTTCAAATATTTGACTAGTTGGAATTAAGTTCACAACCTATGTTGGCAGCAAAGATTATGCATTAAAGGGGTGTGGCTTAGGCATTTGCAATTTTAAATATCATCAGTGAGCTGAAAATATTGTAAGGAATCATTTTCGTCCTTTTTCAATGCAGTAAACCACATTTACTGTATGGTGTCTCACAATTACTGCAAGTGTCTCACAATTACTGCAAGTGTCCCATAATTGGTTAATTGAGCATGTCTTGATTTTTCTGCATTACTGGCTACAATAAAACAATTTAAAAATTTATACCACCAGTTAGATAGAGCAGTAGTGACTCACTGTGACTGTAACTACATCTCAAGTTTCAATGCTTTGGGTGACTTCCTTTTACAAATGATTAAATATGTAGATGTGTGTCTCATAACCCATCCAAAATCCCATAATTGGGTCATTGACCATGCTATATTCTACTGTGTATAATTCTGCTCAAAAGAATGGTTATTGAGACTAAATACCACACATACTGTAGATATCAGGATATGGTACAGGGGCGGATCTAGGATTTATAAAAGGGGGGCTAACTCAAGGTACTAATCTCTTGGGTAGAGGTGTGCGAAGCACACTTCCCAGCATGCTTTGCATGCTGGAACTAGGGGATCTGGGGGCATGCTCCCCCAGGAAAAGTTTGAAAAATAGATGCTAAAATACTGAAATTTGGAGACATTTCCACATAAAATTCATAATATTTTCTGCCTGTAGATATTTTATATACTGCCTTTAGATTATAGGTATGGCTCTCTGAAACATTTTGCTAATTGAAAAGTTTGGGTAGGTACAGACAACCAAGTACATAATGCACCCCTCTCACAATTGCACAACACTGAATAGGTGCATGTTAGAATAAGAATGTTGAAAGTAGAAAATTTTGAAATTTTAACAATACAAGATTGAATCTGAGAGCATTTTCAATGGAAATTGTGTACCTGAATTAAGTATTGCCATATATATTAACTACATAAGTAGATGAATGAAGCCCTTTAAACAGACCAATGCACTTCATTGTATGTATAGGTGCAGGTAGATTTGGAAAAATTCCATAACAGAACCAACTACATGTTTCCAGTGAATGTTCTATTAGAGTAGTTAGGTGACTGCGCATGCTCTATTATAGTATCTCGATCTTGTACACCTCCAATGCTGATCCGGGTCCTTGTTGCATAAACTTTAGCATAAATCCACTGATAATACCTTGGAAAGATGTTTATAAGGTGGTTTTATGAGTATTTGTATTATTAGTGGTCATATAATTATGCTAAGACAAAATTTCATTATAATACTCAGCATATGATCAAGTAAAGCCTAAATATGAAGGGGAGGGCTTCAGCCCCCAAAGCCCCCCCCCCCCCCCCCCCCCCCCCCCCCCTGGATCCGCCCCTGTGGTACACTATTTATTATTATTATCATTATTTTATTATTAGCACTTTACAGTGACCAGCACTGAAGGTCTGACAGCAACATGTGCTGCAGCCTTGGGATTACCTAACCTAATTTCAGGGACTATATTAAAGTTGGAAGTCTGAAATTATTTCCCTTTGGAATAGCATGGATTTAAATCTTCGTGTGACTGTCTCAAAACTGCAGCATCTACTATACTCTACTTGACTAGTTACTGGAAATCACAGCAACCCTCCGCCCCTGAATGTTCTGGCTAGTATAGAAGTTTATTTAATAGCGGAAATTAACTACACTACAGGTGCAAAATTGCATCATAGTGGGCGATGGAAAGGGAAGAAATATTCTCTTCTAGGAATCAACAAGAAGGGCTGGGGGTCAAAATTATACTTTAGGCAAAACTGCTAAAAAGCTGGCTAAATTGAAATACTGTAACGGAGCAGTCAATTACTCTAATTGAACATCCATACTCTTCTAAACTATAAGGAACAGATACCAGTGTGTATGTTGAAGTTCAACCAGAACCAGATCAAACACCACACATTTTTACAAAATGTGACCACTATTATCACTTCTACCTGTATATTGCTCTTTGTCAACACAAACAATGAAAATACATGCATGCATCATTCTCCTAAGTTCCAACTTTCCAAAGGAGGTGTTTTACAATAACCAAATTATGAATCAGAAATTCCAACCATAAGTAATTGCCCGCCCTGGTGAAAAAATGCTGTGACCAATGGCGGATCCAGGATGGGGACATTTGCCCCGGGGCATTTGGGGCAAATGCCCCCCTTGTGGAGGAACCATATTTCTGATTAAAATACTAAAGTTTATGCCAGGGCAAGATCAGCTTATAAATTCACGAAAATATGCAAATTTTACTAGCATTTATTACAAATTCACCTGAAACCAAAGCGAATCAAAGCCTAACTAACCAGGGGCGGATACAGGGGGGGGGGCTCTTGACCCCTCTCCAAAAATTTTTAGTATACTAAGATCGAGATACTCTAATAGAGCAGTCACTCTAATAAAGCAGTCACTCTAATAAAGCAGTCACAGTAGTAGAACAGTGTGTAGTGAGCTATTTAAGGATTTTTATGTACTTTATCAGCTATAAATGTGTGGTTGGTGAGGTGGGCAGCTATTGTCAGCTGGCTGTGACCTTTTTTTTTTTTTTTGGTCTCACCTTATCAAACCAGAAACAATGTAGTCCCTCAGTTCATTTTTGACCCCCCCTTTCTATAAGTCTGGATCTGCCCCTGTAACTAACTATGAAATTGTCACCCAGCACCTTCGTGCGTACTAAGCGCCTCTAAAATAATTATCGTGTTGCTGTTTAAGACATTCAGAGCCTTGAAACAGCTTTTAAGACTTCACAGCCATCTACAAAGGCCAAATAGTAAAAATCAACAGTGAGATACTACTAAGAGCCGGGTGTATGATTTGCTGCTTCAAAAATGCAGCAACTAACAAGAGAATCTGCATGGGTCTCCCCAACCACCTACAACTTGGTGCCCCTCCCCTCCCCTTGCCAGGTCCTGGATCCGCCCCTGGTGCCTTTTATATGACAGCACAATGCTTATGCTTGTTCAATAAAGCTCAGTTATCGCCAATTACAGGGGCGTAGCAGGGGCGGATCTAGGATTTATAAAAGGGGGGTGGGGGGTTAACTCAAGGTACTAATCTCTTGGGTAGAGGTGTGCGAAGCATGCTGGAACTAGGGGGGTCTGGGGCATGCCCCCTAGGAAATTTTTGAAAAGTAGATGCTAAAATACTGAAATTTGGAGACATTTCCACATAAAATTCATATATACTATTTTCTGCCTTAGATATTTTATATGCTGCCTTTAGATTATAGGTATGGCTCTCTGAAGCATTTTGTTAATGGAAAAGTTTGGGTAGATACAGACAACCAAGTACATGATACACCCCTCTCACAATTGCACAACACTGAATAGGTGCATGTTAGAATAATAATGTTGAAAGTGGAAAATTTTGAAATTTGAACAATACAAGATTGAATCTGAGAGCATTTTCAATGGAAATTGTGTACTTAAGTATTGCCATACATATTAACTATACACAATCCAAGTAGATGAATGAAGTTTAAACAGACCAATGCACTTCATTGTATGTATAGGTACAGACAGATTTGGGCATAACAGAACCAACTATATGCTTCTAGTGAATGTTCTATTAGAGTAGTTAGGTGACTGCTCTATTAGAGTATCTCGATCTTGTACACCTCCAATACTGATCCGGGTCCTTGTTGCATAAACTTTAGCATACATCCACTGATAATGCCTTGGAAAGATGTTTATAAGGTGGTCTTATGAGTATTTGTATTATTAGTGATCATATAATTATGCTAAGACAAAATTTCATTATACTTCAGTGCTGGTCACTGTAAAGCATTAATACAATACAATACAATAATACTCAGCATATTGATCAAGTATATAAAAGCCTAAAAGTGAGGGGGGGGGGGGGGCTTCAGCCCCCAAGGCCCCCCCTGCGTAGGAAGCATGGGCGCCATGGGTGCCTAGGCAGCCATAAATATTTCCAGTTGCGTAACTAACGGGTGACAGCACACTATTATACTGAATAGATCGAGATACTCTAATAGAGCATTCAATGACTCTAATAAAGCAGTCGCGACCTTTTTTTTTTTTTGGTCTTCAGCCTTTTGGGCACGCATAAGTTAAATATCTTCCTACGCCCCTGAATTAAAAAAATAACTTCCTGGAGTTACCAGCATCCCTTGCCACCACTCCTAGCACTAAGATGTTAAAAAAAGTGCTAGACAAATCAATGAGCTGGAGTCATCTGACCTTCAGGTGCTCCTAATGAAAGTGGACAGCCCTGATGTGATCTAGCTCTGGAGTATAACAGAGGATAATTAATCCTGCAATGCAACCATGACATCACTGAGTTATATGACAACTCCTACTGGAGAGAGACAAGGAAGGAAGTCAGGATGACCCATACCACCATAGCTTGAAAATTATGATTGATTAAAATACTTGGTAAAGGCAGAGCCTGTATACCAGAAGGCCTTATAAAGGCCTAAGATGTTTACATTAACTGCACAAACTATGTTTGAAAAGTAGGAGAAAGAAGAAAAATCCATGACTGGACCTGGGCAGCCTCGAACCTGCAGCCATCTGATTAACGCTCGAACGCTTACAGGAGTCTGCCAGGCGGTCAGGATATTTTCTTCTTACTATTTTCATGTATTTGTATCCATAGGAACCCTAGAGAGTGACTTATTATCTCTAAGTACCCCAAGTGGAACCAAATGGAGATTGTTTTATTATGATTAAAGTACTTGGTAAAGGCAGAGCCTGTATACCAGAAGGGAGGGTAAAAGAACCTCAACTTCCTCTAATACATTGCTCATACTTCCATTGTTTCTCATGTAGAGTCATGTTAAACATGTTGATAAAGTGAGAATTCTTCTGTTATGTATATACGAATCATTCAACATGTCTTCTGATGTTTACATTCCCAGAATCCTGAAGCAGAAACATCTGTACAAGCTCAATCCTTACCATTAGCTGTAGCAAATCGGAGGGTTTCACCTGTAAGAAGCTGCAATGTCAACCCTCACATCACTACACACCTCAGTTAGGACAGCAGCTGTGAAACCCCAGTCACAAACACAATTGGTAGACAATCCAGTGGGAAACCAATAAACAAAAGGAATCCCTAAAAATGGCCTTGTGTAAAGTAACAAACTACTCTCCAGCAGATAGTGCTTTTTCACTGGCCAAATAGAGTGTATGTTACAAATTGACAGACAGCTGGTCAGCAGCCAAAGCACTTTGTTTCTGTTGTTTGTTGGTAATGATCTCCAATTTGTTATGGCACTGGATATCACAAATTAAAGTTAGATTGATTGATTGATGTTTTACCTCTGAATGATCAGTAGAGCCGCTTTCCTCACTGGAGGGACACAAACACACACATGCATACATACAGTAGAACATATACACAAATGGCAGTACAATACACACATACACATGACATTTAAATATATACAACAGATAAATGAGTAATAGTGGCATCATGTAAGACATCGATTCCTTTAATTCCTTCAGTTGGTTCCATATTTTGCGGGTACCTTGGTTGCACACATCTGAGTTTGAGACAATCAAGTTTGATTCAGTAGAATGTGCAAAGTATGGTGGAGTTCTAATATAGGGTTTATAGTTACCAAACTGAATAGGTAGCATAAAGATGATTTCTTTGGGTACATGATAATGATGGAACATAACGCAAACCAAGTGAAAGTGAATAACACCGGTAACGCAGAGTAAATGATCAGTCTTGTTCAAGAAAAGCATGAGTTACACTGCAGTCATTGTAAATGCAGCAATTGATTCAATAATGGACCCCAGACTGATAATGTATACTGCATGTGTAACAAAACCAGTGAATACATTAAAAGTTTAGTCAGACTAGAAGGAAGAACATGCCGACATATATATCTGTGGTGACCACAATATCAGGAGTAAAATGATCCTCCAAACCACACAGAATCTCTGTGTATTTAATTGTATTCTGTTATCCACTAATCAGGTTTACAGTTACTGATTCATAATAGTGGCAATGGCTTCAGGGAGGCAGCAAATTCTTCCTCAGAGGCGAGAGCACTTATAATATCAAGTTCACCAAGTCAAAATTATTTTTATTGCGGCAAAATTACTACCAAATTTTCAATCTCATAAGGCTAAATTCTCATATTTTCATATGGGGACATGCCCCACAGACCGCCTAGATATGCTCCAGATGGCTGAGTGTGCTGCTTGACACTAGCTGTACTAGTCTAGCTCTATAGCTACTAGCTATATCAACCATGCAGCTGCCACTTTTCTGCCCTAGCTCAGCACCCCGAGGTTTGCCGTAGCTTGTTATATGCGTTAGGCCCCTATTTGGTGATTATTAATTTCTCATCCACCGCCCGCATCCTTCTTAAGCTACCGCATGGTACACTGGATTTCAAGTCCGTTGTCCTATTTAAACTCGCGCATGCGTACGGCGCGAGCATTTGAATGACTGTGACGGACAGCCATCTTACACATAAATGAAACGCATGCGCGAGTTTAAATAGGACAACGGACTTGAAATCCAGTGTAAGCCATTATTTACTCTGCGCATGCTCAGAAGAACACGTGATACCAAACTGTTATAATTTTTGTTGATGAACGCTACAATGCGCTATATATCACCAGAACTGTTGTTTTCCTTAGCAAATTGCTGCAGTGCCAATTGCAATCGTGCTCTATCGACTTCATCAAAGCAGGCTTTCAGCTGACTGTCGAAAAACAGTTGGCGATCACGAAAAGTAGAATCAGCTGGTGAAGGAAATGTTTGTAGTAAGAAAGAAAGACAATTTGGACAAGGTCTGTACATCAGAGTGTTAATATTATAAAATAATGGCATAATGGTAATACCCTCCCACCCGCATCATAATAATTAGAAAGGCTGGATGAGAAACTAATAATCACCGAATAGGGGCCTTATGGCAAAAGGAATGCTTAACTCTCCTCCTGTCGACATGTAGTGATTGTGAAATTCAACACCTCGTGAAAATTTGCACGTGTATAATTAAGTTTTTGTTACACACGTGCGCCGGAATTTAATAGCAGCAAACGGAACCAACCTGAGCGTGACACTGTTTCAGTGGTGCCGGATTGAGATAGGGATACATATTGAGAGGTATGTGTTTGTCTAATAGCTAGCTCGTTATGATTTAAATGCTCCCTTGCCGGTACGCCCGGGCTGATTCATCATCATAAACCAACCTCACTTGAATCCCTGCCGCGAGTAGTTTTTTTTGTCACAGGGATGCCGGGGTGCCAATTAAGTTTAGGCCCTTTCTGTATATCAGTAACGAGTGCTAAGTTAGTAGCTTGAATAATAAACTTACAAGAATTGGTGACGGCATCATGAGATGTATCTATGCATGCACAATATAGATATAGTTAAACCTCGGACGCTACTAGCTATACAGATGTGCACAAAGTACAGTACAGGCATGGCAAGGAAAGTATAAAAATATAATGAATGCCACTGTACTGCACACATACAAAACAAGAGCTAGACAAATCAAAACTTAGCGTTCCAATCAGCACAATCGTATCAAAAACTCATGTCAAATTAACCCATACATTTCAATTTTCAGTAAAATATTATGCGTAAAATAAATGTCCAGCATCCTATGGAGGTAACCTAGTTTAAAGTTTTATTATTTATCATAACTCTTGTTCTGCAGCAGTATCAATTTGTTCGGCCACCGTTACACACGCACAAGCTTCCTCTATCCGGTGATAACAAAATCTAATCAATGCTACAGTGTTAACAGCTTGCAAATCTGTGATAAATGGTAGTAAGTAGCAACTTACGCGATACAAAATCCATTGGAGAGCAAATCACGAAGTTTACATTCTAATTAAATAGCAGCATCACGCTGTTACCATGGCAATTACGAATTTTGTTCGGACGGAATCGGATAGAGCAATTCATAAGAAGTTGAATAATATGGTATTTGATTGTGTCTAGTGCTTGCAATTATTGAAAGTGCAAATGATGTAAAATGTATGGAGTTTGTATTGGAGAAATCAAAAAAAGTGATCCATCCATCCTGAGACCTTTCAAAGAATCAGAGTTTAATCAGTCCATTTCATGATCTAAGGGTGGAAAACAAACAAAGGACACTGGTAATGTACAATATTGCTGATAAAATGATTACTGGCTGTAAAAGGTTCGAATCCTGTGATTATAGGGATTTTTTTTCCTTTCTTTAGCCCTTTTCTGTTACACCTTATTGTTAGCTAGGTCAAGTACTGTTCTTAGGTTTCCAGTTCCAGTTGCTAGGTTAGGTAATCCAAAGGCTACAGCACATGTTGCTGTCAGACCTTCAGTACTGGTCACTGTAAAGCTTTAATAACAATAACAAATTTGATTTGCCATTTTTGTCATGCTGACTTTGCAAATCCCAATAGCATGTTTTGATATCTCTTATGCCAAGTATCATTGGGAACAGCTAATTGCTTTGTGAGCAGCTTTGATATCCAGCAAAATATATTATAGTAAAATCACACAATAACAATTATACCGTTTGATAAAGTAATTGAAAGTTTACATATACTATAAGAGCACATAGTATGCTTGATCATTTACTAATGGTATGCTTTACTACACCCATATTGTATAGCATGGCTCAACGTAAGAAAGGAAAGAGGCCAAATAGAGTGAGTGGATCTGTGTTTGTAATAGAAATAACATACGCACATGTTGTAGGATCATTTTTATTGTAATATCAGAAGCAGTAGAGCTGGTAGCTAATTTACTACCAATACAAGTAATTTTCTTAAGTATATACAGTGAAACCTGTGTATATTGAGGACACCTTGGGACCGACCAATAGTGCATATCCTGATTACCTGTTTTTTCCAGATCTTTACATGCAGAAGGATACTTTTGGACCAATACCAAGTGTCCAGGTTATGCCGGTGTCCTATTTTTAAGTGTCCTGATTAACAGGTTTTACTGTACATACATTTAATCCACACGTTAATAAAATTCTCTTTACAAAGAAAGCCCTAACAATATCATTAATTGTGTAAAAATAGGTCATTACAATGTAGTTAGATCTAAAACCCTGGTGCCTAACATTTTGAATGTTAATCTTTTTGTGAACCAACCAACTGGAAACATGATAAACACATGCAGTGATAACCAAAAAAAAACTAAATTGATTTATACCATCGGTATTCAGTATACATGTACCTCTATGACTTCATTTGTACTACAAGTAATATTATGTTACATGCTAAATATGTCCCCTGGTCTGTCCCTTTTGCTCAAAGATAGGAAGTTCCCTCTTCAGAAGGAAACCTGTGATTCATAAAGAAAAGGAAAGGAAAACTAAGATCAGTTTATCTGTGGTTGAACTTACATTGTAGCTATTTCATGGTTCGTCAAAAATCCTGGGTGAAAAAGTTGTCAAATCAAAGTTTCACAGGTTTTTTCACCCAGACTTTTTGAACATCACACCCTTTTATACAGCTTGGCTGTTTTTGCATTGTACTTTACATGAATTATATCCTGGAGCTTTGAGTGTGGGGGATTTAGTGGTGAGGTAAATTTTGTGGAAAATATTAGGTGGTTTTCCTAAATGACATTTCTTGGAAAGATTTTTCTTAAGTTGGCTTCATGGTTAACCATAATGAAGTCATTACCAACATTCCAAATCATCTAATTTAGTTGTGGTTACATCAATTAAACTATAGCAACAAACCCCAAGAGCAACGTGTTCAGGGTTAGGTAAAAACAGTGGACCCGGGATCGGGACCTGCAGAAATCCAACTCTTCTAGGAATTTTATACACTTCACAGTATACTAGGTACCTCTGCAAGTAGTCTTGCTTGGCCAACCCACTTTTTCCCCCCTTGTGGTTTCTCGCATGATGTTTACACCAATTATAAGTTATAAGCACCTCTGAAAAAGTGTCTGAAGCTGACTGCATTAATTAAAGGCCACTCACTATTTCCCCAGAATATTTGTTTGCACAATGTTTCTAACTTTAGTAGCTAGGTGACATAATAGACTAGCATGCTCATTATGTAGCAGGCAAGCAGTTACTAGCTAAGCCAAGCTAAACAAGTTCCAGCAGCTCTTCATACGTCATGGTGCATTTGTACAATGTTCCTAAACTACTCTAGTAGCTAGGCGGCATAATAAATTAGTATGCTTACTGTGCAGCAGGCAGTGGCCTATAAATGCAGTCAGCTTCAGACCCACGAGGGGGGGATTGGCCATGTAAGACTACTTGCAGAGGTACCTAGTACAAGTGTAGAATACTGTGAAGTGTATAAAATTCCAAGCAGAGTTGGATTTCCGCAGGTCCCCGGGTCCACTGTTTTTACCTACCCCGTGTTCAGTGGTGATTCTAAATCTGATATATAGGAGGGGAGGGGGAGCATAGCATGCATGAAGGCTGTACGAGGTGGGGTTGTACTCATATATTTGTAATAGAACCTGAAGAATGCTAAATGGTATAATGCCATAAGTGACTTATTATCAGCTAAGTTCATCCTTTAAGCCATAACTCACTGAAGAAAGGTCCTATGAACTTCCAGTCTTCACTACCTCCTCCATGCAGTTGTCCTTCCGCTATTCTGTAGTTGTGGCCCCATTTTCATAGATTAATTTGCTTTATTGCTCTGTACGGTAGATTGATACGCAAAGGATTGACCACCAGTACTTGTTTTCGATCACACATACTTTTCCATATGCAATTATCAAAACTCTGGCTATCCTGCCATATAGATAATGTAATTCAGTGTGGATAATGTACATTCCCACCAAGTTTCAGATCAATTGCATCATTGGAACATGATACACAACCACTAATATTTTATAAGCACTAAAAAACAATTATCGTTTTTATCAATACAACACTTTGTTTGTGATCTTCCTGTACACTAAACAGACAACGTGCTTCATTTGCCAATACATTATGCAATGGTACAAAGATTGGCCAGAGACATATTTCAGGCTTCATCACAACTGTAGGAATCTATAAAGCTAATGGCAATATGTGTATAGTGCTGGTATTGGTTGTCTGGGTGAAGTTCTCCTTGTGGACTTACCTTTGCATAATAATACAAATCTGCAATGGGAAGCACTCTGTCAGATATGTTGTAAAATCCTGCCCTGATGGTTAACAACCTGTAAAAGAGGATAGAAACCATTAGCAATAAACAAGCATTCATTTACAGAGAAATTCATTATAATTATTTAGTTGATGTTACATAATTGGGTGTTTGCACTATTTGCATTTGGAAATCACTTATCATTGTCTCTATTTGAGCTTCTGCTAATATTGCAATAGTTTTAGTACATGTATTAGAATGATGTCATTCAACAGTGTTTTCAGTGTTGTGTTTCTGAATCTGGCTATACCCTTTTGCAGGTCTGATTAATAAAAACTGAGACATGCAAAGTCAAGGTGTGGGTGTGCCTACTTTGAATTTGTTAGCTAGTCTTATCTAATGGAGGCAAGTTACTTTCTACTGTAGTCTGTTACTGCAGTTAAGTTATTGTCACTGCTTTAAGATTCGTAGTGTCTCGGGACCTCAACCTGCAGATATAAGTGACAGGTCCTGTTAACTGAGCCAAATAATTTTACATCACACTGCCTATTAAGGAAATTGGTCCTTCAACAAAATCTTCATGCACTCTGAATCATGATTTGCACTCTTCATAGATGTTGAATACATAAAGCCTTACTACTAAGCTTTTTGTACTTCTGTTAAAGTTTCATAGCAAACAACTTACCATTAATTTTGGTCTGATTACCTTTTGCTAGGCTCAACAGAATCATTTTCAGATGCAAGTCTAGCACAGATTATGGGGTATAACACTCTGTCCTGAGACACTACAAAACACTATATTTGGTACCTTTAGCAACTGTATTTATAATTGCTTACTGTAGTTCAGCAGGTGTTTTCTGCATGATCAATGCTACATCAAGGTATAAATAACTGCACTGAACTATGAAAAAGTTCCTATAGTGCCACCATGGTTACACTCATGGGGGGAAATGAGGTTTGGCAGAAACAGCAGAATTGGCAGAAACAGTAGAATCGTCATTTGCTGATTATTGACAGCCTTGGAACACCTACTACCAGTTAGCTACTACTGTTGCACATATAAATACAGCTACATAGAACTCATCACAATTGAAATGAACCACAGGAACTTGTTACCTTTTTGTGAATATTTTCAGTTGTTTCAAGTTCCTACAAGATCACATTCTCTGTCTATTCAGCCTGTTGCTTCTTCTATTAATTCTTTCTGTTCTTTCTTTATCAACAGCCAGTGGCGGATCTAGAAGGGTTTTGGTAGTTGTGACAGAAACCCCCTTTCAGAATTTCACTTTTAAGAGTGATGCTGGCTGAGTAAGCCATTCTTCTGTTATAAATAGCTCTTTATCGTAACAGTAACATTTAACTTACAGAATGTCTTCTTTTTCATCTCTGAGGCCAACTAGATCAAATGCATAGCAGCTCATCTGCTCACTTGACAATTATTTTTTCAGGCGCTTGTTCTGCGTGAGTTCAAAATGAGAAAACGAAAGAGAAGAGACCTTGATGAGAACTTAAAGCAAGGAAAAACCGTTATCTTTCTTTGATAAAAGAGCAAGATCAAGTAAGGATGTCTAAACGGTAGCACAATAGTGTAGCTACATAGCTATACTATAATGTTATACTATTGCAATGGCTTTATGGAGAACTCCCAGAAACCCCTTTAAAAAATCCTAGATCTGCCACTGACAGCCCATTTTTGTGGAACACCATAATACCGCATTCTGCAGATTAAAAAATCACCCTTATTCCATGTTGTTTTCTTTTCTGGATTTTTTGTTATGTATTCATATTAAGGTGTTTATTTTGTTTTTGTACAATCCTGTTGTTTTGCCCTTTTAGTCCTAGTGGTTTCATTGTTTTTGTAATGTCTTGTGTTACTGTATGTATGTGTTTGTGGGGAGTACATTTGCAGACTTGTCCTTTGGTACAACCCGTTATTTTGACTAATAAATTAATTAATGTAGTGCATGGTCTTTGTAGTACCGACTCTGCCTTCTTGCAGCTTAATATCTGTGGCACCATACAGAGTAGCCTGACCATTCAACATCAATTCTGCAAATCAGCTTGTTGTAATCAGTCACATGAGTTTAAAAAAACATTCTATCATGTGTTTGGTACCTATGAGGTGCTTCTAGTAACATGCACTTCAAAATTGTAAGGTGATGATGGATGAGACTTGAAATGAGACTACCAGTCTAAAAATTGATCGTCGCGGATGATGGTAAGCTGCAGAAAACAGAATCGGCACTACAAAGACCATGTGCTTTAATTGTGATGAGTTCTATAACACTTGAATAATAATTAACTGGTAGTAGGTGTTCTAAGGCTCTCCATAAACAGTAAACGACGGTTCTACAATTTCTGCCATTTTGCTAAATCTCCTTTCCCCACTCATGGTACCATAACTCTGGGTCTTCAGGTTATAATATTATCACACCTTACTTTTCTTCTGCTTTTATTTAAGTGTGAAAATATTTTATTACTAACACACAAAACACTTTCTTCCTGCCAGTATAGAGAGCAAGTAAAAGCTACCTTTGGGGGTTGCATATATGCAAAAAAAAAACAACAGCCTAGAGATAACCATGGCCAGTGAAAAGGATATTGCCTTCAGAATTGAAAAGCCATGAAAATAAAGATGGAATTGTAGAAATTGTTCTATAAATACAGTTAAACTGTGTAACACAAGGCATAATGTGTGAGTAATGATTGATTGTGTTGTGATTAAAAGGAATAAGTAAGTAGGAACACATTGTAATGATGGTGTTTGCTATATATGGTATAGGAGCAGAAAATTAAGCTAGTGGAAGCCATAGAGAAAGGAGATGCCCCTACTATCAGGAGTATTATACAAGAACACTCCATAAACATCAATGCTAGTATATCACAAACTATGGTAAGTATAATTAAATATTGTATTTCCTGACTGACTACTCAGAGTTTAGTTGTACAATATTCAATTACCTTCTAGGTAAATATCATACGGTAAACGTACTGTGTAGGTTTGGAGGTTTGGGCTTTCTAGCCCAAAATTATCACCCAATAACCAGCTGCCTGGCTTTTCCTTCAGGACAGCTTGTCAGTATTATTGGTTAGGCATATCTGACTGTCTCAGCCAAAACCTAAAGTTCTTGTTCTCACAACTTTCAAATATTATTTGTATTTTCTCAGCATTGGCTGCAGTGTACAAAGAATGGATCGATCACCAAAGTTTCAGCCTTCTGTGGTGAGTAGTTTGGAATTATAGTGCTAGACAGTAGGAAGAGCAAGACAATTGATTTGTACAGCGACTATATTGAAAATAAGCCACAGGCACTTACATTTGCAGCCTTAACTTCTATTTGCATTAGTCTACAATGTTACAATTATATTCACCATGGATTAGTCAACCAAGGTATAGTGTTAGCCCTGTAGTCACTTACGTATATGGGTATGAAGGTGGTTCTGTTGAAGAAATGACGATGATTGTGTTTACCGCATTGTAAACAAACTCACATGACATGCATACCGTTGGGGCTACAGAAATGAAACAAGATGTTTGAACTCTCCATGAGCAGGCAAATAAGATGGTATATAGCTTTAATCAATTTGAGACTTTCTTCTTACCCAATAAGAACATGATTATTTTTTGTAGCATGCGTAATTTTACTTTTTTTTTTAAATTTCGTTTTTCTCAATACGCATGCTTGTGTGAACAAGTCAGGTTTCGCTGAAATGGTCATATATAGCTAGTCTGGTGATGTGCAATATATTGATTATATCAATTATTGTGATATATTAATTTTTATATTGTAGTCGTGTTAAAAAAAATAATAATGTTGTTGTATCGTGATATATCATGGTATTAGTCCAGTAGATTTAAGGTTGGACCCAGAAAAAATTCGAAGAAAGCTGATTTTGGTATCATTAGAAAGCAAATTTTTCATAGAATAACATTTCCAAAATCCTCTAAACTCCGCCTTGGGAAAAAATTTTTATGGCCAATTTAGTATTGAGGCATATATATGTGACTGGATTTAGGAAAGTGGATCTTCCACACATATCCAATTTACCAACTTTGACAACTCATAACTTCAGATTGGAAAATGGTATTGACTTGAAATTTGATCAGTAGTGAGCACCAGCATCACTTATTAGTTGCAGAAAATTTCAGGTTGATATTCACCTTGTACACCAAGGTGTGGTTTCTTTCTTAAATGCATTTAGTATAGACCTATTTTTGCAAATTTGGTCATTTGTGGCTAATAGCAAAAATGCATATTATTCTTAAAATATTTTCTCATAAGAAATTCATTGCAATCAATATTAGCTGTATGAAATAAGGATAAGACTAGTTATAGAAATAAAAAAGGTGCCTATCATGTAAGTTCTGAACAAATATATTTGTCACAATTATTGTAAACAGTCTCCTCTGCACTTCTGCAACTCTCTCCCTTGCAACTGCCACATGCTGCAACATACTTTAATCCATGATTACACTGAGAGCATAATATTGCTACCACATGGACTTGCAGTAGAAAGCTTGCATTTATATTGTACAAATTTAAGTTAAGACTTCTGGTGCTAGTCCCATGTCTGTTATCATCAGTTGCATACAGCCTTGATCCTTCTAGTTTCCAGCTCCATTATGGTAATGGATCAAGTTAGTCATTAAGTTCCTTCTAATGAATAACTTGTAGATGCACATACAAGTTGTGAAAGTGTGTTGTTCTTGCAATCATTTGCACATCATTTTCTTCTTGATTAGGCCAACTTTATCCCGTTCAAATGTCGCAGATGTTGTATCACAGCCACTCCATGCAAGCATGCGAAAAGAGAAGATGTAATTATGACGTTACAATAGGACCTATGTGCCCAATAATGTCATCAATTTTCCAATACTCAAATGTTTCCCAACCTCTGAAAGAAATATATACTTGCTATGCACTGGTGCAGGAGGACAAGAACATCAGTGTCATCAGCTACAACACACTTTACTTCCTTCAATTGCATATTGAAGTGCACATTGAACGATCAGTGTGTCAGTATCCAAATTACTCCGATGTCCAACCTGGCCATCATCTCTCAGATATTGGACAATCAATTGATGTTTGCTCTTTTCATTTGCAAGAAAACTTCCTGGATTTTGTATGTTTCCATAGATTCACTTGACTGAATATCTGCACCTACACATACGTACCATAACATACCTGGGGATGCTGCCAGCCCTACACACTGATTGCACACATGGAGATTCTGACATACTGATGGTCCAATGCGCACTTCAATTTTGCAATTGAAAGAAGTAGAGTGAATGTTGTAGCTGATGACAACAATGAAGTTCTTGTGCTACTGGTGCACGCTGGAAGCAGAACATGACGACAAGTACATATCTCTTTTCATTCAGAGGTTGTAAAGCATTTGAAGATCTGGAAAAATGATGACTTTATTGGGCACATATTTAGGTTCTCTTTTTACATGCCTGGGTGGCTGTGATACAATGTCTGCAACATTTGAATAGGTAAAGTCAGCAATCAAATGATGTACAAACAATTGAAAAGTTAATGATGGATTATATAATGTAACAATTGCACATGTTGAAAAAGTTGGAGTTTGATGGGAATCAGTCTGATTTAGTCTCAGGTATACAAAACAAAGTACATGGAAATGATGGCATCAGAAAGTTATTACATATGCGAGCTGTGAAAGTGTGCTAACCCTTGCAGTTGGATGGAGCTTTCAGGATCAATGGTTTTAGCTGATACAAGAAGTTATTCAGTGGAGGGAACTTAATATGGGGCTGGAAACTAGAAGGACTAAGGCTGCAACCGATGATGGTAGACATGGGACCAATCTCATAGATCATATAATTAATTTTGTACAATATATATTCCAGCTTTCTATTGCAAATCCATGTGGTAGCGATATTATGCTCTTGTTGCAAACATGGATTATTAGTGTGTTGCAAAATGTGGAAGAGAGAGTTGCAGAAGTGCTAAGGAAACTGTTTCTTGTGAAAAAATAATTTAAGGATAGCACATTTTTGTTGGTCACAAATGACCAGATTTGCAAAAATGGGTCTGCAAATACATCCAATTGAGAAACTACAACTTAGTGTTCAAGTTGAATATCAATCTGAAACTTTCTCCATCTAATAAGTGATGCTGGTGCTCACTACTGATCAAATTTCAAGTCAATACCATTTTCCAAACTGAAGTTATGAGTTGTCAAAGTTGGTAAATTGGATATGCATGAAAGATCCACTTTCCTGAATCCAGTCATATATGCCTCAATACTAAATTGGCTATAAAAAATTTTCCCCGGGGTGGATTTTAGAGGATTTTGGATATGTTATTCTATGAAAAATTTGCTTTCTAATGATACCAAATTCAGCTTTCTTCGAATTTTTTCCAGGTTCACCCCTTTTTTCAGTTATATCTACCGGACTATATAGCAATTTCATCAGAAAGTGATGTTCAAGACAGTATTAATTTTATAACAGACTTACTTGCAGAGGAAAATGCATGTTAGGGACCATTTTACATGGTTTATACTTAAATACTAGCAATTTAAGTTTTTTCTATTTAGCTGAATTTGATGCTGACTGCCTCCAGCTTGACAATGTTGTACGACTATGGGCTTAATTTTTCACTGTCCAATATTGCTTCATCCTCAGATTCGTGCCCTTTTGCCAACTGCAGTACAATACACGTATTATGGACTCGCCTTTGTCCTTTGTGTGCCATTTGTTTTTTGCTGACAACATAAAGTATCAATTCATGATAGCATGATATGGTCCCTCTGGCTGTGTTGACTTGTTACTTAGCACACTTATCACCCATAATTTGTTGGTGCTCATTTCTCCTTGTTACACCCTTTCACACCCACAGTAGACTTTCAGGTATACAACACATATCTCCATCAGTTAGCTTGTAGCAAGGTGCAAACAGTGCAAGGGCAAAAATGTAAAAAGCAAACTATTGTCGGTTAAATACAAATATTTTGTTTTGTATTACTAGCTTTACGTAGTTGTGATGTGAAAGTGCACACATCACAGACTTAATTTGTGCTCGTTTGTATCAGCACTAAAGTGTTAATTTATAGGTAGTATCTCAATGGCTTTGTGTGTTGGGTAGCTATAATGTAGAATGATGGCTGAAGTAAGCAGATTGATTACAGACATTCTTTTCACCACATTTTAGAAGGCAGTATACTCTACTTGCCAGTAATTTATGGAGTGCGTTAGCTATGCCCTAATATTAACTATCATTCTTTTCTGTGATTCTGTATTTGAGAGATACAAATATAACAAATAAGTATAAAGCGGTACAAGTAAAGTTAACAACTAAGTACATATAACAAAATATGAAAATTTCATACACCTCCAGTTGTGCTTTGGGAATATATGGCTAAAGAGTTGATTAACCCTTTAAGGACCGCTGCCGTAATATTACGTCCAAAGTAGGTATTGCTCGAAAGACCAGCGCCGTAATACTACGTCCAAGATTATTGGCAGTAAACAAAGAGCTATAACTCCACAACAAATGAAGCTATTAGATCGAAACAGGGGCCATTGTATTCGCCATTCATAGGCGATTCTTTTGGTATATAAGGCCAACTTATCACGCAAAACTAAGCCTGTGTAAAATTCCTAACAAAGTACAAACATTTAATATTTACACAACAATAAAACTAACCTTGTAGAAATCGCTCCATAACTTTGGCTGTGTTCATCGTATTAACTTCAAATAAAGCTCAGAGTGCTCACCATTTAGAGGCGAATAATTTGATATACAAGATCACGTGATGCAGTTTTAAAAAACTAAAATGGCGGACTGTTTTTATTGATTGTGTCACGAAGAAATCGATCGCGTGTAGGTGTTTGAAACTCACCTTAGTGCTTTTAAGACATTGGTTCTACACTTTGGTAAGTTAGATAATGTTGTTTATTATTGTCAGGCGAATCTTTTAGTATAATTTGTTATACAATTGAGCACTTGTAGAGGCTTTGTCAATGCTATAAACTTATTATATTTTTTAAAAACACTAAATGCGCAATAATCATAAAACGTGTGGGCTTTCAGGGTAGACTATGCACACAATTTTTGGTCCTTAATTAAATGGTGTAGATGACTTCCCATATTTCATGCACTACTGTTTATTTCATACTTATACATACTTAGTATAACAGTAGTGCATGTGGTACATCACAAATGTTGTTTATAACAATGTTATTATTTCATTTTTTATGTATGTTATCATCACATTTGATGGGATACTCAGTCGGTAAGTTATTGCATACTTATATACTTGGTCATCTTTGTAACACTAACTACTAACATGTTTACCTATCATGCACATCACTAGTATTAGGGGACAAAGGATTTAAAAATTTTAAGGCTTGGGAAATGAGAGTATACATATCTCATTGAGCCTGTTCTTTGTGGATTTAGTAAAAACAGCAATAACTCCGTCCTTCAAGCTATGCCTTGTTTAGTGATATCTTATTATAATTGCTATGGTGCAGGCTTGATTTTTTCACTGTTTGATGTCACTTCAGCCTGCTTGTTGGCAACCCAAGGTGTCAGATTCACAGTAGCGCATGATAGCTTCCCTATGTTTGTAAACAGGAATCATCTGTATTTTCCGTGGTGACTGGATTGATTGTAGAGACACTTTTTCTTAGCTACAGTTCTTTACTTGTAATGCTGTGTAACAAGCTGAACATAGCTGAAAATGAAGTGTATTCGCTACTTCACTTTCGGGTCAGTAATTGATAGTTTGGGTGCACGTTCAGATGGAAACATCAAGTCTGGTACCATTCTTTCTTTTGATGTGGTACATGTGGGTTCACTAGTCGCAATTATGTTACAAAGCAAGATCTGCGAAAACCCGACACAATCGCGCAAGCCTAAATTTGTAGTATAACTAATTGGACTGCAACTCATTCCTGTGCACTTGACAGTTGCTTGTAAACAAGAAATTTAGTGTTGATTAGTACAAACAAGCCTATTACACTTCCCTCTAAGTATTGAATACAATGGGTGAAATATTTACATATTATTGAAAATATTCCGTAAATATTTGAACACTTTTTCCTTATTGAAGAAAGGGATTCCCTGTTCATGGCGAACACGATGGTGAAAATTACATCATTCCATTCGTAAGTCTACTGTTTTAGAAACTTAGAACATGATGTTGTATTTGTCCTCATTGCCTGCATAGACACTATGTTAAATATCTTTCTATCTTATTAAAATAAAATAGATTATTTCATCTTAAGTTTGTGCCTGAATCTTTTAACTTAAGTTCTGAGACAGCTGTTTGGTATGAGATGTTTCTGAATGCATTTTATGTAGTTCAGTTTGCTTTGTTGTTCCTTACTGGTGAGGTTTTACAATGTAAATGCTCTTTAACCAGTAATGATGCATTACAATTGAGTAGAAAATCTTCGTAGTATGATTCTGAATCATTGTATTTACAACTCTGACTAGTCCATATGTGACTGGATCTGTGAAAACCAGTCTTATCACCTGAAACAGGAAGTTTGATTTTTTCACACAAACGCAAAGCTTTATGAATGCACTATCAAATTTCACAGTCACAGTTGACCAGAGTAAAGTGGTCTGCTTTTGCTAGCTGCTTTTTTCAAGCATAGTGGTAAGCCGTACGAGTAGTCTGGGGTTTTGATGGAGCCCTGTCCAACCAGGAGATGGCTGTGTGTAGCTGTACAGCTCCGTGGTATTGGGAAATGATCTGTGCTGTAAATTTCCTTTCATTTTAGCCGGTTTTGAGCCCTGAATGGCCCATAACTTGGCCTAATTCATTCCAACACGTTCTTCTTCAATCTTTTAAACAGCATCTTGCCCACCTTCCAGGCCTCCGCCTCCCACCCTTTTGGAGCTTGCCTGATACAGTCAACCTCGGTTTAAAAACTATCTAAAATGGTGGGAAACTTAGCTGTTGACTACTTCTTCAGTGGATAATCTGGAAGGTAATAAATTGTTGTAAAATGAGTGAAAATTTGGTATGCATAGCCACCACCATTGGCAAACCACACTACTCTGAATATTTAAAACTGGCATTTCTTGATACTTTTAAATGGGCGATTAGACCGGTTTTCCCAGAGACAGTCACAGCAATTAATGCAAGTGATGTGCATGACATGTTCTTCATAATACTTATATGTATATGTGTATCATGTGTTTGAAATAAATCTTTTGTTGCTGGTGATATATTTTATTTTTGATGGACATTACCATGATATATGCTGGACACACAGACTGTAAGTTGTTGTAACATTTTTGTGTATTTATGCATCTAATTACATCATGGATATGTTCACAAGTTTAGTGTATAGTAACAAGTGGTGTTCCATACAACCCTAAAAGCCAAAACACGTGCACGCATGTGCTACTATAGTCTGGTGTCGCCGACCCTATTTAGGTGCTTATACAAGCGCCCTGAAAATAGGGTCTGGTCTGTCTAGCATTCAGGACTTGTGCTTAGGAATGCGTAATTACACTGCGGCTCGCGTTAACAAACATATCAAACAGCAAAGAATTCAATCACAACAGTCATGATTTAAGAGTTTCAATCAGTTAATTTCTATGGGCGGTTGATGTTTAGGCTGTGGAGACGATATTTCTACTTTCCGAGAGAAGGCGTCCATTACACACCAATGGTAAATGGAAAATCGTCCCTGGGTTTATTCATCCTGACACAAAAAGAACTCACGCAACTTTCGTTTCGTGACTTTCACCCCAGTATTTACTCACGTCGTGCGGCCAAAATGCATTTAAATGAAGTTTAAAGCATTTAAAACGAGTTAATGTTGGAAACTAACAGATGTAATACTCACCGTGATGCAGGTAAAAAAAATTCTATGAACTTGGAAGATCATAACATTGTGTCCTGCAATTTTGTCCATTCCTTACCCTATGTTGGTACTCCCTACTGTTCAAATTTCAAGGCAACAACTTTTTCCAATTTCAAATTATGAATTGCCAAAGTTTGTAAATTGGATGTGTGTGGAAGACCCCTTTTTGCAAATCCGGTCACATATACGGAAGGTCACACAGACTTGCATTTAGCTTATTGACACCATAAAGAACAAAATGGTGTACTAGTTTTGTCAATTGTTATGCAATGTTCCTTCGCCATGCTATAGTGGTTTAACACAGGGTGTAACCCGCAAATAAATTTTGAGGTTTGTGAACTTTGTAGATTCTGGTAGTGTGGAAAAATTATTAGTCGATCTGCGACTTAGTGTGGTCCACTGTAACACTGTTCACATAGCATCGCTTTCATCAATTCACTCAATTGGTTAGGTCACCTCCGTGAAACAAGTAGAGAAACAGTACTAACTGCTGTCAAAATAGTTGTTACTTAAAGTGGCGGTAAAGCGGCTACCAGGCGGCCGCCCACTTTTATGAAGAAGTTTCTTTGTTGCAGAACCGAATATAACACCAACACCTGAGTTGGCATTGTAGGAATGGCCATGTGATCTTTTGGACCACCCCCCATCAACAATAACACTGATGGCAGGTATTTCATGATGTTGCGTTTCATTTCGTATGACTATTTGCTTTTCTTCTCGTCCAGCCTTCAACACTAACTCAGTGAGGTAGTCCTCGAAGGCTAATCCTAAGCATCTTTCAATGTTGATAAACATTGTTTTTGACAGTGAGGGTACACCCATTATGCTCATGGATTCTTCCAGGCTGCTACATCCACCACCAGTAGACATCTGGCCCATCACAGCTGCTACATTTGTTTGGTACGTTGTCTTTTTTGTACCATCCTCCCTTGTTAAATCTGTTTTGTCTCATGATCTTATTATGAACTCCTCACTACATTTGCTGCATTTAGCTAATAGAATGCAACCAAGGCCATCACGTTTTACTTCACCTATCAATTCAACCACAGACTGGTAAGCTGTAGTGTGACGGGTAATGGTGTGAATAGCATCATGTAATTTCTCAAGGCTAATAACTCTACTGCCTTTCAGGTGTGGTGTGGTACACGGACTCACACTTGAAGTACTGATGTCAAGGTCAGTGGAGGTGTTCTGACCTATGGCAGAGGTGCTGCTGTTCATCTGTGAAGAATCTGCACCTTCATTAGTACTCATGTTTTATGTTAATTAATGTGTTAATGCAATATTAATTACCCACACCAGACATGTGAATTGAATTAATTGGCTGTGGCAATGTAACTGGCTTATTCCATCTAGCGTTTATAGCATCTACTAACAGTTAACCTAGACAAGTGATTCAATCGTTTCTGTTTTCTTGACGTTCTACTCATCTTGCAAATTCGATTATTGGTACGTACTGCCAAAACTACTGACCCTATGCGTATGTAAGCCATCTTTTCTTGCTCGTTCAGGCCCCAAAGGATCAGCTCATTTTGTGATAGCGCTAATGGCTCCATCAAGCTTGTTAATGGCACAGCGGGCGTCTACAGTTATTACTATCTAATCAAAAACAGCCAAGCTGTAAAAAAGGTGCGGCCCCCAAAAAGGCCATGGTGAAAAAAGATGTGAAATCCAAGGTGGCGGCCAAGAAATGGCTGTGATGGTAGGTTAATGGTTACATTTTAATAACAACAATTCAGGTGAATTTGGTGCCAAGGCCAAGCGGCACAAAATTCACCTGAATTGTCGTTATTAAAATGTAACCATTAACCTACCATCACAGCCATTTCTTGGCCGCCACCTTGGATTTCACATCTTTTTTCACCATGGCTTTTTTGGGGGCCGCACCTTTTTTTACAGCTTGGCTGTTTTTGATTAGATATCACTTCTTTTTGTATTTGTATACTGCAAAGCCGGCCTATGGCTGGCTTTGGGAACTTAAAGAAGACTTTTAGTACTTCAATTATTTTTGATTTCATTAGTAATTATACAAATTGTATACATATATTTATTAAATGCCCATTATTCCCCACAGGATATTTTTTTGCAGCTGATCTCTCTACTGGGTGACTTGAAATATAGCTGAACTATATACAGGATGGTTTCTTTGTAGCTGAACTCTCTACAAGGTAACCTCTTCTAGCTGGTCTCTCTACAGGGTATTTTGTTTCTAGCTGAACTCTCTACAGGTGATTTGTTTGCAGCTAAACTCTCTACATGGTGGTGTTTTTGTAGCCAAACTCTCTACATGATGGTTTCTTTGTAGCTGAACTCTCTATAAGGTGACTTCATCTAGCTGAACTCTCTGTAGGGTGATTTGTTTGCAGCTAAACTCTCTACTAGGTGGTTTCTTTGTAGCTGAACTCTCTACAAGGTAACTTCTTCTCTACAGGGTGATTTGTTGTAGTTGAATTCTCTACAAGGTAGTTTGTATGAGGCTGAACTCTCTACATGGCGGTTTCTTTGTAGCTGAACTCTCTACAGAGTGATTTGTTTGCAGCTGAACTCTCTACATGATGGTTTCTTTGTAACTGAACACTCTACAAGGTGACTTCTTCTAGCTGATCTTTCTACAGGGTGAATTGTTGTAGCTGAACTATCTACAAGGTAACTTCTTCTAGCTGATCTCCATACAGGGTAATTTGTTTGTAGTTGAATTCTGTACAGGTAGTTTCTTTGTAGCTGAACTCTGTACATGATGGTTTCTTTGTAGCTGAACTCTTTACAAGGTGACTTCTTCTAGCTGAACTCTCTACGGGGTAATTTCTTTGTAGCTGAACTCTCTATATGATGGTTTCTTTGTAACTGAACTCTCTACAAGGTAACTTCTTCTAGCTGATCTTTCTACTGGGTGATTTGTTTGCAGCTGAACTCTCTACATGGTGGTTTCTTTGTTGCTGATCTCTCTACAGGGTGATTTGTTTGTAACTGAACTCTGTACAAGTGCGTTTTTGTGGGTGATCTCACTGCAGGTTGATTTGTTTGTAGCTGAACTCACTAAAGGGTGATTTTCCTTGTATATAGCTGAACTCCTTGCATTGTATCTAGTTTCTAGCTGATCTCTCTACAGGGTGATTTGTTTGTAGCTGATCTCTCTACAAGTTGATTTGTGTGTAGCTGATCTCTCTGCAGGTTGATTAATTTGCAGCCGATCTCTCTACAAGGTAATTTGTTTGTAGCTGAACTGTCTGTAAAGTGATTTATTTGTAGCTGATCTCTCTGCAGGTTGATTTGTTTTAGCTGAACTCTACAGGGTGATTTACTTGTAGCTGAACTCCTTACATTGTGTCTGGTTTCTAGCTGATCTTTCTACAGGGTGATTTGTTTGTAGCTGATCTCTCTACAAGTTGATTTGTGTGTAGCTGATCTTTCTACTGGTTGATTTGTTTGTAGCCGATCTCTCTACAGGATAATTTGTTTGTAGCTGAACTCTGTACAAGGTGCTTTTTTGTAGGTGATTTCACTGCAGGTTGATTTGTTTGTAGCTGACCTCTCTTCAGGGTGATTTGTTTCTAGCTGATCTCTCTACAGGGTGATTTTTTTGTAGCTGACCTCTCTTCAGGGTGATTTGTTTCTAGCTGATATCTCTACAGGGTGATTTTTTGTAGCTGACCTCTCTTCAGGGTGATTTGTTTCTAGCTGATCGCTCTACAGGTTGGTTTGTTTGTAGCTGAACTCTCTACACGGTGATTTGCTTGTAGCTGAACTCCTTACATTGTGTCTAGTTTCTAGCTGATCTCTCTACAGGGTGATTTGTTTGTAGCTGATCTCTCTACAAGTTGAATTGTGTGTAGCTAATCTCTCTGGAGGTTGATTTGTTTGTAGCCGATCTCTCCACAAGGTAATTTATTTGTAGCTGAACTGTCTAAAAGGTGATTTGTTTGTAGCTGATCTCTCTGCAGGTTGATTTGTTTTAGCTGAGCTCTCTACAGGGTGATTTATTTGTAGCTGAACTCCTTACATTGTGTGTAGTTTCTAGCTGATCTCTCTACAGGGTGATTTGTTTGTAGTTGATCTCTCTATAAGTTGATTTGTGTGTAGCTGATCTCTCTGCAGGTTGATTTGTTTGTAGCCGATCTCTCTATAGGGTAATTTGTTTCTAGCTGATCTCTCTACAGGGTGATTTTTTTTGTAGCTGACTTCTTTTCAGGGTGATTTGTTTCTAGCTGATATCTCTACAGGGTGATTTTTTGTAGCTGACCTCTCTTCAGGGTGATTTGTTTCTAGCTGATCGCTCTACAGGTTGGTTTGTTTGTAGCTGAACTCTCTACACGGTGATTTGCTTGTAGCTGAACTCCTTACATTGTGTCTAGTTTCTAGCTGATCTCTCTACAGGGTGATTTGTTTGTAGCTGATCTCTCTACAAGTTGAATTGTGTGTAGCTAATCTCTCTGCAGGTTGATTTGTTTGTAGCCGATCTCTCTACAAGGTAATTTATTTGTAGCTGAACTGTCTAAAAGGTGATTTGTTTGTAGCTGATCTCTCTGCAGGTTGATTGGTTTTAGCTGAACTCTCTACAGGGTGATTTATTTGTAGCTGAACTCCTTACATTGTGTGTAGTTTCTAGCTGATCTCTCTACAGGGTGATTTGTTTGTAGTTGATCTCTCCATAAGTTGATTTGTGTGTAGCTGATCTCTCTGCAGGTTGATTTGTTTTAGCTGAACTCTCTACAGGCTGATTTGTTTGTAGCCGATCTCTCTACAGGGTAATTTGTTGGTAGCTGAACTCTCTACATGGTGGTTTCTTTGTTGCTGAACTCTCTACAGGGTGTTTTGCTTGTAGCTGATCTCTCTACAGGGCAATTTGTTTGTAACTGATCTCTCTACAGGGTGATTTTTTTGTAGCTGACCTCTCTTCAGGGTGATTTGTTTCTAGCTGATCTCTCTACAGGGTGATTTTTTGTAGCTGACCTCTCTTCAGGGTGATTTGTTTCTAGCTGATTGCTCTACAGGTTGATTGTTTGTAGATGAACTCTCTACAGGGTAATTTACCTGTAGCTGAACTCCTTACTTTGTGTCTAGTTTGTAGCTGATCTCTCTACAGGGTGATTTGTTTGTAGCTGAACTCCTTACATTGTGTGTAGTTTCTAGCTGATCTCTCTACAGGGTGATTTGTGTGTAGCTGATCTCTCTGCAGGTTGATTTGTTTGTAGCCGATCTATCTACAGGTAATCTGTTTGTAGCTGAACTCTCTATATGGTGATTTGTTTGTAGCTGATCTCTCTGCAGGTTGATTTGTTTTAGCTGAACTCTCTACAGGTTGATTGCTTGTAGCTGAACTCCTTACATTGTGTCTAGTTTCTAGCTGATGTCTCTACAGGGTGATTCTTTTGTAGCTGAACTCTCTTCAGGGTGATTTGTTTCTAGCTGATCTCTCTACAGGTAGATTTGTGTTGATTTGTTCATTGCTGATCGCTCTAAAGGTTGATTTGTTGCAGCTGAACACCCTGCAAAGTGTTTTGTTTGTAGCTGATCACTCTAAAGGGTAATTTGTTTGTAGCTGAACTCTCTCCACAGTGACTTGTGTGTAGCTGAATTCTGTGTAACTGAATTCTCTAGAGAGTGACTTAATTGTAGCTGAATTCTCTACACAGTGCATGACTTGTTTATAGCTGAACTTTCTTCAGTGTGACTTGTAATGTTCTGAATCTCTATAGTGATATATTTGCTTAACTCTCCACATGGTGACTGTCTTCTTGCTGAACTATCTATAAGATTAACTGTTTGCAGCTGAACTCCCTTCAGAATAACTTGTGATGTAATAAAATTCTATAATGGAGTAAATAAATTAGCGGAATGCTCTATTAGGGTGACTGTTCTATTAGAGTATTTCGATCTCGCATTTGCTACACGGAGTTGGCTTTCGAATCATAACTCAGTGGTTTGTAATCCGATTCTTCTGTACTACTGCAAGAACTTTCTATGAAGATTATTCCAGCTATACACCGATTTTCAGCTCATTGCTCTAAGCGGTTTGCCTAGTAGGCGTGAAAACTAATACTTTTTTATTCATAAAAATCGATCGCGTAATTGTGACACAGGTTGGGTTTTGTGTCATATCTCCGTGGTCTTTATCTGGATTCCTTTCAAACCACCAAAAGGCACTCCTACGATGGTTACTCCATCTACATAGCAATTTTCAACTCATTCCATGAAGCGGTTTACCCTGTAGGCGTGACAACAAATCAATCTTGTTTTATGCGAATAATCGGTCATAACTCCTGAACCATTCATCGGATTTGTACCAAATTTGATGCTAGGATTCGCCTTTGGACTCCCTTTCTGTGTGCCAAATTTCAAGGCGATCGGAGTACGCGTTTGCTTGTTATAGCAATTTTTGCAAGTGTGCGAAAAGACGAAGAAGAAAAAAAAATGAAGAAAAAAAACGAAACTTTGGCAGCTCGTATCTCGGAAATGGCTGGAGCGATTTCCTTCAAATTTGGAATGTAGACTCCCTTGGCTGGCGGGCAACTGTGCAGCAAATTTGGTTCCAATCAGATAAGTGATCACCGAGATACAAAGGTGTGAAAATGACGTTTTCGTTCTTCCTGTCAATATACTCACGGTGTGGCGCGCCGGCTTCTTGGGCCGCATGACACACTATCGTGTGTCTTGATTATGCAATAAAGTATGTAATGCGGTTTAGAGTTTGTATGACTTCCACTTGTAGCCACTTGACCGCCATCTTAAACACCATGTGTTTCCGTGCATTTTATTACTATTGTGGCTTATACACCTTTAAAGGTTAACTACTTACAGTACTGCTTACTTTTTGACTCATTCAAATGCCTTCAATTGCTGTTTATATACGTATAGCCACTAATGTACACGAGTAAAGTAAATATCTGTGACAAGCTTACATATGTATGTATATATTAGTTGTGTGAATGCAAGCTTGGCATGATGAAGTTGATTACCTTGGACATGTGTATGTTGTAAAAGATTATATCACTTATTGACATGATTCAAATGCTAAACCAAGGATGGGTGGTAATAACTAATATTCTATGGCTGCTGTGTGATATAAGTGGCTTCTATCCTACTTTTAATATATATATATATATATATCTAATCCAAAACAGCCAAGCTGTAAAAAAAGTGTGCGGCCCTCAGAAAGGCTATGGTGAAAAAAGATGTGAAATCCAAGGTGGCGGCCAAGAAATGGCTGTGATGGTAGGTTAATGGTAAAAATTTTAATAACGACAATTCAGGTGAATTTTTGTGCCGCTTCACAAAATTTACCTAAATTGTCATTATTAAAATTTTTACCATTAACCTACCATCACAGCCATTTCTTGGCCGCCACCTTGGATTTCACATCTTTTTTCACCATAGCCTTTCTGAGGGCCGCACACTTTTTTTACAGCTTGGCTGTTTTGGATTAGATTTCATTTCTTTTTGTATTTGTATACCCCAAAGCCGGCCTATGGCCAGCTTTGGGACTTTTTTAACCTGTGTTTTTTTCTTTACTACAGGAAGAAGAAAAGATGAAGTAGATGTATTTTAAATATTTTATCAGTAAATGTACAAATTATATATGCTGTATAATACATATGTGACCGGATTTGCGAAAAGGGGTCTTCCACACACATCCAATTTGCCAACTTTGACAATTGATAACTTCATATTGGAAAGAGCTATTGCCTTGAAATTTGGGCAGTGGTGAGCACCACTATATATAGCTGAATACATGGTGAAATTTTCAGGTTAATATGTTACTTGAACACTGAGTTATGGTCTCCAACGTTTATGGAATTGGATGTTTGTGGAAGACCCCTTTTCGCAAATCCGGTCACATATATTGATTACCGAAATCTCCATGGTGGTTTCTTTGTAACTGAACACTCTACAAGGTGACTTCTTCTAATTTCTCTCTCTACAGGGTGAATTGTTTGTAGCTGAACGATGTACAAGGTAACTTCTTCTAGCTGATCTCTCTACAGGGTGATGTGTTTGTAGCTGAATTCTATATAGGTGATTTGTTTGCAGCTGAGCTCTTTACAGAATGGTTTCTTTGTAGCTGAACTCTCTAAAAGGTAACTTCTTCTAACTGATCTTTCTACAGGGCAATTTGTTTCTGGCAGAATTTTCTACAGGGTGATTTCTTTGCAGCTGAACTCTCTACATGGTGGTTTCTTTGTAGCTGAACTCTCTACTAGGTAACTTCTTCTAACTGATCTTTCTACAGGGTGATTTGTTTGTAGCTGAACTATCTACAAGGTAATTTCTTCTAGCTGATCTCTCTACAGGGTGATTTGTTTGTAGCTGAATTCTGTACAGGTGATTTGTTTGCAGCTGAGCTCTTTACAGAATGGTTTCTTTGTGCCTGAACTCTCTACAGGGTGATTTGTTTGTAGCTGAATTCTCTACAGGGTGATTTATTTGCACCTTAACTCTCTACAAGGTGACTTCTTCTAGCTGAACTCTCAACAGAGTGATTGATTTTTTTTGCAGCTGAACTCTCTACATGGTGGTTTCTTTGTAACTGAACTCTCTACAGGGTGATTTGTTTGTAGCTGAACTCTCTACAGGGTGATCTGTTCATAGCTGAACTCCCTATAAGGTAACTTCTTCTAGCTAATCTTTCTACAGGGCGATTTGTTTGTAGCTGAGTTCTCTACAGGGTGATTTGTTTGCAGCTGAACTCTACATGGTAGTTTCTTTGTAGCTCTACAATGTGACTTCTTCTAGCTGAACTCTCTACAAGGTGACTTGTTTCTAGCTGATCTCTCTACAGCGTGACTTGTTTCTAGCTGAACTCTCTACAGGTGATTTGTTTGCAGCTGAACTCTCTACATGGTTTATTTCTTTGTAACTGAACTCCCTGCAAGGTGACTTCTTCTAGCTGATCTCTCTACAGGGAGATTTGTTTGTAGCTTAACTCTCTACAGGTGATTTGTTTGCAGCTGAACTCTCTACATGATGGTTTCTTTGTAGCTGAACTCTCTACAAGGTAATTTCTTCTAGCTGATCTCTCTACAGGCCGATTTGTTTGTAGCTGAACTCTCTACATGATGGTTTCTTTGTAGCTGAACTCTCTACAAGGTGATTTCTTCTATAGCTGATCTTTCTACAGGGTGATTTGTTTGTAGTTGAACTCTCTACATGATAGTTTCTTTGTAGCTGAACTCTCTACAAGGTGATTTCTTCTATAGCTGATCTTTCTACAGGGTGATTTGTTTGTACCTGAACTATCTACATGATGGTTTCTTTGTAGCTGAACTCTCTACAAGGTAACTTCTTCTAGCTGATCTCTCTACAGGACAATTTGTTTGTACCTGAACTCTCACATGATTGTTTCTTTGAAGCTGAACTCTCTACAAGGTGATTTCTTCTAGCTGATCTTTCTACAGGATGATTTGTTTGTAGCAGAACTCTCTACAAGGAAACTTCTTCTAGCTGATCTCTCTACAGGGAGATTTGTTTGTAGCTGAACTTTCTATACATGATTTGTTTGCGGCTGAATTCTTTACATGATGGTTTCTTTGTAGCTGAACTCTCTACAAGGTAACTTCTTCTAGCTGATCTCTTTACAGGATGAATTGTTTGTAGCTGAACGATCTACAAGGTAACTTCTTCTAATTGATCTCTCTACAGGGTGATTTGTCTGTAGCTGAACTCTCTACAAGGAAACCTCTTTTAACTGAGCTCTGTACAGGGTGAATTGTTTGTAGCTGAACTATCTACAAGGTAACTTCTTCTAGCTGATCTCTCTACAGAATGATTTGTTTGTAGCTGAACTATCTACAAGGTAACTTCTTCTAGCTGATCTCTCTACAGGGTGATTTGTTTGTAGCTGAATTCTGTATAGGTGATTTGTTTGCAGCTGAGCTCTTTACAGAATGGTTTCTTTGTAGCTGAACTCTCTACAAGGTAACTTCTTCTAGCTGATGTATCTACAGGGTCACTAGTTTGTAGCTGAATTCTCTACATGGTGGTTTCTTTGTAACTGAACTATCTACAACGTGACATCTTCTAGCTGATCTTTCAACAGGGTGATTTGTTTGTAACTGAACTCTTTACAAGAAATCTTCTTCTAACTGATGTCTGAACAGGGTGAATTGTTTGTAGCTGAACTCTCTACAGGGTGATTTGTTTGTAGCTGATCTCTATACAGGTTACTTATTTCTAACTGATCTCTTGAATTCTGTTCAGGGTGACTGCTCTATTAGGATGACTGCTCTATTAGAGTATCTCGATCTCGCACTTGCTACACCAAGTTGGATTTCGTGTTATAACTCCGTGGCTTTAAGTCTGATTCTTCTACACCATTGAAGAGCCTTTCTAAGATGATAACTCCATCTGTACAGCGATTTTCAAAGCATTACCCCAAGTGGTTTATCTGGTAGGCGTGGCAAGCATAATAATAATAATAATAATAATAAAAATATAATAATAAAAAATTAGCTAATCTCGATTGCGTAATTGTTACACACTGTTGATTTTTTCGCTGTATCTTCCTGGTTTTTAGCTCGATTTCTTTCAAACCACAAAAGGTTTGAGGTTCAATAGTTAACCTATTCACCCACCGATTTTCAGCTTCTTCCCATACGCGGTTTACCCTGTAGGCGTGACAACATATTGGTGTTATTTTTCGTGCATAATCGCTCATAACTCTTTGCCTGTTTATGGTATTCCAGCCAAAGTTGGTACCGAGATGCGCCTTTATACCCCCTTCTGTGTGCCAAATTTCAAGGAAATCGGATAACGCGTTCGCGTTTTATAGCAGTTTTTGTAAGTGTGCGAAAAGAGGAAGAAAAATAAGAAGAAGAAGAAGAAGAAGAAAAAAAAAAAACGAAGAAACTAAGCCAATTTTTGAAGTCGCATATCTCAGGAATGCCTGAAGCGATTTCGCTCAAATTTGGAATGTGGAGTACTGAAGTTGGAGGGAATCTACACAGCAAAATTTGTCTTGTTTCATCAAGGCAGCACAGAGTTACGGAGGTGCGAAAATTGCATTTTGTTTCTTCCTGTCAATATACTCACGGGGTTGCGCGCCGGCTTCTTGGGCCGCACGACACACTACCGTGTGTCTTGATATATACTAGCACAGGTACCTGCCCTATGGTGCAGGACTGCTTACAATCAGTCATGCATTTTACACTAAGTTTAATGTTGTGGATATTTAGTGACAAAAATTTCTACATAGCATTAGAACCCAAGTATGAAACATCACTTGTTTATACTTTAAACATAATATTATTATAGATAATATGTGGTATATTGTATATACCTAGAGTGTTTACCACACAGGTACAAATGGTGCTAGTAGTACCTGTCCTATTATACACACTATATATATATGTAAAATCCTTTAAATGCTGACAACAAAAGACATGAATTTGTACATACCATTGTAGCATTGGTACTTGCTTCACAGTGCAGCACTTGCCATACTGTGTATGTTATGTGCTAAGGCCTATGTGCAGAACCATCTTTACATTTACTAAGCAATGGGAGCCAATCGGTGCCATTTATGTATAGGTGGTGTCACTTTTAAAGAACATGAGCTGTGTTTAGCTAAGCTAAGCCTTGTATTATCCCACACGTTTACCACAAAGATGCAAACTATAAATGCAGTATTAGTAGTAACTGTCATACAGGCTATACATGTAATGGCACCTTTTCAGATTATACATGACATTTATAACTTACTGACTACAAAAAGGAATGAATTTGTACATAATGCAGCATGTAGCATCAGTACACAGTGCCCTACAGCACTGCTATGGTGCAGGAGTTTTACATGTTAGGCATTCAGGTAAGGTGATAGATTGTTGTGACTAATACCTGTGCATTCCTTACATACCATTAGTTACACTATTAAATTCTGTATACTTAATGATATATTATTCTTAGTAAAGCTTTATAGTGGCCTGTACTGATGGTCTGACAGCAACACGTGCTGCATCTTTGGATTACCTTGATACTTTTAAACTTAGCTAACAATAAGGTAAAACAAAAAAATGGGCCAAAGCACTGAAGCAATTCATGTTTGTAGTGGCTATTCTTCCGGTTCCGGATGCCGATTTCACCAGGCTATTCGTCCGGTTCGGATCACGTAGTCCTGTTTGTCTGGAAGTGTCACCCATAACTCGAGTATCAAACACACTAGTTGTATGAAGGTAAGTTTTTGGGGGACGCTCGCTTCTCTCACTCCAACCCTAGCTTGCCTCGAACTCACCCAAAAACTTACCTTCATACAGACAGTGAAAGTCATCATTGTGTTTAACAGGCAAACGTCAGGTTAGCGTTAAGGTTAGGGTCGGGTTCAGCTTTGGTTTCTTCTTCACTAGGTATTCTTAGGTTTCTTCTTGAATGATGTATATAAGGTAGAAACTAAGAGAGGTGGGTAGCTGGAAGCCACGTAGCATAGTAGTTACGATCCTTTCCTCACACACTGGAGGTCCCGGGTTCGATTCCCAGACAGGACATGATTTTTTTTTCGTTTGAGGACCCTTTTGTCCAAGTTTTTTATTCACGTGATCTGAATAGCCTGGTGAAATCGGCATCTGGAACCGGACGAATAGCCACTACCATTTCATGTTAGTCAACTACATGTACATGTATATCTAAAACAATACTACCTTGTCATCACCTCAACACCTTCCTTGGTCAAGTATAAGCTGTATTGATTGCAAGTACAAAAACACTTGAAAAAAAACACAATGTTGAAACAGGTAAGCAGGTGCCTAGTGAGAGAATAATGGTAGCTATGGCATATATGTGCAGTAAATAACACGTACATTTAACAGAAAAAAGGTGTAACCGAAGGTTGAAAAGGTTGTTTAAGCAAAATAAGTTCAGTATAACCAAAAAGGTTGTTGAAGCAACCAAAGTTGTAACCAAAAAGGTTGGAAGCAAAAAAAAAGTTGTAACCAAAGATCAGGTAGAAAGACAAATAAAGATATTGCCTTCACCAGGATTTGATCTGGGGACTGAACACTCGCAAGTTTGACGTTCTACCACTTTGGAGATGCAATCCTTAGAGTGTCCTCTGCTACTGGGCCTTCCATCATAAGTACAGAAGAGAGAACTGTGACATTAAAGGAAACTCAATCTTATCCTATACATGTATGAGTATATTGCTCTAGTCAGTAGTTATGCTTTGTAACATGAGACTTTGTATTGTAAAGTTTGGTAGTTATTTGTACCATCCAATTATGAATCACTGTTATATGCATGTGCAATGGACACAGCTATATGTACAATACCATAAAGCTTGCAAATGCTGAAAACTGAAAAAGGTACAGTCATGCAAAATAAGATGGAAAGGTGACATGAAATCTACACAGTGAAAGAAGACAAAACCAGTTGAAAATTATTGCAAGTACATACCAAAACACTAAAATGTGGTGGTGTTTGCCCTATGTTACACTTTCAAGTAGGGTGATAGAATGTCACCTGTGCAAGTCCAGTTTCATTGCCCATATAGTTATACTATTTTAGTATGTAAGCAAACATACTAAAAGCATGTGTACATCACTGAACCATGTAAGCTCCAGCTAATGCACTAAAGGAATACTTACAGTTCCCTACGCCCTGCAACTGTGTAATATTTTCTAATGTCATCATCATTCACCTGTATGGTACCATAAAAGCACTTGGTATATTTAGCTATAGTTACACATGTAGCATGAAAAAGTATAGAAGGAAAATAAAATCAAAAAGTATTCCTTAAAAAGTTATAGCCAAAAGTAAAAAAAGGAGTAGCAAAAAAGATGGCCAAAGCGAAAAAAAGAAGCTGCTCCACCTGGGACTTGAACTCACTACGTAGCGGTTATGAAGCTTACCCACCCTACCCATTTAACCAAGCAACACTTGTGGTTAAGAGTGAGTAAAAACCTGGTTATAAAGGCGTGCGTAAGTTGAGTTTACGTGCAGTTCACCATGCGGTTTGTACAAAAATTCCAGTGAGTTTTGCTCTACAGCCCTGCATTCAATGCACCGTAGACGGCAAACGGCAAGAAGCTTTTACCTACTCTAATACAACACACTGGACCAGCACATGGGTGGACAAATGTGTTGGTAATTCACCTGCCCTATCCCAAAAGTGCTGTAAGAGTCCCTATGATGTGAGACAGTTAAGTGGCAATGCTGAAAAACTGAGCATAAGAGTTTGTAGATGGACACTTAGATAGAACAAAAGTGCATCAAAAAGGTCCCAAAAGTGAAAAAAAAGTTATGGCCTAGCTAGGTACGGATTGAACCCAGGTTGGTTATAATAACTTCGGGTTAAGGGAGGTGTGCAAATTTCCACAGTTGTGTGGTTTCTGACAGGAATGCAGCTCAGCTTTTCAGTGATCCTTCCCTACACCAGTTCCTTCATCGCCCTATAAAGAACAAACAAAAGCATGTATTGATTTGCTACAACAACATTCAAGTTGCCAGATGATGGGCATTGAATTTCGCTAAATTTTGCATTGATACGTACTTCACATGGCAAGATGCAATGAGCTAAAAGTCAAGTTTTAAAAAGGTGTGCACAAAAAGGTACTGAGTACAAAGAAAAAAAAAATCTGCCAGCACTTGGACTCGAACCTTACATGCTACTCAGGCGTTCTACCACTTGAACAGTATGTGCTGTGGTTTTCAAAGGAATGTCAAGTTTTCTCTACACCTTGGCCTTCTACGTGCCGTAGAGAACGAACAAAAGCACGCGTGAACTCGTGATATCAATCTCAGATGATGAATGCTTCATTATCAACACAGATTGTATTGATTTGTGCCAAGTTTGATGAGTAAGCGGCATGACGGTCAGACGGACAGCTTTTCAGCTTTATAGATATATATTATATATAGCAAGTATGGCTTCACTGGAATAGATTAGTTAATTGGAGCTAACCCAGTCATAGCTAGTGTTTATACATTTTTATCAAAAGTCAATGTACATACATACCAGGGTTGAAACTAGGTTGGGTCAACCCCAGATTATAAGATTGTGTATTGCATCATGTGTACATGTGTTAATTATAATGTCTCATGCAATTCTCAAAATAGACCATTGCAAACAAATGAAGAATTGGAAAGAAGCAAAATGTGCAGTGTGCGAAATAACTTTTTAGATATGTGCTGACACACTGTCAGGACAACACAAAAGTTGAGTGGACATAAATAAATTTGTCCGGACGTTTAAAACTTTTTGTGTTTCTCCTTTCCTGTATGTAATTATTTGTTTCAAGCATTGGGGTCACTAATGTACTGTACAACTGATTACTGCTCATCTACTCACTAACAGTGACAGATCAGACAAGCATAGCATTTTAGGTATATGGTCACATATAAGAGCTCCTATAAATTCAGTGCTGTTACAGGAGCATTTGTAGGAAAGGCATCATTAGGAAAATTACCTCAGTAGTACTGTAGCTATGTAATCAAACTTTACTATTACTGCTATGAAATAGTGTCTCTTTCAAAATGAGCATGAATTATAAAAAAATGGACTTCATTCTAGCTCAAAATACAAGTTGGGTGTACAGATGATACCACAAGTAAAAGAAGGTATTGACTAACAGGTTATAAGTACATTTGCCAAGTAGCTAAGTCTAATAGGCTGGCAGAACATGTGCACTGTAACCTGTTGGTCTCTTGGGCATGGCTGGCCACATCACAAACTATAAACACAACTGAAATTACATACCAATGCCACTATGTCTAGCCTCCCTCCTAGCCTAATATCACACTCTAAACTCAGTGCTAAACCTTGAAAGGACTCTATTTCCGGACAAATTCAATTATGGCCTGACAACTAATGTAATCGACTGGAAACTGTCAGTGTCTGGACTGTTATTTCATGCACTGAATGTGGGAGTTAGTGTTGCACCGATAATCGGATTGGTTATCTTAAAAACCATATATCAGCTGTATTTTTGTATATTGGTATCAGATCAGCACCATGAGAGAAAAGCAACAGATAGAGAAATTAGTGATGTGCAATATGTGATATATGAAGTTTAACCAGTTAAACAAAGTTATTATAGCGACGGAACACAAAGGGGAGGTGTGTGTTAATTGGCAACTGACCTGGTAAGTGCAGGGAAGCGGAAGTACTGTTGGGAAGTCAACTGGCGTCTGCAACAGCCATGAAGAAAAGCGGGGTGGCCATGTCGCGCATGCGTTACCAAAAGATGACCACATCTTGATGGGTGGACATTGATAGGAAAACAACTTGTTGCGCATGCATTATCAGAAGGCGCGCAGTGAAGTGTGAAAAAACGTGGAGAGCTTGTTCCCTCCCAGACTCCCACCCTCTCTGGACAGTTGTATTTGCGAGTGTCTATACTTGCTGGTAGGATAATGGAATTGTATAATGGAACATGGCCTGGATTGGCTCTTCCAGAGAGGTTGGAGTAATAAGTATGCACCACAGGCAGTCTCAGGGGGGGAGACTACTTAGGCTTAATTCCTCGGTTTATCCATCTTGAGGTTAGCTCAGGGTGTGAAAGTGCAGGTGTTTCACCTAGGAGCCCATATGGCCTGATGAATTCTTGTGGCTTCCACAGAATGCTAGAACCCTCAAGTATTCCTACCTCCAAGCCATCTTAGCAAAACATGCAGTAATTAAAGTAGGGAGTAGTCAAAAAGGAGGGAGTTGACAATGCATGGCCCTGTACTAAGGCTTATAGGAGAACCTGTGAAACCCTGCACACCTTACCAAAACAACCACCATCAGCAGACGGTGGTGATGGGCCTAGGGGGTGTTATAAGGAGGACGGTTACATTGTGAAGGAGCGGTATTAAATATCGATATATTGTGATAAAGTTTTTTATATCGTGACATGGTATAGAATCTGTATATCGTGATATAATCCTAGGTATAGATTTTAGCTATAATTGGAAAAAAATGTACCCAAGATATCATTGTACACTGTACTTTTTTTTTTGATAAAAGAGCTTGCAATATTGTATGCTAGTCATGTACCATGTTGTATTGTACATCTAGTACATCACTGCTACAAGTGTCATCAATGTAAATAGTGATGAGTTGTATATCGTGATATATATTGTATCATGATATGTTGTGTGCAATAATTGTGATAGGAAATATCCTATACATAAAAGACATGCTCATGTGCATCAAACAGTAGTGTTTTACTGCTTTGCAATGTTGTTATTGCTGCTTAAAAGTGCTGTCAGCTATTGTTATAGCACTACCACCACTAATGTAGTCCGTTATAAACAAATGTGTGGTTAAATTTGCTGATGGATAGATATGTAGATTGGCTAAGTTTATCAGCTTGGAAATATTATCCAATATCAGTTTTCGGAATATTGGCAAAATGTCATATCAGTGCAACACTAGTAGGAGTATAGTTTCAAAATCAAGCCACATGACTGCTATATTAGAGTATTTCAGTCTTTTGGTGCTTGTAATGCACAACATTTTGAAAGTATGTCGTGCAAATAATCATTTTTGTATATACAATTCTTGCTACTTTTCAATGATCACTCATTGAGGGAAATGTTAATATAATACAGTAAGCAAGAAGAAAATGTTACAAGTCATTCGTTTGGAGCCACACCCACTTTGCATAAGAAAGTACTGATAAATAATAAACTTACTGTTTGGTGTATATAGTCTGTAATTTACCTTGGGTTCTTGCAATTACGTATAACACAGAAACAATAGAGCTGTTTTAGTGCATGTCCAGACTTTAATTAGTATGGGTCTGAGCCAGAGTGCTATCTGGATCAGTAATGGTGGTGCAGTTTCAACCTTAGTACATGTATTATACATGCATACCACACACACACACACACAATTGTTGCTATATTTTCTGTACTATCTACAGACTTACATGGCAATACATGAAGCAGTGAAGCACAACAAGCTTGACATTGTCAAACTACTTGTAGAACTTGGTGCTGATATAACAGTTACTAACAATGTAAGTCACAACATTTCATGCAACAAAAATGACTGAATGTGATGGTATATTAAGAGTATTGTAGAGTTCAACTATTTGCCAAGCTAAACGTAGAAATATAAAAGAATTGATGATAAAATTGTTAACAAAATATTAAATATCAGCAAGTGAGAGTTATCTCAAAAGTAGCTGATCCATTCACTTAATATTAGTAGGAAGCACCACTATAAGAGCATACATTTCTTAGCAAAATCAAATTACATGTATGACAATGCATGTGGTAATTACCTTGTTGTAGTTACGTAGTTACTACTATTTTTGTAAACACTAGTACTTACCACACCTACATAATGCAGCACTTCCTTTGCAGTGCAAATCAATGTAATTAATGATCAAAAATATGAAATAACTAATAAATCTTGATTTTCTATGTTTTTACAAAAATATCTAGTATGTGAAATTTTATACACAGTTGGTCAATTCTTCAAAGGGATAGGTGCCTGGGTTTTTTAAGTACGTATGTAGCATAACAACAACTTGTTTATATATTTAGATTCCACAGACTCCTTTGGAACAAGCCGCTCATTTAAAACATGTGGATATCGTGTATTACTTGAGAATAACATGTGGTCAAAGAATTTCAGAATTTTCACAGGTAATTAATTAACACAGCTGTATGTATTACCTATGCAAACATGCATAGAAAGTTACATTTGAGTAGAATCATAGACATAAAAATGAAGGAGGTCATCTACACCTGTACCTATACTTATCAACATTTAATTCTGTTGTTACATATGATCTGTGAATAGTATAGCCATGACTAAAATAGGGATTAAATGTCCACCAGGAGTAAAAAACCTCCCTTATTTTTGTTGCTATTTCATTTCTATGATCCCTACTCAAATATAAAATTTCTATTACACTTGTAACATAATTAATAACTAGTGAACCAATTAACATGTATTATTGCACCAAAGAATGGTGCCAACACATTACGACAAATTAATAGTGGGGACCACAAAGGTGTGGGTGTGGCCATTGAAAAATATCACTCGAATATCAGCCTCACTATTCCCTGATGACGATGAAGCAGTATTGGTTAGGTAAAACTAAGCCCAAACAAGCCTTCAGATCAACCCAAAATTCTTTCAACAAGTTGCTATGAAATTTTATATATATATATATATACTAAATTTTCTAGTGGCTAAGTAACTGACTGATGCTTTCAGACAAGTGTAACTCTATAATGGTGAAGGCTACAGGCTTGATGTTTTCACTGTTTGACATAGCTTCAGCCCAAGAGGTGCCTGTAGCATGTAGGATGCATTCTTCATGGACTTACCATTGTCCTCCTTTGTGTCCCATTCATCTTTGCTGACAGCGAAAAGTGTCAATTTGGCAGTAGCACATGATGGCTCCCCTTCGTAACAGAAATCGTCCATATTTTTCATAGTGGCTACTTTGACTGTAGAGGTGCTTTTTGAACTGTTTTTGATTTGTACTGCTGTGTAACAGGTTGAACATAGCTGACAATGAAGCGTAATAGGTACTTCATTTTTAGACGATAATTGATAGCTGGGGCGTGTGGCACCATTTCTTTCTTTTGATGTGGTACGGGTGAGTTCACCAGTCATAATGATTGTATTTTCAGTACAAAAAAGTTAACAAACAAGTACACAAAAAAATTGGAATTTTCAACTAGACCATAGCACATTGATATAGTGCTGGAGTAGTGTACGACATTAAATCACAGTATCCTTACTGTGCATTTCCATTATAGCATCTTGAGCACAGTAGAGATATAACACATCTCATTGTTTTACTGTGATTTAATATCGTGCACTACTCCAGTTTGTTTCAGTACTTTTTATCGATGTGCTATGGTCCCTACTCTAGTTGAAAATTCCAATTTTTTTTGTGTACTTGTGTACTGAACACACATACACCGTAACCATCAATAATTATTACTGAAAAATAAAGTGTGTTCAGCTATGTTTCACCTGTTATACTGCGTTACTAGTGAAAAACAGTATGAGAAATGCCTCTGCAATCAATCCAGTCACTTAGGAAAATATAAATGATTCTCATGATAACCAGCACTGAAGCCATGATGTGTTACAGTGAATCAACACCTGTGTAGTTGCAGAGAAAGAAATGAGGAGGGCAATAGTAAGTCTAGTAATATGCTACAGTTGGTGATAAGGCACATCTCTGTATGAAGCAGCATCAAACAGTGAAGAAATAAATCAACTATAGTTGAGGATTGCTTGCTGAAGCCATCAGTTAGTCTGGCAGGAAGGCAGTTAGAGGAATATTTAGTTCTATGATTTTTTTTAAAATTATGGAAACTTGTTTGGAATACCTCTAACGACATTTTTGGACTTAATTATGCCTAACCAATACTGCCAAGTTGTTGTGAAGGGAAAGTGAGGCTGATTTTGGGTGATTTTTTTTGTTCAGAAAAACCTATTCCTCATGATCCCTACTATACATGCCTACTATACATAAATACGTACACACACATACATACGATGCATACTTTATCACAATAGCAGGGTCCTATATCAAACTTAGCTTGAGCAGTATTGCTGGTGGTGGGTGAGGTCAACTTTGTGACAGAAAATTATGCCACACCCACAGTAAAAGTTGGTGGAGGAGGTTGACTAACACAGTACTTATGATGATGAGTTAAATAGTTAAATATCTTGAACAACTAAAAGCCTTCCCACAGTCACAGACAAAAGAACCACTGACCATAGCAGGACCTCTAGTGACTCCTCCAGACGAGATAGATTTGCACAATTCAAACCATCTTGAACGATCTTGGGCTACCTCATACCAACTGAGAGCATCCAATCTCTTTTGTCCCTCAAAACTCCAATTCTCCAACACAACTTGGGTCCATGAAATGGCCTAGCAGTATAACATTTTCCAGTTACTGGTGCAGCATTGTCTGCATTGGCAAGGATGAGTGATGATCGCTTACCCAAGCAGATGCTATACGTGCACACACACACACACACACACACACACACACACACACACACACACACACACACACACACACACACACACACACACACACACACACACACACACACACACACACACTAGTAGATCACGGTTACGTTACCTTACAAAAATGTGAATGTCTGGTGAGATCCCCCTTCCTACATAAAGAAACATGAAAAGTGGAGGATCCCAGGCTTCCATGATCCAGATATTATATGCCACCAAAAGTTGGTCTCTTCTGAGGTCTTCTAAATCCTTAGAACAACAACTTCATGTACAAGGAAAAGTTTGAGGGTCTGTAATGGCAGCACAAACCTAATAGATAAATGAATGTGTTCACGAAGTGTTGACCACTGCTGTCAATCTTGTATCAATCTTAGAAAACCAACACTAGGATGCCTGTGCATCACTCAGGCACTTGGGTCTTGTGCAGGCAAATCCTCCTGGGGCAGGACCCGTAACCCACAGTAGGACTGTCCAGGTCTCATGGAGAGAAGTTGCGGAACTTGAAACGACAACACCAAATTGGCATAGCTGGGCACTGAACCTGGAACTTTTTAATTACCAGGCTGAAGCTCTAGCCACTTGACACACACATACACACACATTTTTGACTTCTTGATTGCCTGTCCTGGAATCTTCACAAAGAGAGGCTATGGTATCCAAAGTTTCGACAATGACCCCAACACCACTAAGCAAGAGACAGGGCACTTGCTTTCCTACTTATTAACAAATAATTAATTATTGATTTCACAGCTGGGTGAAGCAGCATAACCAAGTGGCTACAGTACTGGCCTGGTAATCAACAAGTCTATCACCAGTTGTATTTGGGAAGTGAAGTTTACTATTCCAACAAGAATTTTACTATTCCAACAAGTGTTACAGCTGAACAATGTAAGTAAAGTTTCTTGCTAAAGGGAACAGCAACAACATCAAGTTGGCATATTATACTGTCATTTGCATCAGTGTTCGAATCCCGTACCGGTGTGCGTGACTGTGTAGCGTTGAGCGTAGGGATTATTTTTTTATCACACTAACCATAGTTAGCCTGGCGTGGTTATGCCATCACACTAACCCATGGTTAGCGTGAAGTTATCGTGACAAATAACCACTACGCTCGACAATACGCAGTCACGCACGCCGGTACGGGATTCGAACACTGATGCAAATGACAGTACCAATTTACCCTAGTAAATTTATGTTAACAGAACAGGCACCATGGATTAGCATAGGGCAGACATGCACAAACGGGGCCCATCTGGAATGTGCTAATGAAACACTGCACCACCTCTCTGCATGTCATGGGATAGCAGTTTCACACAACAATGAACTGTAGCACTTGCCATTCAGCAACTGGTATTGGCATGTAGTGTTCAGTGATTACAGTGATTTGAATGTTCAGCAAGTAATCCTGCGATTGCCCACCCACCCCACCCACCCATTTTAAAGTCCAATGTTTTGTGTTTAACAGCCAACCTGGCATCCCAGGATGGAGGGGCGCAGTAATACTGCTTGAAGAATAACCATAATGCTGACGGGCATAGCCATCTCTCAAGTGCAGCCAATCAAAATGCAGAGATCAGAGAGACACCCTAACCATTTTACTTTAGGGATTTTGCATACCCCAGTGAAGTCCTGGGCTTGCCCAATCTTTTTCCCCAAATTAGCCTATAAGCTAAAGTGTTAGTGTTCACTGGCTTGCCTGAGATGTTAACCGACATTAAACATGGAACCCTTGAGTATGTACCATAGTTCAAACCATTTATCCTGTTACAGTCATTGTTTGAATGCACCAGTAAGTCAGTCAGTCAGTCAGTCAGTCAGTCAGTCAGTCAGTCAGTCAGTCAGTCAGTCAGTCAGTCAGTCAGTCAGTCAGTCAGTCAGTCAGTCAGTCAGTCAGTCAGTCAGTCAGTCAATTAGTTAATCATATAGTCAATTAGTTAATCATATAGTCAATGCGTGACTAAGACAGTTAGTAAATTAGTCAGCATAAAAATTCAGAGATTTTCTGATTTAAAAAAAAACTATTTCAGCTTGTTTAGACTGTTTCATGCTTTACCATTTGCCTAGGATGTTACTCCTATATCATTGTGTTTAGTTTGCAAGTAAGCATTTCTTGCCAGGAAATGCTAATCCTTTGTGATCCCTACTATATTATACATATTGTATGATAGAATTAGATACCCCTTTCCATTAGTCACTCTTGCTAGCATGTATTCCCTCTGCAGAAATCTCAGAATGAAATTGATGAAATGGTAAAACAATATGAAAAAGATAATTTTGGAGGTAATATCATGTATTGCAGGTGTATTGTGTGCTAATTTGAATCAAGTGTTTGTATTACATAAATTACAAAGGCTTACCGAGGCATTAATTTTCCGTATCAACACTTTCCTTGAGCAGCATATTATTTAGACACCATAAAGTTCTTTAAAGCATTTATGCTATGTAAGAGGTACTGGACACCTAGTTTATACCTGTAACTTCACGATAGGTTCGAGACCACACTGAGTGCAGAGACCACATCTCTTAACAATCTATGTGATTATATAAGTTGCATCTTCGTAGAGGACTGCATTTGTAAGTTACGACTGTTTAGTCAAGTGCCTGTAGTTTATTGTCACTATACAAATTGATCTTTCTCTATACCTTCTTGGCTTCTAGTGACCATTCTCTTAACTATCTGGATAAAAAAATGTAATTTGAAAAATGCACTAAACATGGGTTTCTTGCAGATTCAGTCACATTTGTTTTTTGGCTTCTTAGTGGCTGATATGCAGCAAAATCAACAGAAAATATTTGGGAAAAATTATCAGGACATCCACAAGTAAACCACTGATTCTTGCTAAGCAAGGCCCTTTACAAGGCAAGAAACCACCACTTGAGCTTTCTGCACCACCCAGAAAAGATGTCTGTTAAAACCAGCCTCGAGTAGTTTGAATAGTACTGAGGGTCAAAACTGGTAGTACGATAGCGTAGCTATCCTCTCTTGTGGTTAGTTTGATGTTGCCTGATGTGCAATTTGTCACGTTTGTTCTTGCGATATTTGCTTGATATTGTAACACAATTGTGATTGGTGAATCTACACATACTGCACCAAAGGATAGAATGGCACCAAACATGTAATCTCATGTCTGGACTTCAATCATGGTCTGCCTTCATTTTGAACTCTATGTCTTGCTCACCCCTCCACCCTCCTCCCCTTTGTGAGCACTCATTATACTACTTAGCTCGTCCAACTGCCCAGATTTTCTGTCTTATTTGGCAGGAAACTCTACAAGCAGCTACAAGTATTGGAAATGGTATGAAAGGTAATAGATTGTTTCCTGTGTAAACTTCATGAGTGCGCTTGCTATCCTAGGCAAGTTATGCTGATTTGAATTCTTTGAAACCATTTATCTTGAAACTTCTAATGTGGATTTGGATCGTTTTTCCAAAATTCAGTCACGAATTAGGAACTTTCAATTCAAGTATGTATTATGCATAGAAATAATTATGCTATTTCTATAACCAGATGCTATGCAGCCAGCTATAGCCCCGACAGTGTATAAGTTTATTAAACATAATGTTATGTACTTATGTAGGTTATTGTTTTGATTCATACAGAACTGTCAAATTAACAATGAAAGTTATAATTAGTGATTATTTGTAATCCACTAATTACATTGCTATACTCTGCTAAGGAAGTGGTATTCAAACAAACTGCTTTATACAACATATTACATATCTGATCAACTGTTTTAAAGCCACAGGGCTACCCTACATTTTTGTTTGCGTAAGTACAGGACATGCTCTTTACAGTAGGCTATTCCTGGTGGTCTGTGCTGCCTGCTTCATTGTTTTTCAGTTGTTTATATACTTGTAAAACTGGAAGTGAAAATAGTTCACAAAGTCTGAGCAGAATCTCCACACTCATATTTCAGATTGCCGAAAAGAAACAACCTCAGAGCAAAGTTTACCTGTGTGGAAGTTTGCTACAAACTTCATTTAGCATTTAATTCTTATATGCAGATTGCATGCTTTTACAATTTAGCTGTTTTCTCATGTGGGTGTGTACAAACAAACATAGATAGGTAGATACACACACAGAGACACACACAAACAGACAGACAGACGCACAAACAGACAGACACACAAACAGACAGACACACTTCAAAAAACAAAACGATTTTAATAAACCAGGTGTGTGCCCACATTTGGCCTTTGGCTGGATGTGGGCACGTACCTGGTTTAAAAAGTAACGAAACAAGGGAGGTTTCCTACACCTGCAGCTATATCCATCCTTGTTTCACTGCATTTTCTATGATCACTTCTTGAATTTAGAATTCTTTGTACATACTTGTAATACATTCAATCATAACTTTTAGCTCTAATTATTACTTTATCATGTGCAGTTTATGAATTTAAGTGTACATTATGTCATTTTATTAATCAGATGTTCAAGAAAAGATGGCCTACTGTCTTGCCCTTAAAGAAGGATTAGCAGGTTCATTCACTGTTCAGATGCTAATGTTCGGTGCTGAGGGCTCAGGAAAGACCTCACTTGTAGCCCGTCTACTAGGGGAGGATCATGATAATTCACCTGCACCCAAAAGAACAGATACAAAGTTTTGCATGATTTTTGCCAACAACTGGCGTAAATGTGAACAACAAGACCTAACACAAAGATTACATAATCATTATTGGTATCATTTAAGTACCCAAGCAAATGAGCGTGCTAGCCTGGCATCACTTAAGGATCAATGCTTCTCCTCTGCTTCACCATCTCTACATGGAGCAGCAGTCACCAGTAGCCTAAAGCTTCCTGAAGTAGACAAAGATGAAATTGAAGAGGCCAAAATGTTTAAGGACAAACATGCAAAGTTACCTAGATATTTCAGTGAAGATGAGTTCTGTGGTGTCATTTGTGATTTTTCTGGTCAAACTCACCACCTTTCCACAAATTCAATTTTTGTGCAAAAGAATAGTGTGGTATTTATTGTGTTCAAAGCATCATCCAGTCTCTTAGCTATTGTCAAGGAGGTTCACCACTGGTTACAAACTGTATATTCAGTTGGTCATGATGCTCCAGGAGATCAATACATGTCAGAACTGCTACCCACTGTTGTTTTAGTAGCAACACATACTGATGAGATTATTGGAGACGTCACTGAGGTAACACAAGCTATTATTACTGAACTGACGAAAGAGTTAAGTGGTAAACCTTATGCGAAGCATCTGGTTGGATACCGACTGGGAATCGAAGAGGCTTTGGGCCAATATTGCTTTTTTATAAGCAACAAGCACAAGGAGACGGAAACATTCAGTCAACTAAGAAAGGCTGTGTCTGAGATAATTCTTCCACTGTTCAATGAAAAGCACCCACTACTCTACTTTAAGATAGAGAAAGCCTTATGCTCATTCCAAAAGAATATTGTTTCTACCACAGATTTCCACAAAATTTTAACCGAGAATGGCTTCATTGGTGAAGTAGATGGGGATGAATTTATAGCTGCGCTAAAGTGTTTCCATGACAAGGGCATTATTTTGCATCTTCAATCCATTCCTGACCTTGAAAATGTCATATTTGTATCACCATGGCTACTTGCCAAGTTGCTGTCATACATACTTGCAGCATGCCAATGCAGCTCTCCAGCTGAAGACAAGCATGATAGTCAAATTGAAGGTACATTACTCAACAGAGAGCGTCTTTCTCAATCCATACAAACAAATAACAAAGCCTTTGGCTATGGAATATCTCCTGAAGAAGTGATTGATTTTCTTATAAAACTTGGTTTCATAACTAAAGTAAATGCTGACAGCAGCTTTGCTCAAGAGAACAATCCTGTACCAAAGGAAGAGAATTTGTTTGTTATCCCCTCACTGATGCCGGAGAGAAGGCTGGGATGTACAAAAATGGAAAGTGAATTTCATTGGTCCATTTGTTTCAGGTTTCCTGATGGTTTCCTTCCGCCAATTGTGTTTCATCAGATTGTTTCAGAATGTATTAATTGGAATCACAGTAGAAATGAAGCGATCAAATGGTATGATATTGTATAAACTTGTAAGACATAAAAAGTATGATCTGTTCCATTATACAAGTATACAGAAAAAATTGGAATTGTCAGCTAGAGTAGGGACCATAGCACGTTGATAAAAAGAACTGAAACAAGCTGGAGTAGTGCACGATATTAAATCACAGTAAAACAATAAGAAGTTTATATCCCTACTGTGCATTTCCATTATGGTATGACTTTTGTTGAGCACAGTAGGGATATAACACTTCATATTGTTTTACTGTGATTTAATATCATGCAATACTCCAGCTTGGTTCAGTACTTTTTATCAATGTGCTATGGTCCCTACTCTGGTTGAAAATTCCAAATTTTTCTGTGTACTTGTTGTTAACTTTTTTGTAAATAATTATTATGACTGGTGAACCCATGCGTATGGCATCTGAAATGGCGCCGCGTGCCCCAGCTATATCAATTATCGTCTGAAAAGTGAAGTATCCATTACACTTCGTTGTCAGCTATGTTCAACCTGTTACACAGCGTTTCGAATCAAGAACTGTTTGAAAAGCACCTCTGCAATCCATGCATACCGAAAGAAATGGTGCCGCACACCCAATTATCGTCTGAAAAGTGAAGTATCCATTACACTTCGTTGTCAGCTATGTTCAACCTGTTACACAGTGTTTCGAATCAAGAACTGTTTGAAAAGCACCTCTGCAATCCATGCATACCGAAAGAAATGGTGCCGCACACCCCAGTTATATCAATTATCGTCTGAAAAGTGAAGTATCCATTACGCTTCGTTGTCAGCTATGTCAACCCATTACACAGCAGTACAAATCAAGAACTGTTCGAAAAGCACCTCTGCAATCAAAATAGCCACTACGAAAAATATGGACTATTTCCATTACGAAGGGAAACCATCACATGCTACCGCCAAATCAACACTTCGCTGTCAGCAAAGATGAAGGGACACAAAATAGGACACTGGTAAGTCCATGAAGAATGTAGTGTATGTACTGTGGTATGCCAAACGGCACCTCTCGGGCCGAAGCGACGTCAAACAGTGAAAAAATCAAGCCCATAGCCTTAGCCATTATTGAGTTACACTTGTCTGAAGGCATCAGTCAGTTACTCAGTCAGTAGAAAATCCCATTAAATAGTTTAAAAAAAAATTCCGTATCAACTTGTTGAAAGTGTTTCGGGTTGATCTGAAACCTTAGTTTTACTTAACCAATACTGCCTCATCGTCATCAGGGAAAATTGAGGCTGGTTTTTGAGTGATGTTGTTTCGTGAGCCATGCCTACTGCTTTGTGGTCCCCTGTTATATACTAGTGCAATTTAAAAATTTTAAATGGAAATAGTATTCCAGTGATAAAAAGTAGTGAAACAGATATATGAATGATGGCAGCTGTTATGGAAAAATCCCTACTTTAGCATTGAAAATTTTTCCAACATGTATAATATAGCTATCATCAATCTACTAGTTTAGTCTTTTTTTGTTATAGGATAGCTATGATATGTCTGCAACTGTTTCATTAGAGTATCTTAATCTTGCCACCCATCTATGCTATTAATAGATTAAAGAGCATAGTTGCCATGTCTTGTTTCCTATAGCAAAACTGCAGCTGAAAGAAGTTAAATTTTATAGGGGCATGATCACCGTAATCTGATTGTTTAAGGGCATAGCAGCATGTCTTGATTGCTTAAAGGCACCGTGTAATCATATATCTGCATGAATCTACTCTCTCCTACAGCAGCATAAGCACTTCAAGTAGTATTGTGGCATCTAAATATGTTCCTCTAAGGAAAGTGGTGATATGGGAAATTAATGCCAAGACGATCATGCAACTGAAGGAGAAGGAAAGACAAAGCACACAGAAGGCAATATTCATTGTAACCAGAAAGGGCACATGTCACACAGTTGTTGTGATGTTAAATGATGGCAATGCATTGCTTCATTTAACCTCTAGCTTTGCGATTGTGGTCAAGCAAACGCAGGCTGGCAGGCCAAAAATTGAATTTTGGTGAATAAATATTTGGCTTTTTGTAAAGGCTTTCTTGTGTTTAATGCTGGATTTGATGCCTGCTTGCAATAAAACTCTTGGTAAAAATGCTTTTAGCTATATATATTATTTCTATGATAGTTTTTACTGACATAATTTTGGCAGGCTCTTCGTTATATCAGGAACCCTACTAAACAACTGTTTGATTGAATCACCCTAATAATTCCAATTTTGTGCAGTGCAATCTAGCAAATATTTATAGCTGTTTGTAGCTACAGTACCACCACTCTACTGTAACGTTGCCTCGCGCAAGTGTGAGCAATTAAAAAAATGAGCTAACTAAAGGGTGTGGCACTCGTTTCGCTTGCGAGAATTCATCCCATTTCACTTATGAGTATTCATCCCAAATGAAATGGGATGAGCGAAACGAGTGCCACGCCCTTTGTTTAGCTTGTTTTCTTGTACTCTCACGAGATGACATTTGAGCTGTACTGTAATGTGGCATGGAAAATTATAATGGTGAGCCTAGAAGATGGTCATCTTGCACGTTACACATTATGTACATTGTTTAGGCTACAACTCACTGAAATCCTGATCACTCTAGACAGTGGACAACTTTATGGTGTCAAGTTTTTACCAGAGCAATCCAGCATATGTTTAGACATCTTGTTTCAGAAGGCACAATCTAATTCCACTGAAAATCGTGCTGTTGTAATCAAATTTCTACAATCCAAGCTTGAAGCTGTTTGCAAAAGCTTTATGCCAGTTTGTACGCCACCTATTGCCTATGTGTGTTGTCACAACTGCAGTATACCATATATCAAGTTAGAGGATCTAAAGAAGAAGTCACTCATACCATGCAAGGATTCATGTACATGTGATAATGAAGAAGAATACTGTCATGATCTACTATTTACAGGAGGTATATATTGAAACGTTACTGCATATATGTATACAGCACCACGTGTGTTCTTGTTAACAGGTATCACTGATTTTGCTCAGCCAACGTCTCCTGTTGAAGGTGAGCATGATAATACTGGGTGATACACTTGTATATAAGCCCCACAAAACCTGATGCATCCAAAGAAGTATTCAATAAACCATGCTCACATAATAATTAAAATTGTAGTTTTAAATGTACAGAGCTAGTTAGCAAGTGTACAGCATTCCATTAGCATTATTGCTAGCTACCATGCAACTATTATCATCAAGCCTCAGTATGTAAGTCATCAAATAGCTAACACAGCAGTAGCCATCAACAGTGGTGCCTGATTACTCACATTTATAAAGCCAATTAAGTTTATGATGTAATCATACACAAATTCCACATGTATATTTGCAGTTAACATGTGTACCGTATATATCCGTGTAAAAGCATGGGCATTTATTTCCTATAAGTGATTTTGTAACCAGCGTGTAAACGAGCCTGGCATCTATTCAGGCCCAAGGTTTTATTTCTTAGAGCACACGAGGCAAAGGGTGATTGTGAACAAAGTGGTGCTGAGAGTACTTATACGTATAATCAACTTACGTACAGTTTAGAAATCTTCACTTTGCAACAAGGAACTACGAGGTGAAGTGTTATATAGACACATGACTGTGGCGTTTATTAGAATTATAGCTTAGTTTTTGGCACCCCAGCGTCTATACGGAACAGGCATGTATTCTATAACTTGGGACGAAGTACCCAGCATGTATTTGAGCCCAGGGGTTTATTTGAGCCTGGCTTTTATCATACAGTACAATACTACTGTATAGTAGGGACATTGAAGGTGTGGGCATGGCCAGTGATACAATATAACCCAAAAACCTGCCTCAAATTTTCCTCACAACAACATGACAGTATTAGTTGGGTAAAATCAAGCCCAAAATGTCTTCAGATTGACCCAAAACATTTCTGTCAAGTTGCTACAGAATTTTAAATATATATATTTATTCAATGGAATCTTCTACTGCCTGCCTGCCAGCCCGACACCTTCAGTCAAGCGTAGCAGAAAACTGGCTACAGCTACAGCCCTAATTCTTTCGCAGAAACGTTTCTAGTTTGCTTAAGAAAAAACGTTTGGTATATTGATAAACATACAATACTTGCGCTATTGTCTTACCTTTTATCCTTCTTTATCATGGCTATCAGTCAAGGTTCTACCGCTGAGTGTTAATAGACTAAAGTAGGGCTTCCATCTACCGGTGTATATTGCATCAAACTATTCGAATACACGTGGTCATTGCACCAAACTATTTGAACACACGTGGCTCACTGGTTTTCAACGTTGGTGGTTGTTATCGATCAGTGAGAACAACTCGCGGCGAACTAGCAGCATGTAAGTCAATGACCGAGTCGGGTCATCCAGGTCCCGCTTTACAGATTATCTGGGTCTGACCCCACGTGCTAAAGTAATTAGTGTAAATATGTGGACATGTAGTAACACGTCATAGCGTAGCCCTGCTTCTTTCGTGAGCCACGCCCACTTATGTAAATTACTGACTGGATGTATGGTAGCCACGCCCATTCATCAGTCTGTATGTATGCACAAATCCACATCCATTATTGTCTGCAGGCTTATGTAGAGCCATGCCCACTGATCAGTTGTTATTGTATGAGTTATAATCTAGTGTAATAGGGTTCTGATTAACTCTTAAAATATCGTGACTGGTTTTGTGAAAAGCAGGCTATTTAGTGGTCATGAGCTTGCAAAAAGCTTTGCAAACAAGTGTAAGAAGAAAACTATTAGGAATTTAAATTAGATCAGGGACAGTGTATAGTGCTGCAATAAAAAGTACTGAAACAAGCTGGATCGGAGCAGTACGTAATGTCCAAATACTGTAAAACAATAAGAAGTGAGTATCCCAACTGTGCTTTGAGCAATAAAAAGTACTGAAACAAGCTGGATCGGAGTAGTACGTAATGTCCAAATACTATAAAACAATAAGAAGTGAACATCCCTACTGTGCTACACTCAATGCACAGTAGGGATATTCACTTCTTATTGTTTACAGTATTTGGACATTACGTACGCTCTGATCCAGCTTGTTTCAGTACCTTTTTATTGCAGCACTATACACTGTTCCTACTCTAATTTAAAATTCCTAATTTTTTCTTATACTTGTACAGATATATACTGTAATGTTCCATTAATTATATAATGATTATAAGCAAGGTGTTCTCCTTCACTGCCTGACATAGCGGATCCTTATATTATTGCATTTGCTATAAAGCAACAATGCAAGTTGCACTCAATGTCTTGTGTGGCACATCATCATTACAACCCACCTGAGTATGATTGGACGCAAGTTTTTACATAGTGATAATTACTCCTCGTGGTTGTTTTTTCCTTTTTAGTAGCATGATTCAGGCCCTACCATTGCTTTTACTATACAACTGCTATCAAGTATAGCTAGTAGTAACTCTTTCATACTGTTTCTTGTTCACAGTTTATTTGCTCACTAGGGATAATTAATCTTTAAGTTATGTGTAACTCATTAAGTACTTTTTATACCCTTTTGCTATTAATTACCATTTGTACTTTAGAAAACTATCTATAATACTTAGTCAGTATTAATTGATATTCATAATTTTAATAAATTAACTAGTGTCCATTTGGGGGTACTTAGAGATAATGAGTCACTCTCTAGAACTCCTATGGATATAATTACATGAAAATAACAAGGAGAAAACATCTTGACCGCCTGGTAGACTCCTGTAAGTGTTCAAGTGTAAATCGGATGGCTGCAGGTTCGAGGCTACCTAGGTCCAGTCATGGAATTTTTCTCCTTCCTGCAACTTTTCAAACACACCTTATGTAGCTAATGTCTTTGTACCTAGTGTCTTTGAGCAGGCTGTAGGACCAGGTGTCCTACAGACCTTCAGCACTTGTGCTGTAAAGCTTTAATAAATTTAAAAAAAAAAAATTCTATAGCAGTTCCTATGTGTGTGTTTATTATTAAAATTTGTTTCAGATACATTTGATTATGCTGCTGCTAAATACAAGCTTACAAAGCATTATGATACCATGTGTAAACTGAGAGATCATGATTTAATATTAAAAACTTTGCTACCAATATTGTTTGCTAAACAAGTTGTTACTGAGGATCAGCGGAAAATAATTGAGCACAGACAAAAGCAAGACCTAGATGGAATGAAAGTCATAATAGATGATGTGATAATGCCTAGCCTGGGACAAAATATGAAAGATAAATACAAAGGGTTCCTTGTGGCAATGGAAGAAAGTGACGACAAAATCTTCAAGGATATACCAAAGAAATTGGGTAAGTATGTTTATCTACACAGCTCACTTTATGCAATTGAAATTGTCATACAGTACAATAGTACAGTGGATCCTCAGTTATCCGCCTCAGTTATCCGAACAGCTTTGTTCTTATAGTTACCCAAAAGTATTCAGATAAGTGAATTTGTTCAGATAACTGAAGCCCATTGATTTATATACAGAGCTTCATTGTACTACTCTAATAGAGCAGTCATTTACTCTAACAGAATGCACACTGATGGAAAAATACTCTAATAGAACAGTCACATTTGGCATTCAGATAATCGAGGTGTTCAGATAACCGAGGTTCGGATAAGCGAGGATCCACTGTGCTGTATAGCAGTGTGGGTGTGGCCCATAATATAATATCATTCAAAAACCTTCCTCGATCAAGACACACGGTAGTGTGTCGTGCGGCCCAAGAAGCCGGCGCGCCACACCGTGAGTATATTGACAGGAAGAACGAAAACGTCATTTTCACACCTTTGTATCTCGGTGATCACTTATCTGATTGGAACCAAATTTGCTACACAGTTGCCCGCCAGCCAAGGGAGTCTACATTCCAAATTTGAAGGAAATCGCTCCAGCCATTTCCGAGATACGAGCTGCCAAAGTTTCGTTTTTTTTCTTCGTTTTTTTTTTCTTCTTCGTCTTTTCGCACACTTGCAAAAATTGCTATAACAAGCAAACGCGTACTCCGATCGCCTTGAAATTTGGCACACAGAAAGGGAGTCCAAAGGCAAATCCTAGCATCAAATTTGGTACAAATCCGATGAATGGTTCAGGAGTTATGACCGATTATTCGCGTAAAACAAGATCGATTTGTTGTCACGCCTACAGGGTAAACCGCTTCATGGAATGAGTTGAAAATTGCTATGTAGATGGATTAACCATCGTAGGAGTGCCTTTTGGTGGTTTGAAAGGAATCGAGATAAAGACCACGGAGATATGACACAAAACCCAACCTGTGTCACAATTATGCGATCAATTTTTATGAATAAAAAAGTATTAGTTTTCACGCCTACTAGGCAAACCGCTTAGAGCAATGAGCTGAAAATCGGTGTATAGCTGGAATAATCTTCATAGAAAGTCCTTGCAGTAGTACAGAAGAATCGGATTACAAACCACTGAGTTATGATTCGAAAGCCAACTCCGTGTAGAAAATGCGAGATCGAGATACTCTAATAGAACAGTCACCCTAATAGAGCATTCCGCTAATTTATTTACTCCATTATAGAATTTTATTACATCACAAGTTATTCTGTAGGGAGTTCAGCTGCAAACAGTTAATCTTATAGACAGTTCAGCAAGAAGACAGTCACCATGTGGAGAGTTAAGCAAATATACCACTATAGAGATTCAGAACATTACAAGTCACACTGAAGAAAGTTCAGCTATAAACAAGTCATGCACTGTGTAGAGAATTCAGCTACAATTAAGTCACTCTCTAGAGAATTCAGTTACACAGAATTCAGCTACACACAAGTCACTGTGGAGAGAGTTCAGCTACAAACAAATTACCCTTTAGAGTGATCAGTTACAAACAAAACACTTTGCAGGGTGTTCAACTGCAACAAATCAATTACCTTTAGAGCGATCAGCAATGAACAAATCAACACAAATCTACCTGTAGAGAGATCAGCTAGAAACAAATCACCCTGAAGAGAGTTCAGCTACAAGCAATCACCCTGTAGAGAGTTCAGCTAAAACAAATCAACCTGCAGAGAGATCAGCTACAAACAAATCACCTTATAGAGAGTTCAGCTACAAACAGATTACCTGTAGAGAGATCGGCTACAAACAAATCAACCTGCAGAGAGATCAGCTATATACACACAAATCAACTTGTAGAGAGATCAGCTACAAACAAATCACCCTGTAGAGAGATCAGCTACAAACTACACACAATGTAAGGAGTTCAGCTACAAACAAATCACCCTGTAGAGAGATCAGCTACAAACTAGACACAAAGTAAGGAGTTCAGCTACAAGCAAATTACCCTGTAGAGAGTTCATCTACAAACAAATCAACCTGTAGAGCAATCAGCTAGAAACAAATCACCCTGAAGAGAGGTCAGCTACAAAAAATCACCCTGTAGAGAGATCAGCTAGAAACAAATCACCCTGAAGAGAGGTCAGCTACACAAAAAAATCACCCTGTAGAGAGATCAGCTACAAACAAATTGCCCTGTAGAGAGATCGGCTACAAACAAATCAACCTGCAGAGAGATCAGCTACACACAAATCAACTTGTAGAGAGTTCAGCTACAAACAAATTACCCTGTAGAGAGATCGGCTACAAACAAATCAGCCTGTAGAGAGTTCAGCTAAAACAAATCAACCTGCTGAGAGATCAACTACAAACAAATCACCTTATAGAGAGGTCAGCTACAAACAAATTACCCTATAGAGAGATCGGCTACAAACAAATCAACCTGCAGAGAGATCAACTACACACAAATCAACTTGTAGAGAGATCATTTACAAACAAATCACCCTGTAGAGAGATCAGCTAGAAACTACACACAATGTAAGGAGTTCAGCTACAAATAAATCACCTTATAGAGAGTTTAGCTACAAACAAATCACTCTGTAGAGAGATCAGCTAGAAACTGGACACAATGTAAGGAGTTCAGCTACAAGCAAATCACCCTTTAGTGAGTTCAGCTACAAACAAATCAACCTGCAGTGAGATCACCTACAAAAAAGCACCTTGTACAGAGTTCAGCTACAAACAAATTACCCTGTAGAGAGATCGGCTACAAACAAATCAACCAGTAGAAAGATCAGCTACACACAAATCAACTTGTAGAGAGATCAGCTACAAACAAATCACCCTGTAGAGAGATCAGCTAGAAACTAGTCACAATGTAAGGAGTTCAGCTACAAGTAAATCACCCTGTAGAGAGTTCAGCTAAAGCAAATCAACCTGCAGAGAGATCAGCTACAAATAAATCACTTTATAGACAGTTCAGCTACAAGCAAATTACCTTGTAGAGAGATCGGCTGCAAATTAATCAACCTGCAGAGAGATCAGCTACACACAAATCAACTTGTAGAGAGATCAGCTACAAACAAATCACCCTGTAGAGAGATCAGCTAGAAACTAGATACAATGCAAGGAGTTCAGCTACAAGCAGAATCACCCTTTAGTGAGTTCAGCTACAAACAAATCAACCTGCAGTGAGATCACCCACAAAAACGCACTTGTACAGAGTTCAGTTACAAACAAATCACCCTGTAGAGAGATCAGGTAGAAGAATTCACCTTGTAGAGAGTTCAGCAACAAAGAAACCACCATGTAGAGAGTTCAGCTGCAAACAAATCACCCAGTAGAAAGATCAGCTAGAAGAAGTTACCTTGTACAGAGTTCAGTTACAAAGAAACCATCATATAGAGAGTTCAGCTACAAAGAAATTACCCCGTAGAGAGTTCAGCTAGAAGAAGTCACCTTGTAAAGAGTTTAGCTACAAAGAAACCATCATGTACAGAGTTCAGCTACAAAGAAACCACCTGTACAGAATTCAACTACAAACAAATCACCCTGTATAGAGATCAGCTAGAAGAAGTTACCTTGTAGATAGTTCAGCTACAACAATTCACCCTGTAGAAAGATCAGCTAGAAGAAGTCACCTTGTAGAGTGTTCAGTTACAAAGAAACCATCATGTAGAGAGTTCAGCTGCAAACAAATCACTCTGTAGAGAGTTCAGCTACAAAGAAACCGCCATGTAGAGAGTTCAGCCTCATACAAACCACCTTGTAGAGAATTCAACTACAACAAATCACCCTGTAGAGAATAAGTTACCTTGTAGAGAGTTCGGCTACAAAGAAACCACCATGTAGAGAGTTTAGCTGCAAACAATTCACCTGTAGAGAGTTCAGCTAGAAACAAATCACCCCGTAGAGAGATCAGCTGGACGAAGTCACCTTGTAGAGAGTTCAGCTACAAAGAAACCATCATGTAGAGAGTTCAGCTGCAAACAAATCACCCTGCAGAGAGTTCAGCTACAAAAAAATCACCCTGTAGAGAGTTCAGCTAGACGAAGTCACCTTATACAGAGTTCAGCTACAAAGAAACCATCATGTAGAGAGTTCGGCTATAAAGACACCACCATGTAGAGAGTTTAGCTGCAAACAAATCACCTGTAGAGAGTTCAGCTAGAAACAAAATATCCTGTAGAGAGACCAGCTAGAAGAGGTTACCTTGTAGAGAGTTCAGCTACAAAGAAACCATCCTGTATATAGTTCAGCTACATTTCAAGTCACCCAGTAGAGAGATCAGCTGTAAAAAAAATCCTGTGGGGAATAATGAGCATGTAATAAATATATGTATATAATTTGTATAATTACTAATAAAATCAAAAATAATTGAAGTACTAAAATTCTTCTTTAAGTTCTTTTCTTCTTCCTGTAGTAAAGAAAAAAACACATGGGTTAAAAAAGCCCCAAAGCCAGCCATAGGCCGGCTTTGCAGTATACAAATACAAAAAGAAGTGATATCTAATCAAAAACAGCCAAGCTGTAAATAAAGGTGCGGCTCCCATAAAGGCCATGGTGAAAAAAGATGTGAAATCCAAGGTGGCGGCCAAGAAATGGCTGTGATGGTAGGTTAATGGTTACATTTTAATAACGGCAATTCAGGTGAATTTTGTGCCGCTTGGTCTTGGCACCAAATTCACCTGAATTGTTGTTATTAAAATGTAACCATTAACCTACCATCACAGCCATTTCTTGGCCGCCACCTTGGATTTCACATCTTTCTTCACCATGGCCTTTATGGGGGCCGCACCTTTTTTTACAGCTTGGCTGTTTTTGATTAGATAGTATTAGTTGGGTAAAATTAAGCCCAAAAGTGTCTTTAGATCGACCCAAAACATTTCTGTCAAGTTGCTACAGAATTTTAAAAAATCAATTATTCAACAGAATTTTCTATTGCCTGCCTGCCTGTGACGCCTTCAGTCAAGCGTAGTGGAAAACTGGCTATAGCTACAGCTCTAATTCTTTCATAGAAACGCTTCTAGTTTGCTTAAGAAAAAACATTGATAAATATACAATGAGTGCACTATTGTGTTACCTTTTATTCTTCTTTACCATGGCCATCAGTCAAGGTTCTCCGTTGATAGTGTTAATAGGCTACAAAAACCACTGAGCCACATGTGTTCACATAGTTTGGTGCAATGCCACATGTGTTCAAATGGTTTGATGTAATGTACACCCGTAGATGGAAGCCCTACTTTTCGAAGTTAGCAGTCGATACCGTATAGTAAAAAAGTTTGGTAGATTACAAAAAAAAATTCAGGTGAAATGCCATTCACCAAAGTTTTTTTTGCCAATTTTGCAATAGTGGGTTTTCACCAAACTATTTTACTGCCATGATAGAATGTAGTTACCACACTGTATACACGCAAGTGCAAGTGATTAAGCAACTCACCAATTAAGGGGCGTGGCAGCCATTTCGATTGCGACTTTATCCCTCACGGTAAGGGATGACAACTCGTGATGGAAACGGCTGCCACACCCCTTAATTAGCAAGTCTTAATTACTTGCACGTAGCAATGTTGCATTCGAGTGGTAGCTATTGTACAGCTGGCAAAGTTGTTTGTGTTTCTAAACGCCGAGCTAAACGCATTTCTTTACTGTGAACAACACTATGTTTAGTTACGTGAATCCAACTTACTACAGCTCAGCAATTTATATAGTGGTGTGTTATGCTAGTTGATTGTGTGCATAATATATAGTGTTGTGATTAACTCTATAAATTATTGTAATTGGTTTCCAGGGTATTTAGTAGTCATGAGCTTGCAAAAAAGTTCACAAACAAATATAAGAAAAATTGGGAATTTTGAATTAGATTATAGTACTGCAATAAAAAGTACTGAAACAAGCTGGATCGGAGTAGTACGTAATGTCCAAATAAAACAATAAGAAGTGAATATCCCTACTGTGCATTTTGAGTGTAGCACAGTAGGGATATTCACTTCTTATTGTTTTATTTGGACATTATGTACTACTCCAGTCCAACTTGTTTCAGTGCTTTTTTTGCAGTACTATACACTGTCCCTACTCTAATTTAAAATTCCTAATTTTGTCTTATACTTGTTATTAAAAATTGCTTTATATTTTAGTTACTTGTGCTGTGAATAACTACGCAAATAAATAAGCAATAAAGATATCCTAATAAAGCAGTCAATAACTCGATTAGTACCATCATTACAATACTATTTGTTACTACTCAACAAGATCTTCAGAATCTATACACCTCATTTAGACCACACAGGTGCAATAATGACATTTGAATATGTATCTCACTGTAAAACAAACTGTAAATTCTATCTAGATAAGTTTTACTCCCTGTCCACCTGCATCTTAGCTTGGGTATGGGTCTGCCCTTAACTGATGCAGTCCAAGCCAAAGAACATCCGATGCTGATGTCTAGCCTCACACCTTCATCCCTTCCTACCTACTAATTATGAAGTAAATCTTGTAACAATTATTGTATACTAAAAGTCTGTAGGACACCTGGTCCTACAGCCTGATAAAAGTATAGTATAAATACGAATATTTGAAAAGTAGCTTATGAAGTCCTTTGTAGTTAGGTCAGGAAGGTTTGTGGGGAAAATGGCCACATGTACATAGACCTGTCTTATGTGCAGCTTCTCTTCAGAGGTGCATGATTACAGTATTTGTTCTACTCTTTGCCTAAGACAAACATTCTGCATTTTATGGCTACTTTGATTGGAATGTATGGTGACTTCTACAATTGCATATAAGTGGCTAATTATGTCCTGACCTGAAGGGGTGATTTCATCTTGGGCACTCTTGCACAGTTCAGTGAGACAGTGTTATTAAGATATTGAGCTGCTAAAGATTCAGCTTGTATAGTCATTTGTCTTCCCCTTTCATTTTATAATACTACTGCTTGTCAAGCTATAACCACACCTCTATGTCAGATACTTGTCACTAAAGGTGAGAAATAGCTATAGTAATGACTTCCCCTGTGAATTCCTTGAGAAACAGTTATAACCAGCTCTACCAATTGTACAGTTCAAATATTGCAATTAGAGTTGCACTAATATGACTATTAGCCAATATACAGATAGCAGATATACTGGAAGAAAGCAAAGCTGATACCAGTAGCCAATCCGATATGGACATATTATTTGCATTACATAATATATACTTTATGTGATTTAAACATTACATCTCAAGTTAAAACTGAACACATCATAGTACAGTTACAAAGTAATAAAAGTATATGATGCATATTTATTCTTTAATAACTCAGTAATTTACTTGTAGCTACTGCATATAACATTAATGATACCCCATAAATCAAAGTTACTGTTTCAGTACGTTACTCAGCTAGCTCGATCAACACGGTGTAGCTATCATAGTTTCTTTACGGAATGTAATTAATTTTATATCACGTGCACATATACGTAATATCGCATTACAGCATACATGTTTTTCTACACTCCCCCCATTTAATACCAGGGGGATTAAACAAAAGTTACATAAACAAAATATTCGTTTAATCAAAGTCCTATTTTATGTAATTTGTTCAGTTCTGATTGATTCTCCTGATGATCTCACCAGTCATCGCAGCAACATGACGTGGTCTGGTAGATATGGTAGCAGATCCGGAAGCACTGTAGCTTTCAGGTTCTTCTCGTCTAAGTGGAATATCTTCATGAGTAACTTGGAGGTGGTGGACTTTAACAAATGTTTTATGCTTCACTTCAATTGTTTTGGACTTCTTTCTGCATTTGCCACCTTCACAATAGCTGCACCATCTTGTCCGACCAGAAGAGATTCGACAATCCCCATCTTTCAGAAAACATGTTTGGTAGAGTCATTTTTGGGTAACATGTCGATTTCCTTGTAGATTACTACTCTTGACAGAATGTTTCTCTCTCAGACTCAGAAGATATTCATTTCTCCAGCGTTGGGTAAATTGATTCATCCAAACACGATGATGTTTCATCTTCCTGGTCAAAGTCTGATGTGAGCCTCATTTGGAGTACTGATAATTCTTCCATTAATTAAATGTGAAGGACACAGTGCACTGATTATGCCATCTGAAGGTAGGTGAGGGGTCTATTGTTGATCACTGCTTCTATTTCAACCAATAACATATTCAGCTCATATCAAACGTTAATGAAGTTCTTCCAATACATTTACACAAACACTGTTTGACATCTCACCATCTACTCCCAAATCCTTCCCACCATGGTGCACAGTCATCTATGAACTTCCAATCTACTCTCATTTGGACATGTACTGTTGCATCTTTAATGACTTCATGATCTTTTGTAGCTCCCTTGCTGTTGATTTTAAATGTTTTTGCATTGTCCAACCAAACAGTAGCTGGGAGACTTCTACGGCCTACAAATCTTCTAAAAGCTAACAGAAACTGATTAACACTCAATGAAATTGTTAAGTCAAGATGTATTGCTTGAGTTGAATAAACATATGTAGGCCTTACACTCACAATCATCATCAGTTTCCTTGTGATGAACATACAGAAGGCCAGCAAAGTCAATGCCTGTATATGTGAAAGGAGGATCATCAGACACCCTATCAGACACCCTAGACACCGAGGATCATCATTGTGTTTGACTAGGTTGTGGTAGTGGTTAATGATGAGATTAACATGATGTTTAGAAGAAAGTAAATCAGATTCTTGCTTTCTATTGGTACTGTTGAATTGTTGATTCGACCACGACATTTCAGCATTCCATGATCCAAGAACAGTCCAAACTGAATGACATGGATTTCTCCTGGTTTGCTCTTTCATAAAATACTCTTGATTTCCTTTTCAAAACACTGCAGTTGTAGATATTTACTCCAGCATCTCTCTGCATTGTCAAGTTCAGTTACAGTTAACTCTAATTTGCGATTTTCGGCAAGCCTTTATAAATTGAAGTACTAGAGCAGTGGTTCTTATCAAACAAGAATACTGGTCTAGTCAATTACTTGGTCAATTTTCACGATATCAGCACTCCCATCTGTAGTGGCACACATTGTAAAAGTAACTTCCTGATCATCAGCATTCTTGTTCAACTCTGAGTATGCATCTTCATTCTCATCACACTCAACCTTATGAGGCCAGTTAGATTCTGCCAAATTTAGCCTTTCCACCATACCTGGTTGTCCATAATAAGCTCAGATGCCTTGAGTCCACATGAAGGTAAGTCTGCTGGATTGAGCTGTCCAGGATAGTGTCTCCACTGGTCTCGGTTAGTAAGTTGGCATACTTCCTTCACACAATTACTCACACACTACTTCCAGGGTTTAGCATTTTTAATCCAATACAAGACAGCCGTTAAGTCAATCCAGTAAGTAAACTTGTACTGATGTGTTAGGACTTTATTGACAGTATTCCCCAGTCCAAGTAGTACTGCACCCAATAACTCGAGTCTAGGAATGTTTAGTGTCTTTACTGGAGCAACTCTGGTCTTTGAAGCAATAATTTTGGCACTGAAACTCCCATCTGGATAGACTGAACGCATGTATAAAACTGCAGTGTATGCTTGCAAGGAAGCATCACAAAAACCGTGTATTTCTGTATCACAAGGCTTGACATCAGGTAAATAGTAACAACGAGTTAGTTTGATTACTAATAGTGAGCCGATTTCATCCACTATACTTAGCCACTGAATCAGAGTATCACCTTCTAAAGGTTCATCCCAGATACAAGAGCCATTGCATAATGATCAAAAAAGCAACTTAAGTCATATGACAAGTGGACTGAGAAGTCCCAAGAAATCAAAAATCTTAGCTGTAAATTTGAGTGATGATCACTTGCTGGGAGGAAGCAACTTTGCATATTGAATAAGCTCTGAGTAACTGAATTAGAATTCATCTCAATCACTGTCCCAAATGATGCCTAAAAGCTTTGTAGATTCTGTGTTGTCACAATTTCTAGTCATTGCCTTTGTGTAAGACTCTTCCTCTTCAACAATTGTACGTAGCTAGATCCTATGACTAGGGTGAAGGTAAATTCTGGGGTTGAGTTGATTTGTCCCCAAGTACTGACTCAGCAATCTGAATTCTTCGCAATAATCTCATAGTGATTATCTCTGTATTGTGTAGCTACCACAGTTTCTTTATGGAATGTTATATCACGTGCACACATACGTAATATTGCATTACAGCATACACGTTTTTCCACAGTAACTTGTGTTTCCCAAACTAGGCATAGTTTCCTTTGATAAAAAGAAGTGTTTCTGCATTCTCTCGAAGAATCCTATTTCTATGCTCTTTGTGCTTGAGAAAAAAGCCTGGCACAGATGTAGCAGTACCACTCAAAAATCTCCTAGCAACCTGCTAGTACAGTGAACCATGCTTTGTTTTCATGCCACCATTTGAAGGACTCCCTGCATTATGATTAACCAATGTCTCACTTAAAAACGTTTAAGTTTATTAGCTGAATTATGCAGATGAGCTAGCTCCTGAATCCTCTATTGTTTCTAAGTACAATGTCAGCAATGTGTCTTTCTTGGCACGCTTTGGCACAGGTGGAGTGGGCGATCTTGATCTAGCCTCTGAAGATTCTTGTCTTTGTGATGAATCATCTTTATTAGGTGCAATTTTCTGTATCTCTTCCTCAGACATTTCTTTTACAGTTGTTTTGATAATGTTGCTGGAAAAAAAACAACTTGTCCTTAAGACGTGGGTCAAGTATTTTAGCTATTGACAATAATCTGTTCTCTTCGATCCCAGCAAATCTTGACTTCAATAATTTGATCATCTCTCCCTTTATGGTAGGAATCCCTTGATCATCATCTTACTTTTACCATGACCTCAGTAATACTCAGATATTAGGGATCACAACAGAAAGTGCTGCTGTCTCTTTAGAAATTGACTGTGTGATTTCTTCTACTGGGGACAGCACAACAACAATTCTCTGTCAAGTTCCAACTGTGTTATAGTCAGCTGTGCAATATTGTTCTCCACAGCATATGCAGCCAGGGCCATTTTCTGTTCTAAAATAGACTCCACCATGTACAAAGTGGAATTCCACCTGGTGGAAACATCTTGTCTTAATTTGTGTTTGGGAAGGTCAAAATTTTCTTGTATTTGAACCAGTTTGTGACATGCCACACTAGAATGCTTAAAGTGGCCTTCTATGGATCTGCAAATTGCCAAAAATCCCTTACACCACGCTGAGAGATAACACCATCATTCACTACCAGTTACAAGGAGTGAGCAAAGCAACCAAAACTTGGCAATTTGTTTCTGTCATGATGTTGGACCCATTGTCTCTGATGACAACATGGACTTGAGATAAAGCGATGTTCCATTCTTCCAGCATTTTGGTGATCTTCACAGCATTATACTCCCCTGTGTGCCTTTCTGACAACTCTTGAGCCTGCAGTACAGTAGATTACTTCTGGAAACTGCTATCAACCCAGTGAGCTGTAAATCCCGGCAATGCGTCACTGTTGGCATCTGAACTCCACACACCAGTGGTGAAACTCGGATATTCTGCACCTTCCTTCATGTGTGTTGCAATATCGGTGCTTACTCTGGTGGCAATAGATGTGTCTGTAAAAGTACCTCCTGCTGGGCATCTGGTACTTGGGCTCTAGTGTGCTGATTAATGATTTAAAGCCTTCATGATCAACAATTGAAACCGGTTGGCAGTCAATAGCGATCATTTCCCCTACCTTCGTGTGTATTCTCGGAGTTGTTAATGTCTCACACTTTATGTAGTTCCACCGTATCCTCCAATGATACATGCCTCAGTTGTGTGCCATCACCAGTAGAGCTCTCCTTCTTTTTCTCATCACTTTCTGTTTTTAGCTTATTGTATCTCTTGTATTCCTCTTCGTGCCCAGGCTTTGTCTTTAAATGGTGAACACTGTTCGTGGGGTAAACGTCTTGTGCTTCATCCTTCGTCTTCGTGCGTGGAACTTTAATATTACACTTGGCAAATCTAGAATCCTCTGCCACAGTAAAAAAAACTCCCAAATCAACAACTTTTTCCTACCTGTAGCCATTCCTTGTGTTCTCGATTAAGAGTCCATACGCACTAAATAGAACAAATTCTGCACATGCTTATAATACCATATCGGATTGATGTATTCCAATACAATTATAACCAGCCGATATCAACTGATTCCAATAGCCGATCTGATTATCGGTGCAACTCTAATTGCAATATTGTTATTTCTTGACTATTGTGTTTGTGTGTACACATATTTGGCCTGGTCACTGTACTTTAGTTAGTATGAAACCCTTTTGTTTTACATGAATCTATTTAATGTGGTATGACATATCCAATATGCTTGCTATTGTAGCTGTATATGATTATGATGCTACGAAACAAAAGCTCATGTCAGAACATGGTAAGATCTGTGCTTTGCCAATTGGCATTTTGCTACCTATACTCCTTGTTAAGAAAGTTGTTACTGAAAAACAGATGAAAAGAATTGGAAACAGAGAAAAACTAGAGAATAAAGGAATGAGTTTTTTCATAGATAATGTAATACTGCCCACCCTGAGGAACATGAGGGAGAAGTATAGAGGTTTCCTAGAGGCAATGGAAGAAAGTGAGGATGAAAGCTTACAACACATGGCCAAGACACTTGGTAAGTGCATAAGTTCTAAATCAGTATGATAACACTGTATAATTGTGATCATAAAGGGTCGCTTTTTACCTTCGAATATAACAATTGAAAACCAGCCTTACCTTCACAACATGACAGCACTGATTAGGCATAGTCAAGTCCAAACAAGTCTTCAGAGTGTCTATCAACAAATTCCTAAATTTTAAAAGACACATATTGTACTTTGCATGGATCAAAGTGCAAATAAATGCAACATTATTTTACTTATCTGCTCATTAAATCATTGTGGGCAAAGATCAAACAAATAAGAGTGCTATTATTCCCATACAGCACTGAATGAAAGGGTATTGAAAATGCAGCACTGTTGATCACGTGCATAACATTTTAAATCATTAGAAGTAGGCAAAGCTGAGTGCCGTATTAGTCTCAAGACACCCCGAGCAGAGACAGATATAACGTTTTGCAGTAGACTGGTCATAATGTCCTGTCATGTGCAGGCTTGATCGGTCATGGTAGGACAGAGTGGGACATTTCAACTAAGAGTTAGATTGTAAATCTGGTAACTGTTCACATCCTTCATTGCTGTTGTTGTGAGCTACTGTAACATTGCTAATTGAATGGGAGTAGGCCTAGTGCATTCATGGCCACCTCGTTGGGTTGTAAGAATGTAATGTCTCCTAGCAACCAAGTGGTAGTTATGATTAGAATTACAAGCCGTAAATGGGTAGTTGGAAAAGGTGGATATAGTTGGTCACTGACACGGACACGGATATTTTTAAAATACACTGTTACATTTACAAAACAGTTATTTTTCATACCTAACGTTGTTTTTACAGCAGCATTCGCTTCCAGACCCAGGAGTTGATCTTGGCATAGCGATTATCCATTTATAAGTGCATGTGCGAAAGATAGACTAGCATTCTAAAGACCATGCATATAGTGTTGTACATGTGCTCTAGAAATCTAATTCAGAGTCATAGAGATTAAGCTGGCATGTCCCAACCTAATTTTGTAGGCCGGGTCCTTGAAACCCTCAACGTTTGGTATAAGTGCCTGTGCCTTATACTAAAAGGTGTAAGATTGTGGATTTGGCCTGTTAAGCTAAGTTGCATGGGGCATACAAGCTAATCTCTACAACTACATAACTCTGTAATAGACTTTAGCGCATGTGTACAACACTGTATGATCTTTGGCATTCTGTGGAGTGCTGGTCTAGTCCTTCGCAAGTGCCCTTATAAATGGATAAGCGCTATGACAAGATCGATGCCCGGGCCTGGAAGCAAAGACAACGTTAGGTATGAAAATAACTTATATAAATGTAAAAGTGCTTTTTGAAAATGTCTGTGTCTGCGTCCGTATTCGCGTCAGATCGTATCCGCATTTCCAAATACTCACCATAAACCAAACAGATAAACTGTATTCTTTAGGCTCCATTCCTTTTCTTTTGATAACTAGAACATTATGTCTGAGCAAACTGAGTTATGGTCAGACACAGAGGCTATTTGGCCAGCAAATGGGGCAATTGGAAACAGTGGAAACGGAAACCGAAAGTGGAAAGTGGAAAACGGAAATGGTCAAATCGTCATATGAACGTACCGTAGAGTGAAACTCTTGTTTAGTGGCCACCTCTTAAAGATCACCTTCTTATAAAGACTACCTCCATACAAAGACCATGTTGTAATCAGATCCTAAAGATATCTGACCTTATAAGACCATTTCATGGTCCGCTGAAAGACCACCCTCTTTACAAAGACCATCCCTCACATTGTAATAATAGCTAAGATTCCAAGCATCTATTCCATGACTTTATATCAAAACAGCTAGGCTCTTATGGTCCAACCTCACTTTTAAAGACCACCTCTGTACAAAGACCACTTCTATACAAAGACTACATTGTAATTAGGTTCTAAAGATAGGTAAGGCCACTTCATGGCCATCTTTTATAAAGACCACCTCAGAATCTTTACATGGTAATATTTGATAAACTTCAAACATGTATTTCATGACTCATAGAAAGAGGTCAATGTCATCTCCCATATTTTGGTCCACACTTCACTCAAGTCATACCATTATCACATAGTTTGTACCAGAATGTGTCAAGTCCTTAGTCCAAGCAAGTAAAATGTAGCTAGTGCACTATAACCAAGAGTTCGTAATATAAGTAAGGGAGAGAGTATCCAGCTTCCAATATAGCCTGTACAAAATCACTGTGTTAAGCTCAGTCAAGTTTACCTTTGATCAAATTATCACTTCTTCTGGTGATAGAGAGCTGTTGATTGGTGCTTATTGGTGTTGATAAGGTCAAGGCTTTATTCTGTGAACAGGCTTAATGTGTTACTTAACTCAGTGATTTTCCTGGATGTATTCCAGTTAGATACTCTCCCCTTACTTGTAATATGAACTCTTGCTATAACCTACTGTATCAACAAAAAATGAGGTCTCATCAAGACTTTTCTTCTCAATTTTGTGACAAGACTTTTGAATTAAATTTGGAGCAGCTGGTTGACAAACCAACCCACATTAATGGCAACATCCTGGATGTCATTTTAACAAACTTTTTCACCAGCTAGCCGACGATATCTGATGCTCACCCTCAAGGCCTCTCATCTGACCACTTTATAATTAATTTTAGTGTTCCAATATCAACTCACATTGTGGAACCGAAAGCCTCGTATGCTGCTTACGATTACTCAAGAGCTGATTGGGAAGGTATGTACAACTCCTTGATGGGCTACAACTTTCATGAATATTATCAACTAAGTGATGTTGAAGCAGTTTGGGCTATATTAAAACATGTTTTGCAAACTGCTATTCAAGCTTTTGTCCCACAGTTTCTGGTTAAGAAGAAGCAGCACCCCAAATGGTTTACTCCAACCATAAAACATCGTCTTAATTGTATTCGCTCTTTAAGAAGAAAGTACAAAGAGAAACCTACTGACACTTTGAAGCTAAAACTACAAGCAGAAGAAGACAACCTCCAAGCCCTGATTGTAGAAGCTAAGAGTGATTATGAATCAAAATTAATCAACAACTATGCTAGTTCCAATAACAATCTCATTTACAAATATATATCCTCTCTTACAAAAAGTGATGGCTTACCACAACAGATGTATTTAGGTACAGACACTGCCACCTGTGACCAGGACAAAGCCACATTGTTTAACAGCTATTTCTAATGATAAAGATTCAACTGATGATTCCTCAACTACCACTAATGACATTTCTGGCACTTTAAGTGACATAGTTATCACAAGTGAGGATGTTCATGAAGCCCTAGTCTCCCTTGACCCAAATAAAACAATGTAATGGGGTCTGATGGTATCAGCCCTAAGGTATTAAAATATTGTGCAGATGTCCTCTGTCAACCCATCAGTTATCTTTTCAGTTAACCATTGCAAACGGCCATTTACCATCTGATTAGCGCACACATTGTGTCATTCCCATCTTCAAGTGGGGAGACCGTGCTACTATATCTAACTACGTCCCATATCACTATTATGTATCATTTCAAAGGTTTTGGAGAAGATCATTTTCAATGTATCTATTAACTTTTTGTCTGACTTGTTTAACCCTCATCAGTTGGTTTTCTACCTGGTAGATATACACTACAGCAGTTGTTATTATTTATCAATGAACTATTGGAAGCAAAAAGAGCAAACAAAGTATCGGATGTCATTTATCTAGACTTCAAGAAGGTGTTTGACTCTGTTACCCATAACAAGTTACTACACAAACTAAGATCTTTCGGCATTACTGGAACACTATTTAAATGGTTTGAAGCTTATCTTTCTAATCGTTTTTAATATGTTCTTATCAACAGCAGTTTCTCTGAGTTACTACCAATTCTATCGGGGGTTCCTCAAGGAAGTATCTTAAGTCCACTATTTTTGTTCTATATATAAATGATCTGCCAAACTGCCTACTGTTTTCTAGTGCTTTTATTTATGCCGACAATACCAAATGTTTGAGACACAGAAGTGGTTCCAATACAACCGAAATGAATCTCCTGCAAAAAGATCTAGATAATCTCTTCCAATGGGGCATAACATCTGATTTATATTACAGTTTCAGCAAGTTTGCACACTTGCAATTCTGGCTAAAGAACTACACTACTGCTACCTATTTCATTGACAACAAGTCTATTGCTACTGTTGATAGTATAAAAGATCTTGGAATAATTATAACACAGAACTTAACATGGGAGAGCTACTATAAATTAATATCAGGCAAGGCCTACAAGACAGATTAATTTGTAGAAGTTTTTCAGGTAGTGGCTCAGTTGTAACCAGAAGAAAGTTATATATCTCACTTGTTCGCTCGCAAGTCCTCTATTGCTCACAAATATGGAGACCTTACCTAATTTTAAAATATTAATATGTTAGAAAGAATACAAAGGTGGGCTACAAAGTGGATTTTGAACGATTACCAATCATCATACAGGTCTCGTCTGGTAACTTTACATTTGTTTCCATTAATGTATGTTTATGAAATGAACGATGTTATGTTCTTTATTAAGTCTTACAAGCAGCAGTCATCACATTTCAGCATTACTGAGTATGTCCAGTTTAGTTCTTCTAATACACATTTTGGTTATCTGAAAAAATGATCCATCACAGATGTTCCTCCAACATAGCTCGGAACTTTTACTTCCATCGTTTACCACGCATTTGGAACTCGCTACCTAAAATGGATCTGTCTCTGTCTACAAACACCATTAAACACAAACTCTATAACTTCATGTGGGATCATTTCATACAGCAATTTGATGATAGTAATGTTCATAGTTTACATTACCTTTGTCCTTGCTGCCACTGTTCAACAGCGTCACCATTGCCAATATATGAAGTACTATTGTGACTAATTACTTATAATATAATTAATTTTGTTTTATGTAGTGAGTCACTGGCAGCACTTGCCAGTGGCTTTCAGTATAATTTTATGTACTGAAAAACAATAGTAAATAAATAAGAGATGATGGCCTTAATAGTGTAGTATTTTTTAGCTGACCTAGCTGTTTTGATAAGTCATGAAATAGATGTTTGGAACCTAGGTACTATTACAATGTGGAGAGGTGGTCTTTGTAAAGAGGGTGGTCTTTATAAAAGGTGATTATGAAGTGATATTATAAGGTCAGTATGCCTTAGCCATCTTTGATTACAAAGTGGTCTTTGTATGGAGGTGGCCTTTATAAGAAGGTAGTCTTTAAGAGGTGGCCACTATACAAGTGGTTTTACTCTAGGATACATTTATATGACGATTTGACCATTTCCGTTTTCCATTTCCACTTTCCGTTTCCGGTTTCCATTTCCAATTGCCCCAGCAAATGTCTGGTGACTGACTGTTATATTTGTCTCTGCCTGGATGTTGTATTTTTTGTAACAAGCATAATATGAAACTTAAAGCACCCCATAATAAATGATAAGCAGTGCTTTAGGTGTCATTTGTTCTTTCTGAGTCATATTGTTTGAAGTATCTATCTCAAGAACTTAATATTCACTCTTCAGAGTATCAATGAGTAACTCAAATCTAGTTGTAGAACAAATAGGTAGGATTAATTTAACATTACACATGTAATCAATCATGCTGTCTGAGTGGGGTTGTTTTTGTATCATTCCTTACATAACTGTACTGTATTTTCCACATAACTACAGTATACTGTATTTCTCCAAGTGTACTGTATCTGCCCAAATATCCACATAACTGTACTTAAATTAACAAAGCACTGCTACAAATGCAATATGAATAAAATAGCACTAGGGCATGGGTGAGAGACTAATACAGCACAAGACCATGCCAGAGTGCTATTTTTCCCATATTGCACACTATTTTTCCCATATTGCACAAGTATGGCAGTGCTTTAATTGGTTTAAAATGCTTTCTGGTCGTTTTTGTTAGGAGCATTCATTTTGTAGACTCAAACCGCATTGCCATCAGACAATCGGTAAGTGTCTATATAGTACAAGTTCAGTCATAAAACAAACAGATAGCACTGTTTTGGGTATTAGTCTCTCGACACATCATGTGGCTGTGTTTTAGCTATAATTTATTGAATGGATATTTCTACTGACTGATCATTGGAGGTTGTCACTTCTAGTAATTTAGTAACTTTTAAAAAGAATTGTAACAGTTATTTATATAATTGATTAGCTCCACATATTTTATTTATTTATTATCAATTTTGTCAAAAGACTGGGTTGTACAAAAGGACAAGCCTGCAAACGTACTCCTCACAATCACATGCATACAGTAACACAAGACATTACAAAAGCAATGAAACTAATTGGACTACGAGGACTAAAAAACAGGATTACACAAAAACAAAATAAACACCTTAATATGAGTACACAACAGAAAATCTGAAAAGAAATCGATGGAGGGCAGAACAGAATAAGGGTGACTTTTTAATCTGCAAAATGGCTGGGGTATGGTGTTCCACAAAAAAGGGCTGTTGACAAAGAAAGAATAATGGAAAGAATTAATAGAAGAAGCAACAGGCCGAATAGATAAAGGATGTGATCTTGAGACAACTGAAATGTTCACAAAAAGGTAACGAGTTCCTGTGGTTAAGGCTATCATGAGTATAGCAAATGGAGAAATAGCTGTGACGTTGTTGGATAGAAGGCCAGTTTAGCTCTTGTAAGTAGACATGAGAATATATATATATATGTTATAGTTATATCCCATTATGAGGGTGATATCATTGTTATTAAATAAGTCCGAGACGGAGCCAAGGACGAGTGTAATAACAATGATATCATTTGATTATATGGGATATAACTATTTTATATCCCAGTGCACGGGAGTGCGCAGAAGTTTACGGATAGCAAATTAAGTTCCGGTTTGAGTTTCTGTCACTGTGCTCAAGATTTCGTCCAAATTGTGTAGAGATTCTACTTCATAGCTACAAGAGAGACCTTGCATACTGCCTACAAACTGTAGCGAAGGGAGATGTTATGAAGCAGCGGTTCCAGGTACGATTCGCCTTCGTCAGAAGTTGGTATGGTGGTGTTGCGTGGTGTGCAAGAGAAAAAAAGACCAACAAGTGGCTACCGTAATCTGAAATAGAACAATGAAGCTAGAGGAAGTTAGTTCTTCACCATAGTGACCGTTGGGAGTGATTGCTGGAGCGAAAATCGTCACAGACTGTTCTTGACATTTGTTAAACTATCATATTGGTAACGTGTGGTATTACTGTGTAAAGGATTAACAGTTTTCTTGTAAGATTTAGCTGGTTTAAGTGCTGTATTGGTGTGTTTTGTATCAATATTTCCTTATTTGGCTCTTTGTTCCATTGGTAAACAATACCATTCGTGGTTATTATGATGTCACAAATGAGCTGAGTGGCTCCGCAACAGGGTGATAAGTTGGTTATCACTGGGTGGTAACTAATATATCGTACAGTAGCAGCACCACTCTGTCTGGCTGTATGATAGTTATAACCTAATGCGGTGCTTTGATACTCCCATGCACTGGGTAGTTTAACATGGGCACGAGTGATTTGCCTGAAATATACGCACAAGCACGAGGGCGCAGCCCGAGTGCAAGTGTGTATATTTCAGGCAAATCAAAAGTGCCCTTGTTACAACTATTATTTCCACTTGGGTGACTCACCTGCAAGTGTACATGGAAACTGCAGGAATGCTTTGCGAGTGTATTTATGTGGGACCATGTGAGTTTCGATTGTGGATAACGTCGTTAGAGCAACGACAAGGTGCTGCTGAGAAGCTGAATGTAAGTGTATCGTCACAAGCATGCAGATCGCTACAATTATGGGTACGCAAATAAACACAGAGAGCCCAAATACGAGCTCAACAGCTCATAATGAAGCTTAAGTGCACTATAAAGTACTTACTATACTAGCTATTAATAAACTAAAGCAGTGAATATGTTTACAGTGCTATATTTGCCTGGCCAATTAAGCACCACGCCCAGTCACTAAGCATGTGTGACATCGTGCCAGGTGTCAAAACAGCAATATAAAGACGATTCAAGTGCTCTAAAGTACTTACTTTTACTAGCCATAAATAAACTAAAGTAATGAATACTATTAACACTAATGGCCAAATCTATTAAGCGCTAGGGTCATTCCATACCAAATCAACAAAAAAAAATCCCGACCCCTTTGGATTTTCATGAAATTTGGCATAAACATGGATTCTACTAAGAAACTTTCTCACACCAAAATTTGGCCCATTCTATTGATCTCCCTTTAAGATATGACCACTCCAAGTTTATTACAAAATGCTACACTGGTTTAATAAAATAGCCATAACTTTGTCAGTGATTGTCACAAAATCTTTCTGTTTAGACTTTTGGAATGCTTATTAAATTCTCTTTCAAGTGGTATATACTTCATTATAATTACTCAAAGGAAAAGGTTAAACCACAAAAATGTGACTTTTTTCCTTTGATCTTACTTTTTTCAAAAAGGATATTTCAATTACTTTCATTTTTTGTTCATATATTCGTCTAATACCCTTCTTTGATGACAGTAAGTTTGAAGTTGGGATGGCAAGTAGATCATGAGTTGTGGCTATATACGTAATTTTACATGCTACCGGGAGCATAAGTATGAACACTACTATAACAATATAAATTTTACAATTAAATTATAGTATGGAATCTCATCAGAATGTGGTTATGTTGTAATACACATACAGTTGGAAGCATAGTATAGAAGTATCATAAGGTGAATAAACAGAAGTATCAATACTCACCATTACTGAAGCCACATCAATATCCCCTATTGTTATGTATATCGATGCAGTTATGATAACAACATGATTTTGGTACAAACACCATCAGGAGTCCATAATAGAGATTTTGTGAACTCCTGATGCCATATAGTGGGAGGGTTTGGTAGCAAATTGATACTGTAAGTTTTGTGAGAGAAAGTTTGACAAAATCGTGGAAACTTCAAAATTAAAATTATGAAGTTTGAGGGTTTTAATTGGTACAGTAACTGTACTATAGAAAGGCCACCGTATAATGGCCAATTATAAATTTTCCAAATGAGATATCTTTACCACTTGTCAAAAGCAGTCATCTGCCTGACGGCCTGAAGTTTTGACCGGATTAGATAGGTTCCACTGTAAATCATTCCTTATTCACCAAATTCTCCACCAAACTTTTCTGTTATTATGGAATGTCCGCTGACATGTACAGATGTCCTACAGAATAACAGAAAATTTTGGCGGAGGAATTGGCAAATTTGGTGAATAAGGAATGATTTACCCTCCAACTTCATGGTGTTAATGTAAAGTTTTCACAATTTTGTCAAACCTTTTTCTCACCAAACTTGCAGTACCATAAGATAATTTGCTACCAAACCCTCTTATGGCATCAGGAGTTCATAAAATCTCTATTATGGACTCTTGATGGTGTTTGTACCAAAATCATGTTGTTATCATAACTGCATCGATATACATAACAATAGGGGATAATGGTGTGGCTTCAGTAATGGTGAGTATTGATGTTTCTGTTTAATCACCTTATGATACTTCTATACTATGCCTCCAACTGTATGTGTATTACAACTTGGCCACGTTCTGATGAGATTCCATACTATAATTTAATTTAAAAGTTTGTATTGTTATAGTAGTGTTCATACTTATACCACCAGTAGCATGTAAAATTACGTATGTAGCCACAACTTATGATCTACTTGCCATCCCAACTTCAAACTTACTGTCATCAAAGAAGGGTATTAGAAGAATATTTGAACAAAAAATGAAAGTAATTGAAATATCCTTTTTTGAAAAAAGTAAGATCAAAGGAAAAAGTCACATTTTTATGGTTTGACCTTTTCCTTTGAGTAATTATAATAAATTATATATCACTTGAAAGAGAACTTAATAAGCATTCCAAAACTCTAAACAGAAAGGTTTTGTGATAATCACTGACAAAGTTATGGCCATTTTATTAAACCAGTGTAGTATTTTGCAATAAACTTGGAGTGGTCATATCTTAAAGGGAGATCAATAGAATGGGCCAAATTTTGGTATGAGAAAGTTTCTTAGTAGAATCCATGTTTATGCCAAATTTCATGAAAATCCAAAGGGGTCGGGATTTATTTTTTGTTGATTTGACCTGCTACACCCAGTGTCTGGACATCGCCACGTGACTATTGAATGCAACATGATCAATATAAACTAACCGGTGAGCTTCTTCATTCAGTAAAACAACGAACTATCTTCTTCCCCATGATCTATGCTTTGGCTCACTTTTTACAAAACTAAAACCCACTATCGATCCTGTGAAGTGTCGCTATATTAAAGCAGAGGAGATCACACAGTTTCATCAAAGAAATTGAATTATTTCTGAGAATGCTTGGCAGTGTTGGGAAAGTTACTTTGTAAAAGTAACTAGTTACATATTCTTGCAAATGAACTATTTAGTTACAGTTACATATTACTCATAAAATAAAGTAACTATAATAATATTACATATTATATTACTTTGTGTCCACAGCCTTAAGCTGTCACATGTGAAACTACCACTTTATCACGTGACATGATTGCGTTGTTGGACAATGTGCATATCTTGGTTATAAGTAAGAAGTTGGTGAATAAGCTTCATTCAGTGGGCTTCATTACTTCGTTGTGGCTAGACATTACTCAGTGGATAACTAACGAGATAAGTAACTTCGTTACTTGTAGTAATAGTATTATGTAATATTAGACTCGTTACAGTAACTATATTACTTAGGTAACGCGTTACATTTATAAGTAAAGTAACTTGAGTTATATTACCTGTTTTTATAGCGTATTTCGTTATATTACTTTGTTACCACAAAAGTAATAATATTACATAATGTGTTACTCCCAACACCGATGCTTGGAATGCATTAATGAGAACAGGAGGTAGTATATACATCAAAGAATCGATGCGCTTTGACTCATTATATTGAGCAACATAGAGCTTTGTATTGTGGGACTCATTTTTTTGTAGTGGTTGCTAAGCTTAGTACATTTGCTAAGACAGACTAATTGGTTGTTACTAAAGGATAATAAAGGCACAAAATAATTGTTTGGGCGATTGTGGATGCGTATTTCTACCCACCGCGTATCAGCCTTTGAACAGACCACAGAACAGCAAAGCTACTACTGCTACGTTGAAATACGTTAGTAACTTACAATCCTAAGTACTTAACTTAATATAATAACTTACTTACTGTCCCAATAGCGAAGTTAGTTGGCTTAACTTAGTACAAAAATGATAACAATATAAACTCCATCCCACAATCGATCCCTCCATCCCTCCATTTCTCGTTATTTCTCCATCCCTCCATTTCTCCATCCCTCCATCCCTCCATAAACTCCATCCCTCCATTTCTCGTTAATGCATTCCTGAGCACTGATAGCAGTGCTATTATACCACTTATACACCTTCTCTTCCCTTTGAAGTGAGGTGTGAAAGTGGTATATCAAGACACACGGTAGTGTGTCGTGCGGCCCAAGAAGCTGGCGCGCAACACCCGTGAGTATATAGACAGGAAGAAAGAAAATGCAATTTTCGCACCTCCATAGCTCTGTGCTGCCTTGATGAAACAAGACGATTTTTGCTGTGGATACGCCCTCCAATTTCAGCACTCCACATTCCAAATTTGAGCGAAATCGCTTCAAGCGTTCCCGAGATATGCGACTTCAAAAATTGGCTTAGTTTCTTCGTTTTTTCTTCTTATTTTTCTTCCTCTTTTCGCACACTTACAAAAACTGCTATAAAACGCGAACGCAATATCCGATTGCCTTGAAATTTGGCACATTGAAGGGGGGTATAAAGTAGGGCTGAGCGATACTGCCATTTTAGTATTACGATCGATACTAAAGCCACTATTCACGATACTGAATAGTTCACGATACTTACAAATAAGTCAATCATAGCTGGTGCCACATAATGTATTGCTCAGCATTCCTGCAGGAAGTCCTTATAGGTGATAGCAAACTAGCCACTATCATCCTTGTTTACAGTAACAGTTATTATAACACATGCTTTGAGGTTGTTATGGTGTTCACACCTCTCTGCAGGGGAAACCAGATGGGTGGACTTTATCATTTACAAGGATTCTTTGCCAACTACTGCATAACAAATGGATTTTTAATGATCAAGACACACAGTAGTGTGTCGTGCGGCCCAAGAAGCCGGCGCGTAACACCCGTGAGTATATTGACAGGAAGAAAGAAAACGCAATTTTCGCACCTTCGTAGCTCTGTGCTGCCTTGATGAAAACTAGACGATTTTTGCTGTGGACACTCCCTCCACCTTCAGCACTCCACATTCCAAATTTGAGCGAAATCGCTTCAAGCGTTCCCAAGATATGCGACTTCAAAAATTGGCTTAGTTTCTTCGTTTTTTTTTTTCTTCTTCTTATTTTTCTTCCTCTTTTCGCACACTTACAAAAACTGTTATAAAATGCGAACGCCATATTAGATTGCCTCGAAATTTGGCACACAGAAGGGGGTATAAAGGTGCATCTCTGTACCAACTTTGGCCTGGAATACGATAAACAGGCAAAGAGTTATGAGCGATTAATCACGAAAAATAACACCAATATGTTGTCACGCCTACAGGGTAAACCGCGTATGGGAAGAAGCTGAAAATCGGTGGGTGAATAGGTTAACTATTGAACCTCAAACCTTTTGTGGTTTGAAAGAAATCGAGCTAAAAACCAGGAAGATACAACGAAAAAACCAACAGTGTGTAACAATTACGCAATCGAAATTAGCTAATAAAAAACGACTACTTGCCACGCCTACCAGGTAAACCGCTTGGGGTAATGCTTTGAAAATCGCTGTACAGATGGAGTTATCATCTTAGAAAGGCTCTTCAATGGTGTAGAAGAATCAGACTTAAAGCCACGGAGTTATAACACGAAATCCAACTTGGTGTAGCAAGTGCGAGATCGAGATACTCTAATAGAGCAGTCATCCTAATAGAGCAGTCACCCGAAGAGAATTCAAGAGATCAGTTAGAAACAAGTAACCTGTATAGAGATCAGCTACAAACAAGCCACCCTGTAGAGAGATCAGCCACAAACAATTCACCCTGTAGAGAGATCAGCTAGAAGAAATTACCTTGTAGGGAATTCATGCAACTATAGAAAGAGATAATTCAGCTAGAAGAAATCACCTTGTAGAGTTCAGCTACAAAGAAACCACAATGTAGAGAGTTCAGCTACAAACAAATCGCCCTGTAGAGAGATCAGCTAGAAGAAGTTACCTTGTAGAGAGTTCAGCTACAAAGAAACCATCATGTAGAGAGTTCAGCTGCAACCAAATCACCTGTAGAGAGTTCAGCTACAAACAAATCTCCCTGTACAGAAATCAGCTAGGAGAAGTTTCCTTGTAGAGAGTTCAGTTACAAAGAAACCACCATGCAGAGAATTCATTTACAAACTAGTGACCCTGTAGAGACATCAGCTAGAAGAAGTTACCTTGTAAAGAGTTCAGCTACATAGAAACCATTCTGTAAAGAGCTCAGCAGTAAACAAATCACCTGTACAGAATTCAGCTACAAACAAATCACCCTATAGAGAGATCAGCTAGAAGAAGTTACCTTGTTGATAGTTCAGCTACAAACAAATCACCCTGTAGAGAGATCAGCTAGAAGAAGTTACCTTGTAGAGAGTTCAGCTACAAAGAAACCATCATGTGGAGAGTTCAGCTGCAAACAAATCACCTGTAGAGAGTTCAGCTACAAACAAATCTCCCTGTAGAGAGATCAGCTAGGAGAAGTTTCCTTGTAGAGAGTTCAGTTACAAAGAAACCACCGTGTAGAGAATTCGTTTATAAACTAGTGACCTTGTAGAGACATCAGCTAGAAGAAGTTACCTTGTAAAGAGTTCAGCTACAAAGAAACCAATCTGTAAAGAGCTCAGCTGCAAAAAAATCACCTTTACAGAATTCCACTACAAACAAATCACACTATAGAAAGATCAGCTAGAAGAAGTTACCTTGTAGAGAGTTCAGTTACTAAGAAACCACCATGTAGAGAATTCATTTACAAACTAGTGACCCTGTAGAGACATCAGCTAGAAGAAGTTACCTTGTAAAGAATTCAGCTACATAGAAACCATTCTGTAAAGAGCTCAGCAGTAAACAAATCACCTGTACAGAATTCAGCTACAAACAAATCACCCTGTAGAGAAATCAGCTAGAAGAAGTTACTTTGTTGATAGTTCAGCTACAAACAAATCACCCTGTAGAGAGATCAGCTAGAAGAAGTTACCTTGTAGAGAGTTCAGCTACAAAGAAACCATCATGTGGAGAGTTCAGCTGCAAACAAATCACCTGTAGAGAGTTCAGCTACAAACCAATCTCCCTGTAGAGAGATCAGCTAGAAGAAGTTACCTAGTAGAGAGTTCAGTTACAAAGAAACTACCATGTAGAAAGTTCAGCTACAAACTAGTGACCTTGTGGAGACATCAGCTAGAAGAAGCTACCTTTTAGAGAGTTCAGCTACAAAGAAACCATTCTGTAAAGAGCTCAGCTTCAAACAAATCACCTGTACAGAATTCAGCTACAAACAAATCACCCTGTAGAAAGATCAGCTAGAAGAAGTCACCTTGTAGAGAGTTCAGCTACAAAGAAACCACCATGTAGGGAGTTCAGCTAGAAGAAGTTACCTTGTAGAGAGTTCAGCTACAAAGAAACCATCATGAAGAGAGTTCAGCTGCAAACAAATCTCCCTGTAGAGAGTTTAGTTAGAAGAAGTTACCTTGTAGAGAGTTCAGCTACAAACCAATCTCCCTGTAGAGAGATCAGCTAGAAGAAGTTACCTAGTAGAGAGTTCAGTTACAAAGAAACTACCATGTAGAAAGTTCAGCTACAAACTAGTGACCTTGTGGAGACATCAGCTAGAAGAAGCTACCTTTTAGAGAGTTCAGCTACAAAGAAACCATTCTGTAAAGAGCTCAGCTTCAAACAAATCACCTGTACAGAATTCAGCTACAAACAAATCACCCTGTAGAAAGATCAGCTAGAAGAAGTCACCTTGTAGAGAGTTCAGCTACAAAGAAACCACCATGTAGGGAGTTCAGCTAGAAGAAGTTACCTTGTAGAGAGTTCAGCTACAAAGAAACCATCATGAAGAGAGTTCAGTTGCAAACAAATCTCCCTGTAGAGAGTTTAGTTAGAAGAAGTTACCTTGTAGAGAGTTCAGCTACAAAGAAACCATTCTGTAAAGAGCTCAGCTGCAAACAAATCAACTGTACAGAATTCAGCTACAAACAAATCACCCTGTAGAGAGATCAGCTAGAAGAAATTACTTTGTAGAGAGTTCAGCTACAAAGAAACCACCATGTAGAGAGTTCAGCTGCAAACTAGCCACCTTGTAGAGACATCAGCTAGAAAAGTTACCTTGTAGAGAGTTCAGCTACAAAGAAACCATTCTGTAAAGAGCTCAGCTGCAAACAAATCACCAGTACAGAATTCAGCTACAAACAAATCACCCTGTAGAGAGATCAGCTAGAAGAAATTACCTTGTAGATAGTTCAGCTACAAACAAATCACCCTGTAGAAAGATCAGTTAGAAGAAGTTACCTTGTAGAGAGTTCAGCTACAAAGAAACCATTCTGTAAAGAGCTCTGCTGCAAACAAATCACCTGTACAGAATTCAGCTACAAACAAATCACCCTGTAGAAAGATCAGCTAGAAGAAGTTACCTTGTAGAGAGTTCAGCTACAAATTTAAAGAAACCATCATGTGGAGAGTTCAGCTGCAAACAAATCACCTGTAGAGAGTTCAGCTACAAAGAAACCACCATGTAGGGAGTTCAGCTAGAAGAAGTTACCTTGTAGAGAGTTCAGCTACAAAGAAACCATCATGAAGAGAGTTCAGCTGCAACAAATCTCCCGGTAGAGAGTTCAGTTAGAAGAAGTTACCTTGTAGAGAGTTCAGCTACAAAGAAACCATCATGAAGAGAGTTCAGCTACAAACAAATCACCCTGTAGAGAGATCAGCTAGAAGAAGTCACCTTGTAGAGAGTTCAGCTACAAAGAAACCACCATATAGAGAGTTCAGATGCAAACAAATCACCCTGTAGAAAAATCAGCTACAAACAAATCACCCTGTAGAAAAATCAGCTAGAAGAAGTCACCTTGTAGAGAGTTCAGCTACAAAGAAACCACCATGTAGGGAGTTCAGCTAGAAGAAGTTACCTTGTAGAGAGTTCAGCTACAAAGAAACCATCATGAAGAGAGTTCAGCTGCAAACAAATCTCCCTGTAGAGAGTTTAGTTAGAAGAAGTTACCTTGTAGAGAGTTCAGCTACAAAGAAAGCATTCTGTAAAGAGCTCAGCTGCAAACAAATAACCTGTACAGAATTCAGCTACAAACAAATCACCCTGTAGAGAAATCAGCTAGAAGAAGTTACCTTGTAGAGAGTTCAGCTACAAATTTAAGGAAACCATCATGTGGAGAGTTCAGCTGCAAACAAATCACCTGTAGAGAGTTCAGCTACAAAGAAACCACCATGTAGGGAGTTCAGCTAGAAGAAGTCACCTTGTAGAGTTCAGCTACAAAGAAACCATCATGAAGAGAGTTCAGCTGCAAACATATCTCCCTGTAGAGAGTTCAGTTAGAAGAAGTTACCTTGTAGAGAGCTCAGCTACAAAGAAACCATTCTGTAAAGAGCTCAGCTGCAAACAAATCACCTGTATAGAATTCAGCTACAAACAAATCACCCTGTAGAAAGATCAGCTAGAAGAAGTCACCTCGTAGAGAGTTCAGCTACATAGAAACCACCATGTAGGGAGTTCAGCTAGAAGAAGTTATCTTGTAGAGAGTTCAGCTACAAAGAAACCATCATGAAGAGAGTTCAGCTGCAAACAAATCTCCCTGTAGAGAGTTCAGTTAGAAGAAGTTACCTTGTAGAGAGTTCAGCTACAAAGTAACCATTCTGTAAAGAGCTCAGCTGCAAACAAATCACCTGTATAGAATTCAGCTACAAACAAATCACCCTGTTGAGAGATCAGCTAGAAGAAATTACCTTGTAGAGAGTTCAGCTACAGTAAAAAGAAACCACCATGTAGAGAGTTCAGCTGCAAAGAAATCACCCTGTAGAAAATTCTGCCACAAACAAATTTCCCTGTAGAAAGATCAGTTAGAAGAAGTTATCTTGTAGAGAGTTCAGCTACAAAGAAACCACCATGTAGAGAGTTCAGCTAGAAGAAATTACCTTGTAGAGAGTTCAGCTACAAAGAAACCATCATCTAGATAGTTCAGCTGCAAACAAATCACCTGTAGAGAGTTCAGCTACAAACAAATCTCCCTGTAGAGAGATCAGTTAGAAGAAGTTACCTTGTAGAGAGTTCAGCTACAAAGAAACCATTCTATAAAGAGCTCAGCAGCAAAAACTCACCTGTACAGAATCCAGCTACAAATAAATCACCCTGTAGAGAGAACAGCTAGAACAAGTTACCTTGTTGATAGTTCAGCTACAAACAAATCACCCTGTAGAGAGATCAGCTAGAAGAAGTTGCCTTGAAGAGTGTTCAGTTACACAGAAACCACCATGGACAGTTCTGTAATAAATATATGTATTATATATATATTTTGTACATTTACTGATTAAATCAGAAATATTTAAGGTACATCTGCTTCATCTTTTCTTCTTCCTGTGGTAAAGAAAAAAAGATAGGTTAAAAAGTCCCAAAGCAGGCCATAGGCCGGCTTTGGGGTATACAAATACAAAAAGAAGTGAAATCTAATCCAAAACAGCCAAGCTGTAAAAAACGTGTGCGGCCCTCAAAAAGGCTATGGTGAAAAAAGATGTGAAATCCAAGGTGGCGGCCAAGAAATGGCTGTGATGGTAGGTTAATGGTAAAAATTTTAATAACGACAATTCAGGTGAATTTTGTGCCAATTGACCAAGCGGCACCAAAATTCACCTGAATTGTTGTTATTAAAATTTTTACCATTAACCTACCATCACAGCCATTTCTTGGCCGCCACCTTTGATTTCGCATCTTTTTTCACCATAGCCTTTTTGAGGGCCGCACACTTTTTTTACAGCTTGGCTGTTTTGGATTAGATAGTAATGTACAGGCATGGTATCACGATAGTTAATAACAAAATATTGCAATATTGATATTTTCAAAATATCGCGATATATCGCTAAAACAGTAATATCGCTCAGCCCTAGTATAAAGGCACATCTCGGTACCAATTTTGGCTGGAATACGATAAACAGGAAAAGAGTTATGAGCGATCATGCACGAAAAATAACACCAATATGTTGTTACGCCTACAGGGTAAACCGCGTATGGGAAGAAGCTGAAAATCGGTGGGTGAATAGGTTAACTATTGAACCTCAAACCTTTTGTGGTTTGAAAGAAATCGAGCTAAAAACCAGGAAGATACAACGAAAAAACCAACAGTGTGTAACAATTATGCAATCGAGATTAGTTAATAAAAAACAACTACTTGTCACGCCTACCAGATAAACCGCTTGGGGTAATGCTTTGAAAATCGCTGTACATATGGAGTAATCATCTTAGAAAGGCTCTTCAATGGTGTAGAAGAATCAGACTTAAAGCCACGGAGTTATAACACGAAATCCAACTTGGTGTAGCGAGATCGAGATACTCTAATAGAGCAGTCATCCTAATAGAACAGTCAACCTGAAGAGAATTCAAGAGATCAGCTAGAAACAAGTAACCTGTATAGAGATCAGCTACAAACAAGTCACCCTGTAGAGAGATCAGCTACAAACAATCCACCCTGTAGAGAGATCAGCTAGAAGAAGTTACCTTGTAGGGAGTTCAACTACGGAAAGAGATAGTTCAGCTAGAAGAAATCACCTTGTAGAGTTCAGCTACAAAGAAACCACCATGTAGAGAGTTCAGTTACAACCAAATCGCCATGTAGAGAGATCAGCTAGAAGAAGTTACCTTGTAGAGAGTTCAGCTACAAAGAAACCATCATGTAGAGAGTTCAGTTACAAACAAATCGCCGTGTAGAGAGATCAGCTAGAAGAAGTTACCTTGTAGAGAGTTCAGCTACAAAGAAACCATCATGTAGAGAGTTCAGCTGCAGATAAATCACCTGTAGAGAGTTCAGCTACAAACAAATCTCCCTGTAGAGAGATCAGCTAGAAGAAGTTTCCTTGTAGAGAGTTCAGCTATAAACAAATCACCCTGTAGTAAGATCCGCTAGAAGAAGTAACCTTGTAGAGAGTTCAGTTACAAAGAAACCACCATGTAGAGAGTTCAGCTACAAACTAGTGACCTTGTAGAGACATCAGCTAGAAGAAGTTACCTTGTAGAGAGTTCAGCTACAAATAATTCACCCTGTTCAAAGATCTGTTAGAAGAGGTTTTCTTGTAGAGAGTTCAGCTACAAACAAATCACCCTGTAGAGAGATCAGCTAGAAGATGTTACCTTGTAGGTAGTTCAGCTACAAACAAATCACCGTGTAGAAAGATTAGCTAGAAGAAGTCACCTTGTAGAGAGTGTTCAGCTACAAACAAACCACCATGTAGAGAGTTTAGCTAGAAGAAGTTAACTTGTAGAGAGTTCAGCTACAAAGAAACCATTCTGTAAAGAGCTCAGCTGCAAACAAATCACCTGTACAAAATTCAGCTACAAACAAATCACCATGTAGAAAGATCAGCTAGAAGAAGTTACCCTGTAGATAGTTGAGCTGCGAACAAATCACCCTGTAGAGAGATCAGATAGAAGATGTTACCTTGTAGATAGTTCAGCTACAAACAAATCACCCTGTAGAAAGATCAGCTAGAAGAAGTCACCTTGTAGAGAGTTCATCTACAAAGAAACCATTCTGTAAAGAGCTCAGCTACAAAAAATCACCTGTACAGAATTCAGCTACAAACAAATCACCCTGTAGAGAGATCAGCTAGAAGAAATTACCTTGTATATAGTTCAGCTACAAACAATTCACCCTGTAGACAGATCAGCTAGAAGAAGTCACCTTGTAGAGAGTTCAGCTACAAAGAAACCATCATGTAGAGAGTTCAGCTACAAACAAATCTCCCTGTAGAGAGATCAGCTAGAAGAAGTTTCCTTGTAGAGAGTTCAGCTACAAACAAATCACCCTGTAGAAAGATCAGCTAGAAGAAGTAACCTTGTAGAGAGTTCAGTTACAAAGAAACCACCATGTAGAGAGTTCAGCTACAAACTAGTGACCTTGTAGAGACATCAGCTAGAAGAAGTTACCTTGTAGAGAGTTCAGCTACAAACAATTCACCCTGTTCAAAGATCAGTTAGAAGAAGTTTTCTTGTAGAGTTCAGCTACAAACAAATCACCCTGTAGAGAGATCAGCTAAAAGATGTTACCTTGTAGGTAGTTCAGCTACAAACAAATCACCGTGTAGAAAGATTAGCTAGAAGAAGTCACCTTGTAGAGAGTTCAGCTACAAAGAAACCATTCAGTAAAGAGCTCAGCTGCAAACAAATCACCTGTACAGAATTCAGCTACAAACAAATCACCCTGTAGAGAGATCAGCTAGAAGATGTTACCTTGTAGATAGTTCAGCTACAAACAAATCACCCTGTAGAAAGATCAGCTAGAAGAAGTCACTTTGTAGAGTTCGGCTACAAACAAACCATCATGTAGAGAGTTCAGCTAGAAGAAAGTTACCTTGTAGAGAGTTCAGCTACAAAGAAACCATTCTGTAAAGAGCTCAGCTGCAAACAAATCACCTGTACAGAATTCAGCTACAAACAATTCACCCTGTAGAGAGAGCAGCTAGAAGAAGTCACCTTGTAGAGTATTCAGTTACAAAGAAACCACCATGGAGAGTTCTGCGATAAATATATGTATCATATAATTATATAATTTGTACATTTACTGATAAAATCAGAAATATTTAAAGTACATCTGTTTCATCTTTTCTTCTTCCTGTGGCAAAGAAAAAAAGATAGGTTAAAAAAGTCCCAAGCCAGCCATAGGCCAGCTTTGGGGTATACAAATACAAAAAGAAATGAAATCTAATCCAAAACAGCTAAGCTGTAAAAAAGGAGTGCGGCCCTCAAAAAGGCTATGGTGAAAAAAGATGTGAAATCCAAGGTGGCAGCCAAGAAATGGCTGTGATGGTAGGTTAATTGTAAAAATTTAATAACAACAATTCTGGTGAATTTTGTGCCAAGACCAAGCGGCACAAAAATTCACCTGAATTGTCGTTATTAAAATTTTTACCATTAACCTACCATCACAGCCATTTCTTGGCCGCCACCTTGGATTTCACATCTTTTTTCACCATAGCCTTTTTGAGCGCCGCACTCCTTTTTTACAGCTTGGCTGTTTTGGATTAGTTATATATATCACTTATTTTCTTATTAAAATATGTACATTTTTCCTCTTATAGAGGTTGTGTGTTCATAAATATAATACAATAATACAATGACTGACTTCCAGTGTTGGGAGTAACGCATTACTTATGTAACGCGTTATGTAATATTATTAATTTTGTGGTAACAAAGTAATATAACGAAATACGCTATAAAAACAGGTAATATAACGCAAGTTACTTTACTTACGAATGTAACGCGTTACCTAAGTAATATAGTTACTGTAATGAGCCTAATATTACATAATATTATTACTCCAAGTAACGAAGTTACCAATCTCGTTAGTTATCCTCTGAGTAACGCCTAACCACAACGAAGTAACAAGGCCTACTGAATGAAGCTTATTCACCCACTTCTTACTTATAACCAAGATTTGCACACTGTCCAACAACACAGTCATGTCACGTGATAAGGTGGTAGTTTCACACGTGACAGCTTAAGGCTGTGAACACAAAGTAATATAATATGTAATATTATTACAGTTACTTTATTTTATGGGTAATATGTAACTGTAACTAAATAGTTCAGTTGCAAGTAATATGTAATATGTAACTAGTTACTTTTACAAAGTAACTTGCCCAACACTGCTGACTTCCTTGTTTACTTATCGATGACTTTAAACATCTGTAACTCAATGGCGGCTAAACTGTGGGTTTGATTTGCTCACTATTTATTACTGGATCTGTGAGAACCCTACATGTTTGTGAAAGCCTATTTTTATTGTAAATGCACTATGGGGTGAAATACCTATGAATTATAAAAAAAATTGTAAATTTTTTGAGCACTTGTTTCACGATCAACGAAATTGCTAATGGCGAAACCTTGGTATCATTGTTTTCCTTATGGAAGAAGCTTTGTTTTGTGTTAGTACTCGCAAAGCGACAGAAAATATGTGACTGGATTTTGGAAAAACCATCCAAATCACACATTAGAAGTTTCGAGATAAACGGTTTTAAAGAATTCAAGTCAGCATAACTTGCCAAGGATAGCAAGCACGCGTATGAAATTTACACAAAAGATGCATCAATCTATTACCTTACAGACCACTTCCATTACTTGTAGCTGCTTGTAGAGTTTCCCACCAAATAAGATAGAAAATCTGAGCAGTTGGACGAGCGAAGTAGTAACACGAGTGCTCACAAAGGGGTGGGGGGTGGCAGGGTGGGCAAGGGATAGACTTCAAAATGGAGGCAGATCACAACTGGAGTCCAGACACGAGATTACAGGGCTGTGCTGGCTCCCTAGTGGCTGATATGTAGCAAATCAACACAAAAAATGTCTGGCCAACATTACGAAGCTATCCACCAGTAAACCAGTGATTCTTGCCAAGCCAGGTCCTTCACAAGACCGGAAACCACCATTCGAGCTCTACACACCACCCAGAAAAGATGTCTGTTGAAACCAGCCTCAAGTAGTTTGAGTGGTAGTGAGGGTCAAAACTATTAGTACGATAGTGTAGCTATCCACTGGAGGCGTTAGTTTGATTTTGCCTGATGTACGATTTGGATCAGTTTTGTCTCTTTTCTCATGGTTTTTACCTTCACCCTAGTCATAGGAAGGATCTGTAAGACAAAACTTTCCCAACAATGGATTTGCCCATTTATAATTATGGAGAATGTGATGGTGAAAGTTACATCTCCATACAAAACTGTGTTGGAAGTTATAACCATTGAATAATTATGCACTTGTAGTGTATTTTCTGTTATCATTATTGTATAGAATCTCTGGCGGCAGGGGGTCTAGGGGGGTACAGCCCCCAAAAAGCTGTAGCCATTTTTAGGTTTCACATGTCTGAAAGTTCACCAGAATGCACAATTTGAAGCATAAAGCTGTTTGCAGTTTATAAAAACTCTTGGTAATGTTGACTTCTAGGTTAATAAACATACAGCATTTATAAGCAATTCAAAATAGCTTTTTAGACACCTGGAAACACTTGGTACAGTGGTACTGCACCAACTCTCTCAAGGGTCATTCCATATCAAATCAACTAGGAATTTAGGTTCACCTCTCGGAATTCAACAAAACTTGGTGTGTTTCTAGTACCTGTGGTGCTTATCACTCATGCAATTTGTTAGCTCCATGCACCCTATAGTTTCTGATTTATGACCACAAATATTTTGAATATTTCATGAAAATTTGGTCCATCTCTAATTACAAAATCAACGGTAACTTCACACTGTATAAATATTTTTAAACACAATTTTCACTGATGAAAGACCGTTGATTGACCTTTCCATTTATCCCTAAATTATGGGATATCTACTTAATTATGGTTTGAAAGTGCTGTATTGAAAACTTTAATCCTTTATATTTCAATAAATGCTGCTTGAAATACTTGGAATTTTTTTGTGAATAATGTAATGATTGGGTCATGGTCTATGTTTGGTAAAATTTTTGTGGTGGGACCACATTTGATTCAAGAGATATAATGAATTATGTTGTGGTATGTAGTGGAATTTTGTAGCCCATTATTGCTGTATGGGAGTGTACACCTCCAATAACTATTCGCAACAAGAGCATGCCAAGTTTGTCTTACAGAGTGAAGGTGTCTAGACACAGTACAACCTGTATTAGTGACCAACTGTATTGAAAGACCATCTATATGCTGCAGTTAATTTATACTTCTTTAATTTGGTATTACACCAAAGCATAAAGTTTTTCTACAAATCCAAAAATAGTCCTTATTAGACAAGTGGACTTTTACAGATCTGACCTTACCAGTGCTTGTCCATAAACATATCATGTGATTGCTGTACCATCTCTTCAGAAATACCTTCTCTATTAAGTTGAATCCCACTGTACTGGACTTAGCCAAATTTAAGTGTGTGTATGTGGTTGCATAGGTATGCACAACAAAATTCCTCAAAAGGGATACCCGGACACCTTGATAATGAGGACACCCCACTCTAGTCAGTGGCAGATCCAGAGGGGTCACAGGGGGTACGTGCCCTCCCTTTAAAAAATTATACAAAAGATCAAGATACTCTAATAGAGCAGTCGGTCAATTACTCTAACCTCCACAGTATTTGCAACTTGCATCTGTAGCACTAACCCATGGATGTATGTACACTTAGCTATATAGCCTGCTAGGAATTTAAATGCATCTGGTACTTTGCATGTCATTACTTATTTCGGGTTTGTAACTGAACTCATGACTGCATGTCACTGCATGATCCTTACAGCTCTTGATCGATGCAGATTACTTAGAAAGTGTGATTTATTAGATATTTATGCTTAAAACTACAAAATTTTCAGTCTCATGGTTGCATATAAGATACCTTTAGCTTCCTTGGTTCTGTGCTTCTGCTTTACACAGCTACCTACTATGTTGGTCGTGGTGCACCCCTCTTTACCAAACCCTGGATCTGCCCCTGCTTCATACATTTGGACCAAGATACTTCTGTGGTTTCTGTAATATGAGCACTTTATTATGGTCTTAGGAATGGAGGGGTTTTACTATATACATGCATTACTTACACCTGAATGTGTGAAATTAATTACTAAATTACTTTACACTCATGACCACTTTAAAGATCAAGTCATAAATTCATTCTCATACTCATGCAGGATGTAAACATGTTGACCACGTTTTCATGTGCATTTGCCTGTATTGATCTTCAAAGTGTGAATGCAAAAAAACCCATTAAATTTTATTGATTACAGTAGTATTAATCACACATTGAAGTGCAAGCAAGTGTTCATAATATAAAATAGTCTTGGTACAAGTAATTATAACTCTTCTGTTCCCTGGACCATCGTTAAAGTGAGAAACCACAGACTTGTCTTGGGTCCAAACGTACATACAATTATGAAGTGAGATCATGAATACATATCCCGGCTATCAAGATGCGTGGGTATCCTTTTTGAGTATATCTGTTGTACCTATGCAGCCATGTACGTAACTTGAATAGTGTGGAGTGGGGCTATATGTATGTAAGTGCACTATGGCAAGATTTGACTTAATAAAGTATTTCTGAAGATGGTACAACATTCATGTGTTTATGGATGCATGGTGATCTCATTTAAAGTCCACCTGTCTAATAAGGGATTTGCTAGAAGGGTTGATGCTTTGGAGATATCCAATTAGAAAAGTATAAATTAACTGCAGCACATAGGTGGCCTTTCAATACAGGTGGTCACTAGTACAGTTTGCACTGTGCCTAGACACCTTCACTCTGTAAGACAAACTTGACATGGTCTTGTTGCGAATGGTTATTGGAGGTGTACACTCCCATACAGCAATAATAGGCTACAAAATTCCACTACATACCACAACATAATTCATTATATCTCTTGAGTCCAATGTGGTCCCACCACAAAAATTTTATCAAACATAGACCATGACCCAATCATTATTCACAATAAAATTCCAAGGATTTCAAGCAGCATTTATTGAAATATAAAGGATTAAATTTTTCAATACAGCACTTTCAAACCATAATTTAGGGATCAATGGAAAGGGCGATCAACGGTCTTTCATCAGTGAAAATTGTGTTTAAAAAATATTTACACAGTGTGAAGTTACGGTCGATTTTGTAATTAGAAATGGACCAAATTTTCATGAAATATTCAAAATATTTGTGGTCATAAATCAGAAACTATAGAGTGCATGGAGCTAACAAATTGCATGAGTGATAAGCACCACAGGTACTACAAACACACTAAGTTTCGTCACAATCCGAGAGGTGAATCTAAATTCCTGGTTGATTTGACATGGAATGACCCTCAAGTAAGGTTAGTGGTTTGATTCCTGCTGTAGACAACAAATTTTTTTTCCTTTTTAGGCTACTTTTATAGGAACACATTTTTATGAAGTGTTTTGACTGCTCTATTAGGGTGTATGAGCGTTCTATTAGATCAACTCTTTTCATGGTTTTCAGCCCCACTCCAGGAAGAACAATTTCAGCAAAATACCATTCCAAGGGAGGGTCTAAGCCAGCAGACCAAGGGTGGGCTTCAGCCCCCTAGCCCCTCCCCTTTCCACCATCTATGCTGTAGCTTTTAAATCTCTCAGTTTCTAGCACTGAAATTTCAGTGGAATTTTTTCTTTGTCTATATAGGTAATGGAATTGTAATAAAATGGAATTCAAAAAAATGCATGAGCATGTGAATTTCTTGCAGATCCAGTCACATTGATATTGCTTGGACCTGAGACATGTCTTTTCATCAAGTGCAGCGGCTACAATGCATGTATCATGGACTTACTTTAGTCCCATTTCTTTCTTTACTACATCTGGGTGTTGATTCGTCACTGGCTTCTTGTGCTGGCTGTCATGTTTGTAGCAGCAGGCATCCATAATTTTCATACCACACCTCCTACATTTGAAGTGCTCACTTCTACAACTGGTCTGTTAAGCATCTGACTCTGAATCCACGCACATGGGAAGCCATCAAGACACACGGTAGTGTGTCGTGCGGCCCAAGAAGCCGGCGCGCAACACCCGTAAGTATATTGACAGGAAAAAAAAAACACGCAATTTTCGCACCTCCGTCGCTCTGTGCTGCCTTGATGAAACAAGACGATTTTTGCTGTGGACACTCCCTCCACCTTCAGCACTCCACATTCCAAATTTGAGCGATATCGCTTCAAGCGTTCCCGAGATAAGTTACAAAGAAACCAACATGCAGAGTGTTCTGTAATAAATATATGTATTATATATATAATTTGTACGTTTACTGATAAATTCAGAAATATTTAAAGTATTTAACATCTGCTTCATCTTTTCTTCTTCCTGTGGTAAAGAAAAAACGATAGGTTAAAAAAGCCCCAAAGCCGGCCATATTTGGGGTATACAAATACAAAAAGAAGTGAAATCTAATCCAAAACAGCCAAGCTGTAAAAAAAGTGTGCGGCCCTCAAAAAGGCTATGGTGAAAAAAGATGTGAAATCCAAGGTGGCAGCCAAGAAATGGCTGTGATGGTAGGTTAATGACAAAAACTTTAATAACGACAATTCAGGTGGATTTTGTGCCAAGACCAAGCGGCACCAAATTCACCTGAATTGTCGTTATTAAAATTTTTATCATTAACCTACCATCACAGCCATTTCTTGGCCGCCACCTTGGATTTCACATCTTTTTTCACCATAGCCTTTTTGAGGGCCGCACACTTTTTTTACAGCTTGGCTGTTTTGGATTAGATTAATATTACCAATAAGAAAACACCACTATATTTCATTGGACAGCACCCAGTTAGCTGGGCTTCAAAAGTTGAGTATCTTGGTATCTTCAAGCTTCAGTGGTCTGATCAATTGTTCACAAAGCCTCACTTTGCTTAAATTTACTTTGCCATGCCATGTTTGGTTGCTCACCTACTGCTAAGTTATTGGCCTACAAAATTCTTGTCAGACCTTGTCTTAAGAGACCTGTATGCCCCTTACCCGACTCACACACACAAAGATATATAAGTGTACTTGAATCTGTGCAATGTAGGGTAGCATGTTGGATTAAAAGTAGCTAGTGGCCCAAATGGAGTGACATTTGCTTCAAAAAGCTTAGTTGGCCTAAACTAGAGGCGTTACCATCAGTTTTATGCTTATACTGAATTTTACATGATTTATCTTCTACATTTCAATTTATACACTTCTCATATACGATCACATCCTCTAACATAGACAACCAGGACCTCAACAATTAACGCATAGGTATTCATTTTTTTGTGAACACACCTTTCCTGTGAAACCAAATACCACATAGAATTTTGTCCATATCCTCACCCTTTTACAGGTTTTGGCAATTGAATTCATAGCTTTGGCGATTGAATTCGTCACTTTGGCAAATGAATTCGTCCTGTTGGCAATTGAATTTGTCCCATTGGCAATTGAATTTGTCGCTTTGGCAGTTGAATTCGTCACTTTGGCAATTGAATTCGTCACTTTGGCACGAAATTTTGTCATTTTCGAGGCATCTTGAAAAACCTGCTCTGAAAGAATTGCCTTATCTTATTCGCTAGGATATAAGTGGAAAACATAGTTAACTTGTCTCTGTCAGTCCTTTGTCCTTAGCGACATTCTACTCTGTGGCCAGTTAGTGCAGCTGCTAGTTTGTTGTATAGACCAATTAGTGAACAGAATGCCAGCACATGGGAATTACCAGAAACTGAGTAATGAAACACGAGGACGTGTGATAGCAGCAATTGTTGACCAGAACAAGACTTATATGGAAGTGGCCAGCATATTGGGCATATCTAGGACCACTATTTCATCAATAATATCAGTTTTCCGTGTATATGCAAAGAAGTCCAACTGCAAGAGGATGCTAACACGTGGACAAGAAAAGGCAATTGTCAACATGGTCAAAGTACAGAATGATATAGCGTTAAAAACAATACAACAAAGAATAATAAGTTGCACTGACACTTTCTTTAATATTCAATCCATCAACCTAACCACCATCAATCGAATTTTGAAAAGGAGCAAAATATCCTTGAAGAACCTTGACATCATCCCAATCGCCAGGAACACACCATCGACTATAGAAAGGAGATATGAATACGTAAGACAATGCATACGAAACACTGGGGAAAATACCATATTTTTATATGATACTGGCTTCATCTTCACCTCCAGCGACATTGAGGCAGGAACATCATAGGACGGCATGCCACAGTCTCCTTACCAGCATCACATGGAGGGAACATATCAGTGATGATAGCACTGACCAGCAATGGCTTGTTACATCATCATGTCCAACTAGGCCCATATTAATCGTTGACAACACTCCACATACCATCATAATGGACAATGTGAGATTTCACAAGACAACTTATGTGGAGTTGTTGTTTGACAGGTCTCCTCACACAACAAGGTATTTTCCACCTTACAGCCCATTTTAACCCTGTGGAAGAAGCGATTTCTAAGATGAAGTATCACGTTAAACAGCAACACAGTGTCAACAGAACACATCTTTTACGTTTGATAGATGAAGGAATACTTACCGTTACACGGTCAGACTGCCATGGCTATGTTGAGCACACCAAACAATTTTACGATGCCTGCCTGGACCGAAGAGAAGTGTACAATGATGTTTCTGTGGATAAGACACCGAAAGGGACAGTTCTGATACAGAAAGTGAGACTGACACAGACACTGAGCGTGAAGAATAACAGTTACTCTTGTATGTATACATGCAATCATTGTGTTTGTGTAATATATAGGCATTTATACAAAGATGTAATCACGTAACTGTCTATACATAAAATGGTGCATTAAACCACACTACATGTTACAAAATATATGGTGTGTTACAACTTCTCACTTCACAATTATGGCGATGTACTACTGTTGTCACACTCTATTTCATGCGCACTGCTTCCAATACATAGTCACAGATGAAATCACTTTCAAACGATACTTACTACCTTGTAAAACAATGTCCATCCTTGTTTGAGCATTAACAGTGCCATAGCATACAATTCTCAGTAGCTACCTCCCAGGTGCGATCAATAACCTTTTCGTCCATTATTAGAGTAACTCACCTAATATCGGGCGGGCTTCAAAATTGGACAGGATTACTCGAGCTACGACAGGAATTTTCAAACAACTTGTATGTCTTTAGATAGTTCAAGGCTGTGGGACTTTGCACACCAAGTATCAGCTTCCTCGGCTTCTTTGTCTGGTGGCAGCAGACCTGCAAAGTCATTTCGGATTAATGCGTATAATCTGGAAAAAAGGTTGATTCACGGACACCCACAATTTACAAATCACACTTACATTTAATCAACAGTTTTATATCTTTGACTTGAAGAGCAACTCATCTACTTTCTAAATATCTCCAGTTTATTTAATCAAATCCTTTCAATCACGCATTACAAATCAAATAAAATGAGACGTCACTAGAGTATAATCGCACGATAAATTTAAGTGTACAGAAGTATACGGTGTTTGTAAAAGTATACGGTACACATTTCCCGTAAACTTATCTCAAACAACGTCTACCTAATCAAGTTTCTGTATACTTAAATTTATGGTGCGGTTATTACTCAAGTGGCGTCTCATTTCATTTCATTTGTAATTCATGATTTAAAGGATTAGGTTAAATAAACTGGGGATATTTAGAAAGTAGATGAGTTACTCTATACATTAAAGATATAAAACCGTTGATTAAATGTAAGTGTGATTTGTAAACTGTGGGTGTCCGTGAATCGACCTTTTTTCCGGATCATACGTATTAATCAGAAATGATTTTGCAGGTCTGCTGCCACCAGACAAAGAAGCCGAGGAAGCTGATACTTGGTGTGCAAAGTCCCACAGCCTTGAACTATCTAAAGACATACAAGTTGTTTGAAAATTCCTGTTGTAGCTCAAGCAATCGCGTCCGATTTTGGAACCTGTCCAATATTAGGTGAGTTACTCTATATTTCTAATAATGCAGACAAAATTTCGTGCCAAAGTGATGAATTCAATTACCAAAGTGACGAATTCAATTGCCAAAGCAACAAATTCAATTACCAAAGCGACAAATTCAATTGCCAACAGGACGAATTCATTTACCAATGGTACGAATGCAATTGTCAACGGGACAACGAATTCAATTGCCAAAGCGACAAATTCAATTGCCAAAACCTGTAAGTTAAATTCTGTGTATTTTTGTTTGCTAGTTAATTTTTGCTAGTGTCCTTTTTACTTTTTTTTTTTTTTGCCTTGTGCTGTAACAATATTAAAGTGTGCCAAATTTCAACTTGATTGGAGTACACATCTCATCTACAACAGACAACTGCTCAGAAATTGAACTTTGAGAGCATGTGTATTCCAATATGTTGATGCAATAACATTGTGTAACAACTAGAAGTGTACCGATAATCGGATGAGCTAAAATATCAGCAACCAATATGGTAATTTTTACCAATATCGGTATCGGTACAGAGCAATAGGAGGACCGATATCGCTACCGATATTTATACAGTAGCAATAGTTTGTATATAAACGGATTATATTTGGCTTTCTCACTAAACAGCCATATCGATATCATAGAAAGTTTCTACGATGGCTGTTTATTCCAGTGACTTAACTGTTCACTCTATAATCAACGCACGCTACAACAAGCCATATAAATACACACAATTCTACAAATAAAGCAGTTATATAGTACCTTTGTAATAGAATCACAGAATAACTTGCTGTATTAGCTTTCTCACAAGCCATTAAAATGCAGAGTAATGCAGAAATGTCTGTTTAAGGCTTCATGGGTGTATGCATAAAAAATGTTTGTGGGTACCTAATTGTCTGGATTGCACAATAGAAATTCAAGCTACCACCACAGGTGGAGTATAGCAATGAATACATGCATATGTTGTAGGTAAATGTACACTTTTATATGCTTAAAACTGTAATGCAAATATTGAATCAACTATCGGTTATTGACTTCTTTTGGTGGCATCCATATCGGATATCGGTACATGCCAAAAACCCATATCAGTACACCTCTACAAAATAGCCCAAACCTCCATGATCACTACTATTGTAACAGTACCACATGATAGAGCAGTCACTTACTATTCAGTTACTGGTAGTCTATTATAACAGACACCTCTCCACCATAACATCGATTTTGAAGCATTATTTGAGCATAATACAGGTAGGTTTGGTAACTGAGTACCACTCAAGGCTGTGTATTTCCTAAGCATAATTCTCTCAAGCCCAGATATACAAGTGCTCTATACATCTAGTATGTAAGTTTATATGGGCATAGAAGTTTTTTGTAGCTAACCAATTAACTATCTGATGCTTCAGTTTTATAGCTACTCTATAATTATACAAGTAGACACGTAGTCAAGCTTTACCTCATGCTACATGCAGTGATCTTCCACCCATGCTTTATTGTGTATACAACCTCAACCTGCTATACAATTGCTTCCAGTCATTGAAGTAGTGTTTAGTACACTGTACAGTGGCGGATCTAGGATTTTTGAAAGGGGGTTTCTGGTATAGTAGTACACTACTTTAATGCTTGTGTAGGAAATCACTGGCATGCGTAGCATGCCAAACTAGGGGGGGTCAGGGGGAATGCCCCCAAAATAGGTCTTCAAAACTTGATATTTGCAGTATTTTCAAGTAGTTTAATATCACAAAACTTCAAAGTACAATAAAAAGTTCATTCATACAAAAATATAATTATAGCTACTGTAGCTAGTTATGACAACTTAATCTTACAATAGTATCAACTATATAGAAAGATCAAGTATAGCTAGTTTATCAAATCACATGCATCCTATTCATCTGCCAATATAAAAGGTAGTTTCAATCTTCAGGGATGCAACTGGCTAAATCTCTGAACTAGTGAGGCCATTTTACTAGGAGAGCAAAGGCTTTCACAATAAATTCGATTAATCTTCATGAGAGCAAGCCCACTTAGGCGTACTTCAGTCATTGTTGACCGACGAGAAGATTTTATCAACTTTAACTGACTGAAGCTTCTTTCACTTTCACAAGAAGTGATTGGTAAAGTAAGACAAATCTGCAATAGAACATGAAGATTAGGATATGTAGTCTCATCACAACCCCTCCACACATCTATTAGCTTTTTGGGAGCCTCATTACTCTCCCCTCACCATTTCCTAACCCATATATGATATTCTGTTGAGAACATAACAGGGTGTGGAAGGTCATTTTCATAAAACTGTACAGCTTCAACAAGGCTCTGTGGAATGACTATATCCTCATGATTTCCACTAACTTCAGCTGCACTGATGCACTCACTTGGTAAGAGATGCAAAAGACCAAGGCCACATAAAGGGCTATCTAGAAATCGTTGCTGCAGTTCACTGACAACATGGGAAAGAAATTCATTTAAAAGGGTAGCTCTGTAGTAATCCTCTGTGGTCTGTGAATCTGGGTTAGCGCGATGTGATTGCCGTTTGCTAAGCCTTGGTGTGCTGAGTTCAAATCCTTCACCATTTAAATCTTTACCTAATTTAGTAGCACGCTTGTAGATTCTTCTAAATTCTTGTTCAGAATTTCTCCACATCTTCTCAAATGTGGTGGTAACTTGTTTCACCTGTTTGTGTGCATATAAAACATCTATGGCTTCCATCTGCAGTTTACAAGTCAACCCTCTCAAATTAGACAGCACTTCCAACAGGATAATGAATGTAATTAAGAAGGACGATGATTCTAACTGGTACAAAAAGCCACTGGCTTTGGTCACAGTTTCACTATCCCAACTCCAATCACCTAAATCAGAGAAGTCTACAGGAGATGTCATGGCTTGCAATGTTTTGTGTACAGCAGGAATTAACTCTAAAAAGACAATGTATAAGTCAATCCGTTCTATCCACCGAGTCCTACAAGCATCCTTTAGCTTTTTGGCCTTGGGTGCTGGATTTGTTGTGTCCATGGCCTTATCCAGTAGTGCTTGTCGTTTGGCAGAAAACTTAAAAAATCTTGCCATTTCACCTATGTAAGATTCTGCATTTTTAAAAACTTGTATGCTACAAGCTGCAACAACAGCAAGATTAAGTTGATGAGCTGCACAATGGGTGTAAAGTGCCATTGGGGCCTGTTGTAAGATTATTGCTTTGTAACCAGATCGTGCTCCAGCCATATTGGAGCTTCCATCATAACACTGCCCTCTAAGGTTTGCTAGTGGAAGCTTCCACAATGACAGATGATCCAAAATAGCTTCAGCTATGGTACTACCTGTAATCCTAGCAACAGGAACAAAATCCATGAAAATTTCTTTAACACTACCATTTAGAGCATAGCGAAGTGAAATAGAAAGTTGCTCTTTATTTGAGATGTCACAAACTTCATCCACAATTATAGAATAATACTGTGTTGATCTTACCTCCTCTAAGATCTCATTGCGGATTTGTTCACCAATGATAAATATCAATTGCTCTTGAATGGTTTTTGATGTGTAGATGGCATTCTTAGGTGCATTCTTTAAGTGAGTCTTTAGTACATTATCAGTATCAGCTCTGAATCGGATCAACTCAATGAAATTACCTTGATTATCATGTGGTTCTTCATCATTCCAGTCAATGCCATGACCACGTAATGGAATTCCTTGCTTGCCACAAAGTAAAACAACCTTGAACAGTGACTCTATTACACTTTGGTTGTCTTTCAACTGTTTCTGAGTTTTACTACTACACTGGCTGTTAATGGCTTTAGATGGATCGTTATACCTCTTTACATATTCTTCCATTTTTACCAAACACGTCTTATGGGAATCAGTTTTAGAGTAGTTGTCCAATTTTTGGGATATGTTTATCCAATTGTTAAACTCCTTTGTCACAAACCATCCTGGGACCTGTCCACCTACTTTTTCAGGTGCAAAGGCAGCACAGGCTCGACAGTATATGCCATTAACATGTACACTGTAATGAATGCAAGGATGCTTCTTAATCCATTTTGGCTGAAACTGTCGAAGACAATCTGATGCACAAAGACGAGTACGTGGATAGGAAGATGGATTTGGATTTGGGTTACATGTCAGAAGTCTGTATTTTTGTTCTCTAGTAAGATTTTGTATGTTTATGCCATTATGTAAGAGTTTGCCTATGTCACATTCAAAAGGAACTAGTGTTTCTGCAATGCTATATTCGGGTAATTCCTGGACAGGTTCAGTGATACCTACAGCATTATTTCTACAAGCTGCTTCAGTGATTGCATTATTGCTACTTGTTGCTAGCATCACACTATTGTTAGTAGTGTTGCTAGTAATCATTGTCACACTATTGTTAGTGGCATCGCTAGCTAGCATCACACTGTTGTTAGTGACATCACTAGTACCTAGCATCATACTATTGTTAGTGGCATTACTAGTAGCTATCATCATGCTATTGTTAGTGGCATCACTAATAGCTAGCATCACACCATTGTTAGTGGCATTGCTAGCAGCCATTGCCACGTTAGTGGTATCACTAGTAGCTACCAATGTACTATCAATGGTAGCATTGCCATCATCTACCATCGCACTATTGTTTATTGTAGCATTGAACTGATTGTCGTCCTGTGGAGCAATGGAGCCATTATTACTACCTGCTGTACATGTATCACTGTCCTTGGTTGCTGTGCTGCAGTCAGACTCACTCACAAAGCTGTTATCATCAATATCAACTGTACTGCTATAACTCACCAAGTCAGATGTAGCATCCAATCCAGAGCTGTTTCCACAATTATTTGTGTCAGTTGGATTGCACAGGCTTGTGCTACTGTCTATGTCCACTACGTTGTTATTATCTATTATAATTATGTACAATGTATATATTTAATACAGTTACAGCTGGCTATTTATTAATGTAGCTATATTTACTTAGCTGAGCTAGATTCCACAGCTACCACATGGTGAGCAGCCATCCAGATACCTTACCTGTTCTTACTCTTTTGGCAAAGAAAGATGTTAATGTGGCTGTCTTCGATTGTTCAACTTTTCTCTTCCATTTACTGGGTGGTTTATGGAAACTCATCTTGAACTCACTATAAGGCACTATCTTAGAAATAAGCACATGTAAAAATATTTATTGAATGGAAGGAGCACGTGGAGCAGAACTGTAGTGACTGTACAGAGTGTATAAACGGCACATGGAAATGAAATAAACAGTTTTGTGAGTTATACTGATGTTTAGTATCACTTTTAGATAATGAGTTGCTTCTACAATGGGTTGTGTGACTCAGAATAGAATTTTTAAATATTGAAATTCTAAAAGGGGGTTTCTGTCGAAACCCCAGAAACCCCTCTAGATCTGCCACTGCTGTACTATCGCAGTTGTGATTAATCATGCTGTACAGTATTTCCCATATATGCTGCATGGAAAACATAGCACTGTAGCTTTCAATGAACAAAGCAACATGTCATGGTACTTTTAAACATGTATACACTGCATTTATTCTCATAATGGTGGTTATACACATAGCATGCAATGTTTTATATAGGTGGATCTCAATCAATTCCATGAAGATGATGCGTTATCTCTCATAGTAAAGTTTACTGAACTACATATGCATACACTTAATAGGGCATTTCTTCATAATTGTGTATAATTTCTTGTTGCACCTTTATTATATTTTTATTTGCACTCCTTTATTGTGGTTGAAAGAGTATATAGTAGTTGTTTAGCACTCACACAGGGTTACATGATTTTCATAGCAGTATTACTACAGGTGGTAATGGTGGTATCTCGGTTATATTGCCAAACCGCGATATTCTGATGAAACAATGCCAGTGTACATGTTGTCAAAAATTCTTGAAAACTATTATAATTACCATAATGTTTTTCATAAATACTGTATATCCATATACTCATAACTAGTAACCCACTGGCTGGATGTCACACCACTGCCATTGTAGCTCCAGGAAAGGGAAGTATCCAGATCCAGGAAAGATCCAGATTGTAGATCCAGAGAATGATCTACAGAGGGTATGTTATTCCTCTTGAAGGTTTTTAAAGATCAAGAATGATAGAGCAGTTTACTCTAATAGAGAAGTAAAGTATTCTCCAATAGAGCATTCATGCAAATATGAAAGTATTGACAAATTTGTGAAAATGATAAGGAATTTATGGAAATGATGTAAAGTGCTGGATTTTTATTGAGGAAGGTTCTACAGCAGACATTGTAGCATTATACTAGCAATTTCCAACCAACCAATTTTCACACATATTTTTGCTACTTAAATTACACACTTTCAATAAATGTTTCACAAGCTGCCGTTCCAGTTAATAGTAGTCAGTGCTTCGTACTTCGTAATGCACTTTACTGGATTAAAATCTATGCGGTATTTATTGAAATATGTCAAATCAAAGTTTGAGAAATAAAAATCCCCATAGGAATCCCATACAAATAATTGCGTACGTAATTCTAATTGGAAGAATACGGCACCGGTGATAGCCAAAGTTTCCGCGTGAATCTGTGGCAGATGAGGACGAAGAAAGTGTTCCTGGGCAAACTGTATATGCTGATATATTTTTTTAACAATTAAGTTAGATATATTAAATACAAAATTCTAACTAGCTTAACTACCAAACTAAGTACTTTAACTACATAACTAGCTACCTTAACTACAAAACAACCTTAATTAATAACTTAGTTCAACAAGTCTATGCCATCTTCTGGGCATAAGCAGGGGCGGATCCAGGGGGGGGCTGAAGCCCCCCCTTCATATTTAGGCTTTACTTGATCAATATAGTTTTAGCATAATTATATGATCACTAATAACACAAATACTCATAAAACCACCTTATAAACATCTTTCCAAGGTATTATCAGTGGATTTATGCTAAAGTTTATGCAAAAAGGACCTGGATCAGCATTGGAGGTGTACAAGATCGAGATACTCTAATAGAGCAGTCAGCTAACTACTCTAATAGAACATTCACAGGAAACATGTAGTTGGTTCTGTTATGGAATTTTACAAATCTGCCTGCACCTATACATACAATGAAGTGCATTGGTCTGTTTAAAGGGCTTCATTCATCTACTTGTGTAGTTAATATGTATGGCAATACTTAATTCAGGTAGCTACACAATTTCCATTGAAAATGCTCTCAGATTCAATCTTGTGTTGTTCAAGTTTCAAAATTTTCCACTTTCAACATTCTTATTGTAACATGCACCTATTCAGTGTTGTGCAATTGTGAGAGGGGTGCATCATGTACTTGGTTGTCTGTACCTACCCAAACGTTTCCATTAGCAAAATGCTTCAGAGAGCCATACTTATAATCTAAAGGCAGTATATAAAGTATCTACAGGTATGAATTTTATGTGGAAATATCTTCAAATTGCAATATTTTAGCATCTATTTTTCAAAAATTTCCTGGGGGGCCATGGCCCCCAGACCCCCCTAGTTCCAGCATGCTTTGCATGCTGGGAAGTGTGCACACACCTCTACCCAAGAGATTAATACCTTGAGTTAGCCCCCCCCCCTTTTATAAATCCTAGATCCGCCCCTGATAAGCCATAATGCCTCAGGATCATTTTGGCATTATATCGCCAGAGAGTAACTGACAAGCGCTGAAGCAATTGTTTCCTTGCAAACTGTCTGGGAATACCACTTTTACAGTGGTATGGTCGGCAATCGTGGATAAGGTTGATAAAGCAAAGGGTGTCCAAACACCAAACGACTCGCAATCCAGGGGAAAAAATTCACCACCATGGTTATTAACGGTTTCCAAATAATGGTCATCCTTAGCCTCCTCACCGGCAGCAGCAGCTACCCCAGCCTTAGATGCAGCAGCGGAAATAAAGGAAGGCTGAGTTGTGCACCTGACAGAGAGGTCAAAGTAAGCAGGACGGCCTAGAGTAAAATCAGGATGGTAAATGTCCCCAGGACGAGATTGATCAGAGGCAATGCTTTGCTCACGGAGAACACCAGGGTGATCTTGCAGTAGAGCATGATGTACTATAGAATCAAGAGCATCATGGCGTTGGATACATAGTGGGCCATGAGAGCAACCAAGAAGATGGTCACCAAACTGATCTATGACAGACAAACACGTACAAAGTGGTAACAATGGGAAAAGAGAAACACCCAACCATAAATGGACAGCGATAACAAACTCATGTGGAGAAAAGGCCAAACCCAATGTTGGTTGAGGGATGGCCTTCAGCCAGCCACTGCTGACACCAGAGGAGTGAGCAACAGCACGTAAATGAGCCTGGTCACGGATTGTGGAGGTGTCGAAAATGCTTGCAAATAATTGATCATCAAGGGAAGCCTGTAAGTCATTTTGGGAAGATAAGTTAGAAGGCAAGATGGATAGACTTTGGAAATAGGAGATAGCACAATTTTCACCTGGAAAAAAGGAAGTCACATCAAAATTTGGTGCTAAACGGGACACCAAAAACCGGGCTGAATTACAGGAAGCCAAAAAGGCTGGATGTGAAGAGCGTTGGGACTCACGCAAACCCAAGCCTCCTAAACAGAATGGCAAAGTAGCTTGAGACCAAGCATTATCAGAGATGCTACAGCACAAAATTCTACTAAGACAGTTGCGTAGGTTAGAGTCAAACACAGATGGAAAGCAGCCTAAGGATGAAGAAGGGACACAGCGCAATATGTGAGTGATCTTACAAACACTGACACAGCTCCTAAGCAAATTCAATTCAATTTGAGGATCTCCAAGTTCTGCAAGCTTATCCTGAATAGATGCAGTTTGTTCAAGTTTACTAGACAAAAAAGAATCAAAAAAAGTAGGTGGTCCCCACACAGGAGACCCTAAAAGCTCCAAACCACTGCTTTCAGGATTAATTCGTTTTATTGCTTGAGAAAATTCAGGGAAAGAGCTATCTCCAGAAGGCCAATACAACTCACATTTGGATAGATTGATATGCAAGCCAAAACTTGGCCCAGACTGAGTAAAGCATGATAGTAAAGCAAGGAGAGAAGACCTAGACCCAATAAAAGTGCCATCATCTAAATACCACAAACTTAGGAGACAATTTTCACTAAGAGGATTGGAACCAAGAAACTGAAGCAAAACTGATGAGAATAACAGAGGACCAAGTGGATCACCCTGCTGTACACCAGTGGAAGCAAGAATACGATGGTGGCCAAAACGTAATTCTGCAGGCTGGTTATAACACCAGTACACCCAACGAGATATTTCAGGAAAATCCTTATAAACACGGGTGAGAAAAGCAGTGCGGCTGCATTCATTAAAAGCATTTTTCATATCTATCTTCAGAAGAGCTAGTGATTCATCACCACCCAACTGAGATAGAGCATGACGGACAGCATGAATAGCCCCTTCCAAGCCACCCGGAATGCCAACTCCAACTTGGCCATGAGGAAGGAAGACATCTGGAAGAAACGGACGAACAAAGTGACAGCACAACCGACTGGCAAGGCGACAAAGGACTTCACCAACAGCAATAGGCCGAACACCCCCTGTCTTTTTCAGAAGAGCTGTTAAAGGGGCACCACACAGCCAGGGAGCTAGCAGAGGAGATGCTTTACCAGATAACAAGAAGTTCATAAACCTAGTGAGAGCATGAAGACAGTCCTCAGCAGATGAAGTAGTATGTCCACTGACTGCGTCAAGAATATGCTGAGCACGCAAACCAGAAGCACCAGGACTGATACTCCTAGGGAACCCTTTCAAGCACATGAGCACAGCTGATTCATCAACAACCAAAGAAGCTGACTCAGGAGCAGAACAGGAAGGAGGATCAGAAGTTGGGTGGCGTTCGAGCAGCTCTTGAAAAGCGCAATCATCATTCTTATCAGCTACACCAGTAGAAGTGAGTGACTGAACAGCATTACTATATCGTCCTTCACGTGCCCAAAACAGAGCTCGAGAAACATTGTATGATTTAGTCTGAGGACCACTGGTGGATTTGCGGACACAAAGATCATCTTGTAAAGACTTCCATAGAGTGTACAATCCATCAGAGTGAGACCAAACATGTAGGCGTTCCATCAACATAGAAGCTAATACAAACGATGACGGCATTGACGGAATGGTGGCATACGCAACACAACTTTAGCAAACAAGAAAAGATGCACAAAGCCCCAAAGTGAGGAAGTTGCATTGCGAAGTTCAGTTGACAAGACTTTTGCAAGCAATGGACGAACACTACGGGGGATGTGCACAACTGTAGAAACTGGGCAAACCATGACAGCTTCCATTAGCACTGTGAGGCCCCCTGATTCTAGATTGGGTGGGCCAATAAATGAGCAAGCTGAAGCAGAATGAAGGGCTAACTCTAAAGGATCACTGGGTATGTTGGTGGAGGTAACCAAAGGAGGTGATGGAGAACTAGGAGGAAGCTGGATACTAAACACAGCAGGTAGGTCAGAAGCTGAAACCAAAGGAGCATTACAGTGTTGGCCAGGCTTAAGGAGGCGTCGACATCCTGTCTTACGATAACGATCATGAGAGGCCCAACGGCAGGAAGGAACTGAGCAAATAAGACGGTTGCATTTGGCAAAGAAAGCAGCAGGTGGAAAAACCGCTCTAGAAATGTGCACAGAATTGATGTGTTGCCACAATAGAGAACAAGAAGAGCAAGACTTAGTACAGATGGGACAGGTTAGAACGGAAGAACACTCCGGCATGGCTGAGGTATCCACAGTCACCGATGAGGAGGGGGCCGGAGTGACAACATCAGGACTTGCTGGAGCGCCAACATCAGGACTAGCTGTGGAAGTAACTATAGGATCAAGACTTGCAGGAGTGGTAACAACATCACCAAAACTTGCTGTGGGAGGAACAATGGGATCAAAACTTGCTGTAGTAGCAACAATAACAGGACTTGCTGAAGTAAAAGTATCAGGACTTGCTGGAACAGTGACAGACACATCAGGACTTGCTGGAACAGATACATCAAGACTTGCTGGAACAGTAACAAATACATCAGGACTTGCTGGAACAGTGACAGATGGGCTTGCTGGAACAGTGACAGATACATCAGGATTTGCTGGAACAGAAACAAATACATCAAGACTTGCTGGAACAGTGACAGGTGGGCTTGCTGGAACAGTGACAGATACATCAGGACTTGCTGGAGCAGGAACAAATACATCAGGATTTGCTGCAGCAGTGACAGATACATCAGGACTTGCTGGAACAGGGACAGGTACTTCAGGACTTGCTGGAACAGTGACAGATACAACAGGACTTGCTGGAACAGTGACAGATACAACAGGACTTGCTGGAACAGTAACACATTTATCAGGAACTGCTGGACAAGGCACAACTTTAACGGGATTTATCGAAGTGACGATTGAGCCATTGCCAGCCAAAGAAACCGCAGACACCGACAAAGACTGATGATTTGCTGAATCAGCGATACTCGAGCCGAGACTCGAGCTACACAATGGCGGATCCGAAACAACAAAACGAACTTCTTTTTTACCATATTGATTCACCACACCCTGAAGAAACTCACCAATGGGTTTCCCAGCGTAACGAATGGTTCTCTTCCAGTTCTTGGACGAAGAACGCCCAGCACGACGCTCAAAATCACAAGGAGTCATATTATAAAACGAACCGTTCGAAGTAAACGAAATACAACGGCTAGAACCATCCTTAAGCTTATCAGGAAACAGTTTGGCCGGTAAGGAACCACATATAACGTCAATAGGATGGTCGGGAGAGAGAGCAGATTTCTGCACTACAACTGCCATGTACTGTACGTAACAATTGCTGATTTCGATTATTTTTGATTGGAGGATGATTGACGTTGGATTACGACGAAAATATGGCCCTTTTAAAGGTAAATCGCCATCTAGCAGTGTTCAGAATTCAGCATTACAATCACCCTGGACTTCAAGGCATCCCCCTGCATCGATGCAAGTAGCTATAGTTTGAAGGTGAGCAGTTTGTTGTCTTGCGCGGAATTGCAATATAAGGTTCAAGGTTGAGCATAATCTCTTCAAAAGTGGAGACTGGCATGTGATACCAGCCTTACATTTTTTTTTTTATTTATTTTTTTTTTTTTTTATTTATTTATTTTTTTTTTGGCCCCACACTTACCTGATGTTATATTCTGGTGTATTTACTGCTGTTTTGATCCATTTTATGGCAGCTTCAGTGATTGTAATTTTGGTCAGAAACTATTTATAATTTCTCTTTGTAGTATATAGTGATGTCATTGTGTAATATAATAACTATTATCCTTAGTGCTTACAATGTGACAAATAAAGCTGAACAATGTCCAAACAAATCTATTTTAATAATAATGTTGCTCGTACATTTTGTTATATGATTGTCATGTTTCCAAAGTATTTGTTAATTGTGATGCCATTACTTACCATGTTATATAATATTACTGATTTTTCTAGTTAGTTATCCTTGAAAATGCATTAGGTACCTGTGTATACTTAGTATTACACAATACACACAGTTTTATTTGTGAATCACTTGCTTTATTCATTTAACATTCTGAGTGGTCAGTCTACAAAGAAGTGGTCACTCTTGAGAGGTTTTACCTAGCTCATATGCTGTTCTCCATAAAATAGCTTATGTGGTGAAAATTTCATGTCATTATTAATTTTCTATCAAGATTTATGAAACTTTGAATATTGTGTTTGGTGCCATGCGATATATGTAAAAAGCATTGAAAATACTGTACACAAAAATCGTCACACTGTCAACTTCTTTTGCTTATATCTTTTGATAGGAACCACCAATTGAGGTGGGGTTTGTACTAAAATGACCCTGAAAAATAGCACAATATTTGTCATACCAATTAGCTGGAAATCTCTAATTATACAAAGGTGAGTATGAGCCGGCGTTGAAACCGGGTCAGACCTTGGATCACGTGAGAAACGAAATTGTTCGTTTGACGACGTGGAAACTTATAAACGCTATCGCGTAGCTTTTTTGTGAGCCACGCCCACTTATCGCGTTACAAACATACGCTCAACCACGCCCATTTATTATTAAGTGCACTATGTAGCACGAAACTGAGGGTATCTATGGTGAGGGGTAGCTATTGTTAGTAGGTGATGACCTTTTTTTTTTTTTTTTTTTGGTCTTCAACCTACAGCTAGGCTGAAGTTGCAATTCTAAAAGTCTGGATCCGCCCCTGTTTACTCAACACGAATCGAACGCTCAAAACGTAGTCTCGCTCGCTCGAGACCAGCCGAAACGTAGCTCTTATCGCACGCCTCGGCTTTAATTAATCCGGGTCAGTGGATCATCCGGGTCAGCAGTAGTGACCCGGTTTCAATGCTGGTATGAGCTTCTGTTGCTAGTCTGCAGCTTTTTAGTCAGCATAGGAATAGATAGACCTCCTATTTGTATATGGGTGCACAAAATTCATCCTCACTACACTTAGTTGTGTATAGCAAAATTGAATGTTTTTCATAAAATCAATTCAAAATCCATCTGATCATTTCAACATCCAGACCTTCATCAAATTCTGTCATCATTCTACTAGGTCTTCTTCCAGTAACAAACTTGAACATGTTTTTACATCATCTAATCAACAAAAAAACTTCTACTTCAACAGACTTCCTCGAACCTTCAACAGCTTACCAGTAATTGACCTAACTCAACCCTTTTTTACCATTAAATTTCAACTAACTAAAATCCTATGGCAGCATTTTACAAGAAACTTTGATCCAGACAACCAGCATAGTTTCCATTTTACATGTCCTTGTAGCATCTGCTCCAAACATCCCAAGCCACCTAACTTTGATACATTTAGCAGTTCATTGTAATTATATAATTAATGATAAGTACTTAATTTAAGTTATGGGATCTGGTACTTACCAGATTACCTTTAGTGCAATTGTATATAAACTCACTTCTATTGTTGTACAACCATGTACACCTGTAACATTGCACTATAAAGCTAATAATTGAATTGAATTGATTGAATTGAAGTCTCTGTGTCTCCATGCATATTTCAATGAATGGATGTCGTGTATATGTTATTTTGCAAATCCATTCATGCTGCTGCAAGTTATGTCAGTTGTGTAGGCAGGTGTAATTGATGGTAGAACACCTGTCAAAATATGAAAAGAATATCATGATAATTAGTAATAGTGATATTTTTGATATATCATGATAGTAAAAAAAATTAATTTTAATACCACCCAGTCCTAGTAATATTACAAAATTATATAGTTGGATACATGATTGTTATTTAGTTATACTCTACATGCAATAAACCAATCAACTGTATCATGTTTACACATATCTACAATGTATCCAAGATGTGAGTTTTCTAGTGAGCAAAATCATTTTAATTTATATATGTGAATATTGAGATAAGAAAAACTATCAAAATAAGTAATGGAAAATATGGTTGCTCTACCATGCATTATGTTAACTTGAAATCTTGTGCAGTGAAACATGTTAATTCTAGTCAACTGTGGGCAAAAAATTTCCAATGTCATGTTCACTGATTTACACAATTGACAAATTCGAGGATTTTTTTACAGTATAGTCAGTTTAGACAAGTGACCTTATACCATAAGCTAATTAGACAGGTTTTACTGGATGAAGAAGACCAAAGTACCATGCTACTAGGTACATGCCAATTATGCTGGTGTGATTTAGAGCACATGCAAGTATAGTGCTAGCATGATAGGCAGAAAATACTGGGAAGTCCTTGACTGCAAAAGATATGAAAAAGTTACCATACTCAATCTAACTCTAATAGACTATTTGACACACTTCAGGAAACTCACCAGGGGAAAGTTGAATTTAGATACCAAACTGTAAACAAAAACATGTCTGGCTGCAGAATCATACAGAAGTTCTTGTTATTTTTTGACAGCTTTACTCTAACTTTCAGTTTGTATTAGGTATGATCTAGCTAGAAGTGCACAATGGCTTTAAGATAGGATACTAAACAGGTATTCAAGTGTATAGCTACTGGTACATTGTTCTGGTATTCTCAGGAAATATTTCGAAGCCATTCATTGGAGAATAAACAAACAGGGTCCTGAGTATGTAAACAGTATGCATGCAGTGTAGTACATGTACGTACACACGTGAACCTGTGGTCAGGTAAGGTATTTGTACTTGGTACTGTCAAGGGTATTAAATGAAATAATCTGGTTTGAAAGTATTACTGCTTATGTAGACAGATGAAATATGTACACTTGTACATTAGACTAGAATTATACACTAAAGTTAAAGAAGGTGTTCAAAAATGCACTCTACAAATTAAATTGATGCCGCAATACAATAATATATTGTGATATAAAATTCTGTGAGATACATGGTGTTTCATAGTTTAAGTAGTTGTGACCTTGAAAAATCTGACTACAATTCTACTCTAATGTGGAATGAAATTAAATAAACATTATTGAAGTTGCTATTGTTCTGGCAGCCGGAAATATTTGTCAGGGCTATTGTTCTGGTATTCCACTAGATTTCTCTCACTATATATCAAGCACACTAGTTGTATGCTATGCCCCGAGTATTCAACTTTAGGGCACACGTCTAGTGAGTATTCGACTTTAGGGGGCACGTGTCTAGTAGGTTGCCCCAAGCATTCAACTTTAGGGGATGCAAAAAGTAGTATTAGCATTAGGGTAGGGTTCAGCTTTGGTTTCTTCTTCACCTTTGTCTTCAATATATATAGTAGTTACTCCACTCAGAGAGATAAGACTACCCACTGCATTGAGTAGGGACTTTGGTGTTGTACACTACATTTTTTGGCCTTCCATGTGTATCCATGGTTTCATCTTTGTTGTTCTACCTTGTAACTGTATCAGTACAATTAGAAAAAAATGCAATAAGGGTTAAACTTTTAGCATTGTCACCAGACCTTTAGTGAGTAGGGTCTGGGCACAAGACTACATCATGATTATTGAATATCTATATCAAGTTCACAGTTTCATGTATGAAAATTGTCTACAGATAATAGCCTTGCTATACACTTAATTATAACTAGTCATACATGTCTTTCTAGGAAAAACCAATTAACAAAACACATCAGATAAGCCACTACTCAGATTTGGACACTGATGAAGTATTGTGGCTGACAAGAAACCTAACAGTATCAATATTTTTTTTGGTGCAACACATAACCACTTTCACATATCAAGACACACGGTAGTGTGTTGTGCGGCCCAAGAAGCCGGCGTGCCACCCGTGAGTATATTAACAGAAAGAAAGAAAACGCAATTTTCACACCTATGTAGCTCTGTGATCCCTTATCTGATTGGAACCAAATTTGCTAGAGAGGTGCCGGCCAGCAAGCGATTTTCTTCAAATTTTGTGTGCCAGTCTACACACCAAATTTGAAGAAAATTGCTCCAGCCATTTCCGAGATACGAGCGAACAAAATTTCGTTTTAATTTCTTCGTTTTTTTCTTCTTCTACTTCTTCATTTCGCACACTTCGCAAAATCCGCCATAAAACACGAATGCGTGCTCGGATCGGGCTGAAATTTGGCACACTTAAAGGGCTCATTAAGGCGGATCTCAGTACCAAGTTTGGTAGGAATATTAATCACTGACAATGTTGTTGTTGATTCCACAACTTATTCAGTTAGAGATGTCCTTAAGTCTAAGCATCCTTCTGCACAGCCTTTACATGTGAACTGTTTACTGCCTGATTGGGCTAATCCACCTGTCATCCATCCTGTAATATTTGACCCTTTAGATGGCTGTGTCATTCGTTCTGCTGCACTCCGGACCACGGGTGCGGCTGGTCCATCTGGTGTGGATGCTCGCTGTTGGAGACGTCTCTGCACTGGTTTCCACTCAGCCTCAAGTGAGTTGTGTGCTGCTTTGGCTTTGTTTGCTAGACGTATCTGTACTTCATTTATCTCCCCAGAAATTCTTTCCCCTTTTGTGGCTTGTAGGTTGATTGCTTTAGACAAGAGGCCAGGAGTGAGGCCTATTGGAGTTTGTAAAGTTGTGAGGAGAATTGTGGCCAAGGCAGTCCTTTCCGTTATCAGAGAGGACATCCAGATTGCGGCTGGTCCTCTGCAAATGTGTGCCGGTCAAATGGCGGGTGTGGAGGCTGCTGTTCATTCAGTACGTGAGCTTTTTGGTAATGAGGATTGTGATGCTGTTTTACTTGTGGATGCAAGTAATGCTTTTAACTCGTTGAACAGGATAGTTGCTTTACACAACATTAGACAGCTCTGCCCACCCTTTGCTCCAATCTTGATTAATATTTACCAGTCTCCAGCTAGTTTATTCATTTCAGGTGATGTAATAGTGTCGGAAGAGGGAACTACCCAAGGGGATCCGTTGGCCATGCCCTTTTATGCTTTGGCCACAATTCCACTTCTGGGGTGTCTCCCTTCGGGAGTGGAGCAGGTTTGGTATGCTGATGACGCTTGTGCTTGTGGGAAGTTGACTGTTTTGCGTAAGTGGTGGGACTGTTTGTGTGAAATTGGCCCTTCGTTTGGGTACTTTGTTAACGCGACCAAAACTTGGCTTATCATCAAGGACATTTGCAGCAGGATGCTGCTTCAGTCTTCAGTGGTTCTGGAATTAGAATATCTATGGAGGGCCGCCCTTATTTGGGGGCTGCTATTGGGTCTGATAGTTATGTGAATAGTTTTGTTGTTGAGAAGGTTAAGGGCTGGTCTGCAGAGGTTAAGAGGTTATCAAGATTTGCGGAGAGTCAGCCCCATGCTGCATACTGTGCCTTCACCCATGGTCTATCTAGTCGTTGGCTGTTTGTTTTTTGAACAGTTCCTTGTGTGTGATGCTTTTCAGCCACTTGAAGATATGATTCGCCAAGTATTTATTCCTACTTTAACTGGCTGTTCACCGCCCAGTGATAGTTCACGGCTCCTGTTTGCCCTTCCTGCTCGGTGGGGTGGCCTGGGTATTTTTGTCCCCACAAGAAGATGTGTTAGTGAGTTGGCTGCATCTCGTGATGTCACGGAACCTCTTAGCCAATGTATGATTTGAGTTTTGTTGCCTCTCAGCAGGCCAGAAAGGCCCTTTTAAGGAAAGCCAAATCTGAACACTGTTCTACACAATTTGCTGAGCTATACCAACAGCTTGGGCCTTCCTTGAGGCGTGCGATGGACTTGGCTACTGTTAGAGGTGCTTCAAGCTGGCTCACCACCTTACCTTTGAGTGAGCATGGTTTCACTCTCCATAGATCTGCTTTCCAGGATGCTTTGGCTTTGAGGTATGGTTGGTCCCCACTTCGTCCTCCTTCCCTTTGTGCTTGCGGAACCTCCTTTTCTGTTGAGCATGCTTTGTCCTGTCCCAAAGGGGGTTTACCTTCCTTGCGTCATAACGAGATTAGGGACCTTACTGCTACCCTTCTCACTGAGGTTTGCTCCCAGGTGTGTGTTGAGCCAGAGTTACAGCCGGTTCAGCATTCTGATGAGTTCCCTCTTGCCACCTCTAATACTCAGGATTCGGCTCGCTTGGATGTTGCTGTAAACGGTTTCTGGGGTGGTCGTTCGGAGAGATGTTTCATTGATGTCCGTGTTTTTAACCCTTTTGCTCCTTCTAATAGTTCCTCCTCTCTGTCGTCCACCTTTAGGAAGCATGAAAAGATTAAGCATCGTGCTTATGGTCAGCGGGTTCGAGAAGTGGAGCATGCCACTTTCACTCCACTGAATTGTTTTGGCTGCCACTGGCGGTTTAGCCCATGAGGCTACTGTTTTTTATAAGCGACTTGCTTCTCTTCTGGCCACAAAGTGGGGAGATGATTATTCTGTGGTTCTGGGTTGGCTGCGTTGTTGCCTGAGCTTTTCGTTGTTGCGCTAGGCAATTCAGTGTATTCGTGGGGCACGGTCTTCTATTGGTGTTTACACCAGGACTCCACAGTCAGTGGACTTAGTGACTGTGGAATCCCATTTGTCTGCTTAATTTTGTTCAGTTGTCCAGCACTTGCAATCTGTGCTGGTGGTGGTAGGAAAGGGCAGTCCATCAAGCCCGGGAAAAAAAAAAGAAAAAAAAATGAACATTCACGGAGTTATAACCGATTATTTGCGTAAAATAAGGTCGAAGGTCTGTCACTCCCACAGGGTAAACGCCTTTGAGGAATCAGTTGAAAATTGCTATGTAGATGGAGCAACCATCGTAGGAGTGCCTTTTTGTGGTTTGAAAGGAATCGGGATAAAGACCACGGAGATATGACACAAAACCCGACCTGTGTCAAAATTACGCGATCGATTTTTATGAATAAAAAAGCTATTAGTTTTCGTGTCTATCAGGCAAACCGCTTAGAGCAATGAGCTGAAAATCAGTATGCAGCTGGAATAATCATCATAGAAAGTCCTTGCAGTAGTACAGAAGAATCGGATTACAAACCACTGAGTTATGATCCGAAAGGCAACTACGTGTAGCAAATGCGAGATCGAGATACTCTAATAGAACAGTCACCCTAATAAAGCATTCAGCTGCATTTATAATTTACTCAATTATATTACATTGCAAGTTATTCTGTAGGGAATTCAGCTACAAACAAGTCACCCTGTAGTCAGATCAGCCAGAAGAAGGTACCTAATAGAGAGTTCAGCTACAAAGAAACCATCATGTAGAGAGTTCAGCTCAAACAAATTGCCCTGTAGAGAGATCAGCTAGAAGAAGTTACCTTGTAGAGAGTTCAGTTACAAAGAAACAATCATGCAAAGTGTTCAGCTGCAAACAAATGCAAATCACCCAGTAGAAAGTTCCGCTATGAACAGATCACACTGTAGAGAGTTCAGTTAGAAACAAGTCATCTTGTAGAGAGATCAGCTAGAAGAAGTCACCTTGTAGAGAGTTCAGCTACAAAGAAACCACCATGTAGAGAGTTCGGCTGCAAACAAATCACCCTGTAGAAAGATCAGCTAGAAGAAGTTACCTTGTAGAGAGTTCAGCTACAAAGAAACCACCATGTAGAGAGTTCAGCTGCAAACAAATCACCTGTAGAGAGTTCAGCTAGAAACAAGTCACCCTGTACAGAGATCAGCTAGAAACAAGTCACCCTGTAGAGAATTCAGCTACAAACAAATCACGCTGTAGAAAGATCAGCTAGAAGAAGTTACCTTGTAGAGAGTTCAGCTAGAAACAAATCACCCTGTAGAGAGATCAGCTAGAAACAAGTCACCCTGTAGAGAGTTCAGCTAGAAGAAGTTACATTGTAGATAGTTCAGCTACAAAGAAACTACCATGTAGAGAGTTCAGCTGCAAACAAATCGCCCTGTAGAAAATTTTTTTTCAGCTACAAACAAACCACCCTGTAAAGAGTTCAGCTGGCTTTGGGGGTATACAAATACAAAAAGAAGTGAAATCTAATCCAAAACAGCCAAGCTGTAAAAAAAATGCGGCCCTCAGACAGGCTATGGTGAAAAATGATGTGAAATCCAAGGTGGCGGCCAAGAAATGGCTGTGATGGTAGGTTAATGGTGAAAATTTCAATAATGACAATTCAGGTGAATTTTGTGCCAAGACTAAGCGGCACCAAATTCACCTGAACTGTCGTTATTAAAATATTTACATAAAACACGAATGCGTACTCGGATAGGGCTGAAATTTGGCACACTTGAAGGGCTCATTAGGCCACTCCAAGTCATACCTTAGTTTCTGGTCACTTCCAAGCCTACAAATGGATGCGGGCGGGCGGATGATCAGGACTTCAGGACTATAGACTCTACTGTGACAATATACTGTATGGTATTATTATTTGCTCAATTTAGCAAATTCATGTTGATTTTATACTTAACCAACAACATAAGTAGTTGTGCTTCGGCAAAAAATGCACTAGGAAAGTTGTTGATGGATCATGGCTAGCTATACACTGATGTATAGCATTTAAGTATATATTTATTTATTTATTTAGAATATACGTACTATAGGAAATGTTTTGCTCATGTAGCTACTTATGCTTTCCAAGTGAAATAAATGTCTCATTAGCTTGTCAGGAAAGTATTACTATGACTTATAGCTAAGTTGTTCAAATGATCATGATACACAATGAAATTTAACTTCTATTTACACATAAGAAATTCTTCATTCAAATGTAAAGTCTTAGCCCACTAGCTATGTGTTTCCAGCCTTCTATTCAGTAACCTTGAGAAAAGTAACTGTCAAAGTTTTGAGTCATTGAGTGCTCCAGACTACTGTTTTTTAGTGATCATCTGGGAATGTTTAAACTATAAGGGTTTCTACTTGCCAATCTAATTTTAGTTATGGAAAAGTTTAAGTTTAAGCTCACCGAATGTTGCCGGCTTTCCATACCCCTGTAGTGTTCAGTGATAAGGAATTAGACTAATCATTAGAGGACTACATTTGAATTATAAAGTTAAAGCTATGGCCCATCTGCATGGACTAGTAGTTAATGCTACTGAAATTACTTTGGTTACAGAAGCTTTAGTAACAGTTATAATCTGAACAGCTATATAATCAAGGACAAAACTAGCTATAGTTAGAAACATTTTATTAGTGTGGCATATATACCTAATATATACCTAATATTAGAGTTAAGAGTAGTGTGACTGCTCTATTGGAATCCCTGAATGCTCTATTAGAGTATATCGATCTTTTGCAGTAAAAAATAAGTGTCTTGCTGGGTCACGTGCACTTAAGCACCTGTAATATTAATAATAGTCCTCATAAACTAGGGTTTCAGGTTTACCATGCGGGCGGGTGACCAGAAACTAAGGTTTGACTTGGTGTGGCCTTAAGGCGGATCTCAGTACCAACTTTGGTAGGAATCCGATGAACATACACGGAGTTATGACCGATTATGTGCGTAAAATAAGGTCGAAGGTCTGTCACGCCTACAAGGTAAAGCCCTTGGAGGAATGAGTTGAGCATTTATATGTAGATGGAGTAACCATCGTAGGAGTGCCTTTTTGTGGTTTGAAAGGAATTGAGATAAAGACCATGGAGATATGACACAAAACCCAACCCGTGTCAAAATTACGCGATCGATTTTTATGAATAAAAAACTGTTAGTTTTCACATCTACCAGGCAAACCGCTTAGAGCAATGAGCTGAAAATCAGTGTGTAGCTGGAATAATCATCATAGAAAGTCCTTTCAGTAGTACAGAAGAATCGGAATACAAACGACTGAGTTATGATTCGAAAGGCAACTACGTGTAGCAAATGTGAGATCGAGATACTCTAATAGAACAGTCACCCTAATAGAGCATTCAGCTACGTTTATAACTTACTCCATTACAGAATTATATTACATTGCAGAATATTCTGTACGGAATTCAGCTACAAACAGTTAATCTGATAGACAATTCAACTACATGCAAGTCACCCTGTAGAAAGTTCATCTAGAAACAAGTCACCCTGTATCAGTTAGATGAAGTCACCTTGTAGAGAGTTCAGCTACAAAGAAACCATCATGTAGAGAGTTCAGCTGCAAACAAATCACCCTGTAAAGAACTCAGCTACAAACAAACATGCCCTGTAAAAAGATCAGCTAGAAGAAGTTACCTTGTAGAGAGTTCAACTACAAAGAAACCACCATGTAGAGAGTTAAGCTGCAAACAAATCACCCAGTAGAAAGTTCAGCTATGAACAGATCACCCTGTTGAGAGTTCAGTTAGAAACAAGTCATCCTGTAGAGAGATCAGCTAGAAGTATCACCTTGTAGAAAGTTCAGTTACAAACAAATCACCCTGTAGAGAGATCAGCTAGAAGAAGTCACCTTGTAGAGAGTTCAGCTGCAAACAAATCCCCTGTAGAGAGTTCAGCTAGAAACAAGTCACCCTGTAGAGAGATCAGCTAGAAACAATTCACCCTGTAGAGAGTTCAGCTAGAAGAAGTCACATTGTAGAGAGTTCAGCTACAAAGAAACTACCATGTAGAGAGTTCAGCTGCAAACAAATCACCCTGTAGAGAACTCAGCTACAAACAAATCGCCCTGTAGAAAGATCAGCTAGAAGAAGTTACCTTGTAGGGAGTTCAGCTACGAACAGATCACCCTGTAGAGAGTTCAGCTACAAACAAATCACCCTGTAGAGAGTTCAGTTACAAAGAAACTACCATGTAGAGAGTTCAGCTGCAAAAATATAAATCACTCTGTAGAGAGTTCAGCTAGAAGAAGTCACCTTGTAGAGAGTTCAGCTGCAAATAAATCACCCTGTAGAGAATTCAGCTACAAACAAATCACCCTGTAGAAAGATCAGCTAGAAGAAGTTACCTTGTAGAGAGTTCAGCTACAAAGAAACCACCATGCAGAGAGTTCAGCTGCAAACAAATTACCTGTAGAGAGTTCAGCTAGAAACAAGTCACCCTGTAGAGAGATCAGCTAGAAACAAGTCACCCTGTAGAGAGTTCAGCTAGAAGAAGTCACATTGTAGAGAGTTCAGCTACAAAGAAACTACCATGTAGAGAGTTCAGCTGCAAACAAACACCCTGTAGAGAACTCAGCTACAAACAAATCGCCCTGTAGATAGATCAGCTAGAAGAAATTACCTTGTAGGGAATTCAGCTACAAACAAATCACCCTGTAGAGAGTTCAGCTACAAAGAAATCATCATGTAGAGAGTTCAGCTGCAAACAAATCATCCTGTAGAGAGTTCAGCAATGAAAAGATCACCCTGTAGAGAGTTCAGCTAGAAGAAGTCACCTTTTAAAGAGTTCAGCTACACAGCTACCACCATGTAGAGAGTTCAGCTGCAAAAAAAATCAATCACTCTGTAGAGAGTTCAGCTAGAAGAAGTCACCTTGTAGAGAGTTCAGCTGCAAATAAATCACTCTGTAGAGAATTCAGCTACAAACAAATCACTCAGTAGAAAGATCAGCTAGAAGAAGTTACCTTGTAGAGAATTCAGCTACAAAGAAACCACCATGTAGAGAGTTCAGCTACAAACAAATCACCTGTAGAGAGTTCAGCTAGAAACAAGTCACCCTGTAGAGAGATCAGCTAGAAACAAGTCACCTTGTAGAGAATTCAGCTAGAAGAAGTCACACTGTAGAGAGTTCAGCTACAAAGAAACTACCATGTAGAGAGTTCAGCTGCAAACAAATCACCCTGTAGAAAGTTCAGCTACAAACAAATATGCCCTGTAAAAAGATCAGCTAGAAGAAGTTACCTTGTAGAGAGTTCAGCTACAACGAAACCACCATGTAGAGAGTTCAGCTGCAAACAAATCACCTGTAGAGAGTTCAGCTAGAAACAAGTCACCCTGTAGAGAGATCAGCTAGAAACAAGTCACCTTGTAGAGAGTTCAGCTAGAAGTCACATTGTAGAGAGTTCAGCTACAAAGAAACTACCATGTAGAGAGTTCAGCTGCAAACAAATCACCCTGTAGAAAGTTCAGCTATGAACAGATCACCCTGTTGAGAGTTCAGTTAGAAACAAGTCATCCTGTAGAGAGATCACCTAGAAGTATCACCTTGTAGAGAGTTCAGCTACAAACAAATCACCTGTAGAAAACAAATCACCCTGTAGAGAGATCAGCTAGAAGAAGTCACCTTGTAGAGAGTTCAGCTATAAAGAAACCACCATGTAGAGAATTCAGCTGCAAACAAACACCCTGTAGAGAACTCAGCTACAAACAAATCGCCCTGTAGAAAGATCAGCTAGAATAAGTTACCTTGTAGGGATTTCAGCTACAAAGAAATCACCCTGTAGAGAGTTCAGCTACAAAGAAATCATCATGTAGAAAGTTCAGCTGCAAACAAATCACCCTGTAGAGAGAATCCTGTAAAGAGTTCATCTATGTACAAGCAGATCACCCTGTAGAGAGTTCAGCTACATTTCAAGTCACCCAGTAGAGAGATCAGCTGCAAATTATCCTGTGGGGATTAATTGACATGTAATAAATATATGCTCTCTTTTTATATTATGAACTCTTGATATATGCATTATATATATAATTTGTACATTTACTGATAAAATCAGAATGAGTTAAAGTATTTATAAAATCTGATTCATCTTTTTCTTTTTCCTGTGGTAAAGAAAAATATATAGGTTAAAAAGCCCCAAAGCCGGCCATATTTGGGGTATACAAATACAAAAAGAAGTGAAATCTAATCCAAAACAGCCAAGCTGTAAAAAAAGAGTGCGGCACTGAGAAAGGCTATGGTGAAAAAAGATGTGAAATCTAAGGTGGCGGCCAAGAAATGGCTGTGATGATAGGTTAACGGTAAACATTTTAATAACGACAATTCAGGTGAATTTTGTGCCAAGACCAAGCGGCACCAAATTCACTGAATTGTTGTTATTAAAATTTTTACCATTAACCTACCATCACAGCCATTTCTTGGCCGCCACCTTGGATTTCACATCTTTTTTCACCATAGCCTTTCTCAGGGCCGCATTCTTTTTTTTACAGCTTGGCTGTTTTGGATTAGATAGCAATTCCTGGAATTACAGAACAAAATCCCCATACACAATCATATATGGAGATGGCTTCAGTGCAAGCCACACATATACCAGAAACTGGTAAACAACTCAAATAATTATACTACAATGTGCTTGGTCTGATCCTCTTTTAGTCACTTTCACAAATAACACTACTAAGTTAGTGTTCCACTAAACATACAGTTGCTGATAACCAAGTTCTTTATGGAATACTTGTAGTAGTCTGAGCAATGACGTGTGTGTTTCTGACTGAGTCAACAAGAGAATTTAAATTAATTAATCTTAGTGTAATAGGCTTAGTATTCATAGCGTTGCATTGTATTATTGTGTGATGGTATGTATTCACAGGTGTGTAGTCAGTATCCTACAAAGAGGGTTTCCAACAACAGTTAAATATTCTACATCCACTCTATATTTTCTACATACAAATGTATAAGTAGCCCAGAGGTCAAAAGTCCTCCTTTGCCTTTGTGTGTAGAGATCAGAAGAGCCTTTGGAAATACATGTGTTCAGCCCTCAAAAATTAACCACTGATGTCTCCATGGTTATCAAACTACATAGCAATATGAACAGTTAACTAGAACATATAGTTGACACCAACCTAGAGACAATATGTGACTGGATCTGGTCTTATTGACCATGACAGCACATTTGATTTTTCAGTATGAACACAATCAAATTCACTGTCAAAATCAGCCAGGCTTGAGTGGTCTGCTTTTGCTGGCTGCTTTTCCCAAATCCAGTTGCAAGCTCTTTGACGTAGTATATGTAGTGAAATATTGTTATCATAACAGTGGGAGAAGGGGCTGTGACCATTGTTGAGTTTAACAAGCTATCACACTGACAAATTATGAACTTATCATTTGAAAGGGGATTTATAGGGTCTTAAATACAAACAAGTTTGCCCCCAGCATTGTGGCTTTTGATTTGGGTCTTAATTAAAATGTGCAGTAACAAGTACAGGCTGGTGTGTGCAGACACAATTATACAAACTCATAGTTGTGACATGAATTGCCCATCAACTGTGGCAATGATTAGTGGGTGATATTGTGATAGATAGTTTGAAGTACACTAGCTAGGTTCAGCTATAAACGATTTAGTATGGATGATCCACTTGTGATCTACAAGGAGCCGTTACACATATTTACACTTAAACAATTCTGATAGGTGTGGTGTTTAAACCTTTCTAACAGGCCTATGAGGTATGTAATGTGCCTCATGAATTTTGAAGCCATTCACCTTCTCAATAAAGCTTTTTGCACTCTTGGTCGGCAATAATCTGACCATACATGTACAGAAGTTCCAGAGTCTAACCTCTGAGCCAAGGACCTGGTACGCTTGGCACAGATAGAGAAATTGGAAGGGATAATCCTCCTTCCAAGGGACTTAAGGGATAAGGCCTCATCAGGTTGTCAGACCACATGTAGGCCTTCAAGAAATTATCATCGCTCTCCATAGTGCTTGGGAAGATTCCACTTCGGCTCAGCTTTCCAGAAAGTGTCCAGGTTCTAGTCATCTACAGCTTTGAAGTTTACATGGATTAAATCAACTGCTGCTGATGGCTGCAGTAGATGACCAGAAAGCAAGTAGCCTAAGCGAGATTTAACTGCTGTAGGGCCATTACCATGTATTACATAGTCTTGGATGAATGCCCAATAGTAGTCAGACAAAATTGTCATCCTCGGTGACAGGGTGAGCCAATTGTAGGTCCTTCAAGTAAGGTATCTTGCTGACTTCCATTCACACAGAGTTTTGCAGTGGAGCTGCAAGCTGGGTACCACCAAAACTGAGATAGATAGGACATTCTGGTCTTGTGTGTGCACTGAAATGGTGGATATCTGTAAACATCTAGCAGCAGATACTGGGTTTCCAAAGGAGGACAGTGAGATCCGTTCTGTATGTGTGGCCTTTAGGCAAAGTCTGTCTGCAAGGTCCTAAGTGATGAAGGAGTGCTGTGCACCTTCACCAAAGAGGATGTTTCCTTCAGTACTGAGGGGACCTGCTGAACCAACACACAGGTGTCATTATGAACCAACACAGGTGAGGGGGGAGCTGCAGTGAATGCCGGCACTTGTGTACTATTGCTTGCAGGAAGAGGGGTGGCTGTGTAGTGTCGGTTGATTGAACACTGTTGTTTGTTAGAGAAGGGAGTGAAGGAGGCTTATAATCTGTAGGATGGTACAAGCTGGTATGGTGCTTTTGGGTTGCACCACTTGCAACGTCTATGTGAGGTGCACTCTGAGACCCTATATGGTGTGCCAAACAGTTGTGACACAAGCCTGATTAGGCATGAGGCCATTATGCTCCAAAAATTGAGCATTATGCTTTAGAGTAATGCTCAAAAAATCACCTATTATGCTTTTGAGAATTACCAAAATTATGCCACCATAATTGGCTAATAATGCCAGTTTTTTGCTGTATCAGGCCATTTTCATTGATGGTTAAACTTCAAATAGTCTTGAATTCTTTAGCTGGTTGCTGTATTAGAGTATTCCATTTCAATGTGACTGCTTTATTAGATCAGTGACTGCTCTATTAGAGTTTCTGACTGCTCTCGATCTTTTTTAACGGAATTGTGCAATCTGCAGATCTTCCTACTGTTAAAGCTTATAGTCACTTCAAAATTCTAGAACAATTCTGATTCCCACACATACCTATTATGCCTGAAATTATGCCAGCACAATCGCCACATCCCTAAGCCTGATGCATTTATATACAATAGACACGCATTGCTCACATGTGGTCTTTAATAACAGTGCACTGATTGGCAGTGTGTGTGCCCATACAATAGGTACAGACTGGTACCTTCTTCTCTTGCTGGGCTATAGGTTTTCCAGCTGCTGTATGAAAAGATGCAGCAGTGTTGTAAAGCTCTTTAGAAAAGCCGTTGGAATAATGGCCTACTTCAAGAACTCAAATTTCTTTTAGAATCGAGGTCATGACTTAGCAAAGCCACAGAGTGCTGGTAGTTACTGTCAGTGAGAGGAAAGTTGTCAATGACATGTGCTGTATCACCCGGGAGCTGTGCTGTACCCTAGTCAACCCCTCATTGTTATGCACAGCTGCTTTAAACGAGTCCCAAAATGCTTGAAATTGATCGATGGTTTCTCTGTCCACTTCGGATATCGATAGAGGAGTCACTTAGTCATCAGCATCAGTAATTGTTTAATCTTTGGTAAAAAGCTTCGTGAAAAATGAGCATCCACCATATCTGGAGGCTTGGGCATGCTGAAGGGTGTCCATAGCCATTTTAATCCCTGGTCTGATACAGCACCAAAATGTGATAGATAGTTTGAAGTACACTAGGTTCGGTTATAAACGATTTGGTATGGATGATCCACTCGTGATCTACAAGGAGCCGTTACACGTGTTCACACTTATCATGAAGCACAATAATAGGACATACGTAAACGTGATATACAACATTTCATAATAACAACGATAACTATGATGTCATGATATTGATCGGGGCAAATTTCTATCCTTGGGCTTTTGCTCTTACAAATTGTCAAATCTCCACCTAAGGCCACTTCAAATAAATTTTGCTTCCCATCCTGCCCCCAAGCATATTTGCATGTGGGCGGGGGGACCGTTTCCACATTGTTTGCCCTGGTACAGCTGCAAATTGCACGTAAGCTTGTGCTTTCATCCTTAAGGTAGGTCTGGTTTGATGGCATGCTGACACCCTACAAGATAAATTTTCCTGAGCTTGTGCAGAGAAAATCTCAGATCCCGGTTGTTGTGGCGAGTCCTTTGGTGCGTGCCTAGACTGCATGTTGCTGCCGGGGGATCAAGTCACCACTGGGTCTGGGATTTTTTCTGTATTCTTCAACGTTTAGTTACATGTTTATGACTCCCTATATTCACAGGCTTTAGTCTTCTCACAGGTCCCAAGTGGGGTAGCATTCACAGATAAAACCATTGCTGGTGAGAAGTTGCTCCTTTGGTGCGTGCATGTTGCTGGGGATCAAGTCACCACTGGGTCTGGGATTTTTTTTCTGCATTCTTCAACGTTTTAGTTATATGCTTATGACTCCCTGTATTCACAGGCTTTAGCCTTCTCACAGGTCCCAAGTGGGATAGCATTCACAGATTGTACAGTTGACTATATGCAAGAGAATTCGAAACGGGAAAATAATTACTTTTTTTTTTTAAGCATACGGAAGAACTGCTGACATTGGACACATGTTATTGTAAGCAATTTTTTTAGCAGTGAAAAGAAAATATAAATTGCTCAAACAGTGGGCAGATCTAGAGAGGCAAACTCTGCCCAATCTTCTGATGAAGGAATTGTTAGATGTGTAAGCAGATCGAATGCGGGCCGCGGACGCCGGGAAAAGAACAAATTTATTTCTTGGGGGAGGGTTAAACAGTGATAGATGCATTGTACCGTACACTGCAAATACTCACGCCTGCACCTTAGCCGGCCTTTTGGGCTTTTTTTTTTTTTTTTTTTTTTGGAAGATATAAAGAAAATAAGATTAGAACATACAAATAAACAGTTAAACAATTAAATCAAAAACTGAGTCTCTGATTGCACCAAGGCCACAGGAGCACTTTTGATGTAATGACCTTGTGAAGATCGCGCTCCTCTAATGCACTGCATTGCTGAACGCAGCAAACAAAATGACAATTTACATCTAATCCATCCTAGTACTGTGGCATAAGGGTCATTCCATTTGTCAGACAATAAACTCGCCAATCTCTTGTAAAATACACTGGCTTCATGGCCCATTCCTCCGGAAGCAGAGAACACTAGAGGGGTAAAAGAACTGTGTTCCACTTCACAGATTCGTAACTCATAAGCTCTCTTCTTTGTTATTCTTCTAGAATCAGCTCATTCAGATTGCCATCACTCCACAAAAGCATTCGCTGTTCAAGACAAGATATGTGGTCTTTTGATTTTGAAGTACGTGTTGGCTTCTGAGTCACTAAGGTGCAAAATGTGAAAGCAGCCTTCAAAGCAATAGACTCCAAACTGGATCCCTCCCCAACTGAATGAAAGAGTCTGGCCAGCTCCAGCACAAATTTTTTACCAACATTTCCAGAAGGTATTTTAAAACTGTTGTTTCTCCAGTGAACAACTTCACTATAACTTGCTTCAAGCGAATGACAGAAAGTGTCTGAGTCAACAGATCCCCAGTTAAATACAGAACTAGATGAAGGCTCAAAGTCCGGTAGGGAACAACGTTGGTCTTGAGTAGAACTATCAATGTTATCAGATATTGAAATAGGTAGCGAAGAAACGCAGAGCTCTCAACCTGTCAGTTACCTCAGAGTGATGACTGAATTTAAAATGAGTGAGAAATAAGTATGTAGGAGTGAGACATGCTGGTGAACATCTGACAGTGTACAAAACATACTTAGCTAAGGGGTCTGGTGGCCACGTACCCTGGGAAAAGTTTGTAAAATAGACTATACAGTTTTGAGAGCATCTTAAAATATTATTATTAATGTAGCTAGCTAAGTGATAAAGCAGTAAAAACAACTCACTTGCATGGTACAACTATACTATTTAGCTACATTATGTAACGGCCTTCGTTAAAACCCGGAACGGACCGGACCGGGCGAATTTTTTTTTTGGACGCACTTCTGACTTAGAAAATTTTTCATGTTTTTGTGAACTTACCGTTTTTCTTTGTTTTACGGAAAGCAACATTGTTTGCGGAGAAGGAAAAGGCAGGTGAAAAGGTCTCTGTATTAAGTGTGTTGGTCGTCTTCAAAGATGTTGTGAACAACGGACGAGATGGTCATTTCTTCCTTGTCGCCCGCCTGTCATCTCACAACACTGGTGTGACTCGATCGCTGAAAACTTCTAGGCTATGGGTAAACACCTCGAACAGGCTCTGCCTTCTGTGTACACCCTCCAATTGCCTAAATGGTAAAGTAGATAACAACAACAACTTCGAGTGAAGGCCAAGGTGAAGGCATGAAAGGATAGAAGGATACTTGTAAGAAGGTGTCACAAGTAATAACAACAGTTGGGAACTGAATGTGTACTATGTGACTATTGAGGGCTGTAATGGTAGACTCTGGGTATCTAAATCAGTAAATGTTTATGTTATCTTTACAGCGACCAGAACTGAAGGTCTGCATGCATTTCACTAATTTTACAATATGTAGCTACTCAGTGGATTTGAAAATATTGTTACTTGTGTACTATAGGAATAGTGTTTTTTTTTGCTATAACATCTGTGGAGCTCCATTACAGTGAAACCTTTTATTATTGGACACATCTGTTATCCAGTAGTCTAACACTGTACTGCCTGTTCCATCAATCATCAAGGATGTATCCAGGTTTAGAATACAAGAAACAAGGTTAGGCCCAGAGGATTTAGTGTGGGGCCTTAGGCCACTCCAAATAAATTCTCTGTTTCCTGTCCACCGCTCGCATCTAGTTACTGTCAGCTCCAACTATTCCATTACTCCATATTCTTCCGTTATTTTCCTGTTATTCTTGCATACTGACAGACACAGTAAAAGCCATTTTGAAACAGTGTCAGCAGCGCTATCAAGTCAGCACAAACTTCATGTTTGTGCTATTTTTGCAACTTAAAAAGGAAGAAACAAGCTTATGCGTGCTTTTATGGTTGTACTAGGCAAATAATGGCTTGAAAAGCTGCCAATCGCCCACGTGTAAATATGCTTGAGTCCAGGACGGGAAACAGAGAATTTATTTAGAGTGGCCTTAGCTATATACTTGTATAAGTTAGTGGTGAATATGTAGCAGTTGGTATATTATGGTGAGTAGTGGTGGCAATATTGTGGTAATTCAGTGGCAGCTGGTCCCAACTACTGTGGGCACATCCCCGAATCATTTAACACTAAACCTTGATTGTCAAGCAACCTTGATTATAATTTTAGTTCAGATTTAGCCTTAATAAAATATACATGAGCATCGGGTTATAGAGGTTTCACTGTACTTTTGTTAGCATTTATTACACTTGTTCACAATATTGATGCAACAGCTATTCAACCTTGACCACTACTCAGTATAAAACAATGTTGTTTTTTTATTATGACACTGCTCAAATTCAGCCACTGTTAAAGGTGTGGTGGTGTTTAGCTACGTAAAAAATGATACTTGTATTATGCATGAAGTATATAATTATACTTAAGGCTTGGGACCTAATTAACATGGATGTTATATCATGATGGGTGATCTTTCAACAAAGTCTTAAAATACACATGAGCTATGTTTGGGACCTACTTGAGTTGGTCACTTTAAATGAGATAATCTTATTAATGAGCTTGTCGAGTATACCTTAGCTATGTTTGGGACCTAGCTACTCAACGTGGTCACTGTAATGAAGTAGTCTTATTAATGAGGTCATGCAGTACATCTTTAACTAGAGACATACTTGATATCGTCACTATAATGAGGTGGTCTCAATGAGGTTGTCAAGTACACCTTAACTATGTTTGTTACTCAACGTGAGTATTGCTATATTAAGGTATCACTGTGTATGTATGTACTTGTCGTGTTCACATACTAATTTGGCTTCCATGAACACAAAATCAAACTCATCTTTTGAATTGCTGGCTAAATAGACCACCACATTGGAACTGGAGAGTCTGGTTTCTGCAGCTTTGGCACTTCTATAGCCATGGCTTTGTTGGAAATGATGTTTAGTGAGCTGGAAAACCATGAAGGGCCAGTCGCATATACGCAAGAAGCCAGTACAATACTTATGCATTACTGTAGATGCATACATGAGATAACTTGCCGAGTATGTGTATGAGGTCTACAATATAGTGTACTAGGAAAAGTAAATCCTATCACATTGTTTTAAATAGCTGCTAAAGAGTATACTACATAACTATATAATGTTGTACATAATAATCACTGACTCATAGAATATTCTTAACGTCGATGTAGTAAGTAATATATGTGACTAGATTTGTTAGCTCACATACGTACGTACATGCTTGTGAAATTCTCAGGTATCACATTAAAGTGTTCAGAATGACAAAGCTATGTCCATCTATACCTTCAAATCAACCAGGCTGCTTGAAGACATCTTACGTTTGACAGCCTTGTACAAAGGCAGCTGAATGTATTGCTCAAGTGGAGCAAGGGAAATTATGTATAGGTGTAGCAATCAAGTTACAAGGTAGTATACCAGAATTGCAGGTTGTGCAAACTGGTAGATCCAATCAGATATTGCAAATCAATATATGTGACCAGATTTGCAAAAAGGAGTTTTCCATACACATCCTATTTACCAAACTTGACGATTAATAACTTAAGATTGGAAAAAGATATTGACTTGAAATTTGGTCAGTAGTGAGTACTGACATAGCTTAATCGATGGAGAAAATGTCAGGTTTATATGTTAACTGAACACTAAGTTATGGCCTCCCAAGTTTAGAGAATTGGATGTGTGCGGAAGACCCCTTTTGCAAATCTGGTCACATATGGGCAAAAAAATTTTTTTTAAATCTATAAAAGTAGGACCTCAAGTAAGTATCAACTAATTGGTAGATGTGCAGTATGACCTCAATATCCAGCCAATCATTAATGGTCGTTACAATGATGTTCATCTTATCTTCAAATGTGCAGCTGAACTCAATGTGTATGCACACGTCTCCAATAGCTGACAGTTGATTACATTTTTTTGGTCTCAGCGTTACCCTTACATGTTTGATTATTGGGTGGAAAAGAGATGGATGTGGTGGTTCTTCCTTTGTTGGTCAAATAGCCAGTACAATGATTTGACTTATTCTTGCCAATTATATTGTTAGTCCATATAAATCATCACACCAAGGTCTTCAACAATAATTACATGTGGTCTAAAGTATAGCTGTGTGATTTAAATCTAAATTTTGAGTAGTAAAGTTAAGTAGTTAGGTTACTTTTCTTCAACATAAATAACAATCTGGTTCCATGGTCTGGTCGATGGCTGACCTGTTTTGGGTAGAAAGCCAAAACAGTTATAATTTCATGACCACGGTCAACCTAAGCAAATTACATTCCCAGGCAATATGCTACCTTTGAATGCCCATTATGTGACCACATTGTGAAATAGGTCTTCCAAATTAATTTTGATGATTCATAACTGCAGACTGGATAGCTATAGATAGCTATTGGCATGATGTTTGGTCACAGGTTAGTATTAACATACATTAATTTGATCATGGATACTGCAATAAGTCTGTGGATCAAGTCACTACTACCTGGTCTGGGATTTATTCCTGGCCATTCCTATAATTACTAGCTAATTTGGTCATTCCAATAATTATTCAAAAGCGGATGAGACCCACTAAACCTGGACAAAATGTAACCCAAATGATGAAGGCACTTACAATGTTGGTAAGAATGACAGCATCAGTAACATGAATTCACAAAGCAGTATTCAAGGGTGCAGTGCAATTGTAGAACAAAAACAAAATTCTTCTGAGAGCCAAAGATGTGGCACAACACAATAATTATTTAAAACTCTTACAGAGTGGATCCCATTTGTATTTTGCAGACTTTGAATGAAGCTAGTAAGGCCACTCCAAATAAATTCTCTGTTTCTCTTAGCAGGCGGTCCATATATTTCTATTATGAAATTGGCAGCTTTTCAAGTTATTATTTGCCTATAGGTACAGCCATAGCAAACAATGTAATAACATTTTCAGCTTGTACCTTCATAATTTACATTGCAAGAATAACACAAACATGAACAGTGATAACATTCTGACATGTGAGCTGGCAAACCTTGCAAAACCAATTTTATTAAGCCTGTGCAGTATGCAGAAAACAATGGAAGAATACGGAATAATGAAACAGCTGGGAATAAAGAGATGCGGGTGGTGGATGGGAAACAGACTTTATTTGGAGTGTCTTAAAACGAGTGCTAACCTTTTCATACCCCGGTAGTTGCAAACTTTATTCAATCACACAATACTATGGTACATACCGTAATGAAAATGATGTTAACTTTACACAGAACAAACAAACTACTGTGGTCACAACCTGGATACATACATGATGACATTTAATTCAAGTACAAGATAGCTATAGGTAGTTTCACTCTCAGAGTGTATACAGCAAACAAGGATATTACACTCACATACTACACATTCAGTTCCCACCCTTGTGACAACTTCTTACAAGTGTCCTTCTATCCTTTCACGCCTTCACCTTGGCCTTCACTCGCCATGATCGAAGCCGGTTTTCAGCGATCGAGTCACGCCAGTATTGTGAGATAACAGGCGGGTGGCAGGGAAGAAATGTCCATCCAGGTAGGTCTCATCCGCTGTTCACAGCATCTTTGAAGACGACCAACACACTTAATACAGAGGGGCTAATAGTTTCAGTGTGACCTTTTCCTTCTCCGCAAACAATGTTGCTTTCCGTAAAACAAAGAAAAACGGTAAGTTCACAAAACATGAAAATTTTTCTAAGTCAGAAGTGCGTCCAAAAAAAAAATTCGCCCGGTGCGAGTTTTAACGAAGGCCATTATGTAACATAGTCTATAGATAGGGTCCAAATCATCTTCTACAAATCGATCCCCCTACCATTGTGGGATGTTCATTGTAGTATCCCATTGCTTGATCCACCATGAAACCGGAGGCACGATTGTTGTCTTCACAGAAATATCATTTTCAGTATCTCACAAGATGCAAGATTTATTTTTAAAATTTCGTACTCCACACAAAGGACCGGATGAAACTTGCAACTTAGCCAAATCGTATCCAGAGTTGTTGTAGTTGAAAAGTACGCACAGAAATAAGTAAATGATTTGCTGGGTGCCCGGCACAGGGTTGCTTTCTTTGAAAAAACAGACAAAGAAATACAAAGTTTCGAATTCAAACTGCCCTAGTAGCCCTACCACCCCAGGGGCGGATCTAGGATTTATAAAAGGGGGGGAGCTAACTCAAGGTACTAATCTCTTGGGTAGAGGTAGCGAAGCACACTTCCCAGCATGCGAAGCATGCTGGAACTAGGGGGGTCTGGGGGCATGCCCCCCAGGAAAAATTTGAAAAATAGATGCTAAAACACTGCAATTTGGAGACATTTCCACATAAAATTCATACTATTTTCTGCCTGTAGATATTTTATATACTGCCTTTAGATTATAGGTATGGCTCTCTGAAGCATTTTGCTAATGGAAAAGTTTGGGTAGGTACAGACAACCAAGTACATGATGCACCCCTCTCACAATTGCACAACACTGAATAGGTGCATGTTAGAATAATAATGTTGAAAGTGGAAAATTTTGAAATTTGAACAATACAAGATTGAATCTGAGAGCATTTTCAATGGAAATTGTGAACCTGAATTAAGTATTGTCATACATATTAACTACACAAGTAGATGAATGAAGCCCTTTAAACAGACCAATTCATTTCATTGCATGTATAGGTGCAGGCAGATTTGGAAAAATTCCATAACAGAACCAACTACATGTTTCCTGTGAATGTTCTATTAGAGTAGTTAGCTGACTGCTCTATTAGAGTATCTCGATCTTGTAAACCTCCAATGCTGATTCGGGTCCTTGTTGCATAAATTTTAGCATAAATCCACTGATAATACCTTGGAAAGACGTTTATAAGGTGGTTTTATGAGTATTTGTATTATTAGTGGTCACATAATTATGCTAAGACAAAATTTCATTATAATACTCAGCATATTGATCAAGTAAAGCCTAAATATGAAGGGGGGGGCTTCAGCCCCCAAAGCCCCCCCCCTGGATCCGCCCCTGCACCCAGGGCAAGAGAAGCCAACTATTCCTCATAGTGTTTTGATACGGTTGGGTGCATAGTCTGTCTATGCTGTTAGTTTGGAAAAGATCTGAGACTTCTCACCATGCATCTGGGTGACGAGCGTCAAAATTTTCTGCAGCATCAAAGAATTGTGTCGCGCTTTCTAGCCATTTCCAGCGCTTCTGCAGCCACAACAATCATCAATTATAGACTAAAACTATGGCAAAATATGTCCCTGAACGTTTGGTAATAGCGGTTGTCAATCATTGTTTCATCCACAGCTTCCATGCCTCGCTCTAAGCTATGCATCAAGGGAGGCAGCAAAATCGTCCAAATTTGACTTCACCTCTCACGCTCCACAGCAGCTTCGAATCTTCACTAGATCACCCTACATCACCATTATGCTTCAAAACATCCCAAAACAAACCGAAAAATGCACAACATCTTTCATTTTTGATTCGAGCTGGGTGGAGCTCCTGGTGAGCTGCTGGTATACTGCATCATATGAAATCATAGAAATACCAACTGCTACTACTATCAAACGTTTTGATCCATCATTTATCATCATTCTAAACAACATTAAGTGACCAGTGTGGCATCAGAAGTACTGGAAAGCACTTTGGTACCATTGAGAGAATCCCTTGAAATGACGCACGAAAATTTTGACGTTCTTCACCCAGATGGTGAGAAGTCTCAGATCCTTTCCAGACTAACAGCATATACAGACTATGCATCCAACCTTATCGCATCACTATGAGGAAGAGTTGGCTTTTCTTATCTTGGCTGGTAGGGCACTTTGAATTTGAAAATTCGTGTTGTGTTTTCTGCTTTTTGAGAGAAAGCAACCCTGTGCCGGTAACCCAGTGAATCATTTGCTTATTACTGTGTGTACTTTTTAACTACATTAACTCTAGATAATACCTAGCTAAGCAGCAAGTTCTATCCTGTTCTTTGTGTAGAGCACGAAATTTAAAAAATAATTTTTGCATCTCACGAAATACTAAAATCGATAGTTCTGTGAAGATAACAATCGTGCTTCCGGTTTCATGGTGGATCTAGCAATGGGATACTACAATGAACATCCCACATTGGTAGGGGATTGATTTGTGAAAGTTGATTTTTCGGATTGCGGACCCTACTATAGAGTTATTGTTTGCTACTGTGAGCTTTATTGTATTCAACACACAAAGAAAAAACACCATAGCAGTGCACAAAGGCCACTGTGAAAGGGGAGTAACTTGTACTGAGCTAACCAGATATTACAAGTAAACAACCACTGTTAATAATATTGAAGCCTTAGAGATAAAAATTAAATTAGCTGCTCCATATGAACAGCATCACAGTGCAGCTGCACGTGTATTTGCATGTGATACAAGCGAGCCGGCACCGTTCACTACGAAATCTCAAGTACGAAAGTATACGGCTCGCTGTCGCGGGGGTACAAAGATTGTAACGGGCTCGGATTGTAAGTTAATAGAGACTATATTATAAAGCTATAGACAGTCTGTTTCTGAAAAATGCGTGAGGTGTTTGCAAAACTATGCGTGAGTTGCAAAATCAAGAGTGAGATTGGAGTCAAATGCGTGTGTCTCACGCGCAATGCGTGAGAGTTGAGAGCTCTGCGCGGGGTGACCGTCACTGAAACGTCAGTCGACTTGATATCAATAGCATTATTTAAGTCCGCTGGTAGTGACGCTTGAGTCGTATCGGCTAAAGCACTAGCAGTAGAAGGTGGAAAGTTGGGCTGAGAGTTTGCGCCAGCTTGCAATTGACTGAGAACTTGGAGGGTAGCTACGAGACGGCTCACCAATAAACCGGCAACAACGTTTACCCGAGTAATCCACGAAAGAGTCCAAGTTTCGGGAGAGGGGTTTATCTTGATAGCGGATGGTATTCTTCCAGTTTTTAGCAGAGGCTTTACCCGCTTCACGCTGAAATTCACAGGGTGTCAGGGTTCGAGAGCCAAACTCGATGCAACGGCTAGACCCACAAGATAAGTCTCTGGTAAGCAACTTCGCTTGGAAAGTTCCACAGACTATATCCACTGTCAAGGCCGTCACAGGAAAAGTACCTGAGGAATAGTATGTAGTGTTTTGCAGAGCATTTTTCTGTGCTATAAAACACTCAGTAGAATTATGCATAACATTTTACTGAAATAAACCACAGTAATATATATAGTGCAAACAATTTCACAGGACATTAAACAGTACTGGGGAATATAGTATAAAATACTACATGATATTTCATTGTTGAATTATGACAAAAGAATATTGCGAGTAATTCCACAATATATTCTCACTTTACAAATAGTGATATAATGACTATAAAATAGTGTACTTTTTTTCACAGCGAATTTTAGTGCATTGTAAAATGCTTTGTAGAATTATATTACCGTATGTATGTGTTCATCTGATCATGAGGCTTTGAATATTAATTATCTTTACAACATCAACACACACAGAGCTATAATCATATAATTATTTATTATAGTAGTTCATCCAACTTGCATGGACTGTGGTAGTATGCAAATCGTGGACTTGTGATTTCATCACTGATTAAAGACTGGGTGTATAGGGCTGTGATGAACCAACAGCAGTAAAGTACCTTTGTATAAGCTGCCATGCACAATCCAATCCAAAGTAAATGATCACTAAACAATGTGCATGCTACTGCATGTGGACAGTCACCAGCCGAAAACTGAACTTCCTGGCTTTATACACCAGTGTTCTGAAACTTCACAAGATGGTAAATATTCAACCTTCCATTCAAATCCCAATATGAGTATATTCCAAAAAGCATCAGCTTTTATAGAAAGTAACATGATTCTAGCATATGTGCATGGCATTGCATTGAATGAACAACTGAATGCAATCATGAGAGTGTATAAGTATGCACACAAAACATGATTGTTTGATCAGGTACCATCACCATTGTTGGCTTTTGTCCACACCATAGTCAACTTCAGACATTGCTGTCAAGTATGGCCATGGATATTATATGCTACCTATGGTATGGCATACTGACTGGTTATGTTGCATGGTTGCCGGATTTCTTGGTTCTCTAAATCGTCAGTCTTAGAATGGTGATAAAGACCCGTGTAAAAGTACTTTCTATTAGTGTTAGTATTGTAGTGATGTGATCCCTACACACACCATGTCCACTTGCCTCATCTATACAATAAATAATCAGGTCATAGACATATATAGATGATCTGTACGCATGCGCACAGAGCATACGTGTATTCCGAGATGTATTCTTGTGAAATTTCTTCCTGTTTTCATTTCCAAACACTCTGAAATGTCTCTGCACGGACTGAAAACATCTTGCTGTTTGCATAAACCATCACCAAAGGCTTCCAGAACGACGAACTTCCGAGAGTCGAGCAATTCACGTGATCGTCACCATGACAGTAACCACGTGATAGAAACGGCGGGAACTCAGTTCAGAGTCAAACTGATGAAGACGTGGACGTCGTGCAGGATGTTTGAGAGAAGGCCTAAGCTTCACGAGGGTATTCTTTTAAGTCTGGGCGTTTTGATGGCATAAGTAAAGGAGATGTTATAGTTCAGTCTTCAATGATGCCAGCCGGGATAAAACTGGCGGAACTTTAGAGAGGTAAGTTGCAATTGTGACTGAACGATGCGATTTAATCTAATTTTTATGCATACATGCACTTTCATTTGTATAACTGAAAATTTATTGTTAATGGTAACCCTATAGAATGGCTGCCATTGAAGTAACACAACAGGTGAGGTGATAGCTAGCTAATGCCTAACTTGTATGGTTGTCGAATGTAAAAATTTCAGGTTGTAGTGTTGGCTAATCAACTTAAGGATCCACTTCATCTGGTAAGCAAGCACATCAGTTCCTATTATTGTGTATGCATATTATGTCATTGTAGTGAGTCAAAATAAAATCTGTTTGGTGTGGGTGTACAAAAACCAGAATAATGTTTTGATCTGGAGTGTATTTGAAACTATTGAAGTGTGTAGATGTTGCATTGAAGGAGTCTCCGTCAATTAATAATTTATACCCAAATGAATGTTCTGAATAAAAAAATCTAGAACAAAGGAAGGATTTCAGCACGAAAAATGGTTGTTTAAACTTTGTGCGTTATTATTTAATTATATGCACAGCTGATTATATTATTATACTGCAGGGAAGAGCTATATTTCTGAGGCTATGGCCAATTTGCTGAAGATTGTTTATTCGAGCCACACATTTGTAACAATTGGGATTTGTATGTGGAGAATTCTTCGGATGATCCAGATGGAACATTGTTGACTACTAAACAGATGAAACATTTGTTGATGATTACTAAACAGACGGAACGCTTGTTGATCTCTTCACAGATGGAACATTTGTTGATGATCACTAAACAGACAGAAAATAATTTTATGTTGATCACTAAATTTGTTGATCACTAAGCAGATGGAACATTTGTTGATTACTAAACAGACAGCACATTTGTTGATCACTAGACAGACGGAAATTCATTGAACACTAAACAGATGGAACATTTGTTGATTACTAAACAGACGGAACATTTGTTGAACACTAAACAGATGGAACATTTGTTGAACACTATACAGATAGAAATTTGTTGATCACTAAACAGACAGAACATTTGCTAATCACTAAACAGATGGAACATTTGTTGAATACTAAACAGACAGAAATTTGTTGATCACTAAACAGATGGAACATTATTTTGGTGATCTCTAAACAGACGGAACATTTGTTGATCACTAAACAGACGGAACATTTGTCACTAAACAGATGGAACATTTGTTGATCACTTAACAGACAGAACATATGATTACTAAAGGACAGGACTATAGCTATGTACTGATGCAGGACATGTTGTATTACTGTATGCTTTTAGTTTTGGTTGTATTTTTGTAAGTTTTTTGTGTCATGACAAATTATAACAAAATTAGTAGTAAAACTGCAATGGGGAATTCTTCAATGGTTTTATAGAAAATTTAACAAATGAAATACAATAAGTTTGTCAGATGATTTGTGATAAGATTCACAGAAAAATGCATTGCAAATTCTATAAACAATTCTACAATAAGTATCACAATAAATTCCTTAGGTGATATTACTTGCTATAGTGTATTCAATTGGCCAACAATTCCATAGAGTATGTGGATAGTCATATTTGTTGTAAAATCTTGCATATTATTTATCAGTAACTTTTCCTGTGCGTAGTTTCTGTAGCCATGAAGGTTACTGTGAAGAAGAGTTTCTTGGAGCTACGAACATGTTCAAACACGTTTAGCATTAACGGCCACTTCAGTTCATCGTCATTTTACCGGCTCTCTAAATCTTTACACTATATTCAACTTCGCACGATTTGTTAATCCATCGATCGATTAAGGCATGCTGGTGAGATTCTCAGCCTCTACTTCTTATTAATTAAAGCATTAAATGGCGCGCTCTTTATGGTCGGGAAATACCCTGTGTGACACGTGTAGCATTTCCTGGAAATTCTAAGCGTAGCAGTTGGCAGGACTGGTTTTAATAAACTGCTAGCATTTACAGTTTTGTATCGTTTAGAACTGAAGCCGGGAGAACTTGGCAGAGAGATTTCAGTTTATAACTGTCGGTGAAAACTCTGGTCTGCTTCCCTGAGTGGCCTTCCTGCTCGGTCTCAGTTCACAGACCAGGTAAAACTTAGTGTATATTTGTACTTCGATTTTGTAAACAGACTAGAGGGCTATCCTTTTTTCTTTTTGTGTGGGGGTGGAGGTTTCCACACAAAAAGAAAAAAAACGTCGTCCGGCATCGTCCGGCAGTGTCACCCATAACTCGAGTATCAAACACACTAGTTGTATGAAAGTTTTTGGGTGAGTTCGAGGCGAGCTAGGGTTGGAGCGAGCGTCCCGGCGAATTCAATCAAGTGATCAAGACGTTCACAAAAGTAATCAAACACCTTGGAAAGCTACTTTTTAGCAACACGAGAATTTACTGGGTGATGGAACAGTCCGGTGATAATAGGGCCACCCAATTTTTGATTCAGAAGGTTGCCATTGATGTTCAACGTGGCAATGCTGCTTCTGTAATGGCAACAATACCATCATCCCAGGACTGGGCAGAGTTTGCCTCTCTGCCCACTGTTTAAGTGTTTGTTTATATTATCATTGTCAAAAATAATAAAAAATTTTTAAAAAAAGCATTTACTATGCTTTTACAGTTGACGATCAAGAATCAAGGCATTTTTATAGGTGAGATCAAGCAATCAAAGAGAAATTTCGATGATCAAAGTTTGGTTGCAAGTGTATCAACTGATGGTATGGAAGTGACTACAGATATACATCTTGAGAAATCATGGATCTAAACATTTACTTTTAGGGGCACTTATAGATGTTAAAATTTAATTTATCCAATTCATAAAATTTTTCTTTATTCAAATTTCCTGTTGTATGTCGGCACGCTCACATGTCATATTCTAATTAAAGAGCTCACACATGCGCAATATAGTAATTACATCATACATAATAATAATAGCTGTTCAGTTAGTTATAGCACTACTCTATTACATCACCCCTCCCCTTCATTATCAGCACACCTGGGCTGATCTCTGTATCTCATTGGAAGAACAATGTTCCTGGTACGAGTTTTCCTTGTAGCTGGCAAGGGAACATCACTTTTTGTTGGAGCTTTGGGTGCTCTTGACAATTGACTGCTATCATTGAGGTTCTTACCACTCACTGATGAATGGGACTCAGAAGTATCATATCTCTGCTCTGTAGTATCACTTTGTATCTGTTCTTCACACACAGAATCATTTGGTGTCTGATGCAATTCAGTACTGTCAACCTGCTCCTGGAATAATGAAAATGCCCACTTTGGCAAACTGGGGCATTTATGCTTTTCCCCATACCAATAGCAACCGGCTGGAAGGCCCATTGGACATGGTGACACTCGGTTCTGATGAACTTTGATGGTGCCATCCTCTGGGAAGTATATCTTGATGGCAGTCACACCTGTGTCAGTCAACTTCATGATTCTGTATGGACCGTGCCATGGTCTAGAAAGTTTTCTCTGCTTTCCTGACTCTTCATGTGGGAACTTAAGTATCCACTCCCCAAGTCGAAATCTGTCTGCCTTTGCTTTCTGATCATAATAAACCTTATATTTCCTCTGAGCCTCTTGAATAGTTTCCACCACAAGTTGTCTTGCTGAAGACAGTGATAAAAACAACTCTTCTCTGTAATCTGTCACTGAGATGGGACTCCACTCTGTAGGAGGTGTGAGTTCAGCTTCAGTTGGGGATCGGCAATCTATCCCGAAGAGCAAATATGAGGGCTTTTCGCCTGTGGTATCGTGGGGTGTATTCCTGTACGCCCACAGAACACCTGATAAATACTTATCCCACTGTGTACCAAATCTATTGACTTGCTTACATAGCATTGCTTTAAGGGTTCGGTTGAAATGTTCAACCATACCATCACACTCTGGGTGGTATGCAGTTGTGTTTAACTTCATACTTCCTAACCTTGCACACACATCTGACATCAGGTGACTCAATAAGTTTGTGCCTCGGTCTGAAAGAAGGGCTTCAGGCACCCCAAAGAGAGGAATAACTTCCTTGGTCAATAATTCAACTAGTCTAATTGCCTTCTGATCGGGTACTGCATGCATACACTCTGGGCCACTTACTAAAATAATCCTGAAACACTACCACGTGTTTGTTCCCACTTTCTGTCACTGGCAGATCCATAATGTCCACCCCTAACACTTGAAATGGTCTATTAACAGGTATTGGATGAAGTGGTGACTTCACATGCCTGCCACTTCCTGACACGAAAACACACTGGGGACAGTTATGACAGTGCTTCATAACATCCTCATACATACCTCTCCAGTACCAGTGTCTAACCAACATATTGTACAGTTTATTACCTGCAAAGTGTCCAGCACATGGGCCACTGTGGTTCTCAGTCATGATAAGGCTTCTCAGTGACTGGGGTACTACAACTCTCTTCGTATTCCCTCGTCGGCTATCAATGAAATACAGCACTCCGTTAGGTACACAAAATGATGGTGCTTGGGCCACAATACAGCGGGCTTCCTTCTGATCCTCAGGGAGCATATTGGTCCGTGGGTAATCTAACATACGTTTCACATCAGGATCCTTACTTTGCTCATCCACCTGGTCATACTTAGAACAACCAACTGCTGGGGTCATCTTGAAGACACTATCTATTGTAGTTGGAGCAGATTTCACAGCTGCAACTTGGGTTTCTTCCTCTGCCAGACCATTCACAGGAGCACTACCAGTAGGATCGTGCAACAGTGCATCAGCCAAGACATTGTCCTTTCCAGGACGATACACAATGGTTACCTCTTTGACTCCTCTACTAAACACTCTGGTCCACCAGCGGGCATGACGACCTGAAGGACTAGCAGTCTCTAACACAGCCTTAACCACAGAGTGATCCGTATACACCGTTACACAGTGGCCATACAAATAATAGTGGAAATGAGAAATAGCCCATACCACTGCCAAAGTGTCGAGGTCAGTTATATCATAGTTTTTCTCTGCCCCTGACAAAGCACGACTGGCATACGCAACAGGGTGAAGTCTGCCATCCTCCTGCCTCTGTGATAACACTGCACCCAGCCCCTGGTGGGATGCATCTGTCTCTAATACAAAGTCTACATCAAAATTAGGATATGCCAACACAGGGGGTGTAACTAACCTCCTCTTGAGCTCATCAAACGCAATTTGGCACTCCTGGGACCATTCAAATGCAGCATTCTTGCAAGTAAGACGATGAAGCGGCTCTGCTACTTTTGCAAAGCGGTTGACAAATCGTCTGTAATACGATGTTAGACCTAAGAATCTTCGTAACTCTTGGACATTCTTGGGAGGAGAGTAGTCTCTGACTGCCTCAACTAACTTACTGTTGGGCCTTAATCCTTCTGGTGTAATCACATGTCCCAAATACTCTACCTCACTTCTAATAAACTGACACTTTCCAGAGTTGACCTTAAGCCCGACTTCTCTAAGTCTGTGAATAACTTGGCAAAGATGATCCAAATGTTCCTGTAAAGTAACTGAAAATATCAGAAGATCATCAATGTAAGCAGCAGCAAAACTAGGTCCATTTTCTGGGTTCACTCCAGCCAGGACTTGCTGCATAAGTCTCTGAAACACGCTAGGTGCATTCTTAAACCCAAATGGCATAACTCGAAATTCAAACAACCCAAATGGAGTTGAGAACGCAGTTTTCTCTTGAGAATCACTGTGAACACGGATTTGCCAAAATCCAGATGCTAGGTCTAACGTTGAGAAGAATTTTGCCTTACCAAGTTCATCAAGCAAGTCATCAATTCGAGGTAAGGGAAAATTATCAGACTTGGGTAACACTGTTCAAACTCCTATAATCAACACAAAATCGGAAGGAACCATTTTTCCTCTTTACCAACACCACTGGACTTGCCCAGGGAGATTTTGATGGTTGTATGACATTCAACTGTCTCATCTTGTGCAACTGACTGGCAACTTCCTCTCGTGTGGCATACGGCATTCTTCTAAATGACTGCTTGATAGGTGGTGCCTCTCCTGTGTCAATCTCTAATTGTATCAAGTCTGTCTCCCCTCTATCGATCTCATCTAAGGCAAAAACATCATTATGGTCCATCAAGAACTCGCATAACAAAGTCTTCTCTGGTTCTGGCAAATTCGGAACAGTGATCAATTCCATAAATCTACCTCTACGGCTCTGGTTCTCTTGGATACTTTCCATTCTGATCTGCTTAACTTCTCCAGGTACAGCACAGTCATCTTCAGGTGGGATCATCACACAAGTCTCTTCTGCATCTCCCAGTAAGGCACCCTCTTCAATCCGTTCTGTAAAGCCTCCAACATTGTGAATTTTCAAACAAGCTTTGCCATCATCACTTGGCTGAAGGAGAGCTCTATCAATAATCAGACCAGTGTTCTTATATACAGCTCCATTCCCTTCCAACAACAGTGAAACTGGGTTGGCAGCTTTGTCCATTTCCACATGCACAGAAACTACAGTGCTCTTATTAGCAGGAATGGTCACTGGCTCTGAAAGACAAACACGAAAAGTCCTTACCAATGGGACTGCTGCTCCACCTGAACTGGTTGGGCGAATCTGACAATAGTTCACGACCTGGCCACACATTCTTGTGGTACTCTAAGATACCTAGCTGACTGCAGACCCCTTCGGACAGCAACAGCTGATCATGAGCATCCATCTTAATGTGAATTGGGGTGACTAACATCTTGCCATCAAATACTACTTGTAAATCTATTCTTCCATGTAATTTAAACTGCATTCTGTCATATGTACATGGAGTACGGTCTGCTTGCTTAAAATCTCTCTTCTTCAACCTGGCTGCTTTAGCAATCTTCTTAAATAGCTCACCACCCATAATTGTTATGTCAGCTCCGGTGTCTATCACGCCTGATGTAGGTACACCTTGTATCTCAATATTCACATATTGTGGTCTGCTACCTTGGTCACAAACTCTGACCATATCAACACTACTCTCTGAATCTGAGGAATACAATAGTGACACAGGATCCACACTAACTCTACTACTAGAAGGCTCTGACTGTGTAACACTTAAAGGTTTCGTACTCACTTGCTTATTAGTACCTTTACTACCAGTATATTGTGAGTTTGGAAGCTTGGCTTTGTCATCACTCTTAATGAGGCTTCCACTTGCCTCCTCCTTCTTGTTAGATGCCTTGCAGAACTTAGCTACATGGCCTAATTTGTTACAAATATAACACCTTCTGACATCTTTACTTACTGCCTGACTTGAACTCACACTACTATTTCTGCTTGCACCAGACCCACTTACTTGTCTGTCAGATCTATACTTAGTGTTTGTGAAGGACTTCTCATTGTCTTGACGCTTCTTAACCTCTGCAAGTCTTTTCTCCTCATGTTTTGCTGCCATACAAAGCTCTTTGTATGAGAGAGCACCTGATACACTAGGACTCCTCACAATTGACAGACGCAAACCCTCCTGGAGCTGTCCGTATAACATTACATCCTTTGTCTCCTTACTCATTTTCTCAGTACCATAAGCAATTGAATAAGCCTTCTCAAGTCGACAGATGAAATCTGAGACAGATTCTCCATCTCTCTGCATTGTTCGTCTAAAATCTTGGCCTGCCATGACCTTACTACAAGGATCAAGACGATCTCTCATGCTCTTAGCTGCTCCTTCTACAGTACAGATTTCCTCAGCTGTCAAGAGATTCCATTCTGCCAGGGCTCGCCCTTTCAAATGTCCAGCAAATTGTATTAACTGCTCCTCCTCTGTCCAGTTATTCCAGTTCGCCGCACGACGCAAACTAGGTAGCCAGTCATCTAAGCGAATACCCGCGTTGTCTCCAGAGAACATTTCTACTGGAGGTGCTTTCCCTCTTCTCGACTGTCGAGAAGTTATGGGCAGTTCTGTTATTGAGCCATCAATACTGGGTGTAGGTGAGTGACCTCTCTCTGTCGCTTGCCCTGCCAGTCTTAGCTTCAGTTCTGCAATCTCTCTATCCTTGGCAGCTGTTGTTTCATCAAATTCTTCTACTTGCTCACAGCTCATCTTCCAAATCTCCTTCACTCTTGTCTTACTGGATTCTAGTGCCTGTTGCATTGCTTGTAGCTGCTCTTGTAAAGTAACCTTCTCCTGAGTTAGTGTATCTACTGTGGCTTGTAGCTCATCTCTCTTGTTGCGAATTGTCTCCAGCTCATTGGATTCGTCTGTGGGCATGAGTGAATGCAGGGGCTCGTGACCACGTGCGTGTTCACTGCTGTCGTCCTGTTCTTCTGGCTCATCACTCTCCGGATTAACTGTGAGGAACACACCCTCATGGTCTGACAGCGTGAAGCTCCTCTCATCCTTATCTCTGGACAGTGCAACCTGTACGTTGCGAGAGTCACGGCCAAGCTCCGTGATCTTCCCTTCAATCATGAGCCTCTAATCACCAACAGAACCTGACATAGGCAGACCTAGTGCCTTGCCTAGACTGCGCAGCTGGCCAGCTTTGAGTTGCACCGAATTAAGAGCTACGTGTGTGTGGGTACGAGGGCTTCGTCCTGACCCCGCCCCCTGCGTGTTATCTACCACACCTGTTACCGATGCACTTTCATTACTCATTGTTGTTAAAATAGTACTTGAGAATATGACAAACTCACAGTTACTCACGGCTAACTTCGCTCAGACTTGCTGCATGAAAATCAGAAGAGTCACACTTTGAGCGGCATGTGTTTGGTGAGAATCAGCCTGATCTGTCCGAGATCTTGCGTCCAAGTGGAAAAGAAACATTCAGTCTTCCTTGACTTGTCCTCCAACGATGCTTCACTACAGGATTGTCATGGTACATTCGGATCTCAGTAGGACCTCCACTGTCGGCACGCTCACATTCAGGCACAAGTCATATTCTAATTAAAGAGCTCACGCATGCGCAATATAGTAATTACATCATACATAATAATAATAATAGCTGTTCAGTTAGTTATAGCACTACTCTATTACATGTACAATATTGGGGATTTAATAGGTATACTAACCCAAGGTTCCTGGGGTTACTTAGTATACTTCGTATATCAAGGGGTGTCACCTTCGCACTTGTGTAGCTTGTAGATTGATCTGCGACTGCGATCAAAGTCTTGACTGGGCACCTTGAATTGTAACTTGAAGCGTTTGTCAGTGCCTGACCAGTGACTTAAGCATTTCTTCTCCAAGTTTTGACATGTAGCATCTTCTAGGAGATTCTATGCCTTATAATTTTGTAAACTTGCTTTTGAAAATGTGTAGTTAGATTATGGGTTTTGAACTCTTCATCTCATCTTGACCTTTGACCCACTGTGGAGAGATTTAGTGACTTTGATTGTTGACTTTGAGATTGACTGCAGTTGCAGATCTACCTACAAAAAGAGCCTGTGTGACATCCCTTTTATGATTTTGTCTGCTGTACAGTCAAGTCCCACATGGCCTCTTTTCTGTGGCATGAGGTTGGGGTTTGACTGTTGGATGGTCGTATCAACTACACTATTAGAGCTGGTTGTTTCAGTATTGCCAAGTTGCAAAGTGCTTCACTTGGTTTCCTATTTTCCGTGTTTTTCACACATGGCCACAAACACTGTCCTATTATGTATAGTGCTGTAAGGGTTCATTTAATTACTCTTGCATCATCTTATTAGCATTATGCCTACCAATGAAACCAACCGCCATTTATTTGTCGGCATTCACAGCAAGCAACTCATGAGCCAGCATTAATCATGCAAAAGCTATGTATTTTTACATAATTGTCATTAATTAGTTGATTGGGTTAACAAATACAGTGAGATCCATTTGAAACAACTGAGTTCTAATGCAATTTTAGTGCATAAACAAGTGAAACTTTTACTATTATAGAACATATAGTTACTCTAATAGAATGTAAAAAAATGTGTCAAGCATTCTAATTAAACAGTCCTTGGATAATGTTTTATTGGCTGTGTGTTTCATACTTGTATGGCACAAATACATCTATAGCTATACATTTTTTGTAATGCTAATAGTTGGTATAAACTATGTATTATGTTGTATGTTTGCTGTTTTTAGAGGATAATGGCATCTTCAGGGGTAGATGCAGTTTGTCCTTATTGTCAAGTTGTCTTAAGGCCAGGTTTAAACCATGTATGCAATCCTCAAGGTAGTTGTTATTACACTCAGTTATCTGAAACCCTGGAGCATTCTCCTAATCTATAGCAGCCATGGATGGTATAGTAGAGCAGATACTTAGGTGTACAAGTAAAAGGAAAAATTAAGAATTTTAGAGATCAAAGAAAAATAGTGATAGCTAGCTAAAAAGTGGTGAAACAAGAAGATTGCCTATACCTGTAGATATAGTAGTGGACATCAGTCATAACCTATTTTTCTTTGATCTCTAATCCAACTCTAAAATTCCTAATTTTTCCTTTTGCTTGTTTGTTTACCTTTTTATAACATAATTATGACAAATAAACGAGCGCATATCACAATAAAAAAAAGAATGGCACCAGGAATACCATAAAAGTAATTTTGTGTCAGAATGCGTACCCCAACAATCAATTATGTAACGGAAAAAAGCCCAGTTCTTCATGATCCTTAATGTACAGTACTGATGTACTAGTGATTACTAACAGAAAACAAATAAGTGATTTTCAGATAACTGAGGTTTCTTGATTTTTCTGTTCATCAAAATGGATATATTACTCTTAACCATGTAACAGATCAAGATACCTGGCGTACACATCCTAGTTCTGAAGCAAACCAAAGTGTTCAGTCTCATCCATATAGTACACACCCTACTCGAAGCATCCAGACTGAACCAGGTGCAACTGTAGAGAGGAAAGTAAGGGTTACTCTAGTATGAGGTTGTATTCTAACATGTATTTTGTATCATGTCATTATGCTGTGAATTTCTTACAGAGTGATATTCATCATTCACCTGCTGTGCTACTAAAGCCTAGTGACTATGATCCATTACAGCATGAAATTAAAAAAGATTCTTCCCAACAGCTGTAAGTGTACTGCATGAATGTGCTTAAACAAATTCTGTTCTACATAAATTCTTCACGTTCAGAACAATTATCTTACTCTTAAAACCTAGGCTATGCCTTGCTAAAATAAGGAATTAATCAACCACATACAATTTGTAGTTCATTAATTACATTGCTAAACACTGCTTAGAAAATGGTATGTATAATATGCTTTGATCTTTGGAGGATAATGAGGTCTTTAAAATCCAATAAGAGACCTGCTAGCAGGTTCTTAAAATGGCTAGAAACCTGCTAGCAGAAAAGACCTCAAGCATCACAAATCTCACTTTCGATCATTGATTTGTAATGCTCCCTCCAAGCATATTCAGGCTGATAGCCTGCAGTGGGCGACCAGTCACCCAGGCCAACATGTAGTTAACCACTGTATTCATTTTATAGGCATACCTAAAGGAATTTGATTATAGGAGGTACAATCTAACGTTGTACGTATGTTTGTTGCAATGAACGGAGAAGTCCAGAAATAACACAGAAAATTCTGTTTAGTGCCCATTTGTTTTTAGAGTGTTTTTAGGCTGTTTTTGTCTTATGGATGGACTTTACTAAGACCTAAATGGGCAAGCTTCCTTGTAGAAACGTTATTTTGCACTACGTGTAATGTGGGCATGTCCATATTCGAAACCATGCCTGTTCTTTGTGCCACTGAAGGCACAACTTGTGACAACTCGTTCCCATTGTATAAATCCACACAAGTTACTTAATTCTTCAACACATGTGTTCTTTACACTGCTGTGATGCCATATAGGCACTGGCTGGCTTGACATTATTATTGATCAATGCCATTTCCCAGCGCTGTGCCAGATCCAAGTCTAACTGAACTTGTGAAAAGGAAGCGGTACGAGCTTCGATTTTTTTTTCAACACTTCGACAAAAGCACGTTCAGTCTTCCATGATTATTTTAACATTGTGTGATGATTTCAGTATGACCTATAACCCAATCCCACAATGACTCCACCTATATGCCCATATAAAATGCTGATAAATTTTCTAAGTCGGTTAGAGACCACGCCCTCAGATCTTTGTGCTAGGTCTCTAACCTACACTAAGGAATCGTACCTCAAAACTAAAACAAGCAATACACAGATCAAGTGTCTTCTTGATTGTTATACCTGGTGTGCACCCACAGCCACGGCTGTAGGTTAAGGTGTGCATCTGGTCTCCTGAAATTCTATTCCAAAAAGTCTGCACCCACGTGAGCAAAATGTTTTTTACCTGTACATAGGAAATGAAGGCTGTATAGATGCTGTATTAACCTTCCAGGTAATTTAGTCATGAGACAGTCTGACTTCCTGAATACGCTGTGAATGCCTATCACAATGGGTGTAAAACATTTAGTACAGTGGTTGCAGTCACTAAAGCACTGTCTTTTGGTATCCCTTCTTACAGTATCTAAATCACAGCCACTAATTGTTTTCGGCAAGGCAGTTAGGAAAATAAATTTGCAGCTGGCAAGCCTGAAATAATTACTAGATTCTATTATTGATAAAAAAGAGCTTTAGTAACAACAGTGTTGTATTTTTAGATCAAATGAATATTAAGTCATTCACATAATAGTGTAGTAATTGGTGATAACATGTATGTATAATTCATATACCGTATATGTACAAATGTTTAAGGGATGTATTGTTTTGCGGATTTAGTGGTTGCTTAGCTGTTTGCAAAATGTGCATCCTCAAAAATTAAGAATAACTCTGGTACCCTGAGTAAGTGATTCATGAAAATAAAACCTTAATCTGTGAAAAATACATACCTCGAAATTTGTACGTATATGATAATCAGATAACTATTAATAAATAGCACTGTTCATTATCTAATCTGAAGGCGTATAATCCAGGAGAATTAAGGCACTGAATACAGTGTCAATGGTTGCATTTCGTATACGTATTTCATTCTTAACTTAACCTTGGGAGTTAGATGCATAAAGGGGAGGAATTGAATTAGCATATCTATGATACACTCTAAATGTCTAGTTCGATTCCTCGAGAAGTTCAACTAAAGCAAGTACAAGGAAAAATTAGGAATTTTAAGTTCAATTTGGTATCAAAGAAATAAAAAGTAGTGAAACAAGGGAGGTTGCCTACACCTGAAGATATACTAGTGGGCATTTAATCCCTACTTTGATCCCTAATTGAATGTAAAAGTTTCTATTGTACTTGTTTGTTTACTTTTTTGTAACGTTATTATAACTGGTAAACCCGCACACATACATGTACTGCATCATACAGTACAATAGTACTGTATAGTAGGGACAGCGAAGGTGTGGGAGTGGCCCGTGATATAATATTAGCCAAAAACCTGCCTCAATTTTCCTCACAACAACATGACAGTATTGGTTGGGTAAAGTCAAGCCCAAAAGTGTCTTCAGATCGACCCGAAACATTTCTGTCAAGTTGCTACAAAATTTTAAAAAAATAATATATTCAATGGAATTTTCTAATGCCTGCCTTCAAGCGTCTGGCTACAGCTACAGCCCTAATTCTTTCACAGAAAAGTTTCTAATTCAATGAAGAAGAAACCTTTGGTATATTGATAAGTTTACATACAATGCTTGCACTATTGTCTTACCTTTTCGAATACACGTGGTTAGTTTAACGTTGTACTAAACTATTTGAACACACGTGGCTTGGTGGTTTTCAAAGTTTGTAGTTGATATCGATCAGTGAAAGCAACTTGTGGCAAACTAGCCACGTAAGTCAATAAATATAGTTTAGTAACAGCGTTAGAACCAATTCGGGTCATCCAGGTCTCACTTTACAGATTATCCAGGTCTGTCCCAGATTGGATCATGTGCTAAATTAATTAGTGTAATGATGTGGATGTGTAGTAACACATCATAGCGTAGCCCTGCTTCTTTCGTGAGCCATGCCACTTATGTAAATTACTGTCTGTAGGCATATGGTTGCCACGCCCATTTATCAATCTGTAAGTATGCACGAATCCACGTCCGTTATTGTCTGCAGACTTATGTAGAGCCACACCCACTAACCATTTGTTATTGTATGAGTCATAATCTAGTATATAGTACTGTGATTAACTCTATGTAATATTGTGACTGGTTTTGTGAAAAGCAGGCTATTTAGTGGTCATGAGTTTGCAAAAAGTTCACAAACAAGTACAAGAGACAGTAGGGATATTCACTTTGTATTGTTTTACAATATTTGGACATTACGTACTGCTCCAATCCAGCTTGTTTCAGTACTTTTTATTGCAGCACTATACACCGTCCCTACTCTAATTTAAAATTCCTAATTTTTTTCTTATACTTGTTAGAAGAAAGAATGGTGCCAGGCTTATTGTTTTTGTCTGAATGCTCACCCAAACTATCTGTCACTGAAATAGTGAAGCAGCCATTATGCTTGTTTTCAGCTATGTTCAGCCCATTACACAGCGTTACAAACAAAGAACACTCTGAGTAGGACCTCTGCAATCAATTCAGTCACAATGAAAAACAAACATACAGAAGCCATCATGCAGTGCTACCATGAATTGACAGTAAGGATAAATGGGATACAAAAGAAGACACAGGTAAGTCCATGAAGCATGCATTATATGTACTGTGGTATGCCAAAAGGCACCTGTCGGGCTGGGCTTGGTTATGCCGCCTAACCAATACTGCCAAGGTACCATGAAGGTATTGTGAGGCTGGTTTTTGGTCAATATTTTTATTGAGCGAGTGCAAACCTTCATATACAGTACTACTGTACTGTATGATTCTAGAGCATAAATTTGAGTCAGTTTTGTTATTAATGCACCTAGTATATGTGTTTATTCCTGGCACAGTCAGGGTAATTCCTATCTATCTACCCCAACTCCAATGCATATTACAAAATTTTTGCTTATTCCTTTGGGGATAAAATGCATGAGCACAGGATATTTTCATTAACTACAGTAACAAATTGATCTGTTGTGAACAATTGTTTTGTTTGATAAAATGCCATAGCACTATATATCATAGGGTATGATAGTGCTGTATGTTAGAGTTAAAGCACCGCCGCGCGTGTGTACGGAAAATACAGTACGAGGGTGTGTGTCGAGAGGCTAATACAGCACGAGGCGAAGCCGAGTGCTGTATTTGCCTCGAGACACCCCCCGGGTACTGTATTTTTCGTACACACAAGCAAGGCTGTGCTTAAAGTGTTATATTGTACTTCCTGGTCGTGTCTGACTCGGAGCGATTTTCTCTAGTACTCAAACCGCTGCGATTTTCGGTGATAAGGATATCAGTAAGTGTTCGTATAATCTATTTCTAGTTGTAGAACGAACTAATAGGATTAGTTTGGCTGTTTTAGCGATTTACAATGTCACGCACGTGAGCTTCACGATCAGACGATCAGTAAGTGTTTATACAATCCATTCCTAGCCGTGGAACGAACTCGTAGGATTAGTTTGGCTGGTTTTAGCTATTTACAGTGTGTTGTTTATGTAACATTCCTAAAATAAATTCTCCGCATAACTGTACTGTATTTGCCCAATTAGCTGCATAACTGTACTGTATGACTCATACAATACAGTCATGCAGTTGATTAGTACTGTATGGAGAATACGATACGCGGCATCGCTTTGATCCTCCCATGCAAAGTACAATATAGTAGGATCATGAAGGTTTGCACTTTCTCACAAAAATACTGACTAGAAGTCCGCCTCACAATATACCTTCATGGTACCTTGGCGGTGTTGGTTAGGTGCATTTTGACATACTGCAGCACGTACAATGCACGCATCATGGACTTACCTTTTTCCTCCCTTTTATCTTTGCTGACAGTGTAAGATGTCAATTCATGGTAGCGCATAAATGGTTTCTGTTGTGAAATTGTCTGTATTTTCCATAGTAACTGGATTTGCAGAAGTGCTTATTGTACTGCTCTTTAATTGTAATGCTACTGAACAAAGCCATTGTAGGTAATTGATAGTTCAGATGAAAACATTAAGTCTGGTACCATTCTTTCTTTTGATGCAGTATGCCAGTCATATATATGTTACAAAAATATAGGCAGATACATGGTGAGGTATTTGCCCCTTCCCACACACACACACACACCATAGGCGGCTTCAGGATTTTTGGTGACTGGTTTCTGATCATGAGCATAGCTAGACTTTTGGTGAAGACCACAAAAATGTTGAGAATAACTGCCCCCCACTAACTATATATTAATGTCACTGATAAAGTTCCTTATTTATAGCTACATAGTTAGCTACATAGCTTGCTACACTGCTGCTCTGAATACTGTGACTGCTTTATTAGAGTGATTGACTGCTCTATTAGAGTATCTTGATCTGAATGTGACTGGTTTCCGGAAACCTCAGAAACCCCCTTGATTTTTAATTGTTGATGTTGCTACAGCCATACAGGTGCCTTTCTGCAGTATATACAATGCATGCATCATGGACTTATCTTGTCCTCCTTTATGTCCTATTTATTTATAGAAGGTGTTGATTTGCAGTAGAGTGATGGCTTCCCTTTATTTGTAACATAAAATGGACCGTATTTTTCATAGTGACTGGATTGATTGCAGGAGGTGATTCTCATAGTGTTCTTCATTTGTAATGCTGTGTACAGGCTGAATGTAGCTGAAAACGAAGAGTAATGGCCACTTCACCACGCAATTATTGGTAGTTGAGACATACGTTCAGACAAACACATTAACTCTAGTGCCATTATTTTTTTTTGATGTGGTATGCGTGGGTTCTCCAGTCATAATTATGTTACAAAAAGTAAAATAAAAAACAATTAGGAATTGTAAGTTGGGATATAAATTAAATTAGGGATTAAATGTTCAGGTGTAGGCGACCTCCCTGATCAATACCTTTTTTATTTCTTTGATCCCTAATTATACTTATTTTTCCTGTGCTTGTTTTATTCTGATTTCTTCTTATTTCCAGGAATCCATTATTAGTTTACTCTGCTTCCATTGGATTTACGACTATGGATTCTATCTACATAGAATTTCATTGCTTATTGTCTGCTCAACAATGGGGTTTTGATGATTCCTCACATGTTTATATGCGGTTTGCTGCTCTACAAAACTATGACTGTTGTTATGGCCCCATGAAAATAATTAGGTATGTGCGTGTCAAGCTAATATCAGATCTGTATGTATGTGCATACATATATGTATCTATATATGTACCTCCAACTTTTTAAGTTCTTTAAATTATTACATTCACTAATTACATTGTTACATACACATGACTCGGTGTGTACTCTGCATTCACAAGAACTGTAAACTTTCATTTAACAAAAGTAGTTATCAGTAGTACTGTTGAAGAAGGGTCTCCCCAAAAGTGATGCATGCCACCTAAAATTCAGGCTTTAAAAATTATCCTAGAGACATCTTACGCAATGAAAATCACCTTTACGGAATGTGTGTCATGCGGCCCAAGAAGCCAGCGCGCCACACCGTGAGTATATTTACAGGAAGAAAGAAAACGTCATTTTCACACCTTTGTATCTCGGTGATCCCTTATCCGATTGGAACCAAATTTGCTACACAGTTGCCCACCAGCCAGGGGAGTTTACATTCCAAATATGAAGGAAATCGCTCCAGCCATTTCCGAGATACGAACTGCCAAAGTTTCGATTTTTTTCTTCATTTTTTTTTCTTCTGCTTCTTCGTGTTTGTGCACACTTGCAAAAATTGCTATAAAACACAAACGCGTACTCCGATCACCTTTAAATTTGGCACACCGAAAGGGAGTCCAAAGGCGAATCCTAGCATCAAATTTGGTATGAATCTGATGAATGGTTCAGGGGTTTTGACCGATTATTTGTGTAAAACAAGATCGATTTGTTGTCACGCCTACAGGGTAAACCACTTCATTGGAATGAGTTGAAAATTGCTATGTAGATGGAGTAACCATCGTAGGAGTGCCTTTTGGTGGTTTGAAAGGAATCGAGATAAAGACCATGGAGATATGGCACAAAACCCAACGTGTGTCACAATTATGCGATCGATTTTTATGAGTAAAAAAGTATTAGTTTTCACGCTACTAGGCAAACCGCTTAGAGCAATGAGCTGAAAATCGGTGTATAGTTGGAATAATCTTCATAGAAAATCCTTGCAGTAGTACAGAAGAATCGGATTACAAACCACTGAGTTATGATTCGAAAGCAACTCCGTGTAGCAAATGCGAGATTGAGATACTCTAATAGAACAGTCACCCTAATAGAGCATTCAGCTAATTTATTTACTCCATTATAGAATTCTATTACATTACAAGTTATTCTGTAGGGAGTTCAGCTGCAAACAGTTAAGCTTATAGACAGTTCAGCAAGAAGCAAGTCACCCTGTGGAGAGTTAAGCAAATATATCACTGTAGAGATTCAGAACATTACAAGTCACACTGAAGAGAGTTCAGTTATAAGCAAGTCATGCACCCTGTAGAGAATTCAGCTACAATTAAGTCACTCTCTAGAGAATTCAGCTACACACAAGTCACTATGGAGAGAGTTCAGCTACAAACAAATTACCCTGTAGAGAGATCAGCTACAAACAAAACACTTTGCAGAGAGTTCAGCTACAAACAAATCAACCTTTAGAGCAATCAGCAACAAACAAATCAACTTGTAGAGAGATCAGCTAGAAACAAATCAACCTGCAGAGAGATCAGCTACAAACAAATCAGCTTGTAGAAAGATCAGTTACACACAAATCAACCTGTAGAGAGATAAGCTAGAAACAAATCACCCTGTAGAGAGTTCAGCTACAAGCAAATCACCCTGTAGAGAGTTCAGCTAAAACAAATCAACCTGCAGAGAGATCAGCTACAAACAAATCACTTTATAGAGAGTTCAGCTACAAACAAATTACCCTGTACAGAGATCAGCCACAAACAAATCAACCTGCAGAAAGATCAGCTACTCACAAATCAACTTGTAGAGAGATCAGCTACAAACAAATCATCCTGTAGAGAGATCAGCTAGAAACTAGACACAATGTAAGGAGTTCAGCTACAAGTAAATCACCCTGTAGAGAGTTAAGCTAAAACAAATCAACCTGCAGAGAGATCAGCTACAAACAAATCACCTTATAGATAGTTCAGCTACAAACAAATTACCCTGTAGAGAGATCGGCTACAAATAAATCAACCTGCAGAGAGATCAGCTACACACAAATCAACTTGTAGAGAGATTAGCTACAAACAAATCACCCTGTAGAGAGATCAGCTAGAAACTAGACACAATGTAAGGAGTTCAGCTACAGGCAAATCACCCTTTAGTGAGTTCAGCTACAAACAAATCAACCTGCAGTGAGATCACCTACAAAAAAAGCACCTTGTACAGAGTTCAGTTACAAACAAATTACCTTGTAGAGAGATCAGCTAGAAGAATTCACCTTGTAGAGAGTTCAGCAACAAAGAAACCACCATGTAGAGAGTTCAGCTGCAAACAATTCACCCTGTAGAAAATTCAGTTACAAACAAATCACCCAGTAGAAAGATCAGCTAGAAGAAGTTACCTTGTAGAGAGTTCAGCTACAAAGAAACCATTTTGTAAAGAGTTCAGCTGCAAACAAATCACCTGTACAGAATTCAACTACAAACAAATCACCCTGTAGAGAGATCAGCTAGAAGAAGTTACGTTGTAGACAGTTCAGCTACAAACAATTCACGCTGTACAGAGATCAGTTAGAAGCAATTTCCTTGTAGAGAGTTCAGCTACAAACAAATCACCCTGTAGAAAGATCAGCTAGATTAATTCACCTTGTAGAGATTTCAGCTACAAAGAAACCACCATGTAGAGAGTTCAGCTACAAACAAGTCACCCTGTAGAAAATTCAGCTACAAACAAATCACCCAGTAGAAAGATCAGCTAGAAGAAGTTACCTTGTAGAGAGTTCAGCTACAAAGAAACCATTCTGTAAAGAGCTCAGCTGCAAACAAATCACCTGTACAGAATTCAGCTACAAACAAATCACCCTGTAGAGAGATCAGCTAGAAGAAGAGTTACCTTGTAGATAGTTCAGCTGCAAACAATTCACCCTGTAGAGAGATCAGCTAGAAGAAGTCACCTTGTAGATAGTTCAGCTACAAACAAATTACCCCGTAGAGAGATCAGCTAGAAGAAGAGATATAGTTCTGCTGCAAACAATTCACCGTGTAGATAGATCAGCTAGAAGAAGTCACCTCGTAGAGTGTTAAGTTACAAAGAAACCACCATGCAGAGAGTTCTGTAATAAATATACGTATTATATATATAACTTGTACATTTACTGATAAATTCAGAAATATTTAAAGTATTTAACATCTGCTTCATCTTTTCTTCTTCCTGCATGTGGTAAAGAAAAAACGACAAGTTAAAAAGCCCCAAAGCTGGCTTTGGGGTATACGAATACAAAAAGAAGTGAAATCTAATCCAAAACAGCCAAGCTGTAAAAAAAGTGTGCGGCCCCCAAAAAGGCTATGGTGAAAAAAGATGTGAAATCCAAGGTGGCAGCCAAGAAATGGCTGTGATGGTAGGTTAATGGTAAAAATTTTAATAACAACAATTCAGGTGAATTTTGTGCTAAGACCAAGCGGCACCAAATTCACCTGAATTGTCGTTATTAAAATTTTTACCATTAACCTACCATCATAGGCGGCGGAAAGGGGGCTTAGCCCCCCCCTCAGAATGATATCACACCGAAATTATCTTTCTTGTAGTGGGGCTGAAAACCGTGATAAAGATCGAGATACTCTAATAGAGCAGTCACTCTATAGTAAAGTAGTCAGTGTGTAGCGAGCTATGTAAGGGTTTTTATGTAGTTTATCAGCTAGAAATGGTGGTTGGTGAGGTGGAAAGCTCTTGTCAGTTGGTTATGACTTTTTTTTTTTTTTTTTTTTGGTCTCACCTTACCAAACTATAGAAATAAGTCTGGGTCAGCCCAGCCCCCCCTCATATCAACTACTTCCTCCGCCACTGCCTACCATCACAGCCTTTTCTTGGCTGCCACCTTGGATTTCACATCTTTTTTCACCATAGCCTTTTTGAGGGCCGCACGCTTTTTTTACAGCTTGGCTGTTTTGGATTAGATTATATTAGTCTATCTATATAGCATTAAAAACAAGAAAACACTTACAGGTGACTGGATATAGAATTTATAAAGAAATCACCGAAATTCGAATTTTTGTCTGCCAGCCTGGCTACAGTCACAAGGTGGAGGGCCAAACAAAGCAGAGCACGGCCACCATTTTATGCCACAGTAACAAACTCACCAGTGGCATGTAGTGTTGGGGCAATTACTTTTTAAAAGTAACTCATTACATATTATGTACTATTACTTGCAGCTAAAACTATTTAGTTACAGTTACAAATTACCCGTAACTATAATAATATTACATATTATATTACTTTGTGTCCACAGCCTTAAGCTGTCACATGTGCAACTACCACTTTATCACATGACATGATTGTGTTGTTCGAATCTTGGTTATACAGTAATTGTATTCAAGAGAAAGAAATTGGTCAATAAGCTTCATTCATTAATTCGAGATGGGCTTCGTTACTTCGTTGTGGCTAGGCATTACTCAGTGGATTAGCAACGAGATTAGTAACTTCATTACTTGTAGTAACAAAATTACTTAATATTAGATTCGTTACAGTAACTTTATTATGTAAGTAAAGTAACTTGAGTTATATTACTAGTTTTTATAGCATATTTTGTCATATACTTAGTTACCACAAAAAGTAATAATAATACGTAACTTGTACAAAAGTAATCCAACAATGGTGGCATGTGCCCAACAAGTGTGTGCCCTCTACGCCTTGTCTTTTCTTTTATCTTCAGTCAAGCTGGTAGTCGTTTTCTTTATGCAATGAAACCATATCGAGGCATTAATTTTATGTATCAATACTTTCCTTGAGCAGCATATTTATATGCCACAAAATTATTGAACTCAGTTCACGATAGGTTCAATACCATACTTATTAGTGCAATCTTGGTTGGTTAGTAACGATCAAGCACCGAGACCACACCTTGTAACAATCTACTTAATCAATCACGATGACACACTCCGTTATTATACTTTAACAATAGACTATCATCTTGCCTTCATTTCAAATTTTGTGATGCAAGAACTCTGCAGATCCCTGTAATAATACGAAACATGATATTTGTCAACATTATATTTGTCGACATTATATTTGTCTCTGTTTTATACATTTTTAGCTAGCACGCTTGTGCAGTACGGTATTTGATTGTTTTATACATTGTTTATACAAGTGTTCCACCATTGTAGATCAAGTGGTGACTACTTAGAGCTATCTTTTGTGATGCAAATGCCTATGTACATAGTAAAAAGTGAAGATGCAGCTCTTCGAAGATACAAGTACCATGTAGAATCTCCTGCAACTAAAGGAGGAGTATTTCGTTCAATGGAATTCATTGCAGGCCCTAGTACAAAAACTGCAGGAGTGATTGACCGTTCTCTTATATTAACAACATCTCTGAACAAATTACATTGCAATGGTATGTATGCATGTATCTTGTGTATGTATATCATTTTGTTAACCAGGCATTCACCCAGCATGCAGGGCGTACGCCTGGTTATTGTAATTGTTTTGGAAAATGTGTGTGTGTGTGTGTGTGTGTGTGTGTGTGTGTGTGTGTGTGTGTGTGTGTGCATGTGCGTGTGTGAGTCCGTGTCATTTCGCCCATGTGAGCAAACAATTTTGTGCCAAAAGTAGCCTTCATATTAGTCTCACGTGGCCAGACCGCTTTTTCTCCCACAATGCTTGTCGATTGGAAACCTGTTTGAAAAAGGGTCTGGTCCTGTTCACATCAGCAACTCGTTCTATAGTGGTGTTGGGTGTGGATTCGGCATATGCCAATAACCGCCTTTGTTTGAAGCCTGCTAATGATACCAGAAGCCTGCTTATGCTGACATACTTCACAAGGCCATCATTGATGTGTGAGGTGTTGACAAAAGTGCTGAGAACAAATTGTCAATGCAAACTGGACCAGACATTGACGCATGATTTGTTGACAAAAGTGCTGAGAACAAATTGCCAATGTAACGCTTTTTGAGCAGGCGCTTATATTTTCCAATTGATTAGCACTGTGGGAGAAAAAACAGTCTGGCCATGCGACACTACCTTCATTATGTGAAATGAGGGCTGCATGGAACCAGTATAAACCTTCCCGGAGGTAAACTTTAGCTGTCAGGTGGTTTATTCATGCCAATTTCAAAAACAGGTAAAGTGAATTGCTGAAGACGTTATGAATGCCTTTCGTAACAGGCTATATGGGCGTAAAGTAACCAAAAAACAACATATTATCTGTATCTGGCTTCATAGGACACCAGAAATAATGAATCCCTTCGAAGAGAAAAGGGTGTGTCCCATACTTACGCAAACAAAAATAAAGGGCAGCCTCAAGGCTTTCTCAAAACAATTTGTGAGAGAAAACACACTATAAAACAGTTGAGAAGATACTTCTGTGTGTAATTTGTGGTTTAAAGTGGTTTGTTAGAGTTACGTTTCCTAGCAGTGCATAGCAACATAATTACTGAATTACAAAATTGTAACGTGTTCGGTTAATAAGCACACCAACAAGCTTTAATGATTGATTACAGATCACGAGACAACTACACGTGTATGCATCTAATTAGTTTCTATATTTCACATCTCCAATTTTACAAAAAATGAGAAAAAGCCTAGATGTGAACACACGCACACACACATATACAAAAGCAATACCTAAGAAAAGGAAAACACAAAGCAAACAAACAAACAGACAAAAACTACAACTAAAATAAATTATTGGTGTGTAAAATGTAAAGTGCTAATAATAATAATAATAAAAGTAACACTCAGCTACCATGGTATATAACTGGTAACTGAGCACAAAAAAATTAGTTAAATGGCACATAGTCCCCCATCCATGCTGGTTTTCTTTGTCACTCTTCCTGATCTGTGTCATGGCAGCTCCTTTGGGGTGACTCCTCTGTCTCCAGGAGGTTCTAAGTGTTCTTCTGTTAGTTCTGCACTGAGTGCTTCTGTGGGTACTTGTGTTTTGAACTCTGATGGCTGGTGTTTGTCAGTGTAAATGAGTTGCCTGCGATTTTGCCTGTATTCTTTCCCACCCACCATGACTATGTAACTTCTTGGCCCAGCTAACCTGGTACATACACCACAACTCCAATTTTTATCTCCAGGCATGCGCATTTGTATGGAGTCTCCAGGTTGGATTTCTGGAAGTTCTTTAACATGTTGATTATAGTAATACTGCTCCTTCTGCTTTTGTGCCTTCAGAGCTTGGGAATCCTTCTGTGTATTGAATCGAGGGTGTGAGAGAGACTCAGTGACTGGAAATTGTGTTCTGCACTGTCGTTCCAAAAAAACGTTGTGCTGGGCTTGTTTCAAAACCCTCTGATGGCATGTTGCGCCAATCCAGCAGAGCTAAATACTCTGATTGCCCTGACATTTTGCACTTAGCAAACAGCTTCTTGATGGTCTTTACGGCATTCTCTGGTTTTGCCATTTGACTGCGGGTGGTAAGGCGAAGATGTGACATGATCAAATCCCCATTCTTTTGATAAGTTGAAAGACTCTGATAGTGAGAATTGCAGACCGTTATCTGTTACCAGATGGTTGGGAACTCCGTATCTTGAAAACATGACTTTAAGGACTTTACTCACACTATTGGTTGTGACTGTGGTGTTTTTTTCAACCTTGCTGTAATAGTCACACACCACTAATAGAGTGCGACCATTCAACTCACACAAATCTGCCCTAACTTTGGACCACGGGCGGTTTGCAAATTCATGCTGCATGAATGGTTCTCTTCTGGATGAGCTTCTGTGCCTTAAGCAAATATCACATTTTGAAATGTAGTCTTTGAATTCAGTGGCCATTCGAGGCCAGTACATGGTCTCCCGAGCTCTTCTAATGCATCCCTCTATACCAATATGTGCTGCATGTATGGTGGTCATCATTTCTTTGCACATCTGTTCTGGAACCACTAGGCACTGGCCCTTAAACACCAGCTTACCTTGTGCTATCAGAACATCATAATAAGCATGGATACACTCAGGTGTGTCCGATTTGCTGTCTGGCCACCCATTTTTTATGGTAATGCACAGTACTGTTAGCACTGGATCATCTGCTGAACTTGCTGGATCTTATGGATTCTGTCCTGACTGATTGCCAGTGATCTACAGTGGTCCACTTCTTCAAGGTGGTGGAGAAAATCACAGATATTAACTTCTGATTGATGTGCTCGACTAAGCGTGTCTGCCAGAAACATTGAGTTCCTCTTTTGTACAGTTGTATTTCTGTAGTTTTAACAGCATTCGTTGTAACCTCTTGGGTGCACTATCCAGTGGTTTCAGTATAATAAACTCCAGAGGTTTATGGTCAGTTTCCACATGTACCTCTTTCCTTATGGTTCAAAATGGTCACACCCAAATATGATGGCCAGCAACTCCTTCTCAATTTGTGCATAGTGCCTTTCTGCTGATGATAGAGCACGCAAAGCATAGGCAACTGGCTGTCCACCTTGCATTAATGCTGCACCCAAACCTGACTGAGAAGCATCACATTGAAGAACTACTGCTTCACCTACATCATAATAGCACAAGACAGGTGTACTAGGTATGGCTCTTTTCGAAGGCTCATCCCAAATCCATGCTACATCTCTCTGAGTCAGTACTCGTAATGGCTGTGTAATGTCTGAGAGGTGAGACAAACACTTACTGAGGAGGTATTGCACCATTCCAAGTAGTCTCTGTTTTCCAAGTACATCAGTGGGAGCAGGCATCTCCTTGATTACCTTTACTTTTGCTGGGTCTACACACAGGCCTTCACTGGTGGCAATATGGGACTTCTTTCTTCCGCAGTTGTAGTTTATTAGGATTTAGTCTGACTCCCTTCATCTCATAACGTTCTAGCAGTCCTCCTAAATTTCGGTCATGATCACAGATGGCATCCTCCATAGTCTCACCCCGCCCCACAACTACAAAATCGTCAGCGATTACCTTGACACCCTGTAACCCTTCGATTAGTTGGTGCATCCTCCTTTAAAAGATTTCTGGTGCTGAGCAAATCCCAAAAGGCATGCGTTTCCACCTGTATCTACCGAATGGTGTATGGAATGTGGTCAAGAATGATGATGCCTCATCTAGCTAGTGCAATGTGCCAAAATCTACTGCATACATCGAGGATGCTAAATACTTTCACTCCATGAAGGCAAGTGGCTACATCATCAATGGTTGGCAATGGATAGTGTTCTCGTTCTATAGCTCGGTTAAGATCCTTAGGATCCAAACAGATCCATAGTGTATTATCTTTCTTTGACACGATCACCATAGAGTTTATCCAAAGGGTTGGTTCTGTGACAGGTTGTATAATCTCTTGCTCAACCAGAGTATCAAGTGTTTCCTTCAATTTATCTCTGATAGCCACTGGTACTCGTCTCTGGGCATGCTGAACAGGTTCAATGGAGTTATCAATGCGAATATGGTATGAACCATCCATAAGGCCTACTCCCCCTCCAAACGCCCTTGGGTACTTCTTAACAAGTTGTTCCTTGGATAGACCATGTGACAAGTCTAGCGTGTATACTTGAGCAGCGCCAGTAGCTGGCTTGTGTACCTCGTCACTATCAAAATAGGATACAATGTTAAGATCCAGGCAAGCCTTTCTAACAAGTAGTGGACAAATATTTGTACTGTCTACTAGTTTGCAGTCTAACCAAAATGTGTGGTGTTTGTGGAATGCTTTTAGGCTTGTTCTCCCCACAACTGGTAGTGTTGTGCCACCATATGCAGTAATAGCTGATTGAATTTTAGTTACATGTTCCAAGTTAAAATTTGTAGTGGCTTTCTTGTACAGTGAGAGTGGTACAACATTACATTGAGCGCCTGTGTCTACTTGAAAGTGCAAGTATTTCCCAGACTCTAATCTGATAGTGAGTCATCCAGTTGTATTGTTGACACCTCTTCTGTGGGAAAGGCTTCATCCATGTCACTATCCACAACCTTAACACCTTTAGTGGGTGCTTTGAAAGTGGCACTATGACACTTAGCTGCGAACTGGTTAGGCTTGTGGCATTTGTTGCACACTTTACCAAAAGCTGGACATACCTCTTTTGAATAATATTGATGTTTTCAGCCACAGTTCCAACATTCTCTTACTGGGTTATTGTCACCAGCTTCTGTCTTTGACCGTACATGTGATACTTGCTTTCTTGTTGCAACAGCACTCACATTTGCATCAGAGTAATCGCCCACAACTCTCATTTGTTCTTGTATGCTCTCTGCAGCACAGCATATCTCGTCTGTCTTTTTGAGGGTTAGTTCAGATTCTCGCAGTAGCTGCTTGCATGCCTTGTTATCTTTGATTCCAAAAACCAATCGATCACATAATGTTTCATCAGGGGTAATGGAGTGAAATTCACAGCCCTCTGAGAGTTTGTGCAGCGCAGTTCAGTACTGCTCATAAGATTCACCCTCTTCCTGTTGTCGCCTATTAATATCGTTCAAAAGGTACATTTTTCTGCAGATTACAATATTGTTCAAACGTACTCAGAACTGGGGCAATTATTGCTTCTTTTATATTCCCCTCATTTGTCCAGCCAGTGAATGCAGAAAACACCTCTCTTGCTGTTAATAACGTAGCAACTTGGACAGCTTGAGATTTCTTATTTAGTTCCAATGCTTGAGCGTAGCTAGTCCAAGCCCTGTTAAATTTCTTCCACTTGTCAGGTACTTGTGGGCCATAAATCTCCAGCAGGATAGGCGGTGATAGAGGATATCCTGCCGCCATCGTGTTTCAGTAAGTCCTCACTAACAACAATCTACTTGCCTGACAGGGTACCATTATCCCGGTACCAAGGTGTACTAGTCTGGGTAGTTAGTTCCGCGCTAGACTTCTGCACCGAGAACTGCCGTCTTGGACTATATTCTAGTCGTGTCGTATTCTTGGCACTCGCACTGAGTAGCTAGTTTACTTCTGACACCATGTAACGTGTTCGGTTAATAAGCACACCAACAAGCTTAAATGACTGATTACAGATCACGAGACAACTACACGTGTATGCATCTAATTAGTCTCTATACGTCACAAAAATAATTCATGAATTACGAAATACACTAAATTACTGTATTTACAAGTCTAATTATCTAGCTGAATTAATAGTATACTAAATTATATACAATGTTGATTAATTGCCTATTTAGTCAGAATGGGATAGTATTGACTGCATGGGCGTCTGGTTTTTAGAAGTAGCATAACATTAACTTATTTAGTACTGGTACTGTATATAGCTAATTGTTTGACTTCAGATGATCATCTCACTTTTTATGCATTTATTGTAGTGATCCTTACTATTTTGTTCATAAATATCCTAATATTCTTTAGAAAATGGTATGCATAATATGCTTTGATATTTGGAGGATAATGAGGTCTTTAAAATCCACTAAGAGACCTGCTAGCAGGTTCTTAAAATGGTTAGAAATCTGCTAGCAGAAAGACCTCAAGCATCACAAATCTCATATTCAATCATTGATTTGCAATGCTTCCTCCAAGCATATTCAGGCTGATAGCCTCCAATGGGCGACCAGTCACCCAGGCTAACATGTGGTTAACCACTCTATTCATTTTATAGGCATTCCTAAAACAATTCGATTACAGAATCTAACGTTATACATACGTTATTACGATGAACGGAGAAGTCCAGGGAAAATTCTGTATAGTGCCCATTTGTTTCTAGAGTGTTTTTAGGCTGTTTTCGTCTTATAGATGCACTTTACTAAGACCTAAATGGGTAAGCTTCCTTGTACAAACTGTTTGAAATCGTGCCTGTTCTTCGTACTACTGTGGCACCGCTGAAGGCACATCTTGTGACAACTTGTTCCCATTGTATAAATCCACGCAAGCTGCTTCTTCGACACACGTGTTCTTTACAGTGCTGTGATTAAATGAGCGCTGGCTACAACTAACCCGGCTGCCATTTCCCAGCTATGCCAGACCCAAGTCTAACTTGTGAAAGAAAGCAGTGCGAGCTTCGATTTTTTCAACACTTCGACAAAAGCACATTCAGTCTTCTTTGATTATTAACATTGTGTGATGATTTCAGTACAACATATAACCCAATTCCACAATGACTCCACCTATATGCCCATATAAAACATTAAGTCGGTTAGAGACCACGCCCTCGGATCTTTGTGGATTTTAAAAACCTCACTTTGCTCAGTTTTTAAAATCCACGAAGATCATTGTGCTAGGTCTCTAACCTACACATAAACTTGTTTCTCAACTTTTGTAACTTAATTAGTTAGTAAACTCTATACACCCTATCACAGAAAAGAATGGCACTAGCATGCTAAGGCATGTGATCCCACGCTAATTAATTACTGGCAGGAAAAACATGTTTTACTTTACCGTATAATGGGAAATTTTCAAAAAAAGTTAAATTTTCGAAAAAGAGTGCTTGAGTGTAAGTTCAAAAAAATTTTTTTTAAACGGATCCTCTTTACCGTGCTGCACCTTAGATAATTAACTAGAAGGGTTTAATTTGTGAACTTTGCGTACTGGTTGGGGGAAGCTAACAATGATTACATTGATTACATGCAGTGGAGTATGTTTGTTCAGTTAGGCATACATATCGATAAATGCCCAACTGTATGGCATTGGTAGAATTGCGTCTAGTTAGCTACCCCTTCCTCCTTCGTAGCTTAAACTGTGATGTTTGGTCTTAATAATGTTAATCCAAACAACCTGCAGATTGAGCCACAACTATATTGTAGCCATACATAGGTGTAGCAAGCACCTCATGGAGGGGAGGGCAGACAATGGTAGGAGAAGGCAGACAATGGTAGGAGAAGCATGCTAAACTAGGGGAGTCTGGGGGCATCCCCCCCCCCCCCTCCTCCCCAGGAAAATTTTTGAAAATTAATGCTCCAAGATTGAATTTCTGTATTTTCAGAGTATTTGTAGCAGTAAAAACATGCTTGAAATATTCCAGCAGTGCATTCTTACTTGTGTAATTTATTTCTATGTCAGTCACAAACACTACGAAAATTAATTTTAGAGGCGCTTGCCACAATCATCGATCTGAAGTGTTGCTGAGGAGTTACTATGCATTAGATGATAGTTCCATAACTTCTATATGCCTTGATTGCTGATTGAATAGAAAGGAGTAATTTGAAAAGTTGGTGGTAAGTAGACAGTTGAGAACTTAGCCCTTAAACCCACAGAGAACTTTTCGGAAATGTGTGTTTACACAATATGGACACTCATGGTGACACTAAGTGGGGCAACTTAATTCTTATAGTCTACAAATGCACATAGATTCAAAGTGTGTTTACTGGGCTACTTGGAAGGTTAAATGAACACTGTAACTACAGTGGCTTACTTATTATGAAGCAATGAACAGTGATGAGTTGCGTTTCCATATTTCAAAATTCTTGCCACGTGTTTAATTTCGATTGTGGGTGTACTCACGTGAGTCATATATGGCCTGATAGAAAATTTCACGATGAATCGAATGGAAGTTGTTGCAAGGTGATAGGAGCAACTACCATCGAGTTATCAACTATTTTATAAATGTATGTAAAGGATTTGCGTGTTTCTTTACCGAAAAGTTATTTTCACGGCTAGTTTTGGCCTCACCATTTAGAACTAGGGTAAAACCCTAGGTATTATTTTTTTCCTTGTTACATCACAAGTAGAATGATGTAAATTACATAGCCATAGGATGGATGCTTCATAAGTTACAGTACTTTGTGCAAGCCATGCATATTTATTGAATTTAAATCCAGTTTTCTGGATTATGTGGGTTTAATTAATAATTAAGGGCTAAGAAATGACTTGTATAGCTAGCCAAATTATTGGGGGGGGGGACATTTCCCCCTCCCACTTCTTACGCCTATGCCATATTTATTACAGCTGTAGCAAGGCATATGACATGTTATAGTATAAGGTCCTTCTGTTATGCTATAGTTGACACAATAGTCTTAATCTTCCACATGTCCAGTAAAATTAGGCAGCTGTCCAGTCCATTCTGGTTTATCAGAACATTGTGGCAGGACAACAGAAATTTCCTATCTGATATAACATCTTGTATATAGTCATATGAGTTGTTATCATGTGTAGAAAATGTTTTTGAGCTCTGTATGGTGGAAAGGTGGTTTGTGTAGGAAAGCATGCAGTAATGTGCCATGGTATGCTTTCTTGTGCATAAGTTAGCTTATTAGCAAATACGAAGAGAAGTGATATCCATGCAAGCAGCCAAGTTGTGTAAAGTGGTGTGTCATTTTTTGTAAAGCCTGGAATTCAAAGGTGCTGGCCAAGAAATGGCTGCAACGATGTTAATATTAATCAACTCATGGTGTGTTGTTTGGCATGGTAACCTTTTTTTTCTGAAATAGATGTTTTTGACATTATATAGTGTAACACTTCTTTATTGTTTGACAGTTATATAAGTATGCCTTATATGTATTAATTGTTGTTACTTATAACTTAAAAGTTGTCATTTACATTAATAACATATTCCAAACTAAATAAGAAACCAAAACTTTAAGATGTGGCAATTTTTTTCTCAAAAACACAGCAAATTTTCTGTGATGTACCAAAATTTATCCTTGTGTAGGAAGCATGGTTCCTACACGTGTAGGAAGCATGGTTCCTACACGTGTAGGGTAACATTAAGAAATTTTGTAGGAAATATTCCTGCACTGTTGAGTTTTGTAAGAAAGATTCCTCCACATGACATAATGTGTAAGAATAATTCATACAAGTGTAGGAATTATAGGAACAATTTCTACACTTGTAAGAATGATTCCTACACTTGTAAGAATGATTCCTACACTTGTAGGAATTATTCCTATACTGCAAGAAGATGTCTTACACTTTGTGCCAAGTGTAGGAATCTTTCTTACAAAATTCAACAGTGTGGGAATATTTCCTATAAAATTCTGGCAAAATTCTCAATAAAGCACTACACGTGTAGGAACCATGCTTCCTACACAAGTGTAAAATTCCTTCCAGCACTTTACCTCAAAATTATGATTTCTTATTTAGTTTGGAATATGTTTAATGAATTAATGATGTTTCTTTGTCACAGCAACATATCAACATTATGATGGCATTGTGTGGCCTGAATTAGTTGATAAGGCCACGTCAGATACTAGCATTAAAGCAAAGTTTTTTGGACTTTTCAGAAGTAAGGCCACTGGTTCAGATGTGAACTTCACTGATGTCAAGTCACTGTCACAATCCAAACATAGACATTACAGAGTCTTGGCGCTGGAATTTTATCTGGATGCTCTGAATGATATTCTAAGTGGGCAGTGCAGAAGTAACCCTTGCCAGTTTCTGAAGACAATTTTTGCCATATATGCATCAGTGTATAATTGTGCTTTGTTTTATGATCATAAAGACCATTTATGGACTATAGAAGAAGTGAAGCAGGTAATTGTCTTTGTGCATGCATTATAGTATGTACGCGTTGAGCTGGATCCCCAAATACATTTAATAACTCATGAATGCAATTACACACAGTCTTGAAATTTGGCTCATTTGTAGTACTGCTTGTCCCACTAAAAATGTTTCTGAATCTTTCGTTCAAATGTCTGACACAATATTTCCGGTCCATTAAAATTTCCACCATACATTTTCTATGGGTAAGCCATAAAGTGCAGTATTCATTATTCATTACAACTCTTTCTCGAACTTGTAATGGAGCTGAAACACACGTGTCCGTTGATGACACTTTTACTGTCACCACTAGTCATCTGGTTGGCTGATATGTTAAAGCGTGTCATGGCTTTGCATTGTTATTTAAGCTGCAGAACCTTAATAGCTTCTTGTCAGAAATTCCAGAAGCGATGATCATGGAGGCAAATTAAAGTATGGAACAGGCCACTGAAACAGAACAGTGTGAAGCCTAGCAGAGGACACAAGACAGATTTACATCTGCACGACTAACTCAGGTCAAAGTTTGCCATAGAATGCAGAACCAAAGCAGCTATAATATATGTCAATATAGCAAAAAACTGTGTAGAGATAAAAGAAAGTACACATCATTCATACAAAAGGTAGGTAGAAAATTTTTAGGAGATGTATTGAACACTGGCACATGTAATGTTACCAAACCTGCAGAGCAGTCACTTAAGGTACGTGCCATATGGAACTTACCATCTGGTGGTCGGTGGATGGTCTAACGCGTGTGATGATAACAGTATAGTATCAGAACAGCCACTTCCTTGTCCAAAGAATGTGTTCTGTAGAAGCTTACCATCCATTAGAAAGCAGTACGAATAATTCTTTTAGATATCGACACAGTTAATAAGCTTACCAATACACTTAGAGACCTGAAGTAAGATTTCTAATTTTCATTTAGAGACCTGGTCCCATGTGAGGCATACATACATCTTACAATACAAATGCGCTCTGTTTTATATTATCAGAAGTTAGCTCTGTTTTCTTCAGATGGGCCTATTTCGTATCACCACTTGCTAACTAGTCTTTTATCTTCATTATCCAATGGTTCCATGTCATGAAAGCCACTAACAAAGTTTATTTTTGTTACTGCATGATGAAGTCCCCACACACTAACACAGCTATTTTGTCAAGTACGATCACATTTTGTCAATGCAGATAAGGTCCATATAAGTAGGCAGTACCATAGATTATAGAGGGCCAATTCCCACTTCAAGGGCACAAACCATATTGAAGTTGAACATGTATCCAGTTTTATTTCTGTCGCTAGTAAAATGTGCCAGAAGCTTGTAGGTTGGCGTAGGTGAGGAGTGTGCATGGGAATAATACTTGCAGTGATGGATCTCCTAAATACACGAGTGAGCATTACCAGAGAGTACTTTAAACTATTTTGTAGCACTAGTTTGTGATAAAGAATCACTTATCTTAACAAATTTTTTAATGAATCATGTAATAGTTTTCTATCCCATGTATCCAGTTCACTAGCACTGTTTGTTCAGGGTATGGCTTCTTGTCATCATCAACAATTACATTCTGATGACTGATGCCTGCCTTCATGGAGGGTGACAGCTGTATAGGCTAATTATCCACAACTTTACAATCCTGCAATATATTACAATACACAATATTTCATGCAGAGTCGCACAGACAACTAACATGATCACTTGTGGTACCTTCATTGCTCAGATGGCTATGAACTTAACAGGGGTGCAACATAGGCGGCGGAAAGGGGGGGGGGCTAGGGGGCTAAAGCCCCCCCTCAGAATGATATCACACCGAAATTATCTTTCTTGAAGACCGTGATAAAGATCGAGATACTCTAATAGAACAGTCACTCTAATAAAGTAGTCAGTGTGTAGCGAGCTATGTAAGGATTTTTATGTAGTTTATCAGCTAGAAATGGTAGCTGGTGAGGTGGAAAACTCTTGTCAGTTGGTTGTGACCTTTTTTTTTTTTTTTTTTTTTTGGTCTCACCTTACCAAACTATAGAAATAAGTCTGGGTCAGCCCAGCGGAGCCCCCCCTCATATCAACTACTTCCTCCGCCGCTGGGGTGCAACAATATACTCCAACAATATATTGTTTCATCACACATGTAGTAGTTGTGTCATGGGACCGAGTGATTTGCCTGATATGTACACCCAAACTTGAGGGCAGCAGGATGAGTACGTGGGTGTACATATCAGGCAAATCATGAGGGCACTAGATTCACCTGATATGTACCATGGCAATTGCAGGCTAAGAGCTTGCGGGCGATTAATCACCCAAACCATACAAGACTGACCACTGAATTTATTATATAGGCCAACTCGATTATGGGGCAATATAGCAACATACATTGTGACCATGTTGAACGGGAAAGTTCTAAGGGTATTGCAGAAAAGTTCAATTAAGTGATATTACAAGTATTTTAAAGCCACTGCATTGTTTTACAGACTGTTTACAATCATTTACTAAACATCTATAGGGGTAACCTTCACTGTAGAGTGGTTATCTCATGTTACTCGAAAAGTCATATTCGAATATGCGGTGAACCGCTTGTGAATATGCTATAACACTAGTTCTCACCTTAAACCAATGTTTTTCAACTTATAGGATGGCAAGGTAAGTGTTGTAGGATGCACAATCAGACGCATGGCTTTCATCACATGACCAATAGCAAATTCCCACAATCAATTTTGGCTTGAGTTTTTATATACAGAAATGCTCCTACATAGCCAGCCATGGTTTAACTTAAATATACCATGACCAGCCAGGGTTTATAAGATATGTACTCTACAATTTTCTTTGAAGTCATGGTATATGTAAAATATTGCTATAATGTTGTTACATATTGTTGCACCCCTGTTAAGTTCATAGCATCTGAGAGATGAAAATGCTGAAAGTGATCACACAAGTAGAGTAGTTCGTGCGAGTCCATACACATGCAGATATGTATCGTACAACTGTTTTCATTCATTTTAGGCTTTCACTACACTTGTTTATGTAGTCACACATTGTATAAAGGTTGTCTATTGCAATAATAGTGTTCTACCATTCAGTTAAGTGCCAGGTATTACTTATACGTATTCAAAATTAACACTAGACCTCAAATAAAAGCCCTTTTCATTAGGGTGAAAATGTTTGGAAGGAAATAAAAGCCCTCGCCTTAGTATGAGTAAATGTGGCACAGTAACTAAGTGTCTACCTAGTTGAACAAAAGTATAGTATTTGTATGTACAGAATTTTATACATGGTTGATTTATTTCCTATTTAGCGAGTTTAGTGATAGTACTGACTGCGTGGATGCCTGTATTTTAGAAGTAGTACATACATTATCAATTTGTTTTGTCTATTGTGCCTAGTTAATAAACACAATGATCATGGTATCTCTTATGTATTGTGTATCTAGTCATACAATTTCACATGTGCTAAATATGTATGCGTGTATGTGTGTATGATGACATAGTGTAATATTTAGTTTGTATGATTTATTGCGTACAATTTTGTGTAGGAAATTTACCAGCAAATAAAAGAAGTTACAAAGTCACTTGTGGAGAAAATCAGAAAGTATCCAAATACAAATCATTCCAATGAAGTGTTAGTTTTACTGGTGACTTACTACAAATGCAAGTGTTTCTCTAAATTTTGTTCAGACTCTTCTAATCGTCTGTTGTTGACTGTTTTGCTCCGAAGCATGATCCTTGACCAGCAATCATATAAAGTTCACAAGATTCTTTTTTCTGAATATGGTAGTTCTATCATTGAGATGTTTAAGATGTTGCTTGACACTCCACTACCATTAGAATGGATATATGCTGTCCCATTAATGCATTTAGCAACAAAACAATGTAATCCTTTTGATACATTGCGGAGTATCAGTTGGAACTTTGATGAAGCTGTGAAGGGGTAAGTTTTTCAGTTCATTCATTTTTAAGGAAAATATGCATAGATATAAGTTGACTTGTAGGCATTAAAAGTGAATGAGTTGTGAAAGTTTTTAGGTTCTCCTGACTGTATGTGCCTATAGTAATTGCCAATGTTTTATATATTTGTCAGAAGAATGATTGAAAGACAAAGTATCTCCTGTACAACTATAATTTTAAATTCTGCTGTACTCTTCAAGTAAATTGTAAACAGTGTAATATGAACATTATACTAAAGTCTATATAATTACATATTTACAGTATGTGGTTTTGATATGGTATACAGTAATCATGTGCTTTTTCAGATTTTCATTCATTTATCAATAATCTGATGTAAATTTTTGTAACACTATTCATACTGTTACTTAATATCTAATCCAAAACAGCCAAGCTGTAAAAAAAGTGTGCGGCCCTCAGAAAGGCTATGGTGAAAAAAGATGTGAAATCCAAGGTGGCGGCCAAGAAATGGCTGTGATGGTAGGTTAATGGTAAAAATTTTAATAATGACAATTCAGGTAAATTTTGTGAAGTGGCACAAAAATTCACCTGAATTGTCGTTATTAAAATTTTTACCATTAACCTACCATCACAGCCATTTCTTGGCCGCCACCTTGGATTTCACATCTTTTTTCACCATAGCCTTTCTGAGGGCCGCACACTTTTTTTACAGCTTGGCTGTTTTGGATTAGATTTCATTTCTTTTTGTATTTGTATACCCCAAAGCCAGCCTATGGCCAGCTTTGGGACTTTTTTAACCTATGTTTTTTTTCTTTACTACAGGAAGAAGAAAAGATGAAGTAGATGTACTTTAAATATTTTATCAGTAAATGTACAAATTATATATGTGTGACCGGATTTGCGAAAAGGGGTCTTCCACACACATCCAATTTACGAAATTTGGCAGTTCATAATGTCAGATAGGAAAATAGTATTGCCTTGAAATTTGGACGGTAATGAGTAACAACATAGGTTAATACATGAACAAAATTTCAGGTTAGTATCTTCTTTGAGCACAAAGGTATGGTCATTCAAGTTCATAGAATTGGATGTGTGTGGAAGACCCTTTTTCGCAAATCCGGTCACATATAATACATATGTGACCGGATTTGCGAAAAGGGGCCTTCCACACATCCAATTTGCCAACTTTGACAATTGATAACTTCAGATTGGAAAGAGCTATTGCCTTGAAATTTGGGCAGTGGTGATTTCTTTGCAGCTGAACTCTCTACATGATGGTTTCTTTGTAGCTGAATTCTCTACAAGGTAATTTCTTCTAGCTGATCTCTCTACAGGGAGATTTGTTTGTAGCTGAATTCGGTACATGTGATTTGTTTGCAGCTGAGCTCTTTACATAATGGTTTCTTTGTAGTTGAACTCTCTACAAAGTAACTTCTTCTAACTGATCTTTCTACAGGGTGATTTGTTTGTAGCTGAACTATCTACAAGGTAATTTCTTCTAGCTGATCTCTCTACAGGGTGATTTGTTTGTAGCTGAATTCTGTACAGGTGATTTGTTTGCAGCTGAGCTCTTTACAGAATGGTTTCTTTGTAGCTAAACTCTCTACAAGGTAACTTTTCTAGCTGATGTCTCTACAAGGTGACTAGTTTGTAGCTGAACTCTCTACAGGTGATTTGTTTGTAGCTGAATTCTGTATAGGTGATTTGTTTGCAGCTGAGCTCTTTACAGAATGGTTTCTTTGTAGCTGAACTCTCTAAAAGGTAACTTCTTCTAACTGATCTTTCTACAGGGCAATTTGTTTCTGGCAGAATTTTCTACAGGGTGATTTCTTTGCAGCTGAACTCTCTACATGGTGGTTTCTTTGTAGCTGAACTCTCTACAAGGTAATTTCTTCTAGCTGATCTCTCTACAGGGTGATTTGTTTGTAGCTGAACGATCTACAAGGTAACTTCTTCTAGCTGATCTCTTTACAGAATGGTTTCTTTGTAGCTGAACTCTCTACAAGGTAACTTCTTCTAACTGATCTTTCTACAGGGCAATTTGTTTGTGGCAGAATTTTATACAGGGTGATTTCTTTGCAGCTGAACTCTCTACTTGGTGGTTTCTTTGTAGCTGAACTATGTACAAGGTAATTTCTTCTAGCTGACTTCTCTACAGGGTGATTTGTTTGTAGCTGAATTCTGTACAGGTGATTTGTTTGCAGCTGAGCTCTAAACAGAATGGTTTCTTTGTAACTGAACTCTCTACAAGGTAACTTCTTCTAGCTGATGTCTCTACAAGGTGACTAGTTTGTAACTGAACTCTCTACATGGTGGTTTCTTTGTAACTGAACTTTCTACAAGGTGACTTCTTCTAGCTGATCTTTCTACAGGGTGATTTGTTTGTAGCTGAACTCTCTACAAGGTAACTTCTTCTAGCTGATCTCTCTACAGGGAGATTTGTTTGTAGCTGAACTCTCTACAGGTGATTTGTTTGAAGCTGAACTCTCTAAATGATGGTTTCTTTGTAGCTGAACTCTCTACAAGTAAACTTCTTCTAGCTGATCTCTCTACAGGGTGATTTGCTTGTAGCTGAACTATCTACAAGATAACTTCTTCTAGCTGATCTCTCGACATGGTGATTTGTTTGTAGCTGAATTCTGTATAGGTGATTTGTTTGCAGCTGAGCTCTTTAAATAATGGTTTCTTTGTAGCTGAACTCTCTCAAGGTAACTTCTTCTAGCTGATGTCTTTACAGGGTCACTAGTTTGTAGCTGAATTCTCTACATGGTGGTTTCTTTGTAACTGAACTCTCTACAAGGTAACTTTTTCTAGCTCATCTTTCTACAGGGTGATTTATTTGTAGCTGAATTCTGTACAGGTGATTTGTTTGCAGCTGAGCTCTTTTAAGAATGGTTTCTTTGTAGCTGAACTCTCTACAAGGTAACTTCTTCTAGCTGATGTCTCTACAAAGTCACTAGTTTGTAGCTGAGCTCTCTACATGGTGGTTTCTTTGTAACTGAACTCTCTACAAGGTGACCTCTTCTAGCTGATCTTTCTACAGGGTGATTTGTTTGAAGCTGAACTCTCTACAAGGTAACTTCTTCTAGCTGATCTCTCTACACGGAGATTTGTTTGTAGCTGAACTCTCTACATGATGGTTTCTTTGTAGCTGAACTCTCTACAAGGTAACTTTTTCTAGCTAATCTCTCTACAGGGAGATTTGTTTGTAGCCGAACTCTCTACATGATGGTTTCTTTGTAGCTGAACTCTCCACAAGGTAACTTCTTCTAGCTGATCTCTCTACAGGGTGACTTGTGTGTAGCTGATCTCTATACAGGTTTCTAGCTGATCTCTTGAATTCTCTTCAGGGTGAATGCTCTATTAGGATGACTGCTCTATTAGAGTATCTTGATCTCGCACTTGCTGCACCAAGTTGGATTTCGTGTTATAACTCCGTGGCTTTAAGTCCGTTTCTTCTACACCATTGATGAGCCTTTCTAAGATGATTACTCCATCTGTACAACGATTTTCAAAGCGTTGCCCCAAGCGGTTTATCTGGTAGGCGTGGCAAGCAGTTTTTTTTTTTTTAGCTAATCTTGATTGCGTAATTGTTACACACTGTTGGATTTTCGATATATCTTCCTGGTTTTTAGCTCGATTTCTTTCAAACCACAAAAGGTTTGAGGTTCAATAGTTAACCTATTCACCCACCGAATTTCAGCTTCTTCCCATACGCGGTTTACCCTGTAGGCGTGACAACATATTGGTGTTATTTTTCGTGAAGAATCGCTCATAACTCTTTGCCTGTTTATCGTATTCCAGATAAAGTTGGTACCGAGATGCGCCTTCATATCCCCCTTCTGTGTGCCAAATTTCAAGGCAATTGGATATGGCGTTCGAGTTTTATATCAGTTTTTGTAAGTGTGCGACAAGAAAAAGAAAAATAAGAAGAAAAAAACGAAGAAACTGAGCCAATTTTTGAAGTCGCATATCTCGGGAACGCGCGAAGCGATTTCGCTCAAATTTGGAATGTGGAGTGCTGCAGTTGGAGGGCATGACCACAGCAAAAATCGTCTTGTTTCATCAAGGAAGCACAGAGCTACGGAGGTGCGAAAATTGCGTTTTCTTTCTTCCTGTCAATATACTCACGGGTGTTACGCGCCGGCTTCTTGGGCCGCACGACACACTACCGTGTGTCTTGATCTAATCAAAAACAGCCAAGCTGTAAAAAAGGTGCGGCCCCCAAAAAGACCATGGTGAAAAAAGATGTGAAATCCAAGGTGGCGGCCAAGAAATGGCTGTGATGGTAGGTTAATGGTTAAATTTTAATAACAACAATTCAGGTGAATTTGGTGCCAAAACCAATCGGCGCAAAATTTACCTGAATTGTCGTTATTAAAATGTAACCATTAACCTACCATCACAGCCATTTCTTGGCCGCCACCTTGGATTTCACATCTTTTTCACCATGGTCTTTTTGGGGGCCGCACCTTTTTTTACAGCTTGGCTGTTTTTCACTTCTTTTTGTATTTGTATACTGCAAAGCCGGCCTATGGCTGGCTTTGGGGCTTTTTTAACTCTTGTGTTTTTTTCTTTACCACAGGAAGAAGAAAAGAACTTAAAGAAGATTTTTAATACTTCAATTATTTTTGATTTTATTAGTAATTATACAAATTATATACATATATATTTATTACATGCCCATTATTCCCCACAGGATATTTTTTTGCAGCTGATCTCTCTACTGGGTGACTTGAAATGTAGCTGAACTATATACAGGATGGTTTCTTTGTAGCTGAACTCTCTACAAGGTGACCTCTTCTAGCTGGTCTCTCTACAGGGTGATTTGTTTCTATCTGAACTCTCTACAGGTGATTTGTTTGCAGCTAAACTCTCTACATGGTGGTTTCTTTGTAGCTGAACTCTCTACATGATGGTTTCTTTGTAGCTGAACTCTCTATAAGGTGACTTCGTCTAGCTGAACTCTCTACAGGGTGATTTTTTTGTAGCTGAACTCTCTACAGGGTGATTTGTTTGCAGCTGAACTCTCTACATGATGGTTTCTTTGTAGCTGAACTCTCTACAAGGTGACTTCGTCCAGCTGATCTCTCTATGGGGTGATTTGTTTCTAGCTGAACTCTCTACAGGTGATTTGTTTGCAGCTAAACTCTCTACATGGTGGTTTCTTTGTAGCTGAACTCCCTACATGATGGTTTCTTTGTAGCTGAACTCTCTACAAGGTAAATTTTTCTCTACAGGGTGATTTGTTGTAGTTGAATTCTCTACAAGGTAGTTTGTTTGAGGCTGAACTCTCTACATGGCGGTTTCTTTGTAGCTGAACTCTCTACAGGTGATTTTTTGCAGCTAAACACCCTACATGGTGGTTTCTTTGTAGCTGAACTCTGTACATGATGGTTTCTTTGTAGCTGAACTCTTTACAAGGTGACTTCTTCTAGCTGAACTCTACAGGATAATTTCTTTGTAGCTGAACTCTCTATATGATGGTTTCTTTGTAACTGAACTCTCTACAAGGTAACTTCTTCTAGCTGATCTTTCTACTAGGTGATTTGTTTGCAGCTGAACTCTCTACATGGTGGTTTCTTTGTTGCTGAACTCTCTACAAGGTGAATTCTTCTACCTGATCTCTCTACAGGGTAATTTGTTTGTAACTGAACTCTGTACAAGGTGCGTTTTTGTGGGTGATCTCACTGCAGGTTTATTTGTTTGTAGCTGAACTCACTAAAGGGTGATTTGCTTGTAGTTGAACTCCTTGCATTGTGTCTAGTTTCTAGTTGATCTCTCTACAGGGTAATTTGTTTCTAGCTTATCTCTCTACAGGTTGATTTGTGTGTAACTGATCTCTCTGCAAGCTGATTTGTTTGTAGCTGATCTCTCTGCAGGGTGATTTACTTGTAGCTGAACTCCTTACATTGTGTGTAGTTTCTAGCTGATCTCTCTACAGGGTGATTTGTTTGTAGCTGATCTCTCTACAAGTTGATCTGTGTGTAGCTTATCTCTCTGTAGGTTGATTAATTTGTAGCCAATTTCTCTACAATGTAATTTGTTTGTAGCTGAACAGTCTATAAGGTGGTTTGTTTATAGCTGATCTCTCTGCAAGTTGATTTGTTTTAGCTGAACTCTCTACAGGGTGATTTACTTGTAGCTGAACTCCTTACATTGTGTGTAGTTTCTAGCTGATCTCTCTACAGGGTGATTTGTTTGTAGCTGACCTCTCTACAAGTTGATTTGTGTGTAGCTGATCTTTCTACAAGTTGATTTGTTTTGTAGCCGATCTCTCTACAGGGCAATTTGATTGCAGCTGAACTCTGTACAAGGTGCTTTTTTGTAGGTGATCTCACCGCAGGTTAATTTGTTTGTAGCTGAACTCACTAAAGGGTGATTTGCTTGTAGCTGAACTCCTTACATTGTGTCTAGTTTCTAGCTGATCTCTCTACAGGGTGATTTGTTTGTAGCTAATCTCTCTACAAGTTGATTTGAGTGTAGCTGATCTCTCTGCAGGTTGATTAATTTGTAGCCGATCTCTCTACAAGGTAATCTGTTTGTAGCTGAACTGTCTATAAGGTGATTTGTTTGTAGCTGATCTCTCTGCAGGTTGATTTGTTCTCTACAGGCTGATTTACTTGTAGCTGAACTCCTTACATTATGTCTAGTTTCTAGCTGATCTCTCTACAGGTTGATTTGTTTGTAGCCGATCTCTCTACAGGGTAATTTGTTTGTAGCTGAAGTCTCTATAAGGTGATTTGTTTGCAGCTGAACTCTCTACATGGTGGTTTCTTTGTTGCTGAACTCTCTACAGGGTGATTTGTTTGTAGCTGAACTATCTACAAGGTAACTTCTTCTAGCTGATCTCTCTACAGGGTGATTTGTTTGTAACTGAACTCTCTACAAGTGATTTATTTGCAGCTGAGCTCTTTATGTGGTGGTTTCTTTGTAGCTGAACTCTCTAAAAGGTGACTTCTTCTAGCTGATCCCTCTACAGGGGATTTATTTGTAGCTGAACTCTCTACAAGTGATCTATTTGCAACTGAACTCTTTATGTGGTGGTTTCTTTGTAGCTGAACTCTCTACAAGGTGATCTCTTCTAGCTGATCTCTCTACAGGGTGATTTGTTTCTAGCTGAACTTTCTACAGGTGATTTTTTGCAGCTAAACACTCTACATGGTGGTTTCTTTGTAGCTGAACTCTGTACATGATGGTTTCTTTGTAGCTGAACTCTTTACAAGGTGACTTCTTCTAGCTGAACTCTCTACGGGATAATTTCTTTGTAGCTGAACTCTCTATATGATGGTTTCTTTGTAACTGAACTCTCTACAAGGTAACTTCTTCTAGCTGATCTTTCTACTGGGTGATTTGTTTGCAGCTGAACTCTCTACATGGTGGTTTCTTTGTTGCTGAACTCTCTACAAGGTGAATTCTTCTACCTGATCTCTACAGGGTAATTTGTTTGTAACTGAACTCTGTGCAAGGTGCGTTTTTGTGGGTGATCTCACTGCAGGTTTATTTGTTTGTAGCTGAACTCACTAAAGGGTGATTTGCTTGTAGTTGAACTCCTTGCATTGTGTCTAGTTTCTAGCTGATCTCTCTACAAGGTAATTTGTTTCTAGCTTATCTCTCTACAGGTTGATTTGTGTGTAACTGGTCTCTCTACAAGCTGATTTGTTTGTAGCTGATCTCTCTGCAGGTTGATTTGTTTCTAGCTGATCTCTCTACAAGTTGATTTGTTTGTTGCTGATCGCTCTAAAAGTTGATTTGTTTGTAGCTGAACTCTCTGCAAAGTGTTTTGTTTGTAGCTGACCTCTCTTCAGGGTGATTTGTTTCTAGCTGATCTCTCTACAGGGTGATTTTTGTAGCTGACCTCTCTTCAGGGTGATTTGTTTCTAGCTGATCTCTCTACAGAGTGAATTTTTGTAGCTGACCTCTCTTCAGTGTGATTTGTTTCTAGCTGATTGCTCTACAGGTTGATTTGTTTGTAGATGAACTCTCTACAGGGTAATTTGCTTGTAGCTGAACTCCTTACATTGTGTCTAGTTTGTAGCTGATCTCTCTACAGGGTGATTTGTTTGTAGCTGATCTCTATACAAGTTGATTTGTGTGTAGCTGATCTCTCTGCAGGGTGATTTGTTTGTAGCCGATCTCTCTACAAGGTAATTTGTTTGTAGCTGAACTATCTATAAGGTGATTTGTTTGTAGCTGATCTCTCTGCAGATTGATTTGTTTTAGCTGAACTCTCTACAGGGTGATTTGTTTCTAGCTTATCTCTCTACAGGTTGATTTGTGTGTAACTGATCTCTCTACAAGCTGATTTGTTTGTAGCTGATCTCTCTGCAGGTTGATTTGTTTCTAGATGATCTCTCTACAGGTTGATTTGTTTGTTGCTGATCGCTCTAAAGGTTGATTTGTTTGTAGCTGAACTCTCTGCAAAGTGTTTTGTTTGTAGTTGATCTCTCTACAAGGTGATTTTTTGTAGCTGACCTCTGTTCAGGGTGATTTGTTTCTAGCTGATCGCTCTACAGGTTGGTTTGTTTGTAGCTGAACTCTCTACAGGGTGATTTGCTTGTAGCTGAATTCCTTGCATTGTGTCTAGTTTGTAGCTGATCTCTCTACAGGGTGATTTGTTTGTAGCTGATCTCTATACGAGTTGAATTGTGTGTAGCTGATCTCTCTGCAGGTTGATTTGTTTGTAGCCGATCTCTCTACAAGGTAATTTGTTTGTAGCTGAACTGTCTATAAGGTGATTTGTTTGTAGCCGATCTCTCTGCAGGTTGATTTGTTTTAGCTGAACTCTCTACAGGGTGATTTATTTGTGGCTGAACTCCTTACATTGTGTCTAGTTTCTAGCTGATCTCTCTACAGGGTGATTTGTTTGTAGCTGATCTCTCTACAAGTTGATTTGTGTGTAGCTGATCTCTCTGCAGGTTGATTTGTTTGTAGCCGATCTCTCTACAAGGTAATTTGTTTGTAGCTGAACTGTCTATAAGGTGATTTGTTTGTAGCCGATCTCTCTGCAGGTTGATTTGTTTTAGCTGAACTCTCTACAGGGTGATTTATTTGTAGCTGAACTCCTTACATTGTGTGTAGTTTCTAGCTGATCTCTCTACAGGGTGATTTGTTTGTAGCTGATCTCTCTACAAGTTGATTTGTGTGTAGCTGATCTCTCTGCAAGTTGATTTGTTTGTAGCCGATCTCTCCACAGGGTAATTTGTTTGTAGCTGAACTCTCTCCACAGTGACTTGTGTGTAGCTGAATTCTGTGTAGCTGAATACTCTAGAGAGTGACTTAATTGTAGCTGAATTCTCTACAGGGTGCATGACTTGTTTATAGCTGAACTTTCTTCAGTGTGACTTGTAATGTTCTGAATCTCTATAGTGATATATTTGCTTAACTCTCCACATGGTGACTTGCTTCTTGCTGAACTGTCTATAAGAGTAACTGTTTGCAGCTGAACTCCCTACAGAATAACTTGTAGAAAGTTTGGCTACACTCTCTAGAGAATTCAGCTACAAACAGGTCACTGTGGAGAGAGTTCAGCTACAAAGAAACTACCCTGTAGAGAGTTCATCCATACAAACAAGTTACCCTATAGAGATCAGCTGCAAATAAGTAACCCTGTAGAGATTTCAGCTACAGACAAGTAACTTTATAGTTTATACAATGTTCAGCTACAAAGAAACCATCTTGTAGAGAGTTCAGCTACAAACAAGTTACACTACAGTGAGATCAGTTTGAAACAAGAGATTTCAGCTACAAACAAATCACCCAGTAGAGAGTTTAGCTACGAACAGATCACCCTGTAGAGAGTTCAACTATACAAGTCACCCTGTAGAGAGATCAGCTAGAAGAAGTCACCGTCTAGAGAGATCAGCTAGAAGCAAGTCACCTTGTATAGAGTTCAGTTAGAAAGAAACCATCCTGTAGAGAGTTCAGCTACAAACAAATCGCCCTGCATAGAGTTCAACTGCAAATAAATTACCCCGTAGATAGTTCAGCTACAAACAAATCACCCTGTAGAGAGTTCAGCCAGATAAAAGTCATCCTACAGAGAGATCAGGTCACCCTATAGTGAGATCAGCTCACCTTGTAGCTAGCTCAGGTACAAAGAACCCACTCTGTAGAGAGTTCAAGTTACCCTATGGAGATATCAGCTAGAAACAAGTCACCCTGTATAGATTTCAGTTACAAACAGATCATCTTGTAGATAGTTCAGCTAGATACAAGTCACCTTGTAGAGAGATCAGCTAGAGGAAGTCATCTTGTAGAGTGATCAGCTAGAAACACGTCACCTTATAGAGAGTTCAGTGACAAAAAAAACCATCCTGTAGAGAGTTCTTCTACAAATAAATCACCCTGTAGAGAGTTCAGCTGCAAACAAATCACCCTGTAGAGAGTTCAGCTACAAAGAAAACAACCTGTAGAGAGATCAGCTACAAACAAAACACCTTGTAGAGACTTCAGCTACAAACAAATCAACCTGTAGAGATTTCAGTTCCAAACAAATCACCCGCTGTAGAGAGATCAGCTACGACCAAACCACCCAGTAGAGAGATCAGCTACAATCAAATCACCCTGTAGAGAGTTCAGCTACAAAAAAAATCAACCTGTAGAGAGATCATCTAGAAACAAATCACTGTGTAGAGAGTTCAACTACAAAAAATCACCCTGTAGAGAGATCAGCTAGAAACACATTACCCTGTAGAGAGTTCAGCTAGAAACAAATCACCTTGTAGAGAGTTAAGCTACAAACAAATTACCTGGTAGAAAAATCAGCTACAAACAAATCACCTTGTAGAGAGTTCACTTACAAACAAATCTACCCGTAGAGATACCAGTTACAAACAAATCACCCCCTGTAGAGAGATCAGATCACCCTGTAGAGACTTCAGCTACAAACAAATCACCCTGTAGAAAGTTCAGGTATAAAAAAATCACCCTATAGATAGTTTTGATACAAGCAAATCATCCTGTAGAGAGTTCAGCAAGATAAAAGTCACCCTGCAAAGATATCAGGTCACCCTATAGAGAGGTCAGCTAGAAGAAGTCACCTTGTAGAGAGTTCAGTAACAAAGAACCCACTCTGTAGAGAGTTCAGATAGAAACTGGTTACCCTATATAGAGAGATCAGCTAGAAACAAGTCATCCTGTAGAGAATTCAGCTACAAACAAATCACCCTGTAGAAATTTCAGCTACAAACAGATCATCCTGTAGATAGTTCAGCTATAGATACAAGTCACCCTGTACTAGGAGAAGTCACCTTGTAGAGAGATCAGCTAGAAACAAGTCACCTTGTAGAGACCAGCTACAAAGAAACCATCCTGTAGAGAGTTCAGCTACAAACAAATCACCCTGTAGAGAGTTCAGCTATGAACAGATCATCCTGTAGAGAGTTCAGCTATACAAGTCACCCTGTAGAGAGATCAGCTAGAAGCAAGTCACTTTGTAGAGAGTTCAGCTACAAAGAAACCATCCTGTAGAGAGTTCAGCTACAAGCAAATCACCCTGCATAGAGTTCAGCTGCAAATAAATCACCCTGTAGAGAGCTCAGCTGCAAATAAGTAACCCTGTAGAGAGTTCAGCTACAAACAAATCACCCTGTAGAGTGTTCAGCTAGATAAAAGTCACCCTAAGGTCACCGAGATCAGCTAGAAGAAGTCACCTTGTAGAGAGTTCAGCTACAAAGAACCCACTCTGTAGAGAGTTCAGCTAGAGACAAATTACCCTATAGAGAGATCAGCTGGAAACAAGTCACCCTGTAGAGATTTCAGTTACAAACAGATTATCCTGTAGATAGTTCAGCTAGATACAAGTCACCTTGTAGAGAGATCAGCTAGAGGAAGTCATCTTGTAGAGAGTCAGCTAGAAACAAGTCACATTGTAGAGAGTTCAGTGACAAAGAAACCATGTAGAGAGTTCAGCTGCAAACAAATCACCCTGTAGAGAGTTCAGCTACAAACAAATCAACCTGTAGAGAGTTCAGCTACATTTCAAGTCCCTTAGTTGAGAGATCAGCTGCGAACAAGTTATCCAGTAGGGAATATTATGATTATGATTATGATTAAAGTACCTGGTAAAGGCAGAGCCTGTATACCAGAAGGCCTTATAAAGGCCTAAGGTGTTTATATTAACTGCACTAAGTATGTTTGAAAAGTAGGAGAAAGAAGAAAAAATCCATGACTGGACCTGGGCAGCCTCGAACCTGCAGCCATCCGATTAACGCTCGAACACTTACAGGCGGTCAGGACATTTTCTTCTTACTATTTTCATGTATTTGTATCCATAGGAACCCTAGAGAGTGACTTATTATCTCTAAGCACCCCAAGTGGAACCAAATGGACATTGTTTTATTATGATTAAAGTACCTAATAGACATGTAATAAATATCTGAGAAAGGCTATGGTGAAAGCGGCACCAAATTCACCTGAATTGTTGTTATTAAAATTTTTACCATTAACCTACCATCATAGCCATTTCTTGGCCGCCACCTTGGATTTCACATCTTTTTTCATCGTAACCTTTCTCAGGGCCGCACTCTTTTTTTACAGCTTAGCTGTTTTGGATTAGATTTCACTTCTTTTTGTATTTGTACACCCCAAAGCCAGCCTATGGCCGGCTTTAGGGCTTTTTAACCTATCATTTTTTTCTTTACTACAGGAAGAAGAAAAGATGAAGCAGGGTGATTTCTTTGTAGCTGACCTCTCTGCAAGGTGATCCTTCTAGCTGATCTCTCTACCGAATGACTTGTTTGTAGCTGAACTCTCTACAGGGTGATTTGTTTGTAGCTGAACTTTCTACAAGGCAACTTCTTCTAGCTGATCTTTCTACAAGGTGATTTGTTTGTAGCTGAATTCTCTACAGGGCGATGTGTTTGCAGCTAAACTGCTGAACTCTCTACAATGTATCTTCTTCTAGCTGAACTCTCTATGGGTGGCTTGTTTCTAGCTGATCTCTCTACAGGGTGACTTGTTTCTAGCTGAACTCTCTACAGGGTGATTTGTTTGTAGCTGAACTCTCTACAAGGTAACTTCTTCTAGCTGATCTTTCTACAGGGTGATTTGTTTGTAGCTGAATTCTCTACAGGACAATTTGTTTGCAGCTGAACTCTCTACATGGTAGTTTCTTTGTAGCTGAACTCTCTACAATGTAACTTCTTCTAGCTGAACTCTCTACAGGGTGACGTGTTTGTAGCTGAACTCTTTACAGGGTGATTTGTTTGTAGCTGAACTCTCTACAGGGTAACTTCTTCTAGCTGATCTTTCTACAGGGTGATTTGTTTATAGCTGAATTCTCTACAGGGCGATTTGTTTGTAGCTGAAGTCTCTACATGGTAGTTTCTTTGTAGCTGAACTCTCTACAATGTAACTTCTTCTAGCTGAACTCTCTACGGGTGGCTTGTTTCTAGCTAATCTCTCTACAGGGTGACTTGTTTCTAGCTGAACTCTCTACAGGGTGATTTGTTTGTAGCTGAACTCTCTACAAGGTAACTTCTTCTAGCTGATCTTTCTACCGGGTAATTTGTTTGTAGCTGAATTCTCTACAGGGCGATTTGTTTGCAGCTGAACTCTCTTACATGGTGGTTTCTTTGTAGCTAAACTCTCTACAAAGTGACTTCTTCTAGCTGATCTATCTACAGGATGACTTGTTTCTAATGGAACTCTCTACAGTGTGATCTGTTCATAGCGGAACTTTCTACTGGGTGATTTGTTTGCAGCTAAACTCTTTGCATGACTGTTTCTTTGTAACTGAACTCTCTACAAGGTAACTTCTTCTAGCTGATCTCTCTACAGGATGACTTGTTTTTAACTGAAATCTCTACATTGTGATCTGTTCATAGCGAAACTTTCTACTGGGTAATTTGTTTGCAGCTAAACTCTTTGCATGATTGTTTCTTTGTAACTGAACTCTCTACAAGGTGACTTCTCCTAGCTGATCTCTCTACAGGATGACTTGTTTCTAACTGAACTCTCTACAGTGTGATCTGTTCATAGCGGAACTTTCTACTGGGTGATTTGTTTGCAGCTAAACTCTTTGCATGATTGTTTCTTTGTAACTGAACTCTCTACAAGGTAACTTCTTCTAGCTGATCTCTCTACAGGGCAATTTGTTTGTAGCTGAATTCTCTACAGGGTGATTTATTTGAGCTGAACTCTCTACATGATGGCTTCTTTGTAGCTGAACTGTCTATTAGGTACCTTCTTCTAGCTGATCTGACTACAGGGTGACTTGTTTGTAGCTGAAATCCCTACAGAATAACTTGCAATGTAATATAACTGAGTAAATTATAAATACAGCTGAATGCTTTATTAGGGTGACTGTTCTATTAGAGTATCTCGATCTCGCATTTGCTGCATGTAGTTGCCTTTCGAATCATAACTCAGTGATTTGTAATCCGATTCTTCTGTACTACAGCATGGACTTTCTATGATGATTATTCCAACTACATACTGATTTTCAGCTCGTTGCTCTAAGCGGTTTGCCTGGTAGACACGAAAACTATGTTTTTTTATTCATAAAAATCGATCGCGTAATTTTGACACAGGTTGGGTTTTGTGTCATATCTCCATGGTCTTTATCCCGATTCCTTTCAAACCACAAAAAGGCACTCCTATGATGGTTGCTCCATCTACATATCAATTTTCAACTGATTCTTCCAAGGGCTTTACCCTGTAGGCATGACAGACCTCAACCTTATTTTACGCAAATAATCGGTCATAACTCCGTGAATGTTCATCGGATTCCTACCAAAGTTGGTACGGAGATCCGCCTTAATGAGCCCATTAAGTGTGCCAAATTTCAGCCCAATCCGAGCGCGCATTCGTGTTTTATGGCGAATTATGCGAAGTGTGCAAAATGAAGATGATGAAGAAGAAAAAAACGAAGAAATTAAAACGAAATTTTGTTCGCTTGTATCTCAGAAACGGCTGCAGTGATTTTCTTCAAATTTGGTATGTAGACTCCCCTAACTGGGCGGCACGTCTCTAGCAAATTTGGTTCCAATCGGATAAGGGATCACAGAGCTACATAGGTGTGAAAATTGCATTTTCTTTCTTCCTGTTAATATACTCATGGTGTGGTGCGCTGACTTCTTGGGTCGCACGACACACTACCGTGTGTCTTGATATGTATACAATTACAGATAAATTCAAAAACAGTTGAAGTATTAAAAATCTGCTTTGGCTTTTTATTCTTCCATTGGTAAAGAAAAAGGATAGGTCAATAAAACCCCAAAGCTGGCTTATGGCCAGCTTTGGGGTATACAAATACAAAAAGAAGTGATATTTAATCAAAAACAGCCAAGCTGTAAAAAAGGTGCGGACCCTAAAAAGGCCAAGGTGAAAAAAAGATGTGAAATCCAAGGTGGCGGCCAAGAAATGGATGTGATGGTAGGTTAATGGTAAAAATTTTAATAATGACAATTCAGGTGAATTTGGTGCCGAAACACAAATTCACGTCGTTATTAAGATTTTTACCATTAACCTATCATTACAGCCATTTCTTGGCCGCCACCTTGGATTTCACATCTTTTTTCACCATGGCCTTTTTAGGGGCCGCACCTTTTTTACAGCTTGGCTGTTTTGGATTAGATTACATTTGCAGGAACATGTGGTATTCTTGCAGATCTGGTCACATATATTGGCTTTGTATATAAAGAATAGCCTATTAAAATGGCTTTTGATTTGGACCTTTATCTGCAAGTGTTGCACTTAGTTTGTTGCCTATATACATACTTGGACGTAGTATTATGCTGGCAGTCCTTAAAGGGCAATCATATTGTTATCTTTGAAAATGATTGTCAGTAACATCATTGCAGTCATTTCTTGACCTTTGATTTCACATTATCACCATGTGTTTTTGGGGTGTGGGGAATGGCACACCCATTTTAACAGCTTGGCTGTTTTGGTATAAACAAGAATACAGAGATGACACTATGAACTAATCCCTGAACTTACATGTACATAAACATTAACTCAATTAAACAAAAATGGGTTAATTTGTATGACTTTGAATATTGAATATGACCCTTATCCATTGTTGTTTTGTTCCATTTTTTTTTGTTTTAGGAGCTATTCATTTTTGTATTTAATCAGTAATTTTATAATGAAATAGGAATTTAAGCATTGAAACAAGAATGATGGAAATGCAACATAGCTTTGTGGGAAACTCATTTATTGGGAGTTTGCTTGATACCAAAGTAGGGATTTTTATACCAGATGTGCACCCACAGCCGGCCAAAGCCCGGCTATAGGCACATGCCTGGTTTACTGAAATTGTTTTCGTAAGTGTGTGTGTTTGTGTGTGTGCCTATCTACCTATCTACCTATATATTAGGGTTGAGACAAATAGTTCGAAGCTTCGAAGCTTTGTTTGGTCTCATAACATTCGGATGCTGTTTTACATCACCAAAGCTTCATTACCATGGATACCAACATGTTAAACCAGTTGCACAAGTATTATCACTCCTTGTGGAAGCTGCCTTTTACATATTTTTTGATGTAATTGTAGTTTAAACAATGGTTATACTGGAGCTATAACAAAGTGTAGGAGTTTGTGCTACAGTGTACACCCTAAGAACTATCAATTGTGGTCATTAATGGTTGACGTGACATTTGCAACAAAGCTTCGAAGCTTTGGTAACATTTTGAAAAGAAGCTTCGGAGGATGTATTTGTACATTCGTTCCAACCCTACTATATATCTATGTTTGTCTGTACACACCCACGTGAGCAAAATCATTGAATGGTTTATAAAAGCAGCTTGCATGTAAGAAGGAAAAGTGAAATGAAGTCTGTGTTAAACTTCAGCACAAGTAAATTTTGCTTCTTTTCAGCGGTTTAAAATATGGGTGTGGTGACTCCTCAGACTTTGTGAATCACCTTCCCTTTGGATTTTACAGGCGTTTAACAACTGAAAAACAATAATGCAGGCCTTGTAGCCTACCAGGAATAGTTTATCTCTTCAAGTTGAAAGTGGGCGTGTTCCTTACATACGAGAATGAAAATGAAGAGCGGCTTTGAGGTTTTTTTATTGAGAGAATTTGTGGGAAAAAACGATAGTCAAACTATAAAACAGTTTAGAAGATACTTTTGTGTGAAATATGCGGTTTGTTTAACAAGCGCTTCCTTAGCAGTGCATAGCAACGTAATTGAAGAATTACAAAAATTTCATGAATTACAAAATCCGTAATTATAATAAATGGTTAAATCTCAATTAATTTATTAGTTATGTATTATTGCAAACATAGTAATACCATAGATTATATATTAGGTAGGGAATATATAACCTATGGTATACATGGTTGGTTAATTCCAGAGGAGTTAGCTGCATGGCGCCAGGTTTTTAGAAGTAGCACAACATCAACTTGTTCCTTTAAGCTATGTATATCATATTACCATCATTCATATATGTCCGTATCTTATTTCACTACTTTTATTGATTGGATTCATACTTTGTTTTAAATAAATACATCAGATTGTTTAATTTTTGTTATATATATACGTGTGACTGTTCTTGTACATGACTGTTGTATTAGGATGACTTTTATAGTACCTCTGGAAGAGGTATTCCATGATAGATTATTAAAAGACATGGTCACTGTGCCTGTTTCTTGTGATCGTTGTAACTGCAACTAGGTCATTAAGGGACATGCTATGCTCATCATTCTCTAACAAAACAATTTCTATATGTGCAACTGTACGTTTGCTCCCTCTATCTAAATGCTTCAATCTTTATATGCACCTGTAAAAAAGTGTCAATATAAAAAATTGATGCCTCAATATAATTCCGTGCATGAATGGCAGAGGGTGTTTAGAAAAGCTTAGGTATACATTAATGTGAGACTATTGGAAATATACCAAGTGGGCTTAAAATGATCAATTTCTACTGGGTAGCAATCAGTCTTGCTATGGCAATCCACCAGAGCATGTGTGCATTTCCCTATTACTTTAGTATACAATGGTTTGCCATACAATAGAAGCTTTTATACATAAACCATTGTATATGATGATAATATAGTGCTGTATATAGCACCACTTTTATTTTGGTGCTCCCACTCAACTTCTTTGAAGGAGCAGAATGGCACTAACAAAGCCATTTTATTTCAATGATTTCACCGGTGGGCCAGTGAAGTCACAAAAGAAAACGGAAATGCACGGAACTCAGTACTTAATTGGGTGTAGCTAATGGATGCTAATGCAACACTAATGGATAATGTTAGTGAGTGCTAATTAAATTAACAGGTACACCACAGCAGTTCTAACATGTTATTCAGCTTTCACCTTGTGACCTTTCTCAATCAGTGAATACAGTAGGTGGATTTGTTGTCCTCCATTTTTCTCAAAGTTAAATGGCTTCACTAGTGCCACAAAGCTCCTTCAAATATATAATATATATATAATTGTTGCGTTGGGATTGATTCTCAGTTAATCTTTTACTTTAGCTTTCACTGGGGAGATGCTGGAATCCTTAAAGATGTTCCTGTATTGAAACATTGGTAATTACATAGTGTTTTCTTATATAAATGGCATTTTTTGAACAAATGTCAAGAATTATTTGTATAATTATGAATGTGCAATATGTGTATTTTCTATGTTTATACTGGGGAGAATTATCACCAGTTAACATGTTGAAGCATAAGAAAAAAATTGTGACTTTAAATAGGAATCATAAAAAATGAAACAAGGGAAGTCACCTACGCCCTGCTAGTGCACTTTTAATCCCTGCTTCAGTGATCCAGATATGTACTAATTAACATGTGCATATTAAAATGTATAACATGTGCATGTGTCTACCATGTACGTACATGTGTGTGTGTGTGTGTGTATTTGTATATGTAGTTTGTCAGATACTTATCTGAAGGATCTACAGCTCCAGTTTCACATTGACCCACTTCTTTCAAGACTGATTGTTAAGAAAACTAGTATAAATAATCTCTCATCATTGTTTGGTCATGTTCCACTGTCTGTATTAATGATGAAGCTAGCTCAAGAATGTTTTCATAACATCAAGGTTGTGTGAATATAATGCAGCTAATCAGGATGTGTACACGGATGTACTGTATATGTGTAGGTTATAGATCTAGGACAAAACCGAGGCAAAGCTGAGGTTGTTGAAACACAAAAATCTCAGAGAACAATCTATAACTGACTTAGATAATGGGAGTGTTTACTAGTGGAGCCATTGTGGGATTGAATGAGATGAAGAAATCAAAGCTTTTACCTCACCATTGCTTCCTAAATGATAAAATGCCATAGGAAAAAGCAGGATAGTAATCAATGAATTGCCTATGGGCCACAGCAGTTTATAAACCATGTATAGAGATACAGTTCAAGACACACTGATGGTAATGAGTTGTAAACTGTTTTTCCAAGTTTGGTGGTTTTATCAAGAAGTAAACAATTTTTTTTTTTGTTTAGCTGCTCTACTAAATATCAATGCTTTGAATGTTGTCCTAGCAAAAGAATTCCTGTATAAGAGGGTTGCAGTTCCTGTTTTAGTGTTGCTTAACTTTTCTATAAATACGTTTTTTTTCTTCCTACTGTAATTTTAGTACCTGAAAATGCTTGTAAGTGATAATTGGGTTAGTACCTGAAAATGCTTATAAGTGATAACTGGGGAACAGTGCCTTGTACACTGAAACAAAGTATTGCAATCATAATCATAGCCATAATCAAAATTGCATAATCTTTAGATAGTGAAGAAACCAATACAAGGCAGTGAAAATGAGGACACCAGGAGGACCATGGCCTTCCCACTTTTATCAGCCAACCACTCCAATAGAGCAGTCGTATTTTTTCCTCATTAAAGCGGCCCTCTAATTTTCCTGCAATAATGTAATAAAAATTAGTCTAAGATTCCATCTTAGAGCTTATAAAATCTGAAAATTTCCTGACATGCCTGACTCTCCCCCCCCTCAGAATATCATCCATGTCTATCGTGTTAATCAAATCAAATCTCAAAAGTTTCCCCCTGCAATTTTTGGCCGGCTGAACTAATATGGTATAGTAATTATATTATTTATGGTCAGAGGAGAGGGTACTAAAGTGAGATACATTTTAACAGCTGTTATGCCTATATGTATTTTAATTTGATATGTATATGGTGTTTCATAACTGATGTTGCTAGTTTTGCTCTTTTTGCATAGCCCGAGATAAAGGATCTGTTTTCTGTATTATTGGGTAAAGTGTTTTCTGTGGATGCATTGCCATCATTTCAATGGTAATTGTACTCTTTTATCACTTTATATTCATTTGTGTTGTCTTTTAGTGAAGAAGATACAGCCACGATAAAAAATTGCTTGTATTTCTTTGAAATATCACTGAGGAATTTCAACAAACATGATGAAGAATTTATTGATCTCATAATTCAGCTTGTTTTGTTTATTCTTTCAAAGCAATCTTTTTCACAAGACACAATAAATGAAGTTGGCAGTAAATTAGTAGCACTTCTAAAGATAATCATCCACAAACTGTTGTACACAGCAACATTTGGTGAAAACAATCAATTCCAAGCCGAAATTCAGGTATGTACAGGGGGTGTTGAACACTACCACTGTGTGCTATCCATCATTAAACTCTATTTAGGCTGTTTTGGGTGTGTAATAAATCTCATATACTCCACGCCTTCAGGCATAATAAAACATATGCTCAAAATCCAATCAGTACACATTCCTAACATGCGGTGATGTAATGGGACACTGAATTGTCACACGAGCATGCATGGTTGCTATGGCACTAGTAATATCACGAAAGATCCAGCCACTTTTACTGATGTTACAGTGGAAACAGCTGTAGCTTGTAAGGGCCTAAGGGTTTAAATTCCATAGACTCCACATTGTGCCTGTAAAATGCTTTAGACTCTGTTTTACATTACACTCAAATTATATAGTTAGCCCTTGCTTTGCTTGTGCACGACAGACTCAGGCATTCGAGATTTCTAGGCCAGTGGTAACAAAGCCATGGGTGTGGTGCTTCAAAGCATTGTTAGCAAAAAGAAATGAAACACAAAGCTGAGTCCATGTTGTATGCATTGCATGTGATGTGGCAGACCAAATTGCACCTGTCAGGCTGAAGTGATGTCTAACAGTGAAAAAAAACTGTATACTTAGCCATTATTAAGCTACAGCTATCTGCTGTAGACATTAATAAGTACCAAAGTCAGTCAAAACTATACTAGTTTTATTTTAATTTCGTGGAACCTATTAATCAGAACACTTGACATGAGGATACCAGGACACCTTAAACTGAGCTGGAAAATCAGGACATGTTTAGTCAGTTTCAAAGTGTCCTTAATGCATAGGAGGTTTTACGGTATATTGGAAGTGTTTCAAGTCCCAGTGAAAGTACTAATACTGCCAAGGCATCATGGTAATATAAGGCTGGTTTTTGGTCAACATTTATTTGTGGGAATACACAAACCTTGCTATCTAATCCAAAACAGTCAATTGCCAAACTATGAAAAAGGGTGTGGTTTTCCTATTTTGGATAGTAAACAAAGATGTGATATCAAAAATGGCAGCCAAAATATGGTTGCAGTGATATAAAATGTACCTCTTTCTAGGCTTGCGCCAATTGTGCCAGCATAATTTTGAGCATAATAGGCTGGCAAAAGCATCAAGCATTATGCCAGCATAATGCCAGCATAATAGGACGATTTGCAAGAATTTTAATTAAAATGTGCAATGCGCGCATCAAAAATACTGTACAACATGAACACACTGCACATTATTACTGCATTTTCATATCAAAAACCTTGTATTGTTATTATTTTACTATTTCTTGACTGATTATTCACACTTTATGGAAATAAGATTGAGATACTCTAATAGAGCAGTCACTTACTCTAATACAGCAGTCAGGAAATGCAAATATACATACTCTAATAAAACAGTCTCGAGCATAGTCTTGATTTTGAGCATAATAGGCTGGATTTTTGAGCACTGCTCAAAAGCGTAATAGGCAATTTTCAAAGCATAATTGGCTCAAGCCTCCTACCTCTTTCATACTTCACTTCAAGAAGAGAAGGTGTATTAATCCCATATAGCACTGCTCTCATGTATTAACGAGAAATGGAGGTAGTATATATCCCTCCGGTTAATGCATTCTTGGTATTTCCAGAAATCACTCTTTTTTAATGTCGTGATCTCCTTTACTGTGTGGGTTTAGAATAATGTTAAGTTGAACTAGAATTAAGCTGTGAATTTGGAAATGAAGGGAGTTTGTTGTTTTATGAAGAAGGTCATGGGTTAGTTGATATTGCTTTTTTGATTGATAATAGCTAGACACCTGGCATGATGTCATGTATAGCACATGTGCAGTGCATAGTGCTTATTGAATTTAGCCTTTAGCATTGTGACATGATTTGGCTAATAAAGTAAGTACTTTGGTGCATTTAAAAGAAAACATCATTGCAATATCGCGTTTCGGCTTTTTGTGCTTAATTGCGCACCCACAATTCAAGCTTTCTGCATGCTCTTGCTGATACACTTACATTTGGCCTCATCGTTATTCTTACATACATCGAAATTTACATGGATACACTCGCAATTCATGTGTGCAATTTCTTACATTTACAGGGGAGTCATCCGATTATCGCAAATGAAACATTTTAATATTTATATTACGTACTTGCACTTGAGTCTGTGGCCCTTGTGCTTGTGCATATATATTAGGCAAATCATTTATTCCCATGTTACAACTATTACATATCATATTATAGTTTTCATCAATTTCTTAGCCACCCCCTTTGATATTGCATCCTTTTCTTTCTAGCCTATTTTGGAAGGCTGTGCCCTTTTTCATATCTTGGTTGTTTTGGATTAGATATGATTCCTTTTGTTCACCAAAGCCATCCTGCACCAAAGCCAACCATAGGCTGGTTTTGGGAATAGTTTTTGTCTATCTTTTCTTTTTATTAAGTCTTATTTTAAATTAGTTTTTGTAACTTTGTATTGCTTGTTGAATGATATATAATCTAAACCAAAACAGCCAAGCTGTGAAAAAGGGTGCATCCCCCAAAAAGCTAGGATAAAAAAGATGTGAAATCGAAGGTGGCAGCCTAAAAATAGCTGTGATGGTTGGTATATAGCAAAAAATGTAATAGCGACAATTCAGGTGAATTTGTACTGCCTTCTTCAAGTTTCACAAGGACTCAACAACAAATTCACTTGAATTGTTATTAAATTTTTTACCACCACAGCAATTTCTTGGCCTTTACATCTTTTTTCACCCTGGGTTTTTGGGGTCTGCACCCTTTTTCACAGCTTGGCTGTTTTGGTATAGATATCACTTCTTTATGTATTTGTTTATTCCAAAGCTGGCTGTGGCAGCTTTTGGAGATTTTTTATTTGTCTTTTTTCTTTACTGCAGAAAGAAGGAAGAAATAAAGAGAAGAATTATTTTGTATTTTGCTTATATATAATGATGCATTTAAAATATTATTACATCTACAGGTTAGCAGAAATCTGTACATCTACAAGGTAACGTGTTTGTAGCTGAACTCTCTTACAAAGTGACTTCCAATGTAGCTAGACTCTCTATAGGGTGATTCTTTTGTGGAACAGGGTGATTTGTTTGTAGCTGAACTCTCCAGTGATTTGTTTGTAGCTGATCTCTCTACTGGGTGACTTGTTTGTAGCTGAACTCTCTATTGCATACAGGGTGACTTGTTCATCTCTACAGGGTTACTTGTTTGTAGTTGAACTGCCTACAAGTTGTAGCTGAACTCTCTACAGGTGACTTCTTTGTGGCTGAATTTTCTACTGGGTGACTAGCTTCCCTGGGTGTCTTGTTTGTAGCTGAACTCTCTACAACGTGACTTGTTTGCAGCAGAACTCTTCACAGGTTGATTACAGGGTGACTTGTTTATAGCTAAACTCTCTAAAGGATGACTTTTTTGTAGCTAAACTGCACAGGATAGCTTGTTTGTAGGTGAACTCTCTACAGGGTGATTTGTTTGTAGCTGAGCTCACTTGCTTTTAGGTGAACTCTATACTGGGTGACTTGTTTGTAGCTGAACTCGGTGATTTGATTGTAGCTGAATGCTTTATCAGGTGACAAACTTGTAGCTAAACTCTCTATGGGGTTACTTTTTTGTAGCTGAACTCTCCACAGGGTGGTTTGTTTGTAGCTGAATTCTCTACTAGGGAACTTGTTTGTAGCTGAACTCTCTACAGGTGACTTGTTTCAAGCTGATCTCTGGTTTTTTGTAGCTGGACTCTCCTAAGAGTGAGTTGTTTGTAGCCTTCTAGCTGATCTCTGTACAGGGCAGCTTTTGGCAGCTGAATACTCCACAGAGTGATTTGTTTGTAGCTGAACTCTCTACTGGGTTTGTTTGTAGTTAACTCTCTACAGGTGACTTCTTTGTAGCTGAATTCTCTACTGGATGACTAGGAACCTTCTGTGTCTTGTTTGTAGTTGAACTCTCCACAGGTTGATTTGTCTGTAACTGAGCTCTCTACGTTATCACCTTTTTGTTACAGGGCGACTTGGTTGTAGCTTAAACCACTACAGGGTGCATTGAGCTCTAGATTTTTTTTGTAGCTGAACTCTGCAGTGGGTGACTTTGTTTGTAGCTGAATGGGTGACATATTTGTTACAGGGTGGCTTGTTTGTAGCTGAACTGCCTACAGGGTGACTTGTTTTGCAACTAAACTCTCTACAAGGTGACTTATTTTTGTAGCTGAACAGCCTACAGGGTGACTTGTTTTGTAACTAAACTCTCTACAAGGTGACTTGTTTTTGTAGCTGAACACTCTACAGGATGGCTTGTCTGTAGCTGAACTCTCCATAGGGTTATTTGTTTGTAGCTGAGCTCTCTACAGGGTGACATTTTGTAGTTGAACTCTCCACTGGGTGACTTGATTTGTGACCCCAGTTACAGATCTGATCAGGTTGTCATGGGGGACTAAATTATATTTTTGAGGGTTTTGGGTCTTATCTCCATTGTCTTTACCTCAATTCCTTTCAAACCACAAAAGGGCACTCCTACGATGGTTACTCTATTTACATAGCAATTTTTGAATCATTCCTTCAAGAGGTTTACCCTGTGGACGTGACAGAAGTTCGATCTTATTTTATGCAAATAATCGGTAATAACTCATGTTCATCAGATTCTCACCAAACTTGGCACTGAGATTTGCTCTAATGAGCCCTTTACGTGTGCCAATTTCAGCCTGATTGGAGTACGCTTTTGTATTTTATGGCAGATTTGCAAAGTATGCGAAAAGAAAAGAAAGAAACCGAAAATTTGGCCACTCGTATCTTGGAAATGGCTGGGCAATTTTCTTCAAATTTTGTATGTATACTCCCCACCTGGCAGGAATTTCTTTGGTTCCAATCGGATAAGAGATCACAGAGCTACATATGCATGAAAATGACTTCTTCCTGTCGATATACTCACAGTGTGACGTGCCAGCTTCTTGGGCTGCACAACACACTACCATGTGTATTAATATGACTGCTCTAGTGTGATATCTTAAAATGTACTTGTTACACACATGTATGATTGGTCTTTGCATATTATAATTTGTTATATTTAAACAGATTGCTGTTGCAAATTGTGATGCTCTATTAGAGGTGTGATGTATGTTTTCTATAGCCCTTTATTTAACTACTTGTTAATATTTTTGTATGGGTGTATTTTTTCTGATACAACGCACATAGAACAATCTAGAATTTTTTCAATGACTATGAAATTATAAACTTTGGCATTCTGGTGTAAAAAATTACAACTTTCATTTATATAAGGTAGAATTTTGGTGAACAACTGATATCAGTGACCGAGTGTTAATGGTTTTGGCATGTAGGTGTGGAGGTCCCTAGTCAAATCCTTTTTTGACATTGTTCTTGCTTGTTTTTTTGCCTTCTCTATGACTGTTCTATCAATTGTACTTGTTTTACATGCTTGAGTTTTGCTGTATATTTCCTTAGCTAATGCTCTCTCAATCACAAAAGGTTTGTGTAACAATAGTCAACCATTCTGCAGACCCATTTTCTGTAAGCGGTTTAAAGTATGCAAAAGAAAACAAAAATGGTTATGCAATCAAAAGAGAAAATAAGACGAACTTATGAAGACTTGCAGCTCAAAAATGGCTGGATTGATGACAGCTCAAATTTGAAGCATATTGTCACGAAGACAAGCCGAAAGTTCACTGTAACAACTGTGATTATTATTGTCAGGACCAAAGAATTGTACAGAGACACAACTTTTATAGGGTACATCACGTGAGCTTAATTATATTACATCAATACAATTATAATTAGCTGATACAGTAAAATAATCAAATAGTTAAGTCCAGCTTAGTGCAGAATCTTGATGACACTCCCGGGGGGTACAAAATAGTATGGTGTAACAATCATCCTCAAATGAATCATAAAAGGTCTTGCGAGCTTCTATTGATGCCTTTCTTGGTCTTTTCTCTTCACAGCTTCTATCTTTAGTATTATCATCTTCAAATTCAATCTGTTCTTTTGCAAGAGTTCCTGACGAGTCCCTTTTTGTACAACATTGCAGCACAGGCTTATCAGATACTGGTGTTTCCAAGGGAAATAGATGATTAATCACTCGAGAAATTATTGACTGTCCAGGCAGTAGTATTTCAGCAGATCTAACTCTAGAATCACTGCTAGGTATTAAACGCAAAATCCTCCCAAGTTTCCAAGTACTCCTAGGTAAATTATTGTCTTTCACAATAACAATACTTCCTTCCCTAGGCTCCATAAGACACTGTGACTTAGGATGTTTGTGTTCAAGAGGAAGTTTTTCTCTAAGACTTACTAAGTATTCCTCTTTCCACACCTTCCAAAATAAATCAACTTGTTTTTGTCCCTTTTTCCAAATTTCTATTAACTTTGTAGCAGAGTCTTTGCTAGGTTGAAAATCCTCATCACAATGATAGTCAGTATCACTGGAATTGCAGAGTCCAAGCTTTCTATTGGTTGCTAAGAAATGACCAGGGGTCAATGTAAAGCCAGAGTCTAGATCTTCGTAGACATATGTAAAAGGCCTAGATTTGAGAACCGCTTCTATCTCTGTCAAAAGAGTTGCTAATTGCTCCAAAGAAAAATACTTTCTGCCTATTGATTTCCTCATACATTTCTTCACTATACCAACCAATCTTTCATAGAAACCGCCCTGCCAAGGGGCAAAGGCAATCATGTACTTCCATTTAATACCTTCTGCTGAAATATAGCTCATCACTTCATTGTCCTTACTTTCCTCCATTCTCTGTCCACAACTGTACGTACAAGCTTAAATTGAGGAGCATTATCTGAAATGATAACATCTGGTTTGCCTCTACGAGAGACGAATCTTCTTAAGTAATTGAGAAACTGGCTGGCTGACAAAATCTAATGTCCATTCCAAGTGTATCGCTCATATTAAGAGACATGTAAAAAGACAGATCTAAGTCTTCTTCAAACCAGATTCATACTTTACATTAATAGGTCCCAAGTAATCCAAACCCACAAATTGGAAAGGATAAGATCTGGAAACTCGTTCCCAAGGCCAAGGCGGCATAGATGGGAGTCAAAATGATAGCCCTTCTAGTCTTCGACACAATAAACATTGAAACAATACTCTTCTGACTTCCGCCCTTCCTTGTGGAATCCAGTACTCTCTCTTAATTATTTGGGTCAGTGTATGGGAAACACCAGCATGGATTAGTCTACAATGTACTTCAGTGATCAATAAGCCAGTAAAGTGTTCTCTTCTAGGAAGTAACTTAGGATGTTTTGCACTCTCAGTTAGAGTGGTATTCAAGAATCTTCCATAACATCTCAGTATACCTAAGTCATCAATCTTCAGTCCAAGTTGCTGTTTCAAACAATGAGACTTATTATTCTCTTCAATAGCAGACAACACATCACGAAACCTATTCTGTTGAATACAATAGATCCACAATAACATAGCCAACTTGATATCATATGCACATATGAACTATCCATCAGACAATGAATTAAATATCTCAGCCAACAAAACATGTGTCTTTCCAATAATTTCTCTCCTTGATTCTGATAGTACACCCCATAGTCGCTTCTTCACAAACTTTAAACAGTAACAAGTTACTCTGAGAAATTTTCATAAAGTGGAATATTTTGTTTCATCAAGTCCACATACAGATTATTTCTCATCCTGTTTACCATGAGTCACGACATTAGAACACTCATATAACACTCTTCCAGTCTTAGTTTCTACTTCCACATCTTGTAGTCCTGGCTGTGGACGTTTCCACTTAGGTCAAGAATCATGTGAAGACATTAGCCACTCTGGACCACTTCACCAAAGTCTCTACTGTTCAATCTCAGGTACTGTTAATCCCCAAGCTGGATTTTCACCTGATGGTACATAATAAAATAAATCACCTTGCCTTTGAATTTCCTTCACACGGTTATCCACGAACAATGATAGTGGTTTGTCAGTTCGAAACCAGTACAAAACACAGGTAGAGTCTGTCCAGATTGTTCGTTTTAAAGAGGGGATCTTCAGTTCCCTAGTGACAAAATTAGCAGCACGAATTCCAATAGTCACTGCCATTAACTCTAAACGTGGAAGAGTAATTTCTTTCTTAGGCTTTTTGCTGTTTTCTGTATCAATCGATACCAATCTCAGTTTTGAAAACACTACATTAACTTTAACATTATCCTGATACTCAGCACGAAGATAAATCACTGTGGCATATGCCCTTTTAGAAGCATCACAAAACACAAGTTCATAGTTACAAGTATCACTCACATGACCAATAAAATGAGGTATCTTCAGTTGTGAGATTAGCTTCAACTTCTTCAAGACACTGTTCCATCTTTTGTGTAACATCTCAGGTAAAGGCTCATCCCATGTTAGTCCCTCTTTCCACAATTCTTGGATAAATACCTTGTCATAGAACAACACAGGTGTAACCAAACCTAAAGGATCAAAAATTTTACCAATAACTTTCAACACTTCCCGTTTAGTAGGTGTTACATCTTCATCAGAAAGAGTGATACCTTGAGTTTGTAAAAGGTCATCTGTACAATTCCACACTATCCCAAAGGCCTTCACAACACATCCTTCTGACCTCTCAGCAGTTGGTAACAAATTCAAAAACTCAGTAGAATTAGACATCCACTCTCTTAAATTCATACATGCCTTTTGAAAAATTTCGTTAGATTCCACATAAATTTTGTAGGTTTGTTCAACTGACGTAGCTCCCAGCATCACATTGTCAACATATATATTATCACCAATAGGCTGAGCAACTGGAGTTCTAAACTGTTTCAAATGAAACTTAACTGTTCCAGCTAACAAAATGGGCTACAGATGATCCCAAACGGAATACGGCAAAACCTGTACACATCATATTCTGACACTCTCACATCATCAACATCTTTAAACCATAAGAACCTTGTCACATCTCTGTCTGGTTCCTGAATGCCCACTTGCAAAAAGGCCTTCTTAATATCCGCAAGTACTGCTATGGGATGAAGTCTTAGTCGAAATAAAATTCCACAAACATCTGGTAGAAGTACTGGTCCACGATACAAACACTCATTGAGGCTTTTAGCTCCTTTCTTGGACTTCACTGATGCATCATACACCACTCGTAATTTCGTAGTGTTCTTAGTAGGTGTCAAAATTGGATGGTGAGACAGATAATGTTGTAAAGTTTCTTTCTTATCTTCAACTACTCTTTCCACCACTCCTTGTTCTATCTGACTTTGAATAACTTCATTGTACCTCATTAAAAGATCTTTATCCCTTTCAAATCGTTTTGCTAAAGACCTCATCCTACTCATAGCAACATCAAAATTTTCTGGAAGATCAGGATACTCACACTTCCAAGGCCAAGTAACATAGTATCTTCCATTCTCACGATAAATCGACTTGTTAAACTGTTCCAGGGCTCTATCATCATTGGTAATGTCCAACGACTCTACAATACCAATTGTTTCCAAGTTCCGGAGATCCTCAACATTAGGATTCCCAGTGACTGGGCTATCAGCAGATGACAACAAATTCATTGCTGGTACAACACAGTTAACTTGTGTCATAACAAGACATGATGATACAGGTATCCCCCTCTGACAGCTCGTGGGATCCAGGTAACTTCCAGTTAAAATATAACCAATCTTAGATGATTAATGTTGTTCACTCACCTTACTCAACTGTAACAGTGTGCTGCTCCGTATCCACTTCACTGCTAGTTCTGGCTGGCCATCTGTTTATCCTTCACATGGTTGTTACTGCCGTAGACTTCACACAATCAAATGATTGTGGAGGGGTTTGGTAAGTGTACAAGGCCTTGACAACCATGGGATATTTTGTTTTGTATTACTTTTTTATTGTAGTGTGGAGGGAAAAAGAATGTAAGGTGTTAATATTGGATTTTTTCCTTTTTGACACATACTTGGGATAACGAAATGTCTGGGGCAAGGCTAGCGATAGTCCCCTCCCAGACTCTTGCAATTATCTTAAGCCACAAAAAGGAGCAATGGTGACCTTTCACACAAGGATCTGATATATCGATGGATGAGTGGGATGTGTGGTATCTCCTGATTTGATTTCAATTTGCTTTGTGAATTTTTATTTTTATTATTATTATTTGTTATTATTTGTGTATTCCTTGTAAGTATGTTGTGCAAATGACACAAGATCTTTCAGCGTATCAACACATTTTTTGTTAAAAAATTTGTTTATTCATTTATGGATGTAATATATGTGTATATTTAGTGTGAATTACTACATAGATATTGTCCAAAGACGCAAGCTAGTGAGGTGTATGTACAGTATCAGTCATCTTAGTTTCGTGGGTTACATGTCGAGGCTAGGCGCCTTGTGAGCTGGGTGAGTTCTAGTGGAGGGGTCCTGATGTACCGCTGATAAGCCTCGCTTCTCCACCTGCTCAACATTTTGATGTGAGCGTCTGGGATGAGTGCCAGAGCAGCAGTTGTGGCTGCTCCTATCCTGAAGCTGTGGGTATTGTATTGTTTGGTGTTTACTTGGAGGAGGTCTAAGATAGTGTCTACTTTCTGGCTGAACAATGCCCGGGCGAGGTACGTGTGGTCATTGGTGATAAACAGTGGGCCTGGTTGAGCCCCCCTTTTTGTTAGGTATGGTATAAGCGCAGAAACAGGACAAATAGGGGTGTCAGTTGCTCCAAGATAGATATCTACACCTTGTCTGAATGGGTCTGTTTTTGATTGCTTGATGCATAGCTTGATGAGGCGGGGGTTGTTCAACTGAAATATCCCTTAGTGACAAATGCATTGATTCATCGTAATCCTGTTGTGTCGGCACTGTAAATTCACTTACTCTCAGGAAGCTGAAGAAAGCTAGACAACAGGCTGCCCACAGCATGATGTCGTAGGAGGGTGGTTGCTGGGAGAGTACATGTTTGATTTTTTTGCATCATCTCCATAGTGATGGGCAGCCTTGTCCTGGGAGGTGTGTCTGCTTGACTTCTTTTGATTCCAACTAAGGCTAGTTGGAGCCGAGGGGGGTAAACTGGTGGCTGAGATTTTTGTGTAGACCTGATAAGACATGCATGTGGCGGATGGCTGATAGGTATACTTTAATGCTGCCATGTGATATGTTGCTGGCTGCCATTGACGTGGCGAACAGCAGAAGGGTCTTTTCAGTTGCTGGTATTAGTGACAGCTGTGTTTTTTCACAAAAGGTAGTGAACCTCCTCCATCCGGCTGAGTACGTTTTCCTTGTTGTGGGTGAGAGGCCAAGAGTGATAAAGTGCTCTGCTTGATGTTGCAGTTGCTCAGTGTTAATGGGGTTGAGTGTTTTTGTCCATGGAGTATTGCCTGAGGTGGGAGAGGTGAAGGTAGCTTTACTGTTTGATGTTAGTGTATGTGTGTGCTTAAAGAGTTTTCTACCCGCTTACATGCATATTTGTGTGGTCTGTAGTGTGCAGTAGTGGTTAGTGTGGCATCTGTAGTAATGTTGGTATACACATAGTATGTATAGGTATACACAAGCAAAATAACACTATTGGTGTACATGATAAGTACAATGGTACAATTGGGGGGAGGGAGTGACTGTCATTGATCAATTGTCACTGAGTTTGAGTAGTTTGCGGAGATTACGTCGAAATGATGGGGATGTCCAGTCCGGTTTTTTAGGGGATATTAAACTTTTCAGAGCTGATGGGAGTGGTGTTGGTATGGAGGAAGCCTGTGGGTGTAGCTTAAGAAACTGTGGAATTTGATTCCTAGACAGAGAATCTGCTAGAATTTCTATGTCAAATGTGGCTGCAAGAAACCATAAGCAGCGAAGCAGATGCATTGTCATGGGGTCCTTGGAAGAGCCCTTCTTAGTTACTTCCACCACGCTTAGATTGTCACCCCTGAACTCAGTCTTGTGCTTTGACAATGCTTTGTTCCAAACAGTGCAAGATAACACAATGGGAACCAGCTCTTTTGTCATTATGCCAATAGAATCCCAATCAGATGACCAGTGGAGTTGGAACCATCTGCCATTGAAGTGCGCTCCGCAACCCCATGAGCCAGAAGCATTAGTTTGTATCTGGTAGTCATACTTGCTGGCTGAGGTGGCGTTAGAAAGGAAGCTAATGCTGTTCCATCTGGTAATGAACATGTTCCACCACTGCAGGTCTGAGCGAAAACCTCTGTTGAGTCTGGTATAGAAGGAAAGCCGTTTTACCTTAGCAGCGGTTGCATACATACGGGATACAAAGGTGCGGCCTGATTTTTACCACCTTTGTGGCGTGTTGGATACAGCTATGCTTAACAACATACAGCTACAGTACATGGTCGTGTTGTGTGCTTACGATAGGTGCTTACCGAGGTCACTGAAGGACGAGCTTGGTGTATCGCTGCCCCTAGGAGTAGGTTGTTTGGCGTGATTGTTAACAATAGTTGTCACGATGGCCGAGATGTCCTCCGTTGTCAGGGGGCGAGGTGGTTCGTCGTTGGCAGCTCTGGTCGGGGTGAGATTGCTGGTGCTGGACGCTCCAGCAGTGCTGGAGGCCTTGGGCGCACCGCTTGAGTTGCTTGCTGACAGGGATTTGAGGACCGTCGTTATAACGTTGGGAATGTTGGCTGAAGTCACGGTCTTGGATGTGTTCTCTTCTTCTGTTGGCTGTGGTCGCTTCTCTATTCCTTGTCGTTCTCCCTCATCATTCCTGCGTCTCTTCCCACGGGTAGCTGGTGGCGATGTCGATCTGTTCTCGGTATTCCTGCCTGTGTCCTTCTCCTTCTGGGTAGGCTTTTTCTTAACGGCCTTATTCTTCGGCATGGCGCTTGGCGAGTAACTTGGGGAGCTTTGAATAGGGCAAAAGGTGATTGTAAAAAACGTGTTCGTCACGCATGCGCTATACTTTTTTACAAGTTCAGCTATTCTCTATTTGATGCCCGTGGTTGTGGCTTGGTCATTACATAATAGATTATGCAGCGTGCTTGCTGTTCGTTCCAAAATTAATTCGTTTAAATGATCATTTAAACGTTATTATAAGGAATAGTCCTGATGGTAACACTATCTTCTCCGTACCAACAACTGACCAAAAATAATCCGAATCTATCAATAGATCCACAGCATATGGTTCTGAGTTTCCTACAGTAGGAATAGAATCAGCTAATCTATCATTTGAAATGGACCTCAGAAAATCCATGTCTGCAGGTTGTAGAGGTCCTCTTTGAATTGGTCCTGTTATTTGTTCAATGACATTGGCGTGAAAATGTATACAACATTTGTCCTTTGTTATTACATTAAACTCAACAACATATGTACTCACATCTCGTGGCTTCCTAGCAGCAAAGGTTGAAACTGATAATGACTCTCTGTACTGTGGGGTTAACTGTAATTGTTTTGCTAACTTTTCAGTCATAAAGGAGCGATGGCTGGCACTATCAAGAAGTACCTTGACTAAGATAGTCTTCCTTTTATCACTTGACTGCACTGGGACTATCACAGTCTGAAGTAAAACCCGCTCACCAGAACTGACCAATGTCTGGGTTTGAACACTTGTGGAGTTTAAGACTTCCACTTTCTTTGCTTTATTATTGTCTAGTTGAGTAGGTGTTGCAACTACATTTTCACTCTTCGGTTGAGGTTGAGCCGAATTTCCAAACCTCTGAGGACAAATAGCCCGATTATGATGTCTCCTCTTCCCACAGTAATAACATCCACTCTTCTGAACAAATGAACAATCTCTAAACACATGACCAGTCTTCAAACAAAGAAAGCACCATCCTTGACTGAGCAATCATTGCTTACAATCAGACAACTCTGTATATTGATCACACTCATCATTGAAATGCTCACCTTGACAAAATACACAAGGATTATACACAAATTTACCTCTCCTTTGAATATTAGTTGTAAAGGTTTCCACACAAGCTGAGGATGGTTTTGTATCCCTGTTATGATCATTCGGGTATTGATTATACCTCTGATAACCTTGTCAACTTTCACCATCCCTTACTCCAGTTACATATCCTTTAACATTAGCAAAGTGTCTCTGAGCATTCTCCTGTGTTTCCACATACTGACACAGTAACCTTCGTAACAGCTCCATTGTCCACACTTGGCCAAATGTTTTGGTATCCTCTAACTTCAAAATAACATCAAGAGGAAACTTACTAAGAATCTAATGAATCAATATCTTCTGGCCATTAACATTCTCTCCTTGTGTTTCCAATTGCCGAAGAATCCTTTCAATATTTTCATACGTTCTCTTAATATCATTAAATCTCTGTGATGCTGTTGATAATTGCTGAAGCTTAGAACAAAGCATCTCAATAATAGAATCCGGTCTTCCAAACTTCTGCTTCAGTAGAGTAACAGCCACATCATAATTATCATTATTGAGCGCAATTCCCGAAATAGCTGTAAAGGCTGCTTCACGAAAGGCTCCCTTCAAATAACTAAACTTCGACACTTTGGCAATATTTTGTTTGTCCACAGATGATTCAAAAGCATCCCAAAATTCAGGCCATTTCAAAATATTTCCATCAAAGTTTGGCAGGTGAAGTTTCGGAAGACGCATTGCTGTATCAGCTGATAAGGATGTATCTAAAGTTCGAGGGGTCAACTGTGTTAATGACAAACTCTCTTGAACTGCTGCACGTGATGCTTGTACCGCTGCGTGTTCAATCATGCCTGCTTGAGAAGAGGTCAAGGTCGATACACGACTGGCTTCCAGGTTAACCTTGTCGCGTTTTCGTGAAATAAATGTTATTCTAGCTTTCAGTCTGGCAACTATTTCATTTCCAGCAATGATAGCTTCAATAAATTCTTCATCTCCTTCAGCAGCATGCGCGTATTCCTTTTCATCGGTAGCTTTCGCTTCACCTTTCAAGTCCTTCATTATTCCGGTACAGTCTTTGTTGCATCTCTCCAGTATCGATACGTTAAGCGTCAACCTGTTCATTAAGGTTTCTGTGTCCATTTCGTCCTTATCCAGGTCTTCTCCATCAAGTCCAGTTGTAGAAGAATGTTTGCTTCTTCAATAGCTCGTTGTACCCGGGACTTCGCTGGTCCTATAAGCCTTCAAATGGGTCCTGACATCGTGAATGTATCCTGCTCGCAGCGCCACTTTGTCATGAAGACAAGCCGAAGTTCACTGTAACAACTGTTGATTATTATTGTCAGGACCAAAGAATTGTACAGAGACACAACTTTTATAGGGTACATCACGTGAGCTTAATTATATTACATCATTACATTTATAATTAGCTGATGCAGTAAAATAATCAAATAGTTAAGTCCAGCTTAGTGCAGAATCTTGATGACACATAAGGCGTCTCACCTCAATAAAATTGTAAATGCAAAAGTGGTACATTTGTGTTGTATTATAATTGAGCTGCAAAAACTGGCCTTGATGTAGTAACTACTCTTTATGACTAGTAAATTAGATTAGTACTTAAGTACCTAGTATGATAGCTTTTGAGGAAGTATGTGTATGATTAGCATAAATGTTTTTTCCATTTAGTTCTGGAGTAAGATGGCCCAAGTAACCTGTGCAGAAAATATCATACCTTTTTGGCACAGCATTGTTAAAACTGCATTCATTTCAAGGCTACCTGATGTTTCCAAGGTGAAGATAACCACATAATTGGCATGGTTATACATATACTTTACATATTACAAATATGAATGGATATATACATGTGTTCCTAGCAGGTGTATATATGTCATATACTCTTTATGAAAGTGAATACCTTTCAAGCAAGGATAACTATATTATATTTCTTATCGCTAGAATCCACCTCTATTGTTTATGATTTTGTTTCTACAGACTACTAGTTAAAGTCCTGCCTCATAGTTGTTTACTATATTTACACTATTTTTGTTCCAAATTTTAGTTGCACTACTAAGCATTCTTATTAGAGCTTAAAGCTGAAATATTAAATCATCTGTTAAATTGTGTTTACAGTATTTATGGAAATTAACACACTCTTTCATTGGCTGGCAATTCTATTTACAGTCATCAGTAAACAGCTACATGTGCTTACCAGTATTCAATTTAAAAAAAAAACATGAATGTGTGTTTATGTTTTGAGTAGCAGTAGAGCACGTACAATACAAGTTTCAAAGCACTCATGAGCCAATAACCAGTGGATAATATGTGACCTGATTTTAGAAAAAACCTTTGTTTTGGCACAATATACATTCATAGATGTACAACTTTTATATTTTAAATGGTAATAATTCACCAACTTTAGCAGCTAATGGGTGAAATTTTCCTGGAGATGACATTTATGGTCTTACAGAGCATCTAGAAGCAGCCTCTACAATTTTCTGCCAATTGTATATGGGCTTTTTCAATGTGTTGCAGTCCTCACACAGGGGTAGACAGTGGAGTTGGTGGGTGAAGGGTTCAAAATGGACAAGTATTGTAATGATAATCTCCAGAGGCCAAAGTACACATTCATGGGAGCACTAGATGGACCACAATGGCACAAACAGAGTTGGGGTAGTTACTTCAGAAAAGTAACTGGTTAATAACTAGTTACTCGTTACTTTTATCTCTTGTAACTTCGTTACAGTTACTTTTTTATTGGTGACTAAGTATCTAGTTACTAGTTACTTTCATAAATAAGTTATGCTTGTTTGTTAACTTTTATAACATAATTATTTTGCCCAGTTGCAGAGCAAAGGAAGAAGAGAACTAAGTAAAATAATTATCTGTACACTTTCTGAAAATAATGATTTTGTAGTCATTTCAGCTGAAGTTTCAAATGTTACATCTGTTCTCAAGCTGAATCATGAAGAACGGTACATAGAAAATGTCTACTTAATGGGGCTGTAGCGCAAAAATTGAAGTGCTCTTGCTTTTAAAGCATGATGTCTATGTAACTATTGTAACTTAGTTACTTTTCAGGCAGTTGTAACTAGCTACAAGTTACTAGTTACAAAGCAAGTACAGTGGAACCTCAGTTATCCAGGCCCCACTTATCCGGATTCTCAGTTAACTGAACTACGGAAATGACTGCTCTATTAGAGTAGTGACTGTTCTATTAGGGTAGTTGAAAATGCTGATATTTGAAAAAAAAATCTTTATACACAGTTTCAGAGATACGGACTTTTCAGACTTATGGACTATCCCTGGTCCCAAGGGGTTTGGATAACCGAGGTTCCACTGTAACTAGTTATATTACTAGTTACTTGTAAAGTAACTAGTTACGTAACTTAGTTTCAAAGTAACTAGTTACCCCCAACTCTGGGCACAAAATACATACATTTTATGTTTGCATAACTGTCAACTACTCAAAGCCAATAACATTGTCTGAAGTCACTTGAGTGCCTTCGTAGGCCTCTAGAGCGCTTGACAAAACTTACATCTCCAGAAAACACTTTTGGCAAGATTTAGTGCGAAAATTGTTAGTCAGATACTTGTGCTAGTATTATTTATTTATGTGTCCAAAAGTTTTTCCAAATCAGGTCACATATAGGTTGTTTGTTTGTATTGTAGATGCTTGTAATTACCTGTATGTAGTTGCCACTAGGCCTATAGCCATTGCTATAAAAATGTGTTGTATATCCTAGTCTGTGTTACATACCTAATCACATGGTGATTTGGTTTGCCATTCCTTATTTTGAATAGTAGGAGTGTAATTAATAATTAATTCCAAATCACATGGTTTGTTTTGTAATTTTACAATAGCACAGCCAATGAAATAACAGAATCATAGAAGCCATTTCAGTGATGTATCATAACCAATCAAATCAACTAACAAAAGAACCTTTTAAAGTGCAACAAGTAACAAGTATTGATGTTTTGAGTAACCAATCAGAATTGCTAAAATATAAAGCGTTTTTTAAGTGCACAAACGTATCATAAAAGACAATCAAATCAATAAGCCTATTAAGTGCTGAAAGAATGATGTTATTACCAGTGAGAGAGAGAGATTAATGGTCACACAGAACTGAATACATGTGCACTACAGAGCATGAAGGGTGCATGTTCACTATGTGATTAGTAGGCAATCACACACATTTTTGTGTAATTAAGGAATAATTGTACTCAATTGTATGCGATTACCTATACAAATTGGTTGATAATGTGTAGACAATGTACAGTAGGCTGCAAAAAAATTTTATGTTTTGTAATTGTAATTACGTTGTAGTAGCATAATTACAAAAGCATAATTACGAATTATACTCTATTGGTAATTATGAATATATTGTAAATATGGCAGGTGAAAAACCACTTTTTACATAATTATGGATTGCGGTCAAAATGTAATTACGGTACAAACATGCGTAAGTACTTAGTAATTACACCGTAATTACAATTACAAAATGTAAACTTTTTTTTGCAACCTACTGTACTTGATAGTTGCACTGGTTAATTGTCACTAAATGTCTTCCCTATAGCCAAAAGAAACGGCTTTTATCTTCTGCATGTTGGATAGCCAACCAACACCTGTAATTTTCTCTGAAAGTGTATTTGATCATCTACTCAGAAGTGTTGAACGCACCCTAAAAATTGTAAGTTGAACTTAATTTCATTTTTATACTAGCAATAACTTTGTTGTATACATTACCAGGATAGTGAACTAGCAAAGTCTTTTGAGACAATGGCAAAGAACCCAAAATTTTCAAGGAAAATCTTTATTTTGTTTAACACAGTCTTGCTGAAGAAATACCCTGAGTTTAACAATACCAAACAAGTCTCTGTGATGGATGTATTAAGTTGGGAGTTATGGCCAATTGCTTTGAAAGTTTTTGGTAAGGCAGACATTTCCAAATTAATAATGAAAATGTGATTTGTATAGTTTATGACATACTTTGTTCTGTTAAAACATTTCTCCTAGTGTGGTCAGCATTATAAAACAGTCAGTAATTCTAATATATTAAAATTAGGAAATGTATTGACCTAGCTGTTTATCAGAGTAAAAGTTATTAAATTGATGTATTATTGCTATAGTGTGGTACAGTGTTAAAACTGGGTCAGATCATCCGGATCGATTGGGTCACGTTTTGTCTGGCATGGATTATCCGGGTATTAGACTCTATTTAGGCTATTTTGGATGGGTATTAAATCTCATACTCCACCTTGTTTTCTAATATACTCCACGCCTCAGGCACAATATAAAATATGCTCAAAATCTAGGTTTATCCAATTGCTATGCATTGTTCACGTGTAGTGATTTAACGAGCGTTATTATTTTGTCACGTGAGGACGCATAGTTGCCATGGCGCTAGTATTATCGCAAAAAAACCAGCCGCTTTTGCCGAGTCTACAGCAGAAACAGCCGTGGATGAGGTAAGTAATCTGAGTTTAATGTGAAATAGAGTCTAAAGCAGTTACACAGGCACAATGGGGAATCTATGAAATTTATAAACCCTCAGGCCCTTAGTAGCACCCTCACTTCGCTCGTGTGCTATAGCCCGGGCCTTCGGGTTTATAAATTTCATAGACTCCACATTGTGCCCATATAACTTATACGGGCACAATGTGGAGTCTGAAATTTATAAACCTGAAGGCCCGGGCTGTAGCGCACGAGCAAAGCGAGGACGCTACTAAGGGCCTGAGGGTTTATAAATTTCATAGACTCCACATTGTGCCCATGTAACTGCTTTAGACTCTATTTTACATTACACTCAGATTACTTACCTCATCCACGGCTGTTTCTGCTGTAAGCTCGGCAAAAGCGGCTGGTTTTCTTGCAATAATACTAGCGCTATGCTTCGCTCGTGCGCTACAGCCCGGGCCTTTGGGTTTATAAATTTCATAGACTCCACATTGTGCCCGTATAACTGCTTTAGACTCTATTTCACATTACACTCAGATTACTTACCTCATCCATGGTGTAGGCTCGGCAAAAGTGGCTGGTTTTCTTGAGATAATACTAGCGCCATAGCAACTATGTGTCCTCACGTGACAAAATAATAGCGCTCGTTAAATCACTGCACGTGAACAATGCATAGCAATTGGATAAACCTAGATTTTGAGCATATGCTATATTGTGCCTGAAGGTGTGGAGTATATTAGAAAACAAGGTGGAGTATATGAGATTTATTACCCACCCAAAACAGCCTATATAGAGTCTATTATTTAGTTAATGACTCCTTGTATTTAGTATCGGTATCGGTCAATTGCAAGTCTACAATACAGATATTTCACTTGAGTTATATGCACTATTAAAAGTAGTATAATTACCATGAAAAGTGCATCATTAGCCAAGTGACTTAGTTGTTAAATGGTTAAGTTCTTAGTGTAGCAGTCCTTACCTAAGAGAGTTGGCTTGGGTTCAAATCCCAGGTTGGTCAACTTTTTTTTTTCTGAAGGTTTTTTGCACCACTTTTTTGGTTGTTTGGTGGTTGATTTTTGTTTTGTTCTGTTCTGTGATTTGCACTGAAAAACAGATAAAAGCCTTTTGTGAACAGTCATAAGTACCAACAAATGAAAGGATTACATTGTTGAAAAGCATATGAATTGTAGTAATTTAACGCAGCCATAGTGATCATCCTACATACTCTTTATGCTGTAATGCATATTGGTTCGACTTTGAAGTATCGGCTGTAAAAATGGTATTGGTTCATTAGAAAACCTGTATCAGAAATAGACAATAAATATCAGATATCGGTATTGGATGTAAAATGTGGTATCGGTACAGCCCTACTAATTACAATCAGACTTAGTTAACGTATTACTCATTTTCCCCCCTGGAGAACAATGAAATAATTATACTGTATTTTACCGGTTAATGGCCGTGGCTACTATAATTTTCAGCAAGGCAAACCCTGCAGCTAATATGCAAAGGCAGTTACTATGGGCTTGTGTGGCAGCAGCCTGCGGCATTTATATGGATTCACAACTTGTTTAATCATCCTTCAATGTTATCATTCATTTTAATTTCTCTCAAAAGTGTTATTATTCTTAAAACAAGTGAACTCTTCAGTTTCTGCTTCAAACGTGTCTTGGCAACACTTCCATCAGTATATTCAGATACAAGCTGCTGCTCTTATCTGAGGATGGCTCTTATCACAATAATTCTAGGCTGTGGAGCAGCTACTATCCAGGGGTGGCTATTATACTAGTCGTGGCTATGAACTGGTCAAATATGGTATATCTCTTATTTCATTGTAATTCATTTTTATGTAACAATTTATGTTGTTAATATTTATGTTTGCTATAAATGTGCTAAATTTTTGATGAAAATTACTGAGAAAATAAGCAATTGCAGCGTATACTTCTTGTGTAAAAATGGTGTTTTCTTGGTGCACACTTGTCTGTCGCGCACCTACGTTGGTTGTACCTAGCTGTGCAACATATGTCATGATAAATATTGTATATCCTCTATAATGTCAATAGCTACTGGTGTTTATTTAAATTAACATTTTATGGAACCTACCTTGTGACCACACCTGCTGATTCTAGCAGCTACGCCTACAAGTCCAATGTCAAAATCAACTGTTGTATAACACAATATTTAATCACTACGACTGACATTCACTATTCACACCTCGCGGCATGGTAGATCACGTGTCCCTTCAATTAGTCCACAAAGCAATTCATCAATACATGAAGGTTAGCCTGCTATAACTCAACAGTCATTTATACACATACTGTGGTCAGAGCCATAGTAATGATCTACTTACTGTATAGCTACTGCTGCTACCATGTATACATACTCACAAATATATTTTAAAAGATTAATGTAGTAAGTCCATCATTCAGATGGCTAGCTCGATATGGAAGTCCTGGCTACACTCAAACCCCATCTTCAATTGCCACTAGATTGTAGGTTCAATTGTTGTACTATACCATCCTGCCATTGTTACCATTCACCACTCACTCAATAACTTACATGAATATGCAAGTGCGAGATGAACATGAAAATGCTAGAAATTTTTGTCTCGACAGCATATATCATACAGTACAATAATACTGTATATTAGGGATCATATAGAGGTTTGGGGTTTCCTGGCCAAAAAATATTACCCAAAAACCAGCTTCAAAATACCATCCTGTTGCCTTGGCAGTATTCATTAGGTAGGTATAACCAAGCCCAAAAGTGCCTTCCGTACAACCCTAAATGCTTCCAATAGATTGCTACAAATTTTTAATTTTTTTAAAATTTTCTACTGACTAACTGACTGACTAACTGCTCCCTGATGCCTTCAAACAAGCATAACTGTAATGGCTAAGGCTACAGGCTTGATTTTTTCACTGTTCGACCTTGCTTAGTTCCGAGATGTGCCTTTTGGCATACCACAATACGTACAATGCATGCATCATGGATTTACCTTTGTCCTCCTTTGTGTCCCATTTCTTTTTGCTGACAGCCAAAAGTGTTGATTTGCGGTAGCATGATGGCTTCCCTACTACAGGAATCATCCCAAGCTTGAAATCGTCCGTATCTTCCGTGATGACTGGATTGATTACAGAGGCACTTCTCTTACTGTTCTTCATTTGTAGCACTGTGAAACAGGCTGAACAAAGCTGAAAGCGAAGCATAATGGCCACTTTCACTTTAGAGTAGAGGTGTACCGATAACCGATAGCTGATCCGATATTTGCATTACAAACAAAAGTCATAGATGATATATGCAAAAGTGTACATTACCCACTCTACAACAACATGTGCATATTCATTGCTCATTCTATGCCTGAGGTGGTAGTGGCTTGGTTTTCTATTGTGCAATCCAGACAACTAGGCACCCACAAACATTTTATGTATTCTCCCATGAAGCCTTAAATGGATATTTCTGCATTACTCCACATTTTAATGGCTTGTGTGAAGGCTGGTACAGCAAGTTATTCTGTGACTCTTTCTTTTTATTACAAAGGTACTATATAACTGCTTCATTTTTAAAGACTGCGATAAGCTTTCCAGCAACAAACACTAGAATCTTGTATGTTTATATGGTTTCTCGTAATGTAGTGCTTGTTAGTAGAGTGAACAATAAGCCACTGGCACTAAACAGCAACATATATAATGTAGAAAACCAATATATAATCCGTTTATGTACAAACTATTGCTACTGTATAAATATCGGTAGTGATATGGGTCCTCCTATACTGTTCTGTACTGATACTGATATAGGTAAAAATTACCATATCGGTGGCCAATATTTTAGCCAATCCAATTATCGGTACACCTCTACTTTAGAGTCAGTAATTGATAGTTGGGGACGCAAATTGTCTGTATTTTTTGTGGTGACTGGATTGACTGCAGAGGTGCTTCTCCTACCTGTTCTTCATTTGTAGGCTGAACATAGCTGTAAAGCGGAGCATAATAGCCGCTTCACTTTCCAGTCAGTAATTGATATTTGGGGTGCGTGTTCAGTCAAAAACATTAACTATGGTGCCATACATTATTTTGATGCGGTATGCGTGGATTTACCAGTCATAATAATGTTACAAAAAAAGTAAACAAACAAGTATAAGGAAAAATTAAGACTGAATTAAATGTTCACTAGTATATCTGCAGGTGTAGGCAACCTCCCTTGATTTCCTATTTTTTTTCTATGATCCCTAATCAAATTTAAAATTCTTAATTTACTTGTATATATATACCACACCTGTGGTTGAAATCAAAAGCGCTGTGCTGTGGTATATAGCTGATATACCACGGCAAACTGTGGTATATAAGTGATATACCACACTTTGTGGCTATGCTTACCATATATGGTACATTCCACGAAATCCTTATCTAAATGGTAAACAAGTCTCTAATAACAAGTGCCTAAATCAATCAAGAATTATTCACTTGAGCACTGTGAGCAAGGAGAAGGATTTTCGATGAACTCTTGTCTCCTTCACTAACTCTTGTCTCCTTCACTGAGTCGCGAGTAGATGGGCGTGGCACTGCTAAAGAGTCTAAAACGTGGAGAATTTCTACTGATTTTGGTCTTCTACTGTTTCACTATAAATTGCTATCTATAATACGTTTCATCTACTGGGGTGTAGAACACAACAGTTATAACAAGATTACTCGGGATATGACAAAAATATACCACACCTGTGGTTGAGATCAAAAGCACCGTACTGTGGTATATAACTGATATACCATGGCAAACTGTGGTATATAAGTGATATACCACGCTTTATGGTTACGCTTACCATATATGGTGTAACTTCACACATTCCGCAAGATCCATTTCTCAATGGTAAACAATTCTCTAATAACAAGTGCCTAAACCAGCCAAGAATTATTCACCTCAGCAAGGAGAAGGATTTTTGATGAACTATTGTCTCCTTCACTAATCGCAAGTAGATGGGCGTGGCACCGCTAAAGAGTCTAAAACGTCTGATCCATCAAGGATTTCTACTGATTTCGGTCTTCAACAGGTGCTATTTCACTATAAATTACTATCTATAATTGTTTCATCTAATGGGATGTAGAATATAACAGTTATATAACACAATTACTCAGGATATGCGGGCCCTCGTGCATATATTTTTGTCATATCCCTTATAACTATAAAATATCACTCGACACTTGTAATTTTCTGTCAAGTACGAGCATGAGAGATGAGAGTGACAAGCAGCATGCAAGCAATGAGTGGCATGCGAGTGCGACAATTGTTTTGAATGGTACTATATGCAATATCTTTTGTTCTTTAAACAGGTATTGATTCTGAAACATATCTGTACTATTTTTTTCTGATTAAACAAGAGATTGTAGTAAAGCTGTATCAAATTGTCAGCTTTTCATGCATGTCATGAATGTATGAATTAATAGATTAAGGAAAATGTCCTGTATTTCAATGCACTATGCACTATGCACTGGGTAGTTAACTATTGATTGTCTTTCACACCTGTTAGATTGTTTAGCATGTTCGGTTATATTGGGTGCTTGTTCAATACATTGTACACCACTGTGCAGTAGTTTGTGAAGGCAAGTTTTATTCTATTGGTTTAAGGTTTGGAATTACATTAAAATTATTGTTGAGCTTGATTTTTAGTGAATACAGTATCTAAATATTAATGATGATTATAACATTGATCACTTGTCTTGTATGTCCTAGTAACTGGATGTTCTATAGAAGACTGTTCCAGTGACATTGTGCTCTCTGCACTATTTGTTATCAAGCAACTGTGTAATAAAATTATCACTGGAAACATAACAATGGATGAACTTTCATTGTATCATCATAATCATATGATGCAACTGAAAGCTATGTGTGTTGCAGCTAATTCAGGTGTAAAACCACTCTGCCCTGATTATGCTGATGTTTCTGCTGGTGTTACAACCTGTGATAAAATGTTTAATTATGTCACGGACTGTTGCCAAAAATTGGAAACTGTGGTGAAATACTGTGCTCCTATATCATCTGGTAAGTCCTTAAGTGTACATGGACACATAGTCTTAAGTATGGTTCAATCTGTGTAGGACTATATTGATTATCAAAACCAGTATTTTTATATAACATATTGTTGAGCCAAACATGACTAACATTTTCCCCAGGATTAACTACAAACTTTTTGTATGCACTAAAGTATATTCTTTTCATTTTTTCATTAAACACAGTTGATGTGTATACATATTGCTAACAGTATCAAGTCCTACAAGATATGTAACACTTCACTGTATTGTCTAGTTCTACAGACTATAAGGGCACTTGATCTTGAAGGGTCTTTCATATTATCGCATACTACTTCTTAATAAATGGATAATCTTTTTGGGGTTTGTGTGTTTCAGTTTCTGCCTCTTTAATATTAAAAAGTATGCTGCATGTGCATATTAGTGTGTATGGATACGTAGACTACTTGTCATGGTATAATTACATTATGGACGCAATTTTGTTTGCTCTATTTTTACATGTATTGTTTTTTGTTTTATTTTAGAGTTGACCAAAACTGTTTCTGATCAATTGAAATGCAACATGAAAAGTAAACAGATCTCCAGTATTTGCAAAATCACTAAAAATAACCAGTTTACATGTACTCTTATTTCTTTTGCTGAACTGCCACCATGCGAAATGCTTGAAGGTTTGAGAGTTTTAGCAAAAGAATACCATAATAGCATTTTTGATTATTTTTGGAAAAAGAATTCTGAAAGTTTTTGTATGGCTATGCAAAATATGTCATCAACTATTTCCTTTAATGATGTGCATGAGAAAGTTTGGAAACCAACAATTGCTAACTGCCAGACTCTGTTGTGCAAGTTTCATAATAAAACAGTTACTCTTGTGGAAGTTAATGTTTATGGACAGTCAGGAAATATTGGAAATCAATTACAGACTTTGTGTACAGGAATGAGTAAATACTTTCCCAAATCAGACTCTTTCCCTGCACCTGGTGACTGGATAAAACAAGTGGCAAATCATATTATGACATTTCAAAAGTTTTCCAATGATATTATTAAAAAAAATGGTATAACATATTGTTTAAAATTAAAGGAATACTTGGAATTAAAGGGAAACTTTTCTATTTTGGAAGATTTCAATAAACAAGTAAACATGTATTTGTTTATGTATTATCATACAGTATGGTAGTACTGTGTATTAGGGATCATAGAGGTTTGGGTTTTTCACCAGCTTCACAATACCTCTCTGGTGCCTTGACAGTATTGGTTAGGTATAACAAAGCCTGAAAGTGCCTTCATATGATCCTAAATGCTTCTAGTAGATTACTACAAAATTTCAATTTTTTATTCAATGGAATTTTCTGACTGACTGACTGACTGACTGACTGACTGACTGACTGACTGACTGACTGACTGACTGACTGACTGACTGACTGACTGACTGACTGACTGACTGACTGACTGACTGACTGACTGACTGACTGACTGACTGACTGACTGACTGACTGACTGACTGACTGACTGACTGACTGACTGACTGACTGACTGACTGACTGACTGACTGACTGACTGACTGACTGACTGACTGACTGACTGACCAATGCCTTCAGGCAAGTGTAAGCCAATAACAGCTAAGGCTACAGGATTGATTTTTTTACTGTTCAATGTTGCTTCAGCGCAACTGGCATACTGCAAGATGTATAATGCATGCATCATGGACTTACCGTTGTTCTCCTTTGTGTCCCACTTCTTTTTGCTGACAGCCCAAGGTGTCAATTCGCGGTAGTACAATGGCTTCCTACAATTGTAAATGGGAATGGTCTATATTTTTCATTGACTGGATTGATTGCAGAGGCACTTCTCCTACTGTCCTTTGTTTGTAGCACTGTGTAATGGGGTGAACGTAGCTGAAACAATGACCACTTTATTTTAAAAGTCAGTAAATGATAGTTGGGCGTGTTTCAGATGAAAGTATTAACTCTGGCGCCATTCTTTCTTTTGATTCGGTATGCGTGGGTTCACCAGTCATAATGTTGTTAAAAAACAAGTATAAGGAAAAATTAAGTAGGGAAACAAGGAAGGTTGCCCCCAACTGCAGATATACTATATAGTAGAAATTTAATCCCTGATTCATGGGTATAGACTGAAGTGGGGATCAAATGTCCACTAGTATATCTGCAGGTGTCCCTTATAGTATGTTCGCGTTGAGCTGAATCCTCAAAAACATTTAATAACTCTCAGATGCAATTACACACGATCTTGAAATTTGGCTCATTTGTAGTACTGCTTGACCCACTAAAAATATTTCAAAATCTTGTTGTTCAAATGTTTGACATAATATTTATGGCCAATCAAATTTTTCACAATGCATTTCCTATGGAGAAGCCATATAAGTACAGTGTCCATTAGAGCCCTTTCCCGAACTTGTAATGGAGCCAAACCGTACGTGTCTGTTGTTGACACCTTTGCTGTTACCAATAATCATCTGGTTGGCAAAAATGTTAACTCTGTTGAGAGAAAAAATCCACTTTTAATTTTAAGCTGTTTTTCAGGGTTCAGCTCAACGTGAACATACTATAGTTCCCTACTTTTTTTTTCTATGACCCCTAATCAACCTATACTTGTGTATTATAATCTAATCCAAAACAGCCAAACTGTAAAATAAAGAGTGCGGCCCTCAAAAAGGCTATGGTGAAAAAAGATGTGAAATCCAGGTGGGTACCAAGACATGGCTGTGATGGTAGGTTAATGGTAAAAGCTTTAATAACGACATTTCAGGTGAATTTGGTGCCACTTGGTCTTGGCACAAAATTCACCTGAATTGTCGTTATACCATTAACCTGCCATCACAGCCATTTCTTGGCCACCACCTTGGATTTCACATGTTTTTCACCATAGCCTTTTTGAGGGCCGTACTCTTTTTTTACAGCTTGGCTGTATTCGATAAGATATCACTTCTTTTGTATTTGTATGCGCTTTGGGGCTTTTTAAACCTATCTATTTTTCTTTACCACAGGAAGAAGAAAAAGATGAAGCAGATATTAAATACTTTAAATAATTCTGATTTTATCAGTAAATGTACAAGTTATATATATGTATGTATAATACATGTATTACATGACAATTATTCCCTACAGGATAACTTGTTTGCAGCTGATCTCTCTACTGGGTAACTTGAAATGTAGCTGAACTCTCTACAGTGTGATTTGCTTGTAGATGAACTCTCTACAGGATCAAGACACACGGTAGTGTGTCGTGCGGCCCAAGAAGCCGGCGTGCTACCCGTGAGTATATTAACAGGAAGAAAGAAAATGCAATTTTCACACCTATGTAGCTCTGTGATCCCTTGTCCGATTGGAACCAAATTTGCTAGAGAGGTGCCGGCCAGCAAGGGGAGTCTACACACCAAATATGAAGAAAATCGCTCCAGCCATTTCCGAGATACGAGCGAACAAAATTTCATTTTAATTTCTTCGTTTTTTTCTTCTTATTCTTCTTCTACTTCTTCATTTCGCACACTTCGTAAAATCTGCCATAAAACACGAATGCGTGCTCGGATTGGGCTGAAATTTGGCACACTTAAAGGGCTCATTAAGGCGGATCTCTGTACCAACATTGGTAGGAATCCGATGAACATTCACAGAGTTATGACCAATTATTTGCGTAAAATAAGGTCGAAGGTCTGTCACGCCTACAGGGTAAACTCCTTTGAGGAATCAGTTGAAAATTGCTATGTAGATGAAGCAACCATCGTAGGAGTGCCTTTTTGTGGTTTGAAAGGAATCGGGATAAAGACCACGGAGATATGACACAAAACCCGACCTGTGTCAAAATTACGCGATCAATTTTTATGAATAAAAATACTATTAGTTTTCGTGTCTATCAGGCAAACCGCTTAGAGCAATGAGCTGAAAATCAGTGTGTAGCTGGAATAATCATCATAGAAAGTCCTTGCAGTAGTACAAAAGAATAGGATTACAAACCACTCAGTTATGATTCGAAAGGCAACTACGTGTAGCAAAAGCGAGATCAAGATACTCTAATAGAACAGTCACCCTAATAAAGCATTCAGCTGCATTTATAATTTACTCAATTATATTACATTGCAAGTTATTCTGTAGGGAATTCAGCTACAAACAAGTCACCCTGTAGTCAGATCAGCTGTACCTAATAGAGAGTTCAGCTACAAAGAAACCATCGTGTAGAGAGTTCAGCTCAAACAAATTGCCCTGTAGAGAGATCAGCTAGAAGAAGTTACCTTGTAGAGAGTTCAGTTACAAAGAAACAATCATGCAAAGAGTTCAGCTGCAAACAAATCACCCAGTAGAAAGTTCTGCTATGAACAGATCACACTGTAGAGAGTTCAGTTAGAAACAAGTCATCTTGTAGAGAGATCAGCTAGAAGAAGTCACCTTGTAGAGAGTTCAGCTACAAAGAAACCACCATGTAAGAGAGTTCAGCTGCAAACAAATAACCTGTAGACAGTTCAGCTAGGAACAAGTCACCCTGTACAGAGATCAGCTAGAAACAAGTCACCCTGTACAGAGATCAGCTAGAAACAAGTCACCCTGTAGAGAATTCAGCTACAAACAAATCACCCTGTAGAAAGATCAGCTAGAAGAAGTTACCTTGTAGAGAGTTCAGCTACAAACAAATCACCCTGTAGAGAGTTCAGCTAGAAACAAGTCACCCTGTAGAGAGATCAGCTAGAAACAAGTCACCCTGTAGAGAGTTCAGCTAGAAGAAGTCACATTGTAGAGAGTTCAGCTACAAAGAAACTACCATGTAGAGAGTTCAGCTGCAAACAAATCACCCTGTAGAGAACTCAGCTACGAACAAATCGCCCTGTAGAAAGATCAGCTAGAAGAAGTTACCTTGTAGGGAGTTCAGCTACGAACAGATCACCCTGTAGAGAGTTCAGCTACAAACAAATCACCCTGTAGAGAGTTCAGTTACAAAGAAACCACCATGTAGAGAGTTCAGCTGCAAAAAATCTATCACTCTGTAGAGAGTTCAGCTAGAAGAAGTCACCTTGTAGAGAGTTCAGCTGCAAATAAATCATCCTGTAGAGAATTCAGCTACAAACAAATCACCCTGTAGAAAGATCAGCTAGAAGAAGTTATCTTGTAGAGAGTTCAGCTACAAAGAAACCACCATGCAGAGAGTTCAGCTGCAAACAAATCACCTTTAGAGAGTTCAGCTAGAAACAAGTCACCCTGTAGAGATATCAGCTAGAAACAAGTCACCCTGTAGAGAGTTCAGCTAGAAGAAGTCACATTGTAGAGAGTTCAGCTACAAAGAAACTACCATGTAGAGAGTTCAGCTGCAAACAAATCACCCTGTAGAGAACTCAGCTACGAACAAATCGCCCTGTAGAAAGATCAGCTAGAAGAAGTTACCTTGTAGGGAGTTCAGCTACGAACAGATCACCCTGTAGAGAGTTCAGCTACAAACAAATCACCCTGTAGAGAGTTCAGTTACAAAGAAACCACCATGTAGAGAGTTCAGCTGCAAAAAATCTATCACTCTGTAGAGAGTTCAGCTAGAAGAAGTCACCTTGTAGAGAGTTCAGCTGCAAATAAATCATCCTGTAGAGAATTCAGCTACAAACAAATCACCCTGTAGAAAGATCAGCTAGAAGAAGTTATCTTGTAGAGAGTTCAGCTACAAAGAAACCACCATGCAGAGAGTTCAGCTGCAAACAAATCACCTTTAGAGAGTTCAGCTAGAAACAAGTCACCCTGTAGAGATATCAGCTAGAAACAAGTCACCCTGTATAGAGTTCAGCTAGAAGAAGTCACATTGTAGAGAGTTCAGCTACAAAGACACTACCATGTAGAGAGTTCAGCTGCAAACAAATCACCCTGTAGAAAGTTCAGCTATGAACAGATCACCCTGTAGAGAGATCAGCTAGAAACAAGTCACCCTGTAGAGAGTTCAGCGAGAAGAAACCACCATGTAGAGGGTTCAGCTGCAAACAAATCACCCAGTTGAAAGTTCAGCTATGAACAGATCACCCTGTTGAGAGTTCAGTTAGAAACAAGTCATCCTGTAGAGAGATCACCTAGAAGTATCACCTTGTAGAGAGTTCAGCTACAAACAAATCACCTGTAGAGAGTTCAGCTACAAACAAATCACCTGTAGAGAGTTCAGCTACAAACAAATCACCCTGTAGAGAGATCAGCTAGAAGAAGTCACCTTGTAGAGAGTTCAGCTATAAAGAAACCACCATGTAGAGAATTCAGCTGCAAACAAACACCCTGTAGAGATCTCAGCTACAAACAAATCGCCCTGTAGAAAGATCAGCTAGAAGAAGTTACCTTGTAGGGATTTCAGCTACAAAAAAATCACCCTGTAGAGAGTTCAGCTACAAAGAAATCATCATGTAGAGAGTTAAGCTGCAAACAAATCATCCTGTAGAGAGTTCAGCTATGAAAAGATCACACTGTAGAGAGTTCAGCTAGAAGAAGTCACCTTTTAGAGAGTTCAGCTACAAAGCAACCACCATGTAGAGAGTTCAGCTGCAAACACATCACCCTGTAGAGAATTCAGCTACAAACAAATCGCCCTGTAGAGAGACCAGCTAGAAACAAGTCACCCTGTAGACAGATCAGCTAGAAGAAGTTACCTTGTAGAGAGTTCAGCTGCAAACAAATCACCCTGTAGAGAATTCAACTACAAACAGATAACCCTGCAGAGAGTTCAGCTAGAGTCAAGTCACCCTGTAGAGAGAATCCTGTAAAGAGTTCATCTACGTACAAGCAGATCACCCTGTAGAGAGTTCAGCTACATTTCAAGTCACCCAGTAGAGAGGTCAGCTGCAAATTATCCTGTGGGGATTAATTGACATGTAATAAATATATGCTCTCTTTTTATATTATGAACTCTTGATATATGCATTATATTTATAATTTGTACATTTACTGATAAAATCAGAATGAGTTAAAGTATTTATAAAATCTGCTTCATCTTTTTCTTTTTCCTGTGGTAAAGAAAATATATAGGTTAAAAAGCCCCAAAGCTGGCCATAGGCCGGCTTTGGGGTATACAAATACAAAAAGAAGTGAAATCTAATCAAAAACAGCCAAGCTGTAAAAAAAGGAGTGCGGCCCTTGAAAAGGCTATGGTGAAAAAAGCTGTGAAATCCAAGGTGGCGGCCAAGAAATGGCTGTGATGGTAGGTTAATGGTAAAAATTTTAATAACAACAATTCAGGTGAATTTTGTGCCAATTGACCAAGCGGCACCAAATTCACCTGAAGTGTTGTTATTAAAATTTTTACCATTAACCTACCATCACAGTCATTTCTTGGCCGCCACCTTGGATTTCACATCTTTTTTCACCATAACCTTTTCAAGGGCCGCACTCCTTTTTTTACAGCTTGGCTGTTTTTGATTAGATTCTCTCTACAGGATGACTTGTTTCTAGCTGATCTCTGTGTGAGGCTTTCCTGCTAGGCGTGAAAACTATTAGTTTTTTATTCATAAAAATCGATCACATAATTGTGACACAGGTTGGGTTTTGTGTCATATCTCAATGGCCTTTATCTGGATTCATTTCAAACCACAAAAAGGCACTGCTATGATAGTTACTCCATCCACATAGCAATTTTCAGCTCATTCCGTCAAGGGGTTTACCTTGTGGGCATGACAGAGACCTTCAACCTTATTTTACACTAATAATTGGTCATACCTCCGTGACTGTTCATCTGATTCCTACCAAACTTGGTACTGATATCCGCTGTAATGAGCCCTTTGAGTATACCAAATTTCAGTCCGATTGGAGCACGCATTCGTGTTTTATGGTGGATTTTGCAAAGTGTGCGAGATGAAGAAGAAGAATATAAGAAGAAAAGAAATGAAGAAATTAAAAGGAACTTTTGGTTGCTCGTATCTCGGAATTGTCTTCAAAGTTGGTATGAAGTCTCCTCTACCTGGCCGGCACTTCTGTAGCAAATTTGGTTCCAATCGGATAAGGGATCACAGAGCTACTTAGGCATGAAAATCGCGTTTTCTTTCTTCCTATTAATATACTGATGGTGTGGCGCGCTGGCTTCTTGGGCTGCATGACACACTACTGTGTGTCTTGATTATGCATAGCTAATGCAATGTAACAGCATTAATGCCTGAACCCAGCACCTCTTTTTCATGCTTACAAAGAAAACTGTTCTCTTCCTATTCCTATACTCTAATCTAAATATATTTAACCATTAATACCATTTTATAGATGAATACTTTTGGTAAGTGTCAATTTTTTTATTCTTTCAAAAAAGGTTTTACAGATCTACAATGTATTGTGTAAATGTACTTAGTCTAACGATTTTGGATATCTCTCTGTAGCACTAGCTACACTATAATAGTTCTTGTTAGGTAATAGAAAGAAACATCGAATAATTTAGTCGGGGAGATACTCGTTCAGTTTATAATATTTTTAATATACAATATCTAATTTGCATTTTAATGTTTATTTTATGTAAGATATTTCTCTGATGATTTTTGATGACAGTGTTTGGGGATCACCATCTAGTTTTTTTGGGGGAAATTTCTACTATACAGTATACTGTATGATTAAAATCCCAAATAATTGTAACAATTTTATTTTTGTTATCTGTATGCATGTTTGTAACCAACTGAGCGAAAACCTGCCATTTTCACACATTCATCAAATTCCATTATTTCTATGTTATGAAAGGAGTGTGCTGCCAAAGTTTCAGTCTTTTATGTTCAATAGTCTTGAAGTTATACATAGCGCTTTGGCAATTGGAATAGCAAGAAATTTAATTTGTATAACAACTGTATGGCAAACAAATTACAGGCACTTAATTAGTTGACCATAACTCATCGAAAACAAGCTATGAGCACAGGAGGCGGAAGGGTGCTAGAGTTTGGGGATGCTTAAAACTTATGGTGGTAATATAGTAGTAGGTGTGCGAAGTATGCCAATTCTAGGTGGGTCTGAGGGCATCCCCCCCTCCCCCCCACAAGAAAATGTTTATTGAATTTGGGGGCATTTTTGGTGGTTTTAGCTGTTAATCAAATAATATTTAATGCATACTGTTGTATTAGAGTGACTGCTCTATTGGGGTGACTGCTCTATTAGAGTATCTCGATTGTGATTGGCAAACCTTGTAGGAGTTCACATCACAACTATTACACAATACAGCTTTGAATTGGGGGTCCTCAGCACCCCCAGTAAAATAGTTAAGGGCGCTGGAGCATCCCCAGCACCCCCTCTTCTGGCACCTATGATGAGACAGGACTTTGGTCAATGTGTTAACTGTGAACAGACAAATTCATTGAGGCATAATGCTTTCCTTATATTCCTCCATGTGCAAAAAGAAGGTGATTGATTCTAAGAAAGAAATGATGACGATAAACTTTATTGTCATTTAACACCAATTGTAAGTGCCCTTTACTGTGCAATTACGAAACAAATTTTTTTCTGGTTATGAACAAGCAAATGCGATGGTGCATAAGCGGCATACTGAAATCCAAACAATTAAAATGTAGAATTTGTGATTATACATATTTCAGTACATTTTGATAGCAAAATGGAATTAGCAAAAATGGTGGATTTCACTCAGTCACATTTATTGATGTTAACTTTTTATGCATTTCCACTTCAGGTAGCCACATCATTTAGTCACACCGTATTGACTGATATCAGTATGCAGAGATTGGAATTACTTGCTCAAGTTAATAAACTTTACAATAATCAATCTCTCCAAAGATTTTTTGATGAAATGCTGAAGAACATAGAGTTGATGAATTGGCTAAAAGAAATAACAAGTGGTATGTGGAAGAAAATATTCTGTCTGTCTATGTACATACGTATGTATGTAGGTAGATGCCTATTTTTTTAAGAACTTAAAATCAGTGAATGGGTGTAATTTATGCGTGCATTACTTGCTGCTTATATAAGCATGTATCATGTCCAGTGCAATGTCATGAATGTTTGATGCTCACAATTTGAAGTCTCACGCTCAACAATGTGCGAGCGCATGGCAAGGGCTTTTCTATTGTGAGTTTTTTTGTATCTCTTGAGTATTACTACAGTAGTCTAACACCTTGGGACAAGTCTAACACCATGGGACAAGTCTAACAAATATGAGTTGAAGGGTGTGGCAAATAATTACACCTGCATTGTATGTGCAGTAGATTTACTAAGAACCGTTAAACTGTTTCAGTCCAATGGTTGTACTTGCTATATGACAATTACTGAAGTTTGAGTACAGGCTGATTGAACTATTTACCGGAACAGCAAACAGACTCACTGTCACCATTATTACCTGTTAGAGATGCAACAATATATTGATATATTGCGTATCGTATCGTTTTAAGACAATATCGCTGTATCAATACAAAGTCAAACCGTATCAATATATCGCGTATCGTGATATATCGACATATCGTGGCTTGTTACCATGGCTGACAATCAAATTATTGTACATTGTGGTTAAACTGAGTAGTATGTAATGCTTCTCGAAGAAAATTTAGATCCCTTATTTCTCTTAAAAAACAAAAAAAAAACATTAACAAACAGCATAGACCATTGCTTAGACTCCACTTTGTATCGCGCAATATATCGCTGTATCGTGATACACCAGAGGCAATATATCGATACGTCTACACACTGTATCGTTGCATCTATATTACCTGTGTATGTTCAAAGCATAACTATATCATCTCAGGCAAGCCAGTCAACCTGTTATGCTTGTAGGCTAATTTGGGTGAAAATTGAACAAGCCCAGGACTTCGTTGGAGTGTGCAAATCTCTCAGTTAACAGAGGCTGTTACAGCTCTTCTATTGATCACTGATCTGTTGCAACTAAGAAATGGTTGTGCTTCTCAGCATTATGGTATTTTCAAGCAGTTACCTAGCAGTTATACTATGTCCAATTCCCGCAAGTTCTTAATTTCCTGATAAAATTTCTTGATGCAATTGTAATATTGACAGTTGTCTTTATTTGTGTTGTTGTGCCCCATACATACAACTAAACGTTAACAGCATCATCAAAAAATAATTAAAATATACAATAGTGGCCATTGTACAACAGCAATGACAACTGTACAAAATGCAATACAAACAAGGCAGTAGCATACAAATAAGTGAAGGTAGCAGCAGTATATATGAGCAAAACTTTAATACAAAAATTAATGGCAATAACAGACATATAGGTAGTGATACAGCATCAAACAGAGACAACACTGTGGCATGCACAGCATTGCTTGTGGTGGTGCAGTGGCACTGCAGTACAAGCAGTGGCAACGGCAACAGTGTACAAAAGGTGACATGTACCCAAACTAAGGCAGTAATATAGACATGTGGATATGCTATGACAGCAGCAATAACTAACACAAGCAATGACAGCAGTAACAAAATACAAGAAAAGGTAGCAATAGCAATATATAACATGAGCAGCATGTCATACAATACATGAAGTAGTATACTGACCTTGTCATGTTGATGGGAGCAACTTGTGGTGTGCTTAATAGCTGTAGAGGTCCCATGATATTTGCTGGGCTGCATCAGTGCAGGCAAGTAGTGAAGGAACTGTTGGTTGGGCAGTGTATATAAAGTTGGTATGTGTTACTACTCCATCACCCATTGCTTTAATCATCCAAGCAGGATTTACTACTGAGCTAAACTTAAAAGTGGGTTTCTGTCAAAATCACAGAAACTCACCTAGATTCACCACTGAAGACATCTACATAATTATGTCTTTGCTCTACTGTGTAACTTTTTGTTGCCAAGTCACACGTGCAGTGACATTACAAATGCTGATCTAGATATGTATGTTAGGTTATAGCTAAATTCTATAGTGCAAGTTCTGTGTGAAAACTGACATATTAATCTTGAAATGTTGCTGGTGCATTATTACAGCTGTGTACCAGTCAGTTGGTTATTCACCATGGCACACAAGCTGTATCTTGCAGTAACACATGCCCTTGATACAAGTAATAGTTGTGTCACTGGCAGCAGCCTTGCTTCATCCATTACTACAATTATACATAAGTGCATTTGATTCACAATAATAAATGAAATCCTCCAAGCAAAAGCAACTTGGCTGAAAAAAGTTGCGTTCATAAAAGTAGGCAACAAAAGAGCTGATATCTGAATGTAATTACGTAACAAAGTTTTAACATTAGATCTTTACCATTGACTCATGTTCTATATTGAGTCTTCTTGTATTCCTAATTACTACTAATTGAACAGTAATTTGACTGCTTCACTTAATAGCCAACATATATTTAAAAAGCAAACAAATTACTAGCCAATTAATTAGGAATGCAGTAAATGTGTTATCAACAGTAACTGCAATACATATTTAGTTATTTATGTCATGGAACTATGTTGGTCTACTGCAGACTTTATTTTTATTTGTATGACCTTGGTCTTTTTTCTCCATTTAGATTCCAATCAACTTAAATGCTTCACTGACGTTTGTAAAGGACTGACAGAAGATCAGTTTGATCAGTATGATGAAAGAAGGTTGACACAATTATACAATGTTGGTGAACACTTTGCCTGCATAATATATGACTTACCAGAAAGTATAGGATTCAACGAGTTCTTTGAAAAGTGTCAGATAATTGCAAATACTTTAATAAAAAGGTTTCATTTAGTTGGTGACATGGTAAGTATGTTTACTTTTTAATTAACTCTTAAAATCTGATATTTAGGCTTTGGGTGTTAAAAACTCAATTAATTTTTGAGTACACTGATTCGTAGTATATGCCAAGCATTACCCTTCTGCTGTTCTATAATATCTAATCCAAAACAGCCAAGCTGTAAAAAACGAATGTGTGGCCCTCAAAAAGGCTATGGTGAAAGAAGATGTGAATTCCAAAGTGGCGGCCAAGAAATGGCTGTGATGGTAGGTTAATGGTAAAAATTTTAATAACAACAATTCAGGTGAATTTTGTGCCAAGACCAAACGGCACAAAAATTCACCTGAATTGTCGTTATTAAAATTTTTACCATTAACCTACCATCATAGCCATTTCTTGGCCGCCACCTTGGATTCTACATCTTTTTTCACCATAGCCTTTTTGAGGGCCGCACTCTTTTTTTACAGCTTGGCTGTTTTGAATGAGATTTCACTTCTTTTTGTATTTGTATACGCTAAAGCCGGCCTATGGCCGGCTTCAGGACTTTTTTAACCTATCTTTTTTTCTTTGCCATAGGAAGAAGAAAAGATGAAGCAGATGTACTTTAAATATTTTTGATTTTATCAGTAAATGTACAAATTATATATATATAATACATATATTTATCGCAGAACTCTCCATGGTGGTTTCTTTGTAACTGAATACTCTACAAGGTGACTTTTCTAGCTGCTCTCTCTACAGGATGAATTGTTTGTAGCTGAACGATCTACAAGGTAACTTCTTCTAGCTGATCTCTCTACAGGGTGATTTGTTTGTAGCTGAACTATCTGCAAGGTAACTTCTTCTAGCTGATCTTTCTACAGGGTGATTTGTTTGCAGCTGAGCTCTTTACAGAATGGTTTCTTTGTAGCTGAACTCTCTACAAGGTAACTTCTTCTAGCTGAACTCTCTACATGGTGGTTTGTTTGTAGCTGAACTCTCTACAAGGTGACTTCTTCTAGCTGATCTTTCTACAGGGTGATTTGTTTGTAGCTGAACTATCTACAAGGTAACATCTTCTAGCTGATCTTTCTACAGGGTGATTTGTTTGTAGCTGAGCTCTTTACAGAATGGTTTCTTTGTAGCTGAACTCTCTACAAGGTAACTTCTTCTAGCTGAACTCTCTACATGGTGGTTTGTTTGTAGCTGAACTCTCTACAAGGTGACTTCTTCTAGCTGATCTTTCTACAGGGTGATTTGTTTGTAGCTGAACTATCTACAAGGTAACATCTTCTAGCTGATCTTTCTACAGGGTGATTTGTTTGTAGCTGAGCTCTTTACAGAATGGTTTCTTTGTAGCTGAACTCTCTACAAGGTAACTTCTTCTAGCTGAACTCTCTACATGGTGGTTTGTTTGTAACTGAACTCTCTACAAGGTGACTTCATCTAGCTGATCTTTCTACAGGGTGATTTGTTTGTAGCTGAACTATCTACAAGGTAACATCTTCTAGCTTATCTCTCTCCAGGGTGATTTGTTTGTAGCTGAACTATCTACAAGATAACTTCTTCTAGCTGATCTCTCTACAGGGTGATTTGTTTGTAGCTAAATTCTGTACAGTTGATTTGTTTGCAGCTGAGCTCTTTACAGAATAGTTTCTTTGTAGCTGAACTCTCTACAAGTTAACTTCTTCTAACTGATCTTTCTACAAGGCAATTTGTTTGTGACTGAATTTTCTATAGGGTGATTTCTTTACAGCTGAACTCTCTACATGGTGGTTTCTTTGTAGCTGAACTATCTACAAGGTAATTTCTTCTAGCTGATCTCTCTACAGGGTGATTTGTTTGTAGCTGAATTCTCTACATGGTGGTTTCTTTGTAACTGAACTCTCTACAAGGTAACTTCTTCTAGCTGATCTTTCTACAGGGTGATTTGTTTGTAGCTGAATTCTGTACAGGTGATTTGTTTGCAGCTGAGTTCTTTACAGAATGGTTTCTTTGTAGCTGAACTCTCTACAAAGTAACTTCTTCTAGCTGATGTCTCTACAGGGTCACTAGTTTATAGCTGAACTCTGGTTTCTTTGTAAACTGAACTCTCTACAAGGTGACTTCTTCTAGCTGATCTTTCTACAGGGTGATTTGTTTGTAGCTGAACTCTCTACAAGGAAACTTCTTCCAGCTGATCTCTCTACAGGGAGATTTGTTTGTAGCTGAACTCTCTACAGGTGATTTGTTTGCAGCTGAACTCTCTACATGATGGTTTCTTTGTAGCTGAACTCTCTACAAAGTAACGTCTTCTAGCTGATCTCTCTACAGGGTGACTTGTTTGTAGCTGAACTATCTACAAGATAACTTCTTCTAGCTGATCTCTCTACAGGGTGATTTGTTTGCAGCTGAATTCTGTGGTTTGTTTGTAGCTGAGCTCTTTACAGAATGGTTTCTTTGTAGCTGAACTCTCTACAAGGTAACTTCTTCAAGCAGATGTCTCTACAGGGTCACTAGTTTGTAGCTACATTCTCTACATGGTGGTTTCTTTGTAACTGAACTCTCTACAAGGTAACTTCTTCTAGTTGATCTTTCTACAGAGTGATTTGTTTGTAGCTGAATTCTGTACAGGTAGCTGAGCTCTTTACAGAATAGTTTCTTTGTAGCTGAACTCTCTACAAGGTAACTTCTTCTAGCTGATGTCTCTACAAGGTCACTAGTTTGTAGCTGAACTCTCTACATGGTGGTTTCTTTGTAACTGAACTCTCTACAAGGTGACTTCTTCTAGCTGATCTCTCTAGCTGAACTCTCTACAGGTGATTTGTTTGCAGCTGAACTCTCTACATGATGGTTTCTTTTTAGCTGAACTCTCTAAAGGTAACTTCTTCTAGCTGATCTCTCTACAGGGGGATTTGTTTGTAGCTGATCCCTCTACATGATGGTTTCTTTGTAGCTGAACTCTCTGCAAGATAACGTCTTCTATTAATCTCTCTACAGGGTGATTTCTGAACTCTCTACATGGTGGTTTCTTTGTAGCTGAACTCTACAAGGTGATTTCTTCTAGCTGAACTATCTCTTTCCATAGTTGTATGAACTCCCTACAAGGTAACTTCTACAAGGTAACTTCTTCTAGCTGATCTTTCTACAGGGTGAATTGTTTGCAGCTGATTTCTCTACATGGTGACTTGTTTGTAGCTAATCTCTATACAGGTTACTTGTTTCTAGCTGATCTCTTGAATTCTCTTCAGGGTGACTGCTCTATTAGGATGACTGCTCTATTAGTGTATCTCGATCTCGTACTTGCTTCACCATCGTGTTATAACTCCGTGGCTTTAAGTCTGATTCTTCTACACCATTGAAGAGCCTTTCTAAGATGATTACTCTGTCTGTACAGCAATTTTCAAAGCATTACCCCAAGCGGTTTATCTGGTAGGCGTGGCAAGCAATCGTTTTTCTTATTAGCTAATCTCGATTGCATAATTGTTACACACTGTTGGTTTTTTCGTTGTATCTTCCTGGTTTTTAGCTTGATTTCTTTCAAACCACAAAAGGTTTGAGGTTCAATAGTTAACCTATTCACCCACCGATTTTCAACTTCTTCCCATACGCGGTTTACCCTGTAGGCGTGACAACTTATTGGTGTTATTTTTCGTGAATAATCGCTCATAACTCTTTGCCTGTTTATCGTATTTCAACCAAAGTTGGTACCAAGATGCGCCTTTATACCCCCCTTATGTGTGCCAAATTTCAAGGCAATCAGATATGGCATTCGCGTTTATAGCAGTTTTTGTAAGTGCAAAAAGAGGAAGAAAAATAAGAAGAGAAAAAAACGAAGAAACTAAGCCAATTTTTGAAGTCGCATATCTCGGGAACGCGTGAAGCGATTTCGCTCAAATTTGGAATGTGGAGTGCTGAAGGTGGTGGGAGTGTTCACAACAAAAATTGTCTTGTTTCATCAAGGCAGCACAGAGCTACGGGGGTGTAAATATTGCGTTTTCGTTCTTCCTGTCATTATACTCACGGGTGTTACGTGCCGGCTTCTTGGGCCGCACGACACACTACCGTGTGTCTTGATGTTATCAAACAATACAGTAGTACTGTTTAGTATGGCTCCCCCTAAAGTGATGGGCACACTCGCAAATGGCTGGATGTTGATTTTTTTTAATTGCCAAGTCCTAGTTATTTGGTCTGTGTGACTGCCAGCCTACTTGACCATAGTCACAAGGCTAGAGGGCAAATGAAGCAGTGCACAGCCACCATTTTATGCCGTAATAACAAACTCATTAGTAACACATGCCTTTTCTAGTTCCAAAAGGTATCTGCCTTCTACACTTTGCCTTTCCTTTTATTTTCAATTACATAGTCTCAGTGTGCAAAATAACTTTACAGACATGTGCTGACGTACTGTCACAATATTGTGAAAGTTGAATGGACATCAAACAATTTAACCAGACTTTTAAACTTTTGTTGTTTCTCCTTTCCTGTGTTTTTATTTACTTGGATGTTTGCTTCTACCAAATATTGTGGCCACCTATGCACTGCAGATACTCAACTACTCACTGATACTACAGTATTTTAAATAGTGGTGCACTGATATGGAAATTTACTGATATACCGATAACCGATATATTGGCTACAAAATTACCGATTCCGATACCAATACTAATATTTAGTGATAATGGGCTGTATCTGATCATGAAGGTTATCAGTGCAAAAAATATGGCAAAATCCCTATAAAGCTGTTTGCTAAAACCTTTTTGTAAATAGAAGAAAAAAAACTTATTAAAAAGTGGTGATAAAATGGTCTGTGAATGGTGAGAGAAAAAAATCACCATACTCAGGATTCGAACCCCCGCATTTTCAAAGTCTGCTCAAATCTTCTCAAATCTTCAGACTGATGCTTTAACCTTCAAGGTCAACTATGCTTCAGATTGTGCAATTATAGTACTAAAGTGAAATGTCTACTAAAAGTCAACTTCCTTTACCAATATCGATATCACTGCATCTCTAATTTTTTAAATGGTAACTACTGGTCAGATAAAGAGCTGGAATTTATTCTGTTACAAGGGGTTTGGTAGGAAATGAGTCATAAGCACTTCTGTCAAGGCCTTCTACTTGCTTTAATATTCAAACTTTGCTTATGCTGCCATGGCTTAGAAAATATAGTAGCTCTATCCCTAATACAATAATACATTGTATGAACATAAGAGATACACTGATATCTAGCTTAAAATATAAACTGGTTGTTGAACTAATAAAACACAATGAACTAGCTATTTAATTTATGTAAGTAATTTGAGCTGTATACAAACTGAATGCTCTAAAAGCGTGACTGTACTATTAGAGTATCTCGATCGTGCACTTGTTACACATAGTTGAATATCACATTATAACTCAGTGACTTTTACTCCGATTCTTCTTTACTACTGCAAGGGCTTTCTATGATGATTATTTCATCTACATAGTGGTTTTCAGCTAACTTTTTGAGCAGTTTGCCTGGTAGGCGTAAAAACTAACAGTATTGTTTATTCGCAAAACTTGATCGTGTAATTGTGACACAGGTTGGATTTTGTGTCATATTTCTATGATCTTTATCTTGATTTATTTCAAACTAAAAGGCATTCCTACGATGGTTACTCCATCTACATAGCAATTTCAACTAATTTCTTCAAGGGGTTTACCCTATGGGCATGACAGAAGTTTGATCTTATTTTACATGAATAATTGGTCATAACTCTGTGATTGTTCATCGGACTCCCACCAAACTTGGTACTGAGATTTGATTTAACATGCCCTTTACATGGGCCGAAATTCAGCCTGATTGGAGTACGTGTTTGTGTTTTATGGCGGATTTTGCATAGTGTGCGAAATGAAGAAAAAGAAAGAAATTAAAACGAAACTTTGGCTGCTTGTATCTCGAAAATGGCTGGGGTGATTTTCTTCATGTAGACTCACCTGGCAGGCACTTCTAATACATGTAGCTGGACTTATGAAATGATCACTGGTCTGACCGCACCCCTAAACAATCATAGCATGCTCACTCAATAATCAGAGCACACTGTGACCATGCCCTTTGATGATGTAGCTACAATTACCTGTGGTTTTGCTGTAGAGATCTATACATGGCAAACCGTGCCCCTTATAAACATTTTGTATGGCTCACTTGGAGATCGAAATACTCAGTCACAGCCACACATGTATAACATAGCTGTATACAGCAAAAAAGTAGTACAATTCTTATTGTAAAAATGGAGTAGGGTTCCAGTGATAAAAAGTACTGAAACAAGATATATGATAGTGGCTATTGCAATATAGCTATGTGGGAAAATCCCTACTTTGGCATTGAAATAATGTATATAGCATGCCAATGTAAGGATTTTCCCACATAGCTACATATGTTGTAATGCCTACCATCATATATATCTCTTGTTTCACTACTTTTTATCACTGGAGACCTAAATTAATAATTTCAGTTGTTGTGTTATGAAATGAAAGCACTACTATAGAAAAATGTTAGCAGCTTTATGCAATGCCAAGGAATACCTTTGATACAAAGCAATGAGCTGTAAATATATTTTTCACCAAACATTGGCACTGTTTTCAATGCTACGTTCTGCTATGACATTATCTATTGTATGCAAATGGACTTTGTAACACATTAGGATTAAAATGGTTTTCATTTTAGCATTTTTGATAAGATTTTGGATAACAAGACTGAATTGATGTAAAATGATAGTGTGCATTTGTTGAACATCTTGTTTCCCTATGCTGCATGTTGTCAGAGCAAAAATACTTGATACCAATTTATTGGCAGTAAGTAATGTAGTGGTAGTGAAATGTTGCTAGCTGAGCTATGAAAATTTGTGCATGAAGCCTAAATATTCGGTTTTGGTAGATAACGTTCAAGGAAGTTTGGAATTTAAACGTTTGATGTATAGTAACTAATTAATATTGTAACACTTTCACAAAGGCATACACTTGCCATATGAAACAACTAAATGTACTCTGATGTATGTACATTAAAATTTGTCCCAAGGAGGTGAAAAGAACAATCTAATCAAAAACAGCTAAGCTGTAAAAAAAGGTGCGGCCCCAAAAAGGCCATGGTGAAAAAAGATGTGAAATCCAAGGTGGCGGACAAGAAATGGCTGTGATGGTAGGTTAATGGTAAAAATTTTAATAACGACAATTCAGGTGAATTTTGTGCCAATTGACCAAGCGGCATCAAATTCACCTGAATTGTTGTTATTAAAATTTTTACCATTAACCTACCATCACAGCCATTTCTTGGCCGCCACCTTGGATTTCACATCTTTTTTCACCATGGCCTTTTTGGGGCCGCACCTTTTTTTACAGCTTAGCTGCTTTTGATTAGATTTCACTTCTTTTTGTATTTGTATACCCCAAAGCCAGCCTATGGCCGGCTTTGGGACTTTTTTAAACTATCTTTTTTTCTTTACCACATGAAGAAGAAAAGACGAAGCAGATGTACTTTAAATATTTTATCAGTAAATGTACAAATTATATATATATATATATATATAAAATACATAATTATTACAGAACTCTCCATGGTGGTTTCTTTATAACTGAACACTCTACAAAGTGACTTCTTCTAGCTGATATTTCTACAGGGTGATTTGTTTGTAGCTGAACTCTCTACATGATGGTTTCTTCGCAGCTGAACTATCTACAAGGTAACTTCTTCTAGCTGATGTCTCTACAGTGTCACTTGTTTGTAGTTGAACTCTCTACATTATGGTTTCTTTGTAGCTGAGCTCTCTACAAAGTAACTTCTTCTAGTTGATGTCTCTACAGGGTCAGCTGAACTCTCTACATGGTGGTTTCTTTGCAACTGAACTCTCTACAAGGTGGCTTCTTCTAGCTGATGTTTCTACAGGATTTGTTTGTACTGTAGCTGAACTCTCTACATGATGGTTTTCTTTGCAGCTGAACTCTCTACAAGGTAACTTCTTCTAGCTGATGTCTCTACAGGGTCACTTGTTTGTAGTTGAACTCTCTACATGATGGTTTCTTTGTAGCTGAACTCTCTACATGATGGTTCCTTTGTAGCTGAACTCTCTACAAAATAACTTCTTCTAGCTGATGTCTCTACAGGGTCACTAGTTTGTAGCTGAACTCTCTACATGGTGGTTTCTTTGTAACTGAACTCTCTACAAGGTGACTTCTTCTAGCTGATCTTTCTACAGGGTGATTTGTTTGTAGCTGAACTCTCTACAGGTGATTTGTATGCAGTTGAACTCTCTACATGATGATTTCTTTGTAGCTGAACTCTCCACAAGGTAATTTCTTCTATCTGATCTCTGTACAGGGTGAATTGTTTGTAGTTGAACTCTCTACAAGGTAACTTCTTCTAGCTGATCTCTGTATACAGGGTGATTTGTTTGTAGCTGAACTCTCTACAGGTGATTTGTTTGTAGCTGAACTCTCTACATGGTGGTTTCTTCGTAGCTGAACTCTCTACAAGGTGACTTCTTCTAGCTGATCTCTCTACAGGGTGAACTGTTTGTAGCTGAACTCTCTACATGGTGGTTTCTTCGTAGCTGAATTCTCTACAAGGTAACTTCTTCTAGCTGATCTTTCTACAGAGCAATTTGTTTGTAGCTGATTTCTCTACAGGATGATTTGTTTGTAGCTGAACTCTGTACATGGTGGTTTCTTTGTAGCTGAACTCTCTACAAGGTAACTTTTTCTAGCTGATCTCTCTACAGGGTGAACTGTTTGCAGCCGAACTCTCTGCAGGGTGATTTAAACGCTCTACAGGGTGACTTCTTTGCAGCTGAACTCTCTACATGATGGTTTATTTGTAACTGAACTCTCTACAAGGTAACTTCTTCTAGCTGAACTCTCTACAGTGTGATCTTTTTATAGATGATCTCTCCACAGAGTGATTTGTTTGCAGCTGACCTCTCTACATGATGGTTTCTTTGTAGCTGAATGCTCTACAAGGTAACTTTTTCTAGCTGATCTCTCTACAGGGTGAACTGTTTGCAGCCGAACTCTCTGCAGGGTGATTTAAACGTTCTACAGGGTGACTCCTTTGCAGCTGAACTCTCTACATGATGGTTTATTTGTAACTGAACTCTCTACAAGGTAACTTCTTCTAGCTGATCTTTCTACAGGGCGGTTTGTAGCTGAATTCTCTACAGGGTGATTTATTTGTAGCTGAACTCTCTATAGGGTGAATTTTTCTAGCTGAACTCTCTACAGGGTGATCTTTTCGTAGCTGAACTCTCTCCAGGGTGAATTTTTTCAGCTGAACTGTCTACATGATGGTTTCTGTGTAGCTGAACTCTCTACAAGGTGACTTCTTCTAGCTGATCTCTCTACAGGGTGATTGGTTTGCAGCTGAACTCTCTACAGGGTGACTTGCCTGTAGCTGAATTGTCTATCAGATTAACTGGTTGTAGCTGAATTTCCTACAGAATAACTTGCAATGTAATATAATTCTTTAATGGAGTAAGTTATAAACGTAGCCGAATGCTCTATTAGGTTGACTGTTCTATTAGAGTATCTCGATCTCGCATTTGCAACACGTAGTTGGCTTTCGAATCCTGACTCAGTGGTTTGTAATCCCATTCTTCTGTACTACTGCAAGGACTTTCTATGATGATTATTCCAGCTACACACCGATTTTCAGCTCATTGCTCTAAGCGGTTTGCCTGGTAGGCGTGAAAACTAATAGTTTTTTTATAAAAATTGATTGCGTAATTGTGACACAGGTTGGGTTTTGTGTCATATCTCCATGGTCTTTATCTCAATTCCTTTCAAACCACAAAAAGGCACTCCTACGATGGTTACTCCATCTACATATAAATTTTCAACTCATTCCTCCAAGGGGTTTACCCTGTAGGCGTGACAGACCTTCGAGCTTATTTTACGCACATAATCGGTCATAACTCCGTGTATGTTCATCGTATTCCTACCAAAGGTGGTACTGAGATCCGCCTTAATTAGCCCTTCAAGTGTGCCAAATTTCAGCCCTATCCGAGTACGCATTCGTGTTTTATGTAAATATTTTAATAACGACAATTCAGGTGAATTTGGTGCCGCTTGGTCTTGGCACAAAATTCACCTGAATTGTCATTATTAAAATTTTTACCATTAACCTACCATCACAGCCATTTCTTGGCCGCCACCTTGGATTTCACATCTTTTTTCACCATAGCCTGTCTGAGGGCCGCACTTTTTTTACAGCTTGGCTGTTTTGGATTAGATTTCACTTCTTTTTGTATTTGTATACCCCAAAGCCGGCCTATGGCTGGCTTTAGGGCTTTTTTAAACCTATCATTTTTTCTTTACCACAGGAAGAAGAAAAGATGAAGCAGGGTGATTTCTTTGTAGCTGACCTCTCTACAAGGTTATCCTTCTAGCTGATCTCTCTACCGGATGACTTGTTTGTAGCTGAACTCTCTACAGGGTGGTTTGTTTGTAGCTGAATTTTCTACAGGGCAATTTGTTTGCAGCTGAACTCTCTACATGGTAGTTTCTTTGTAGCTGAACTATCTACAATGTAACTTCTTCTAGCTGAACTCTCTACAGGGTGACTTTTTTCTAGCTAATCTCTCTACAGGGTGACTTGTTTGTAGCTGAACTCTCTACAGGGTGATTTGTTTGTAGCTGAACTCTCTACAAGGTAACTTCTTCTAGCTGATCTTTCTACAGGGTGATTTGTTTGTAGCTGAATTCTCTACAGGGTGACTTGTTTCTAGCTGATCTCTGTACAGGGTGACTTGTTCCTAGCTGAACTCTCTACAGGTGATTTGTTTGCAGCTGAACTCTCTTATACATGGTGGTTTATTTGTAGCTGAACTCTCTACAAGGTGACTTCTTCTAGCTGATCTCTCTACAAGATGACTTGTTTCTAACTGAACTCTCTACAATGTCATCTGTTCATAGCGGAACTTTCTACTGGGTGATTTGTTTGCAGCTGAACTCTTTGCATGATTGTTTCTTTGTAACTGAACTCTCTACAAGGTAACTTCTTCTAGCTGATCTCTCTACAGGGCAATTTGTTTGAGCTGAACTCTCTACATGATGATTTCTTTGTAGCTGAACTCTCTATTAGGTACCATATTCTGGCTGATCTGACTACAGGGTGACTTGTTTGTAGCTGAATTCCCTACAGAATAACTTGCAATGTAATATAATTGAGTAATTTATAAATGCAGCTGAATGCTTTATTAGGGTGACTGTTCTATTAGAGTATCTCGATCTCGCATTTGATACACGTAGTTGCCTTTTGAATCATAACTCGGTGGTTTGTAATCCGATTCTTCTGTACTACTGCAAGGACTTTCTATGATGATTATTCCAGCTACATACTGATTTTCAGCTCATTGCTCTAAGCGGTTTGCCTGATAGACACGAAAACTAATAGTATTTTTATTCATAAAAATCGATCGCGTAATTTTGACACAGGTCGGGTTTTGTGTCATATCTCCGTGGTCTTTATCCCGATTTCTTTCAAACCACAAAAAGGCACTCCTACGATGGTTGCTTCATCTACATAGCAATTTTCAACTGATTCCTCAAAGGAGTTTACCCTGTAGGCGTGACAGACCTTCGACCTTATTTTACGCAAATAATCGGTCATAACTCCGTGAATGTTCATCGGATTCCTATCAATGTTGGTACAGAGATCCGCCTTAATGAGCCCTTTAAGTGTGCCAAATTTCAGCCCGGTCCGAGCATGCATTCGTGTTTTATGGCGGATTTTGCGAAATGAAGAAGTAGAAGAAGAAAAAAACGAAGAAATTAAAACGAAATTTTGTTCGCTCGTATCTCGGAAATGGCTGGAGCGATTTTCTGTGTAGACTCCCCTTGCTGGCCGGCACCTCTCTAGCAAATTTGGTTCCAATCGGATAAGGGATCACAGAGCTACATAGGTGTGAAAATTGCATTTTCTTTCTTCCTGTTAATATACTCACGGGTGGCACGCCGGCTTCTTGGGCCGCACGACACACTACCGTGTGTCTTGATCCACGTAAGCTGCCTTGATACTTCTGATATCTTTTATCAATGTTTAAACTTGGGAATTAATTAGTTGACATGATTATTGTTATGAAATCAATTTTCCCGAAGAAGCACTCAGAAGGAGGCATTAGGTATCCTTGCCATACTACAAGTTGGGAAATTTTATGTACCCTATAGCATGCACAAGTGTTGGAGGATGTTTTTGAATATGGACCACACCCACATAATAAATAAAGCAAAATAACCATTCCACAATGAAGTTTTTCCTATAGGCCTTCAGTAAGTTCTATCTTTGAATAACACATCTTCCTTAACTACTTCTATGTGATATTCCTAGAACTTGTCCATTGTTATTAACAAACTTAACTACAGTGTTACCTGTTGCCAACCCATTACTAAATTTACCAGGCATGTATATAATGAATCCAGTGGTTGGTTTTGTATTGGTTCATGTAATTGATTGTCTAACTAGCAATTAGTTTGCTATGAAAGGGTTACATGTTAGGTGTAGCATAGGCACACAGGATCTTTCTGATACGTATGTATGTATGCCCTCAGCCCTCAGGCTTAGGGTCAGGCAAATCCCTTGTGCCCATGTTACAACTATTACAGGTACTTATCTCCTAATTAGATGTGCCAATTACCTTCATTCTTGCTTTATCTAATATTGTTATTTTTAGGGAGAGTGCAGCAAGCATCTGGAATGGTTTAAGAGCTTAAAGTTAAGTTTGGGTGTTTTCAGGTCAACAAACAATGAACCACTGCATTATTCACGTCCTGAAACAAAAACCAAAAGTTGTATAACTATTCAGTTTTTTTGCCTGTTATCTGCCGAACAATGGAGATTTGATGATAAGACATCAAAAGTGTACCTGCGTTTTGCTGCCAATGAACTAGGAACATATAGTACATGCCATGGTCCAATGATTCCTACCAATGGTGGCAATAATAAGAGGTTTGTTTAGTTAAATTTTGACACATACAGACAGTATGTATTATAACAATTATATACAACATGTTTGGCAGTTACATTTTGTTCTTTAACATGTGTAATAGGTTCTTATTAGTATTATGTAATAAGGTGGCAGTGTACCTCATGTGTGAGATAATATTTTGGATTGTAAAGTATGCATGTGCATTGCAATGAAGTGAATGTGGTCATAACTGGAGGATGGAGCAGAATTACTTTCTTTAAAATAGAACTTTCGGCATATTTTGTGTGGATGGATTGTTTGTAAAGACATTCAAATGAATATTGGAGAACCATCATCTCAGTGTCAATCAACAGAATGCATACCTTTTTACAAAATGAATAGCTGCATAAGTACCTTTGTAAGAAATATAAATATTTAAAGCCAAATCTAGTATGGGGCAAATGCTCCCTACACCAGTTGTAACTCCTTGTCCCTTAAACCCGTATGTAATCTTTAGTAACAAAGCACTAAAAATGCATGTGCTGATAGATCTGCTTTTATGCATGGAAGTGCTACCATGCACTCTTGATCCATTTACCCTACGGCTACACAATTTATGCTGTTATATACCCTATTTTGGTTCAAAACTCACCACGAAACAATATGTATGCAATTCAAACACACATGTCATTACATACCTTCAGAAACTGATTTTAAATCTTTCCCAGTTTGCTGTATTGAGCTTAAATTAACACTAGTAGCTTTGCCATTCATTGAAGAATCATGACATCTATAGCTCACATGAGTCAGACAGTGATAAAAATGGCTGCTGTGCTACGCATTCAGGAGATTAGAGAAACCAGATGTTGATCTTCGGTGATTTCATGTTGTTACTTATTTATCCTGCCCAATGAATTTAATCTATTCACTAATGGTTTTGAAGTTAGGCAAGCATGATACACTGCCAGTTTAGATGATGTCATGTTGCCATATATCAATAATGATAATTGTGCTACAGTGGAAACTTAGTTATCAGGACTCCGCTTATCCGGATTCTTGATTAACCGAACTACGGAAATGACTGCTCTATTAGAGTAATGACTGTTATGTATATAAATATGCTGAGTATGTGGGTTTTAATAGTTAAGCGATATGCGTACATGGCACTCACTGTACTTGTACAGAATACATATATGTATGCTAACTCATTATAACAAATTTACAATGGTAATAGGTGCATCCTCCCAACACTGCATTATATATTTCATACACGATTATAATTAGTAGTCACTAACTTTAATAGTACAATCATTGCAACTCTTGAAATTAACATTGGCCACACCACTAAAGACCACTGAGATGTAATACTGACTTTGAATCTGTCACTGTAAAATTGAGCACTGTAAAATTGAGCAAAATTAATACCATAACTAGACTTACTAGAGAACTTCTTAGTTTTCAATATAGTTATGTTGGTGATGGCACAAACACAATAGTTTCCACAGGAGAGTTTTCTCTGTGAAACATTAATGTATTATTTTTGTAGAGGCAAAGGTGAATACCTGGAGTATCATTTCTCTGTTAAAATTCCTCAGAAAGTGTTCACTAATCAAGATGCTACAGTTCGCAGGTATAAATACCATGTGGAATCACCAGCAACAGAGGAGGGTGTATTAAAATCTTGGGAGTTGATTCCAATCCCCAAACAAAGTAGTGGTGTAATTGACCGCTCTCTCAAGCTATACAATGATGAGACAACATGTGGATGTAAGTTGATGATTTTAACTTCTCTGTGTACAGTGCAACCTCTCTATTATGGACACTTTGGGACCCAGAATTTTTGGCCACTTTTTGCTGTAATATAGAGGTTTTCCTCTCTCACTATCTCTTAGAGGTAAAAATGTATTGACCAGACCTGTTGGGACCAAAATTTTTATCCTTATTATGGTTTTTTTTATTATTATGTCCTTAATTTGGGGAGTGTGTTAAAAGAGGTTCCACTGTATTCACTTTTTGTATGGTGATAATATGTCATACTGTGACTTCCCCACAAGCATGTGCATATTTTAAAATATTGCGCTGTGTAGTCAATGCTTCTGATAGTATGCATATGAGTAAACAAAGCAAAATTTGAACTTTCGTAAAAGAAATACCATAAAGTGGGGTTGTTAAGCGCATGCGCTTATATTTTCGGAGAAAACTTTTTGTAAACATCATACTATCTGTTAGGCGCATACGCCTAATAAATAATTGTGGTGAATGTAACACGGAATCACCACATTGTGAGAGTAGTTACTATAGTCGCCACGCCAGTGTGTAAGAATATCTGACTCTATTTCTGGGTGAAATCCTTCGTGTTAAGCAAGATTATCACTATCCAGATGGCTGATTTGCTGTATACATAGCGAAGGGAGACCTCAAGGGGGACGTAAGTGCTTGAGGAGACAATAATTTTTCAGTACTCTCAGCTTTTCTTGATGTTTCTTGTGTGTAGCTTTATCGTCGCATTTGCCCATGTGCGCTTATCATCCATGGTTAATTACAAGAAATGTGTATGTGCTTAACAAATAATATGCGCTTAACAGATGCATGCACTTAACAACCTGACTCTATGGTAGAATGGTATTTCAGTTTTTGTACTATTGGGTACTTTAGGACTATGCTAAGTATTAAGATTGCCACTGAATGTGTATTTGTGACTGAATTTACAAAAGCACGTTCCGCTCACTTCCAGTTCTTTGATTGTAATTTGTAACTTGGCCTCTTAGAATGTCATTGACTTAGAATTTTTGTGCAATCCTTCCATAGTATCACATAATGACAAGTGATACTATGGAATCACCACGTTGTGAGAGTAGTTAATATAGTCGGAATCAAGCATGCTGTCAGAGTTAAACTTAATTCTGACAGCATGCTTGTTCATTGAATTGTTTTACTTCAGTCTCATAAAACTGCATGGATGTGTGAAAGCCTGGTTTTGTCTTAATTCAGTCACATTTGTACTTAACTTTAAAGAGTCTATTTGTCAGGGTCCACTGTAGCTATGCAATGCAAAGCATGTATAAATACAGAATTACAAATTTTTATATCGGTATAGTTTTAGTACTGTATGCATGCTGCCTTAATTGTACTGTATCAAACGGTACGGTAGTACCGTTTAAGTAGGAATCCGGGTGAAAGTTTTGTGCACCGCCAAAAATTCCGCCTTTGAAAACCATCCTAGAGACATCTTACGAGACGAAAATCACCTTTATGGAATAGTACTAGTCCATATCAAGACACACGGTAGTGTGTCGTGCGGCCCAAGAAGCCAGCGTACAACACCCGTGAGTATATTGATAGGAAGAAAGATAACGCAATTTTCGCACCTCCATATCTCTATGCTGCCTTGATGAAACGACGATTTTTGCTGTGGACACGCCTGCCAACTTCAGTACTCCACATTCCAAATTTGAGCAAAATCGCTTCAAGCATTCCCGAGATATGCAACTTCAAAATTGGCTTAGTTTCTTCATTTTTTTCTTTTTTTTCTTCCTCTTTTTGCACACTTACAAAAACTGCCATAAAACGCGAACGCATTATCCGATTGCCTTGAAATTTGGCACACAGAAGGGGAGTATAACGGCACATCTTGGTACCAAGTTTGGCTGGAATACAGTAAACAGCCAAGGAGTTATTAGCGATTATTCATGAAAAATAACACCAATATGTTGTCACGTCTACAGGGTAAACCGCTTGTTTTCAATATTGTTAGATTTTGATAATTTAGCAGTAATAAAAGAATAGATAGTAAATTTCAGTCTAGTCTTCTTCTTAAACTATCTTCTTCCCCAGCACTGGTAGAATCCTTTGACTGTTTTCTTCTTCTTAACTATTCTTCTTGTTGATCCTACTCATAGATTCAATATTAACAACAATGCCACCAGTTTTATTAACCTTACAGACTCAGGAGGTTTGCTTTCGGTTAGCCCTTTTTATATAGCAAGTTGTTGTTGTGACCTCAGTACAATCACCTGATGTGTCATGTAGTCCTCAACAATAAACAGTTTATTCTTACACCCAAATATGGCTATTACCAGAAATGAGTCAGCAGTTCTTAGAAATAAACAGCTGATTCTGCTAACATATAAAATATGGTTATGTCTAGATTCTCTAATACTTAACAATCTTCCATTCACCACTTATGGGAAGAAGCTGAAAATCGGTGCGTGGATAGGTTAACTATTGAACCTCAAACCTTTTGTGGTTTGAACGAAATTGAGCTAAAAACCACGAAGATACAGCAAATAGACCAACAGTGTGTAGCAATTATGCAATCGAGATTAGCTAATAAAGAAACATCCACTTGCCACACCTACCGGAAAAACTGCTTGGAGTAATGCTTTGAAAATCGCTGTACAGATGGAGTAATCATCTTAGAAAGGCTCTTCAATGATGTAGAAGAATCAGACTTAAAGCCACAGAGTTATAACACAAAATCCAACTTAGTGTAGGAAGTGCGAGATCGAGATACTCTAATAGAGCAGTCACCCTGAAGAGAGATCAGATAGAAAGAAGTAACCCGTAGAGAGATCAGCTACAAACAAATAACCCAGTAGAAATATGTGTTGGAAACAAATCACCATGTAGAGAGATCAGTTAGGAACAAGTTACCCAGTAGAAAGTTTAGCTAGAAACAAGTCACCCTATAGAGAGATCAGCTACAAGCAAGTTATAACCCTATAGAGAGATTAGATACAAACAAATCACCCAGTACAAATATGTGCTGGAAACAAATCACCATGTAGAGAGATCAATTAGGAACAAGTCACCCTGTAGAGAGATCAGCTACAAACAAATCACCCTGTAGAAGGATCAGCTGGAGACAAGTCACTCTGTAGAGATATCAGCTAGAAATAAGCCACCCTGAAAAGAGTTCAAACTACAAACAATGAGAGTTTTAGCTACAGTTCAGTTATGTAAGAAATCGCCTCATTACATATGCGATATCGTTCAGTGTAAAATATACAAATATTTAATCAGACAAAAAGGTATACACATAATTGCTTCTTGTTTTTGTTCCACAATTCCTGCAGTGAAGAAAAAAAAACAAGTTAAAAGGAAGCACCAAAGCCAGTTGATGGCCAGATTTGTGGCTTGCAATACAAAAAGAAGTGATATCTAAACCAAACTAGCCAAGCTGTAAAAAAAAGAGTGTGGCCCCCAAAAAGGCCAGGGTGAAAAAAGATGTGAAATCCAAGGTGGCGGCCAAGAAATGGCTGTGATGGTAGGTTAATGGCAAAAAATTTTAATAACAACAATTCAGCTGAATTTGCGTTGCCTCTTCCACGTTTCACTAGGATTCGGCACCAAATTTACCTGAATTGTCGTTATTAAAATTTTTGCCATTAACCTATGATCACAGCCATTTCTTGGCTGCCACCTTGGATTTCACATCTTTTTTCACCCTGGCCTTTTTGGGGGCCGCACTCTTTTTTTACAGCTTGGCTGGTTTGGTTTAGATAATACATAATACAGCATTAAATATAACAAAATACTTACAGGTGGCTGGATATAGAATTTTTATAAATCGCCAAAACTCAAATTTTAGACTGACTGACTGACTGACCAACTGACTGACACTGACTGACTGTCTGACCACAGTCGCAAGCCTAGAGGCCAAACGAAGCAGCATACGGTCACCATTTTACGCCACAATAACAAAATCACCAGTGGGATGTGCCTTTTGGGGTTCTGACGAGTGTGTGCCCTCTGCGCCTTGTCTTTTCTTTTATCTTCATTCAGGCTGTTTGTCTTCTTCTTCATCCAATAAAACCATATCGAGGCATAAATTTTCCGTATCAACACTTTCTTTAAGCAGCATAATAGACGCCACAAGATTATTTAAGGCGCTTAATAATTTATCCCCTTCACTGCTGCATTTCTGGGAGATTCCAATCAGAATGTTGTAAGAGACTATATCTCACAAACCAAACAACATAATCCCATAAAACTATATATAATATTAATCACCATTAAACAGCGAATCCCACTGTGGTATTATGGTTTACTTAACGGTAACCCCTACGAAGTTATACAACCACAAAGTTTTAAAAATCGGCTAACAATCCTTAGCCAGCAAATTAATACACATAAACAGTCTTACAGTGTTTATAACAGTACAATGAAGATCGCCAGTCCATGTATATTTGAAGCGATTCACTGGAAGTTTGGTTTTCAGGCGTTTGAGCAACTATGCATGTGCATAAACCCACGAGGCCATTAATCTGTGAAGTGCAAACAACTCAGTAGAGTGTTAAAACGTGTCTAATCTATCTCCTTACCATTTCCTTTCACTTCTAAAACCAGAAGCACTTCGAAGTATCCACCAGAACGGCTATTACACACGACCACAAATCCATCGATTACATAACATTACGCGCATTAGTGTGTGAGGGATCTGTTTATCCCTGTTCCCGTTTGTGTAAGGGTGTGACCACCTTAGAATAAGCGCATTAGCTGGTAGAAGACACAATGAAAGCCTCAGAGTGCCTGAATATTAACACTAGGAGTGTTTATAGAGCTAATGTGCCATATGGCGTCTACAGCGGTGAATGGGTTAAACGCTACAGTACTGTACGGAGATACGAGTACTAGATAGCCACCTGTATCTTCACGATAGGTCACAGGATCACGCCCATTCTTTATTCTACGCATTATCGATTGAAACCATGATGACCACACCCCTTTTACGCTAGCTGTATTTATAACGGAATAGCTAGTGACTACACACCTTCAAGTTGATAGGCTGACTCAGGATGCTCTAATAATAAATCGAAACCATGATGACCACACCCCTTTTCAAGCACACATCTTTGCAGGCTAGCTGACTCGAGATACTCTAATACAGCAGTCACCCTAATAGAACAGTCGCATGTTTATAGCTAGCTGTATGCTTTAACAAAAAACTAAACAAAGTAGTATATTAAATATTACAAATTTAAAAATGAAGTAGGGATCCAAGCAATAAAAAGTAGTGAAACAAGAGTTGAACGATGGTAGCTATTACAGCATAGCTCGGTGGGAAATCCCTACTTTGGCATTGAACACAATATAATTGCTATACCATGCCAAAGTAGGGATTTCCCACCAAACTATGTTGTAATAGCTACCTTCATTAATCTCTTGTTTCACTACTTTTTATCGTTTGGATCCCTACTTCATTTTTAAATTTATAATTTTTAATATATATCATACAGTATGGTAGTACTGTATATTAGAGATACAGAGGATTGCGGAATCTTTGCAATACAGGAAGTTACCAGAAACTTGACCTATCAAAGTTGTGATGACGTATTTCAAAGTTTATGGATCATGTTTTTTGATTGGTGCTTTACGATTTTGTTGCAAACATTCCGCAAACCTCTGTAATGAAAAACTGGGCTTTCTAGCCAAAATTATCACCCTAAAACCAGCTTTGATTTCCCTTCATGACAGCTTGGCTGCATTGGTTAGGCACAGCCAAGCCCAAAAATGTCTTCAGACCAGCCCCAAACCCTTCGAAAAAGTTTCTATGGATTTTTAGAAAATGGTATGTATAAGATGCTTTGATCTTTGGAAGAAAATGAGGTCTTTAAAATCCACTAAGAGACCTGCTGGTAGGTTCTTAAAATGGTTAAAAACCTGTTAACAGAAGGACCTCAAGCATCACAAATCTCACTTTCAATCATTGATTTGCAATGCTCCCTCCAAGCATACTCAGGCTGATAGCCTGGAGTGGGCGACCAGTTACCCAGGCCAACGTGTGATTAACCACTCCATTCATTTTATAGGCATGCCTGAAAATTCAATTATGGGAAGTACAATCTAACGTTTTGCATACATTTGTTATGATGAATGGAGAAGTCCACTAATATCATGGAAAATTCTGTTTAATATCCATCTGTTTCTAGAGTGTTTTAAGGCTGTTTTCGTCTTCTACTAAACTATGGATGGACTTGGGGAAGCACCCTTGTGTAGGCCTAACCTTTTTGTGCCATCCCTTTCAATTTGGATGAATCAGATAATAAATATAAATAAATGACTTTACTACAGATCTAAATGGGTAAGCTTCCTTGTTAAAACATTATTGTGCTCCGTGTAATGTGGGTGTGATATGTATTCAAAACCGTGCCTGTTCTTTGTACTATTGTGGCGCCACTGAAGGCACAACTTGTGACAACTTGTTTCCATCATATAAATCCACACAAGGTTCTTCTTCAACACACGTATTCTTTACACTGCTGTGAGCACTGGCTACTGCTAACTTGGGTCGATCACTGCCATTTCCCAGTTGTGCCGGATCCAGGTCTAACTTCTGAACTTGTGAAAGGAAGCGGTGCAAGCTTCGAGCTTTTCAGCATTTCGACAAAAGCACGTTCACTCTTCCGTAACATTGTGTGACGATTTCAGAACGACATATAACCAGAGTTGGGGAAGTTACCTTTTCAAAGTAATATATTACATAATACTTTCTACACAATGAAATATATTACAGTTACATATTACTTAAAATAAAATGTAACTTAATAATATTACATATTAAGTTACTTGTGAAGTGTAGCTTAATATTATTAGCTGTAAATATTAAAGTTACTGAATGCAAGGAACTTCATGTACTTTAATATTATGAATTAAATTAATACTTCAGCATATATGCATGCAAACCACATGTTTTCACGCAGATGGTGGGCATTAATAGCAATGGTCTATGTGGTACGCACAGTCCAATGGACCGGGCAGCATCTTTTAATATAGGTGAAAGGTTAATGGATTGAGGTAATGGATCACTGAGTAGTTTAATGGATAGTAAATAGCAGTATAAAAGCCATTTGTAATGCATTACTGGCTCATTGTTGCTCATAGTATTACTCGTTACATCGCACTGATCGCTACTTATTACCTTGCTCGTTACGTAATATTATTACTTTGTTTGTTACTAGTAACGAGTTAATAGTTTCTAAAAGTAACTTAAGTTACATTACATGCATTTCGCAAAGTAATGCGTTATCTTACTTCAACTCGCAAATTATATTATATATTACGTAACGTGTTATATTATGTAACGCGTTACCCCATCTCTGCATATAACCCAGTCCCACAATGCCTCCATCTATATGCCCACTACTTTGCCTTATATGATTGAAATTGTATCTGTAGATTAGAAGAAATGTTTGTAAAAACAAGCCTAGGCAGTTGATGGATGGCTTTGGGATATTTGAAATACAAAAAGAAGTAAAATCCATGCTAAACAGCCAAGGTGTATAAAAAGGATGCGGCCTTCAAAAGCCTAGGTGAAAAAAGGTGTGAAATCCCCCATGAAATGGCTGCAATGATAATGATTAGTAATGGCTTTGTGCATATTAATTATCATTAGCATTGTTGCAGCCATTTCATGACCACCACCTTTATTTCACAACTTTTTTTTCACCCAATTAAGCTTTTGAAGGCTGCACCCTTTTATACAGCAATTGGCTGTTATTGCTTGGATTTATATTTTATGTTAACTGTAGTACATAATTACAAAGTTTTATTAACTTTTAGCTGTATATGTAGCCAAGTTTATCATTTAGTTTATGGAGTGCTGTAATCATTTCATGCTTGATTGATATAATTGTACAAGTGTTTACTTCTTTGCTTATATTCATCAGTGACCTATCAACGGTTTGATGGCATCATACTACCTGAGCATACTAAGCCACCAACTAAACCTAGTTCAGGATTTATTGGAACAGTAGCTAGTGGCATTAGCTACTTGTATAGTGGCAGCAAACAAAATGCTGAAACATGTGATGATGAAAAATTGAGCTCGTTCAAATATGATACCAAAAAACTGTCTGATGCTAATCACCAGCAATTAAGAAAGAATGCCTTATTGATGCACCTTGAGCATTATTATTGTGTGCTTAGTGGAGAGGAAGAATTAAACAATCCTATTGAAAATGTTGAAACTGTTTGTGCTGTTTTTGCATCTTTAAACAGTTGTCATCTCTCTTATAAAACATTTTATCATGGCAATCACATGGATCATTCATGGACTTTTAATGAGACTAAAACGGTAATTGCATGATCATGTTATATATGTGTATTTTAAATGTACATCTGTAATTTAATTCAGATAATTTACATACAAAATCTAACTGTCACATCCAAATTGGTCTTCCCTGAATGCAATCAATTTTTCTGCTTAATTTGATTTACTAATGTCAATAACAACTATTATTGTCAGATCATTAACCACCTTTGATTTCACATCTTTTTTCACCCTGGATTTTTTTAGGGCTGCCCCTTTTTTTCACATCTTGGTTGTTTTTGTCTAGATATGGAGTACTGAAGGTGAAAGGCATTTCCACATCAAAAAATCATTTTGTTTTGTAAATGCAACATGGAGGTACGTATGTGCGAAATCACATTTTTGTTCTTCCTGTCAATATACACACTGGGTGATGCGCCAGCTTCCTTGGCCATGTGCACATGATACACTGTCATGTCATGATACACTATCATGTGTCTTGATTAGGTTAATTACATCTAATCAATAAAGGGAGCAGTCAAAATTGCTCCATGGATTGTTGCATTAGCAACAAATAGGTCCTCGAGATAAAAATTTGCATAGTGGCCAAGAAATAACTGTGATGGTAGGTTAATGGCAAAAATTTAATAATAACGATTCAGATGAATTTGTACTGCCTCCTTCCAGTTTCACTAGGACTTGGCAACAAATTTACCTGAATTGTCGTTATTAAAATTTTTAACAGGCATTTCTTGGCCACCACCTTTGATTTAAGGGTGCTCGTGAATATTTGAAGCCATACAATGCATGATTTTGTACTGTCTTTTACAACCAGACAATGTGTAAAATGAATCCATATGGTACTTGTATTGGTAGTGTTTACCTTTCTCTTCAACACAAACCAAACAGAATTTCGCTAGCCTTTACTGTTCTGTAGCTACGTGAGATTCTTTCCAGAGTGCTTAAATCGAAACTAGTCCTTCATCTTTACCACTAGCGCACCGGAAATTGCACTAAATATACTTAAGATTACAACTCACATATCTATGAAAAGTATTAATCCATAGCTTACATTGATAGCAAGCGCTGAAGATGTGTTTCACTAACCAAACCCTCGTGTTTCCATCGCCATTATTCACGAAGCCATAGTGCTATGGACAATAGTCCTGTGGAGAATTTATCTGCCTATCTCCGTGCAAAATTTGAAGCTTTTACGGCTATCACTCTAAAACTAGTTTTATTTTTAGTAAACATGTACAAAGATTGCATGCACCCAACATTATTGATATAATAACCACACAAATTCCTATTAACCACATTCACCAACTTTTCAAAATAACGTGTCATAAACACTGTTCTAAACATAAAGAAGCTCTGTTTTCTCTTCTTCACACATGGGACTAGTTTCTTGCTATGCCTGGAGTCTCCAGCAAGTCGCTCTTGGATAGGTTATGCTAGGCACGTCATCATCAGCAGCTTGTTACGCCTTGTGATTCCAGCTGGTAACATAGTCCCCTACACAAGCAGCTTATATTTACAATACAAACTACCAGCATACCCTATCACTCGCGAAAACAAGGCACAAGCACATGTTGGCTACAAGCAAAACTTGCGTTCACACTTTTCACCTTAAATAACACTTACTTTTAGACTAATTCATGCTAGTGATCCATCAGGCAATCATTTGCTAACACTTCAGTGACAATTTTAAAGTAAAAAACATACTGCTCTTCACTGTGTTCTCTGGCGCAATTCATGAGCGCTTAACACAGATACTACAGTTATGCATGGTAATGCCAATTATGATACAACAGCCGCATGTGGTTTGTAGGCTGGCACTTAAACGGCTTCAAATATCAGCTTAACATCTTTTTTCACCCTGGATTTTTGGGGGCCACACCCATTTTTCACAGCTTGGCTGTTTTTGTATAGATATCGCATCTTTTTTGTATTTGTATACTCCAAAGCCAACCTGTGGCCAGTTTTGGAGTTTCTTTTACTTGTCTTTTTCTTACTGCAGAAAGGAGGAAGATATCAAGACCTGAATTCTTTGGATACTTTTTAATAATGATACATTTTTTACAAAAATTAATACTGTATGAAAATTATCACATGTCCTCTCTCCTACAGGTAGACTATCTTGTAGCAGAAATCTCTACAAGGTAACTTGTTTGTAGCTGAACTCGCTATAGAATGATTTTCAATGTAGCTGGACTCTCTTCAATGACTTGTTGTAGCTGAACTCTCTATGGGGGACTTACATTGTAGCTGAACGCTCTACTGGGTGGTTTTTATAGCTGAATTCTACAGGTGACTTGTTTGTAGCTAAACTCTCTACAGGGTGACTTGTTTAATACTGAACTTTCCACAGGGTGATTTATTGGTTGCTGAACTCTCTTGAGGGTGACTTGTTTGTAGCTGAACTCTCTAAAGTGTGACTTCATTGTGGTTGAAATCTCTTCATGGTGACTTGTTTAATACTAAATTCTCCACAGTATGGTTACTAATAGTTTGTAGCTGATTTTTCTACAGGGTGACATGTTGATAGCTGACTGTTCTACTGAGTGTTTTTTTGTACCTGAATTCTCCACAGGGTGACTTGTTTGTGACTGAACCATCCAAATAGGAATTTGTTTGCAGCTGAACTCTCTACGGGTGGCTTGTTTGTACCTAAACTCTCTATAAGGTTATTTGTTTGTGGCTAAACTTTCCACAAGGTGATTTGTTTGTTGCTGAAATCTATACAGGGTGACTTGTTTGTAGTTGAATTCTCTACATAGTGACTTGTTTGTAACTGAACACTCCACTGGTACTGGGTGCCTTTTTGTAGCTGAACTCTCTACATGTGGACTTGCTTATTGCTGAACTATCTGCAGGGTGATTTGAACTCTCTACGTGATTGTAACTGAACTCTCTAGTGGGGAACTTTTTGTAGCTGAGCTCTACAGGTGACTTGTGTGTGGTTGAACTATCCACAGGCTATTTGTAGCTGAACTCTCTACACGGTGACTTTTTTGTTGCAAAACTCTCTTCAGGGTGACTTGTTTGTAGTTGAACTCAGGTGACTTGTTTGTAATTGAAGTCTCTACAGGGTGACCTGTTTGTAGCTGTACACTATACAGGGTGACTTATTATTATTATTATTATTATATTTGATTAATGTACAACTTCTATAAAAGGGAAAATGTACATATTTTGATAAGAAAATATAGTCAGTTATAAAAATAACTGTCACAACTCTTTCTAAAATATTCCAAGTTGCTAGAAGTAACAGCCTCCGCCGGACTTGTTTGTAGTTGAACTCTCGATAGGGTGACTTGTTTGTAACTGAACTCTCTACATGGTGATTTGATTGGAGCTGAACGTTCTAATAGATTGACTTATTTCATAGCTGAATGTTCTATTAGGGTGACTGCACTATTAGAGTATCTCGATCATGCACTTGTTACATCTAGTTGACTTTCGTAGTGTACCTCAGTGGTTTGTAATCTAATTCCTTGTAAATTACTGAAAGATTGTTCTAAAATAATTAATCTACCTCTCTACTTATTGTCAGCTGATTTCATTAGCTAGTTTGCCTGGTAGACATGGCAAGTAATACTTTTTTATTAACAAAACTTTATCATGCGCATTTTACACATGGTTGGCATTTTTGTATATCCATGATTGTTAGTGGAATTTTTTCAAACCACAAAAACCTAGTGGTATGTTACAAACCAATTATGGCAACTACTCAGAAATTGCCAAAAATGGCAATCTTCACAATTTCTGAGCAGCAAAAAGATACTACTTCTAGCAACTTTTTTAAATTGCCAAAACTGGAAACTACTTACAGTTTCCAAAATTGGCAACTTCTGTTTTGCTTTGAACAACCACAAGATGGTGTTCAAAGCTACCAAGACTGGAAATAAGTGTACTACTTTTATAAGAATAATGAACTAATAAATTGTGGGATTTAGTTTGCCAAAAATGGCAAAAAATTGATACCCAAAAGTGTCAAAGTTGGCAATTCATTGGAACAATATAACAGCCATTTCTGGCAACTAAAATTTTCCGTTTTTGGAAACTTTTGAGCTGCTCACAATTTCCATTTTGGGCAATTTCTGCATGTGTCATATATTGATAATTTTGTTGAAAGTACATCATACAGTACAGTAGGACTGTATATTAAGGATCATAAAAAAATTACACCTTTTCACAAAAAAATGTTAACCAGAAACCAGCCTCACAATCCCTCCATGGTACCTTGGCAGTTAGGTGGAATCAAACCCAAAAGTATCTTCAGAGTGACTAAAAGCATTTCAAATAAGAAGGTGATGCTTTCAGAAGATGCTTATTATATACCTAAATGGTCTATTCACCCATATAGCTAGGCTGCAATTATTATATCTCTTCGGGCAATCAGTTTCAAGGTATAGTGATGGTAGAAAAATGAGTGAACTTTATGCAGGGAAGAAGGTGTCCTTAAGTTTGTATTGCAGGTGGCAATTAATAAAGATAATGATGTAATAAACAAGGGCGGATTTAGGGGAGGGGATGGGAGGCTGAAGCACCCCCTCCAAAATTTTACTATGTGCTGGCTAGAAAGATAGTAGAAGCTACAGTACAGATGCAGTTGCATCAAAAACATACATGGGCATGAAAAGAGTGAATATAGAAGAGCTATTCTCTTCTAAGAATCAACAAGAGGAGTAAAACTACATAAAACAGCTGCTAAACATTGAAATACTTTAGTAGAGCAGTCAACTACTCTAATAGCACATTCTTTAAACAAAGACCAACTCCTAGACCCCTTGAACTTCGACTTTGAACAATAACCATACTGCAGCATATATGTTGTGCCCTTTATATGAAAGTTAGTTACCACTGCTAGTTAAAGTGGCTCACAATGTTTATTCAATAAGGTGCAGTCAATATTATTGCCAAATTCAATCTCAGAAAGCTAAATTTGCAAAAATTTAGGACATGCCCCCAGCTTCCCTAGATAAAGCATGTTCCTCATGCTGAGTGTGCTTCTTACACTACACTACTAGTTGTATCAACCAGTTGCCACATTTTAACCCCCACTATAGATGCCCCTAGCTTAGCCCCCCCCCCCAACCCTTGGGAAATCCTAGATCTGCCCTTGATTTAAAAGTTTATAATTGCTTCTGATATAGTTTTAACTTGATACTTAGTACATACTATTTATTATATGTTGCTGCAGCAATACTTTAAATAGTATCTAATCCAAAACAGCCAAGCTGTAAAAAAAAGATTGCGGCCCTGAGAAAGGCAATGGTGAAGAAAGATGTGAAATCCAAGGTGGCGGCCAAGATGGTAGGTTAATGGTAAAAATTTTAATAACAATAATTCAGGTGAATTTTGTGCCGCTTGGTCTTGGCAACAAATTCACCTGAATTGTCGTTATTAAAATTTTTACCATTAACCTACCATCACAGCCATTTCTTGGCCGCTACCTTGGATTTCACATCTTTTTTCACCTAGCCTTTCTCAGGGCCGCACTCTTGTTTACAGCTTGGCTGTTTTGGATTAGATTTCACTTCTTTTTGTATTTGTATATCTTTTTTCTTTACCACAGGAAGGAGAAAAGATGAAACAGATGTTAAATACTTTAAATATTTCTGATTTTATCAGTAAATATACAAATTATATATAATATTTATTACAGAACTCTCTACATGGTGGTTTCTTTGTACTGAACACTCTACAAGGTGACGTCTTCTAGCTGATCTTTCTACAGGGTGAATTGTTTGTAGCTGAACTATCTACTAGGTAACTTCTTCTAGCTGATCTCTTTACAGAGTGATGTATTTGTATAGCTGAACTATCTACAAGGTAACTTCTTCTAGCTGATCTCTCTACAGGGTGATTTGTTTGCAGCTGAACTCTTTACATGATGGTTTCTTTGTAGCTGAACTCTCTAGAAGCTAGCTGATCCCTCTACAGGGTGATTTGTTTGTAACTGAACTCTCTACAAGTTATTTATTTGCAGCTGAACTCTTTATTCAGTGGTTTCTCTGTAGCTGAACTCTCTACTAGGTGACCTCTTCTAGCTGATCTCTCTACAGGGTGATTTGTTTCTAGCTGAACTCTCTACAGGTGATTTGTTTGCAGCTAAACTCTCTACATGGTGGTTTCTTTGTAGCTGAACTCTCTACGTGATGGTTTCTTTGTAGCTGAACTCTCTACAAGGTAACTTCTTCTAGCTGATCCCTCTACAGGGTGATTTGTTTGTAGCTGAATTCTCTACAGGGTGATTTGTTTGCAGCTAAACTCTCTACATGGTGGTTTCTTTGTAGCTGAACTCTCTACTTGATGGTTTCTTTGTAGCTGAACTCTCTACAAGGTAACTTCTTCTAGCTGATCCCTCTACAGGGTGATTTGTTTGCAGCTAAACTCTCTACATGGTGGTTTCTTTGTAGCTGAACTCTCTACTTGATGGTTTCTTTGTAGCTGAACTCTCTACAAGGTAACTTCTTCTAGCTGATCCCTCTACAGGGTGATTTGTTTGTAGCTGAATTCTCTACAGGGTGATTTGTTTGAGACTGAACTCTCTACATAGCGGTTTCTTTGTAGCTGAACTGTCTACAAGGTGACTTCTTCTTCTAGCTGAACTCTTTACAGAGTGATTTGTTTGCAGCTGAACTCTCTACATGATGATTTCTTTGTAGCTGAACTCTCTACAAGTTGAATTCTGAACTCTCTACAGGGTGATCTTTTTGTAGCTGAACTCTCTACATGATGTTTCTTTGTAGCTGAACTCTCTACTAGGTGAATTCTTCTAGCTGAACTCTCTACAGGATAATTTGTTTGCAGCTGAACTCTCTGCATGATGGTGTCTTTGTAGCTGAACTCTCTACAAGGTAACTTCTTCTAGCTGACCTCTCTACAGGGTAACTTGTTTGTAGCTGAACTATCTGCAGGGTGATCTCTACAAGGTGACTTCTTCTTGCTCAACTCTCTACAGAGTGATTTGTTTGCAGCTGAACTCTCTACATGATGGTTTCTTTGTAGCTGAACTCTCTACAAGGTGACTTCTTCTAGCTGAACTCTCTACAGAGTGATCTTTTTGTAGCTGAACTCTCTACAGGGTGATTTGTTTACAGCTGAACTCTCTACATGATGGTTTCTTTGTAGCTGAACTCTGTACAAGGTGACCTCTTCTAGCTGATCTCTCTACAGGGTGATTTGTTTCTAGCTGCATGAACTCTCTACAGGGTGATTTGTTTCTAGCTGAACTCTCTACATGATGGTTTCTTTGTACCTGAACTCTCTACAAGGTAGCTGATCCCTCTACAGGGCGATTTGTTTGTAGCTGAATTCTCTACAGGGTGATTTGTTTGCAGCTGAACTCTCTACATGGTTGTTTCTTTGTAGCTGAACTCTCTACAAGGTGACTTCATCTAGCTGAACTCTCTACAGGGTGATCGTTTCTCTGCAAGGTGATTTGTTTGTAGCTGAACTCTCTACAGGGTGATTTGTTTGTAGCTGAACTCTCCACAGGGTGGTTTCTTTGTAACTGAACTCTGATTTGCTTGTAGCTGAACTGTCTAAAATATTAACTGGTTGCTGCTGAACTCCCTACAGCATAACTTGCAATCTATAATGGGGTAAATCATGAACTAGGTGAATGCTCTATTAGGGTGAGTGTTCTATTAGAGTATCTCGATCTCGCATTTGCTACACGGAGTTGGCTTTGGAATCATAAGTCAGTGGTTTGTAAATCGATTGTTCTGTACTACTGCAAGTACCTTCTACGATGACTATTCCAGCTACATACCAATTTTCAGCTCACTGCTCTAAGCGGTTTGCTTGGTAGGCGTGAAAATTATTGGTATTTTTATTCACGAATCTCGATTGTGCAATTGTTACACACCTTCGGTTTCATGTCATATCTCCATGATCTTAATTTCGATTGTTTTCAAACTACCAAAGGGCACTCCTACAATGGTTGATCTATTCACAAACTGATTTTCAACTCATTCCATGAAGCGGTTTACCCTGTAGGCGTGACAACAAATCAATCTTGTTTTACGCGAATAAGCGATCATACCTCCTGAACCATTCACCGAATTTGCACCAAATTTGATATTAGGATTCTTCGTTGGACTCCCTTTATGTGTGCCACATTTCAAGGCAATCGGAATACGCGTTTGTGTTTTATAGCAATTTTTCAAAGTGTACGAAAAGACAAAGAATAAGAAGAAAAACAAAGAAATAAAATCAAACTTTTGGGCACTCATATCTCGGAAATGACTAAGGCGATTTTCTTCAAATTTTGTATGTGGGGTGGCCTACCTGGTGGGCACCTCTGCCGCAAAATTGGTTCCAATCGGATGAAGGATCACGGAGCTACAAAGGTATGAAAATCACGTTTTCTTTCTTCCTGTCAATGTTAATACTCACGGTGTGGCGCGCCGGCTTCTTGGGCCGCACGACATACCGTGTGTCTTGATTTGTAATATACTCTGCACTTGTTTTTTATAATATTATAGCTAAAGGCCTACAGCTATTGTTATTATAGTGACTGCCTTACTGATAAAAGGCCAAATGTTTATTGCTATATGTGACCGGATTTCATATAACAAGGCTTCCACACACACAAAATCCAACTTACGTTTTTACCAGAAATGGATTGCTGGTCTAATACATTATCATATTCCACACTGTACTTCCTTCAGGACTGGCAAGTCTGGTTTCTGTAGCAGCTTTCTTCCGACCCTGTCAAAGCTACAAGTGGGAGATTGGCACCATTAAATGGCCATGGCTTTGTGATAATGGTGTGTAGTGAGCTGGGACTTCACAGAGAGCTCACCAATATTGTTCTCAGTCAATTTGGAGTGATTTGAGGGCCATGGAGGGCCATGGAGAATCCAAACGTGGCCTCTGGATTCCAATCGTCTTCTTACTTCATTTTATACTCCTATATTTAGCCCACCCACCACCCCCACCCTCCCACCCTATTACTACCACCTGTGATATTATTACCCGCTTGAAAAAAGCTGCTCAAAACAGGGAAAATTTTGGGTATCAGAAATGTATACACCCACTCAGTGATAGCTAGTAAATAGATGAATAATTGGTGCAAATTTTGTTTGCACAGCTGTAGGCACTGGGAAGTTATTACACAATGATTACTGAAAATCGCTATATCTCCTAACAAAGCTTTGTGCGTCAAAGCCTTGTTTTGTCAAATTCAGTCACATATAGAGCTAGCAGGTATAAACTACAAATTCTGGGTTATGCAAATTTTCACTAGTATCTAAAAAATTGTTAACTTAAAAATGAAGTAGGGATCTATGCAATAAAAAGTAGTGGAACAAGAGATGAATGATGATATTACAGCATAGCTCAGTGGCAAAGTCCCTACTTTGGCATTGAACAAAATTATAGCTAATGTGCCAAAGTAGGGACTTTCACTGAGCTATGCTGTAATACTGTCATTCATCTCTTGTTTCGCTACTTTTTATTGCATAGTTCCCTACTTCATTTTTAAATTAACAATATTTATAATACTAGTTTGTTTAGTTCTTTGTTGTAGCGCAGCTAGTTACAGTGTAACTTGCGACTGTTCTATTAGAATACCATACATGACTGTTGTATTAGAGTGACTGTTTTATCAAGTCATGTGCAGCTAGCTAGACCAATAAGGGGTGAGGTCATCTTGTGTACTGTTAAGTAAATAGCTAGATTGTTAAGAGGTGTGGTTTCCGCACTCTATCACTATATGAAGGTTAAATACCTTTAAACCAAATTAATGTCGAGGATGACAGCAGCAGCATCGGGCAGTTGATCAGAGGGGGGAGGCAGTAATAGGAATAGTAGGGCATTAATAAGAATATATGCACAGGCGTAGTAACACGTGCCATATAATTGGCAGCTGGTGTGAGCATAGATATTATATACTACGCACATGGGATTGCGTACCAACTGTTAACACCTATCAACACAACAATCTGCATTGTACTTCAATATACTTAGTAATCGTAAACATCTCCTGTAAAACTGGCCACCTCCTGGTGATTTTAGTAATGCGAAAGATTTAACCTCTTCAACGTTTAGTAGACAGTACAAGGATACACTAGAACACCAAATTAATAGACTGAATTACCAATAAAACGCTTGAAATACAGCATAAACATCGTGAAAGTGATTTTACAAGCCTCAAACTCGCTGCATATTTCATCGAGCAACGACTCAGAAAACCAGGCTACAATCATCATGCCTATTTTAAACCATCTGTCTGTGTCCACTCAACCAACAGTGTTATAGTAAGTGACATATTTAGCCATTTAACAAGATCTGAAATCCCCAAACACCTTCCAAGCAACACGAAGCGGATACCACTGTTGTACTACTCAACTCGTTCCGATTTACTGGCTTCGATACTTAGCCGATTAGGACCTGTTCCCTAGCCATTAGAACTGTAGAGGGTAGCAGATATGATGCTATAAAACACCAGCACTATGTCACCTAGTACAACACTGGGTACAACACTTTCGCTGTAGACTACAAAGGAAAAGTGTTAACGAGTACAATGCGGATTGTTCCTTTGAAAACCGGCGGTACACAATCCCGGGTGCATAGTATATAATATCTATGGTGTGAGCAAGTGGTGGTTTAGAGTTAATAGTTTTAAAAGCGACCAAGATGCCAAAACGGACTCAAAGGCAGCAGTTCACATTGTGGTCATCCCAGAAGAAAACCGTGAAGGACGTCTCGAAGACGGCAACGAAGACTGCTGCTAAGAAGACAGAGGTCACGAAGACGACAATTAAGACTGCTGGTAAGAAAACAGCCGTACCTGTGTAGGAGAGCTCGGCTTCGATGATTCCCGTTACAGCGGGAAAGAAGAAAAGGAACAACAATGAATCCACCAGTGAGAAGTGACAGAAGACATGCTCATTGACGACGGCACGTAACGGCAGTTGTCAAAGCGTTGCCGCAATCAAGCGCCGTCATGCTGGCTTCACCACAAGAAGAGCATACAACGAGAAGAACCAGCCGTCGCACATCCGGAAACTCCCAGAAGTCCTACCGGTCTTCTCATCACCAAGGCAACAACAACCATGAAATGTCGTCAAGCAGCGAATCCAAAGAGAACAGTGACAATGATGACGCTGACAACGAAGACTTTTGTAAGAGTAATTGCAGACAACATGGCAATATAGTGTGTGTGGGAGTGATATTAGCCGCAATTTAATATCATACAAGTGTACTATCTATATAATATATGCCATAGTCTAGTCTCGTGCCCTGACCCCACCCGCTGTGTTGGGTGGGGTCTGGTGACTTACGCTACATTTTTGGGCCCGCCGCCATATTGGTTATGCATTTGTATCCATGGTTCCAGTCGTCCATCTTCGTTGTTTTAGCCTATCAAATCACATTACAGCTGAATTAAAGCGTCTGATTGGTCAGAAAGGAAAATGACATAGGGCTCAAAACTCTTGTGTTTGTCACTGGACCCTGCTCGGTGCGGTGGGTGGGGTCTGGGCACGAGACTAGCCATAGCCTTGCCTTCATGCTTTTATATAAAGTGTACTGTATGCTTGTTTCTTTATAAAGTGTACTGTATGCTTGCTTCTATATAAAGCACACTGCATGCAGATTAAACTTGTATACTGGCACATCCTTTCCTTCACTGTCTGTATATACCATCCTTAGCCTTGGACAAGCTCCCTGAGGGTGATGCACTCTACCATATTCAGCAGCTGGGATCTCATCATCAATCAGATCGACGACCTCATTAGTATTGACAGCTCCGACTTGGATATTACATACAAGACTGAGAAGCTAGAGTCCCCAGTTTTAATTAGTAATGGTCTCCTTCCCGTACCAGCTAGACTTGTGAGAAGGATAGAAGAAGGATTATTCATTGAGATGGCAGAGCTTTCGCCAAACTACCTCGACTCTGCCGAACTCAATACGGGAACCAACTTGGGTCACGCAAGCAACTCCCTGAGGTTTCTGACATAGTGGAATGGGTTGCTTTGGGATCTACATGGCAATTGTATCCCGCTCAAAGCCTAAATGTGTTGCTGACTTAATAAGCTATCAAAGCCTCATAATAAGAGCTTCACAGAACTGCCATGATGGTCAGTGGACTATCTATGACTGCCATTTCCACTTGAAGGCATCAGCTTCCCATACCAAGTAGTGGTCCATCATAGACATCACCATTTGGAACACAACATTTCCTGACAGAGGTATCAAGGGTTGTTAGCCACAAGGAACTATTCCTCATGACTTGCTCATTCCAAACCCCTCTCAGCGTTCAGCCCGCCAAAGTCAATTCCCTGCGAAGAAGACACCGATCTGTTTAGATTGGAATAACAATCCAAATGGGTGCACCTGAGCTGCTTGTCGTTACAAACACATGTGCTACCGGTGTGTCCACAACCCCAAGGTCCAGGATAAACACCATAAAGCCTCCCAGTTTACCTACAGACAAAAAGATCAGCAACATACGTAGTAACCAGTCATAATTTGCTGTTACTAACTTCATCCCGCTAACCATACCTTATGTAGACATGTAGACTCTCATCTAGCTAAACACTTCAACTTTGGGCAGCACCCCCCCTTGCTTCATGTACACTATATGCCTCATATGTACATTGCACTGCATTCATTTATGCATTTATGTACACTGTACGCTTGTGTATATATAATATATGTATATATAAGTCTACTCATAAGGGTCATAAGTCATCAGTATGAGACAGTATAGCTGCAACCCCTTGTCACGCAAAACCCAAGTGCAATAATATTCTAGAAATATATGCAAGCACACACAGGTTGCCTATCCTGATCATTGACAATTGCCTTTTGTCCCTTTACAGTAATGACAGTGGAGCACATCATTGACATGCACACTGATGACTTGCACTGCAATTATGCTGACTGGATCCAGGTGTGGACATCCCACTTGGATGGGCTACCAGTTTATGTCAAAGTACCACCTGCAGCCACAGCAATCTCCTCACCACTGAAGGTAAACAACTGGAAAAGGCTGCTGTCGGATCACCTAAACAGACCTTTAGTGGACTTTTTTATCAATGGAATAACTGAAGGATTCCGTATTGGTTTCAAGCAGCAATCCAAACTATTACAGTCTGCGAAACGAAATTTAACTTGTGCTCTCCAGTACCCAGGCACAGTAAAAAATTTGACCGAAGAAATTGCTGCTGGACGCGTTGCTGGTCCATTCCCAAAGTCCATAGTCCCACAAGCCCATGTCAGCCAGTTTGGTATCGTCCCCATAAATCACCAACCAAACAAGTGGAGGCTAATTGTGGACCTCTCTCACCCGACTGATGGCAGTGTCAATGGAGGAATTCCCAGAGCACTGTTCTTTGAAGTACATAACAGTAGACTCAGCTATTGAACAAATTAGGCAGATTGGCTATGGGACCCTCCTGGAAAAGATAGATATTAAAAGTGCCTTCCGCCTCCTACCTGTACATCCCGCGGATTGCCACCTTTTATCAGTGAGATGGGACCAACACATATTCATCGACACCTGTTTACCATTCAGGCTCAGGTCTGCCCCAAAATTGTTCAATGTTTTGGCTGACTTGCTGTCATGGATACTAAAACAGCAGCACATTTCTCCAGTCTTGCACTACCTGGATGATTTCCTCACTATGGGCCCTCAACAGTCCTCCACATGTGCCAATAACCTCACTGTGATCAAGGATATCTTGGGAATACCCCTTGCCCTGGAAAAGATTGAAAGCCCTTCACATTGTTTAACTTTCCTGGGGATCACACTAGATACTCAGTGCATGCAGGCCCGCTTGCCAGAAGACAAGTTGAAACGAATCTGCAAACAGGTGGCAGCCTGGCTATCATACAAAAAGACCACAAAAAGAGAGACCGGTAGGCCTTCTTCAGCATGCTACTAAGGTGGTTATTCCAGGAAGGACATTCGTTTCCAGAATGTACAGTGCAGCAGCATGTCTCAAGAGGTTATCCTATTTCACTGGTCTCACAAAAGACTTCCACTCAGACCTACGATGGTGGCAACTCTTTGCCACCCACTGGAATGAGCTGAGCTTTTTTGACTGCTCCTTACCTGACTACAGAATTCTCACAGGACTCTGGGGTTGCGGTGCAGTCTTTGGCACTCACTGGATACATTTGGCCTGGTTGAATGAATGGTCACAAAGGGATATAATGGCAAAGGAACTAGTCCCGATAGTGTTAAGCTGTGCAGTGTGGGGTCCACTGCTATCTGGCTCAAGAGTGGAATTTAAGTGTGGTAACAGCAGCGTTGTACGTTCAATCAACAAAGGCCCAAGGAGCCACTAGTTATACATTTATTACGATGTCTGTGGTTCTTTGCAGCTTATTTTGACATCAAAATAACAGCCTCTCATATCCCAGGCGTGCTGAACACTGCAGCAGACAAGCTCTCAAGAAACCAATCAAGGGAGTTTCTGTAGTCAAACCCCCACACTTCTAGGGTCCCAATGCTGATTCCAACACCTCTTCTAAAGATCATATCCCATCAAAGGCTGGACTGGACTTCCCCCTCCTTCCTGCGTCACTTCAGGCGCACCATAAATAGACTTCAGATGTACTCTCATTGACAACTGATACACCTTGTTAGCAAACTCGTACTTCATGATCTGTGTGTTGTATTCCTTCATATTCTGGTTTTATCACTTTAGTTGTATTTATATAAGAATACCCCCTAATCACTACAGTAGTTATATAAGATGTGCTTAGATAGATGGCTGTATCATTTACAGATCACGGGTGACCATTGAGTGTGGAGAACACCCATATTAATGGGCTGCTCGGTAAAGCTCAAAAGTTTTTACAGAATTTTCTACTAAGGTCAACCATGGAGCAGGTCGAAGGAAGTACTTGAAGTTCTGCAAGGGGGTAGGAATCATGCCAATCCCAACCTCAGAATGCACTCTGACACTCTTCATGACACACCTGGCTACTCATAATATCTCCCTTGCAACCATTAACCCTTTATTACCGAAGTTTTTTTTACAAAACCGCAAGTGTGAAAACTTTTATGGCTTGTGTGAACTGTGGGCGATACGAGTGGACCCCACCCATTAATTAACCCATCAAGCTATATACCGTTTGATAGCCATCTCTCTCTTCTACCAACACAGCTAGAATACTTACAGATCACACACACAACTCACGCGCTATGAAGCGAAGAAAGCGTATCTTCTCCGTATCGCCATGGCATTGAAAGATGGGCGCCGCCATCTTACTAATCAACGCGATGACATCACACTATTTATTTTAGAATCCTTATCACGTGGGGAAAGGAGTAATTCCAACTAAAGCCTCCTAGTAGCAGGGAGAAGGCGAACATGGTGTTTTAAACAGGTATTATTGTTTTGTATACGCTATTTTATATTGCCAAGTGCCATAACTTGCCCATGCTTCTTCCTATCGCCGAACGGTAAACTTCATTAAAAACGCCCGGTCCTTCTGAGCAGTTTGGTAACAATTTCAGCTTCGTAGCCCCTAGGAAAAAGGAGTTATGGCTCCGTTTATAAAGGGCACTCGTTATGGCAATATATTAGCCATTCGATAATAAAGGGTTAAAGTCTACCTATCAGCAGTCTGTCACAGGTACCTCTGCAGAAGCCTACATAATCACTTCAACCAACAACTCACACCCCGGCTTCAACTCATTCTCAGAGGTATTAAGAGGCAGCAAGCATGTATTCACCCTGTCAGAAGGCGCCTGCCCATAACAATCCAGATGCTTCACAGAATCAGAAACCTACTATCAAAGAGAACGCCTTCTTACATGAACACCACACTCTGGGCTATGTGCTGCCTAACCTTCTTTTTCTTAAGATTCGGTGATAGTCTGGTAGACAGCAGGGTAAAGTTTGCAAAATGGTCTATAGTTTATTTTAATGCACTTTTGGATTATTCTGTATACCTAAAGTAATATTCCACCTGCTGGACTGGTGTCAGCCTTGGGCATCTTGTCATAGCAACCAAAGTTTAATTAGCTGCATAGCAACCATACAAATTTCACAAAATAGCTTCTGTGGGTTTCAGTTTTACCCAAAATTGTTTGATAATCTGGCTATTTAACAAATCTGAGGTATTACAATTGATGTCAGATAAAACCTGAATAATTAAATAGTCCCATAAACCCCTGAAAGCATCATTATGCATACCGTAGTTACGTATGTCTCAATAACTGTCATAGGCCCTGTAGGCACAAACTACACCCTGTCACACAGCAGGACGTATCTCAGTATTGGAGTGAAATATATGCATTCTGCTACTTGTATTATAAAGCCAATCAATTTCTTAATACCTGCTTAAATTTTCAAAGCTATAGCACATTGGTACATAAAGGTATGGGTGATTAAAGTTTGAAAAGTAGATAAATTTTATGTGCTCACATGCCCTATATTCACAGGCCCATTCACATTTGCTCTCTTGACTTTCTTTAGTTTGCTTATTTTAACAAATGTTTGTTTCAGCTTAAGCTATACTATGTTGGTTACCATCACTATTAGACTTGAGAGAACAAACACAGTTTTGTGGTAGGAAATTTAATTCTGGCCTTTTCCTGTTAATGCTTCTAAATGAATCAAGTGTCTTGGTGATAATGATTTGCCTCTTTTCGGTTTTGCTGGTGTGGAAAAAGCTCAGTTAATACACTCTTTCTCTATCTAAAGTCCATGAAGTGCAAAAATATTATCAGGTGAAGTATTACAAAATGTTAAATAACATTGGTGCTAATGATAGAATTTGAGTTTTATACATAAAGATGTTAAATGTACAGGGAGTTTGTAAAAGACGGAATAAGGAATAACGGAATAACTCGCATCACAACGAATGGGCATTTATATGGCTTATGCAATGTTAGGGTGATTGTACTGTTACAGCTGTGAACTCATCCCTCGTATATATCCTTACAATGTAAGGTGATTGCGTGTACTGTTACAGCTGTGAACTACACTGCTTTCTCACTCATAGATGTCCTAGCGAAATGATTACTATACGCTCTTACTACTACTGTATATGTAGCTAAGCTAGAATATACAGTAGTTAGCTATTAGTTTCGTTTTCGAGTCTTCATCCTTCCAGTGGAGGGATGAAACGAAACGACTGTCACGCCCCCTTTGCTCATGACGTTGGTACCATACTTAACATACAGTACCCGCTTACGAAGTGCAAAATTACATTTGATTATAGCTCTTACTAGCTACTACTGTATGTAAAGTATGGTACCAATGTCGCGAGCAAAAGGGGGTGTGACAACCGTTTCGTTTCATCCCTCCACTGGAAGGATGAAGACTTAAAACGAAACTAATAGCTAACTACTGTATATTCTAGCTGTGCTAGCGCAATGATACTTAGCTACATACAGTAGTAGTAAGAGCGTATGATAGTAATCACTTCGCTAGGACGGCTATGAGCGACGAAGCAGTGTAGTTCACAACTGTAACAGTACACGCAATCACCCTACATTGTAAGGATATCTACGAGGGATGAGTTAACAGCTGTAACAGTACAATCACCCTAACATTGCATAAGCCATATAAATGCCCATTCGTTGTGATGCGAGTTATTCCGTTATTCCGCTATTCCTTATTCCACCTTTTACAAACTCCCAAATGTACAAGTATGTAGATCATCAAATGTAAGCTCAATAACTAGTACTTGCTATATACTTGCAGAGTATGTCACAAAGTACTCACTATACAGTATGTGTGTTCTTCATCTATGCTTATTAACTGCCTGGTGTTTAGATTATTCATACCTGCTCTACTATCATCTGGCTAACTTAGCTTATTTTCCAGAAATAATGGAAGTTATGCCTTGTTTGGGGCATCATATGTGGTATCCATACAGTAGAGTAGCTGCCTCTTGTACCCCCTATATACCCTGAAATGTGGACACTGTGATAACCAGAATATTATTTTGTCTAAGGTCCCATTTGTATAAACACACATACAATAGCCTCTGAGATCAGGATAACTTTCCAATAAAAACAGCATAGTGGGGTCTCAGAATAATATCGTGAGAACCTCTAGCTATATTTTATGTATGTAGCTAGAGGATCTCACAATACTATTCTGAAGCCTCTAAGATCAGGACAACTTTCCAATAAGAACAGTATAGTGGAGTCTTAAGGTGTCAAGAATAGTGTTGTGAAGGTCTCTGGCCATATAAAAGAATATGATTCAGTGAAAGCAACAAAAGGTACAGACAGAGGTGATTGAGCAGAAGTGGGTAACAACAGACATAACTTCAGTACAAAGGGCATGTGATGATCTATTTACTGTACATAAAAATATTGATTAAGAGGTAGCACACAGTCATACATACGTGTGTGTGTTTTTAAGGCGTGCTATTCTCCTACACTTTAATGCTGCTCCTCTTGCATGAGAATTTGGTAACCTTATAATTTGGCATGCAAGAGAGAACTTTCAATGATATAAAAGTGCTCAACGTACCAGTCATTTTGTGACCAAATGTGCAAGAAAAATCTTCTACACACCATAAATTACCACTTTAATGATTCGTAACTAAATTTAGATTTGAAATAAGTTATTGATTGAAATTTTGTCAGCTGTGAGCCATAACATAGAGCATTGGAGGAAGAAAATTTCAGAAACAAAGTTATCCATACAATTGAGAATTGCATGTGGAAGACACAAATGCAGCCTTTAAGAGCATCCATCGCATTATATTGCACAAACAAAATTACACTTAAAAGTCTTTCCTGTTGCCACCTATACTGTATTTGCTCCACTAATGATTTCCTCCATCGGCATTTATCAACAGCATATATTGGGGTGGTCAGCAACAGCCTGTCGTATACACACACATGCGGTACAAATTGGCTATTCTGTCTGCAGCTTGGCTATTTTGGCATGGATCCCATCATTACTACTTTACATGTACTCTATTTAAGGAAGAAAGTCAAGCTGATGTTGAAAACAGAACTTAGACAATTTACTTATATCTAAAACCATTTAGTTAATGAGATTACATTAATTTAACTAGTATAAATTTACTTAATCGCTCAGCATAAAAGTAATAGTGAACTTGTTCATTCCAGTCACCTCTGGCAGGCCTGTCTTATTAAGGAGGTGGTTGCATTAAACATGTTAAGGTCACTGTGTACACAAATAACACAATTAGGAGACTGTTACAATAGTCAGTTTAAATCAGGTGACCTTATTATACAGTGATCCAGTTGGATAGGTTTCATTGTCTAGTTGAATATTAGAAGTATTGCACAATCACAAATGCCATAAAATACCAGTAAAGCAAACAGGCATAACACAGAATGTGATGAAAGGAATCAAATGAAATTTGGTGTATGACTTTGACTCATGATGCACTGTCTTTGTGCCTATTTTGAAGAAATTTGAAAAGAGTGGGTTAACATTTTAATTTCTTTGATAATTTTGCATCGAATGACCAAAATACTAGGATTTCCTGAGTTAATATCCCAATTTTCCCAATGCTGACGGAGGTCCAGCAGGTGGTTTTGAGTAGGCCATAGTATGGAGAAATATTTTGTGACATAAAATAAACTATAGACCATATTGCAAGGTTCAGCCAAAAAAGCCACTTATTCTACCGGACTATGAGTTCACAATCCCCACAGAAGGCTCATACGACTCCTCTTGTCATCTGTCACTGGCAGATATTGCTGTTGATAGCAGAGAAAAGCCCGGGTATTACAACTGTTCCTGAAGCAATCAAAGACAGATCCATTCAAGCAGGGTGCCAAAGTATACTTGGGCGCTACCGACAGTACTATTTTCCCAGTCCTATCATACCTGGCAAAGAGGAACAGCCAGCCCGGTCCACTCTTTATCACCAAGGAGGGCAAAGGTTGGACGTCGACTATATTTTGTGCAGCTCTCAAGTCTCCTTTGGTAGAACTTAAGGTAGACAAGCAATCCTACAGCACCCACAGTTTCCGCATAGGGGCGGCAACATCTGCTTCATTATCAAACATGTCAGATACTCACATACAGCTGCTAGGTCATTGGCGAAGCAATGCATTCCAGCAATACATTAAGCCCCCTCCCAGCGAAGTAGCAAGATTCTCGAAGACTCTGGTAATGGGGAATCAGTGACACACTAGAGTTAACTTCTTATATATACTGTCTTTAGTGCATTCACATATGGTAGAATTGTGTCACATGTATGAATTGTGTATGTATGCAGTTATGTGAATTCAATACATGTGTGTGGGTGTCATTATGAGCACATTCATGCTTGGCTTTCAACCCTGCAGACCAGCAGGCTTGGAACCCACACATTTATCCAGACACTTGGGTGAAAGGCTGCCCCCTTTGGCTGCCTTTCTGTGGCTTAAAGGAAGGAATCTGGGGTGTAGAAAACCTCTGGGCACCAAATTCCTTCCCTTGCCCAAGTACTGGTCTATCTTGAAGAACAGGGTCTTACAGACATTTGACCTCAAAACTTAATACAAAAATTGGTTTAACCCAATATGGCAGCCGAGACCAAATACACTTACCAAACCGCCACCACAAGCATCGGTTTGTCGGTGGCAAAGAGCTACCTTGCAGCAACCTAGAGGCAGTGATACATGTAGGAAGGTTAGTCAAGTGATTGACATTAAATAAAGTTTAAATACCTTTAAACCAAGTTAATGTCGAGGATGAGAGCAGCAGCATCAGGCAGTCAATCAGAAGGGGAGGCAGTAATAGGAATAGTAGGGCATTAATAAGAATATGTGCACATGCGCAATAACATGTGCTGTATAATTGGCAGCTGGTGTGAGCAAGTGGTGGTTTAGAGTTAACCCTCCTCTCCCACCCTCAATTGTTTATTTACTTTGGCATAAAGGGTGATCACAGTAGCGGCATGTGTAGCTGTATTTACATTTGCTGTCTCATGCTTTACAATTCTTAGACATATGGTTACATGCTGCTGATACATGAGCTACATATAAAGTGCTTACATTGCTGTGCTGCCACATTATTCTCATGCTGTTGATACATTCAGGTATATGGTGTACAGTGTTCACAGGATACTAATATTTGTAGATATGTATGTGTGTCGTTTATATACACAGAACATCTTTGTTATGGTTTCATATATTTCCTACAGGCTACTGATACAGTATTGTCCAAGCATTCAGCATCCCTATACATTATATTGCTTGTATGTTCATACATGTGTTGTATTTTTTTACTGCATATCAAGCAACTAGCAGCTGCTTTTCAAAGTGGGAGTGTTGGAATGTGGCTCCTATTTGGGTCAATGTCAGCTCCTCAAAATGGGAGTGTTGACATGCGGCTCTTCCATGGGTCAATGTCAGCTCCTTTTAAGTGGGAGTGTTGTCATGCGGCTTCTTTATGGGTCAATGTCAGCTCCTCAAAATATGGGAGTGTCGACATCCGACTCTTTCATGAGTCAATGTCAGCTCCTCAAGTGGGAGTGTTGACATGTGGCTCTGTTAAGGGTCAATGTCAGCACCCCTAACAGGAGTGTTGACACCTAGCTCAGCCATGGGTTAGTGTCAGCTCCTTGTTATGAGAGGTGTAACACGCTGCTTGTAGCAAGTGTTGCCTCTCAGATAAGCATGGTGAGGTGCAGCTCTCTATGGGCTCGCTTCAGCTCCTTATCTCCAGAGAGCTCCAGCATAGCGTTCACCAAAACAAGTGCTGTCTCTCAAATTGGAGTGTTGGCTTACTGCTCTCTAATGAGCAAGGGTCAGCTCCACACATGTCAGAGGGCACACCAGCATGCTGTCACGCTTTGTGTCAATGTTGGTCGTGTTGCTCTGATGCAGAGCATTACAAGGGCTCTAGCTGCTTATGCAGCATCTCCATTCCTGATAGAGGGAATGTGATAGTACTGGGTCTCAATTAGGATGGCTGTCATACAATATATATATATATTTGTATCACCCCACGCAAGGCTTAAAGGAAGGAATCTGGGGCGTAGAAAACCTCTGGGAACCAGATTCCTTCCTTTGCCCAAGTACCGGTCTATCTTGAAAAACAGGGACTTAGAGACATTTGACCTCAAATTTAATACAAAAATTGGTTTAACCCAATATGGCAGCCAAGACCATGCAAGTACACTTACCACCACCACAAACATCAGTCTGTCGGTGGCGAAGCACTACCTTGCAGCAACCTAGAGGCAGTAATACATGTAGGAAGGTTAGTCAAGTGATCGACATTAATAGTTCACCTAGATCTTTATTTTTCAGCTTATCACGTAATTTTAGATTACAGAATGACTAGCAAACACAAAAAAGCAAAATTAACTCTACTACTATAATTACACTACCACTACTACTACTACTACTACTACTACTACTACTACTACTACTACTACTACTACTACTACTACTACTACTACTACGGATTTAATGAAATTCTACATGTACAACACATTGTACAGACAATAGTAATGATGTAACAAGCCAAAGCCTAAGCTACATCATACACAAATTAACATTCCTAAGAACGTCAACTGTTCCAAGAATGGCTGCCTTCTGCAAGGTGGCAAAAACTACTTCATTATAGGCTGGAATCTTCTTCAGATGGCTCTTCTGATTCTTTGATGTTGATGGTATAAAGGAGTATTTGTAGGTGTCAGTGTTACAAAATGGTTCGATGAGTCTGAACATATGGCATGATCTGGTCTGCTACTACTACTACTACTACTACTACTACTACTACTACTACTACTACTACTACTACTACTACTACTACTACTACTACTACTACTACTACTACTACTACTACTACTACTACTACTACTACTACTACTACTACTACTACTACTACTACTACTACTACTACTACTACTACTACTACTACTACTACTACTACTACTACTACTACTACTACTACTACTACTACTACTACTACTACTACTACTACTACTACTACTACTACTACTACTACTACTACTACTACTACTACTACTACTACTACTACTACTACTACTACTACTACTACTACTACTACTACTACTACTACTACTACTACTACTACTACTACTACAGATTTGATAAAATTTAACATGTACCATTGTACAGACAATAATGGTGAAACAAGCAAAGCCTAAGTTACACCACATGTAAATTGATATTATTAAGAACATTAACTGTTCCCAATATGGCTGCCTTTTGTAAGTTAGCAAAAGTTAATTGGGTAAAGGCTGGAATCTTCTCCAAATGTCTCTTCTGGTTATTTGAAACCACTCCAGACACTCCAAACACAACAGGAATAATCACTGCCGGCTGACAGTAAGTTCTTGACATCTCTCCAGCTAATCTTTGATATTTTGTGATCTTCTCATTTTCTTTATCCAGTACATTAATGTCAGCCGGGCAAGAGACCTCTATTAATAAAATCTTCTCTGGAGTCTCCTTCAAAAACACTACCAGGTCTGGACGATTGCTCGGGATGTGGGACACGGTGATGATTTCAAAGTCCCACAACATCTTGATGCTGGCATTCTCAACCACTGGCAATGGTTGGTGAGAGTACCAATTATTGGCAATTTCACCAATGCCGAAAGTATGACATAGATGCCAGTGAATCACCGATGCCACTAAGTTATGGCGAAGGATATAACTTGTTGGTGCTAGCATTGGACACCCTGCCATCAGATGTTGAATAGTTTCCTCATGACTGCTACATAAGCGACACATCAAAGTTGGTACTGACAGATTCATTATTTTTGCCTCATACACCCTAGTCCTCACAACCTGGTCCTGAATAGCAAAGATGGTGCTTTCTGATTCACTATGTAAAAACTCACAAAGCCAACGAAAACTTCTAGATAGATCCACAGGGTTGGAACCACACCAGTTAATAAACTTACCATGTAATGGCTTATTCTTCAAAGTCTCCCAACGAGACACCTTCTGACGATCACAGACTAAATTCTTTATTTCATCAGCTGTAGCCTGAGTTAGATCAATATCAACAGATAATGCTGCGACATAAGCATCCGCCCTTGAGCAGACTGATTTGCGTGATGGCAACAACACATCTAGCAGATGGCACATTTTAACTAAAGCATCATCAGATGTTCTCAAATGATGTGCCAGCAGAATGACACGGCAACGATAAAGATCCTCAACATTTGACAAACCCCTACCACCCAAGCAATGAGGAAGATAGAGTCGTTCCACAGCAGAGCAAGGATGCAGACTTCTAGATGTTACCATCATCTTACGTACCAAAATATCAAACTGTGTAATCTCAGCCACAGTCCAATCAACAATCCCAAAGCCATATGATAGCACTGGTATACAAAAAGAGTTAGTAGCTTGCACCTTAAAACGTGCATGTAGAAAACTACTCCAGATCAGATTAAGTCTACTTTTAAACTCACTAAGTACAACATCCTTAGAGTGGGCATGATCAATCCCACCTCCTTCAGGAAAACCCAAGTAGCGATACAAACCAGCAGTCTTCAACTCAGGAATCTCAGGGCCTCTCATTATAGGCATTAAGCCAGTCTGAACACTCTTTCCCCTCTTGATGGTCAACTTCGCACACTTTGAAATTCCAAAACTCATTTGGATAGCGTCTGAAAACCTCTGGACTGTATCCACCAACTTATAAAGACTCTCATCATTCCGAGCAAACAATTTTAAATCGTCCATATACAAAAGATGGGTCAAATATACATCAGAACTCACCTTATAACCATCAAGTCGGTCCAACAAATAACTCAGCGGGTTTAAAGCAAGACAAAACAGCAGAGAGCTTAATGTGTCCCCCTGAAAAATTCCACATCTGACAGACACAGTAGATAACTGCACTGGTGTAGTGTTTGGCATGTGAAGGAATAAAGTTGTCCGCCATAAAGGCAACAGCAGCTGCAAACAAGTGATTAAAACTGGAGGAAAATTAAAAAGATGTAAACATTCAATTATCCAATTGTGTGGCACTGAGTCAAATGCTTTTTTATAATCTATCCATGCCACTGACAAGGAGCGATTCTTATTGTGTACCTGGTGCCAGACACGATTAGATAATAGCAGGTAATCAGTGCATCCATATTGACCCTTAGCACAGCCCTTTTGTGCAGAATGAATTAATTGGTTAGCTTCACAATGGTCAAACATCAACGAAGTTGTACATCCTGTCCAGATCTTGTATACAATATTTAAGCAAGTAATAGGACGAAAGTTTTGTGGATTAGTTGGATCATTAGTTTTGAGTATCAACAGAGTTCTACCAAGAGGTAACCAGGATGGAACACTCTGCTCATCTTGTAGAAATCTATCAAATATACGACACAAATAAGAATGAACAGATCCAAATCATTTCCACCAAAAACCCTGAATTCCGTCAAGCCCAGGGGAGGCCCAGTTCCTCAGCTTCTTCAGGGTCGTGGTAAACACATTACTATCAATACAAGGTGTCAGCACTGTATGTGAGGACTCCACAAACTCTTCCCGCAATTGGGACAACCAGGGAGTCCTTAAGTCTGCACTAGACTGTTTTTCAAAGATATTCACTCAGAAACTAGTTAAGTCTGGTAATGAAGGCTGTCCAATAATATCATCACTACATTGCTTAAGTTGACGGTAAAATTTCCGTTGATTAGAGCGAAACAAGGTGTTTTGTCTAAAACGGGTTACTTTTTCTTTATACTTCTTCAAACGCACTGCTGAGCATGTAATTTTCTGTTTAAGAGTTTCCGTAGCAATCAAAAATGAATGCACACTATTACTTTTATATGCCTTATAGAGACGTTTCTTAATAGCAAACAATCTAGGAGTAAGAGTGGTACACGAATTAATAGCCACTAACTGAGACAAATCCTTTCTTAATTTACTGATCCTAGATGTCAACCGTTCCTTCCAATGCTCCCCACTGTTATGTCCACCAAATGAGTTGCTTGAATTACCCTTTGCAATGTACACAACAGCCTTAGCTGCAGCATACACTAAACAATTACACTCCAACATGTCAAGTTCCATGGTCATCAATATTTCAGATATACATTGATTAGCAAGATGTATCAGATTTTTCACAGTTTTAGTCTCAGCAACTCTGGACACAGGGGTCCTGGAAGAAAAGCAAGTGGTGTCAAAATCCTGTAGAAAAGTGATCACCTGTTCAAACATCCGTGCCATTTCAGGCGTAGCCTTAGAGAAGCAATGCCTAGCACATGACAGCACTGAGTCAAATTCCCTGGCAGCTACATTGACAGCACCAACAGCAGGACTAGTCGTCAACACAGTAGCAGGGCTCACAACATCATCACTTAATACATAATCAAAAATAGGAACAGTGCCATCAGATGACACATTCAGCCGAACAGGATCACACTTAGGAGAGGCAGTTTCGTTTGGAGCAGTGCCATCAAATGATACATTCACCCGAACAGGATCAAACTTCTTAGGAGAGACAATTTCGTCAAGCAACTCATCTGGCTTTACAGGATTACACAGAGCATAGCCAATGATAGTATCTGCACCCTTGGCATCAGCAGCTGCATCCGCTGATACTGATTGTTGAATGGCCTGCAGCTCAAACTCAGTCAAAAGCTTATTAGAGTGTATCACAGCACGAGCCTGGCAGCACAAATTGTTCACAGATCTATAACGCTTACTAGGGTTTCAAGCATCCCACAGATCCTTCAAGCGATTCCTGTAGCCTTTCCCTTTCGATCGAGCGAAGTAGTAGCATACCGTCAATTCAGTATTCTCCTCACGAGTCCATTTCCGCCGTCCCTGGGCTGGTTGCAACAAAGGACGCACAGCGTCCGACAACCCAGTGGCAAGGCTCTCACCCGAATAGGGCAAAAAACCCGCTTCGTCCATAGAAGCTAGTCCAGGCCGATAAGCAAAGTTTTATCCAGGTGAGCATTAATTGGAGAATCTTGACCTTCGAAAAATGTTGTTAATATCAGACAAAGCGGCAGCCAAACGAATAAATCAACATCAAATCGTCTATAGAATCAAATAGCAAGGAAGGGAGAAAGTAAAAGCGCAAGATTCGAAGCCAGCTTCCAAGCGTTACCACTTCGGTCACGTGATACTACTACTACTACTACTTTTTTCATTGAACAATAATGACACACATGTACAATAGTACAGAATAATATTGGTAATACAGGCATACGCTTAAGTATAACCAAAGTTAATAGATGTTAAGATATTAACAGTCCCAAGAATAGCTGCTTTATGGAGGTTATTAAACAATGTTTCGTTATAGTCAGGTATTCGCTACTACTACTACTACTACTACTACTACTACTACTACTACTACTACTACTACTACTACTACTATTTTTCATTAAAAGAATTACATGTACACACAATTGTACAGAGAAAGAACAGAATCATGTACAAGTACATAAGATAATGTTCATTAAATCACATTTGTACACCGTAAGACATGAACAGTTCCAATTATGGCTGCCTTTTGAATGGTACAAAATAAATTGTTAGAAAAGTCTGGGATACGACGAAGGTGAGTAATACAGTTGGAAGATACAACACCTGTACATCCAACCACCACAGGGATAATTATCACCGGCATTCTGTACATCATGTGATAATCATGTGCCAATGATTGATACTTCTGTAACTTTTCTTGCTCCTTAGAGGGAACATTTACATCAGCTGGACAAGAAACTTCAATGAAGTAGATCTTCTTAAGGTCATAGTCAAATAAAACAATATCTGGACGATTACTCAGGTGGTGACTGGCAGACTGTAAGCTAAAATCCCACAGGATCTTCACTGCCGATGATTCAACCACAGCAGGGGGTCTATGAGTGAACCAACACGAGGAACCAGGTAAAAATCCATGCAGCCGCCAATGCACCACTCCAGCTACTAAGTTATGACGATATAAATAAGCAGTGGCAGCCAATGATGGACAAGCTGCCAACAAATGAACAACAGATTCTTCATGCTCTCCACACAATCTACACATTATAGAAGGAATGCTCATCTTCATAATCTTAACCTGAATAACTCTGGTGGTGATGGCCTGATTCTGAATGGCAAGTATTGTAGATTCCGACTCTGAGTGAACATGGCTTTTCAGCCAGCACACACTTCTAGTCTTGTCAATTGAATTCTTGTTTAAAAGTGCATAATACTGACCATGAAGAGGTTTGTCGATGATAGAGGACATTAGCCGGCTAAACTGACAGTCATGAATCAAAGACTTCAGTGAAGAGAACAAGATGTTTTGGAAGTCTGATGTAACAGATAGAGATGCACAGTATTCCCTGGCCCTGAACAACACAGAACTCCGCCTTGGCAAATCACTGTCAATCTCACAGCACAATAAGACCAGAGGGTCAGAAGAAACAGAGAGATGATGAGCAAGTGAGACTAACTTTCTGTTATACAAGTTCTCAATGTTCACCAACCCAACACCTCCAGCAGAGCAAGGCAAATAAATACGCTCAATAGCACTACGAGGATGATGATTGTTAGTGGCTGATAGGATCCTCCTTGTGCTAACATCAAATTGCTGGATCTCTTTCTTAGTCCAGGGAACAATTCCAAAGCCAAAGGACAAGAGTAGAACACAAAATGAGTTTGTAGCTCTTGTCTTACGAGGTCCACTGAGCAATGAGCTCCATACTAGCTTCAATCGATGGTTATATAAATCAGTAAGCATCTCCTTACTCTTGACACAATCTAGTCCATCAGATTCATAAAAACCCAGGTACTTGTATGACTCACCAACACCCAATACACGTATAGAGCAAGCGTCTGATAGGGGAACATCATCAGATGAAACCACCTTTCCCCTCACTACAGAGGACTTTGCACACTTGTCAAGCCCAAAGGTGAGACAAACATCATTGGAAAACATATAAACAGTGTGAAGTAGCCTTTCAAGCTGTATATCCGATTTTGCAAACAATTTAATGTCATCCATATACAACAAATGATTTACTCTTCTCGTAGTGGTGGCCTGATACCTACTCAAGGAATCCAACAGCATACTCAATGGTGTAAGAGTAAGACAAAACAGTAGAGGACTAAGTGTGTCTCCCTGGAAAATACCGCGCTTAATAGAGACTGCTGCCAGCATCACTGGGTCACAAGTAGGCATCCGAAGGTACAAAGTAGTACTCCATAGTGAGAGCAATTGTTCAATACACTGTACTATGGTGGTGTCAAATCGAAATAATTTTAAACAACAAACAATCCAGTTATGGGGTACAGAATCATAGGCCTTTTTATAGTCAAGCCATGCAACAGAAAGTGATCGATTCTTAGACTTGACCTGCTTCCAAATATGACTATTCAACAACAAATGATCTGTGCATCCAAGCTCTCCTCTAACACACCCCTTCTGTGCTGGATGTAAAACATTATTAACAACACAGTGCCTTAGCACTACTTCACTAATACATCCTGTCCACAGCTTGTACAAAATGTTCAGACAGGTTATTGGCCGAAAATTCTTTGGCTGTTCTGTATCAGAAGCTTTGGGAATTAAAATAGTTTTGCCCTTCAGAAACCATGATGGTATAAGAGACCCATCCTTCAACATGTTGTTAAAATGGGAGACAATCACTGACCTCAAAGCTGTGAATCGTTTAATCCAAAAGCCCTGAACGCCATCAGGACCTGGAGCAGCCCAGTTGCGTAACCTAGACACACAACCATTAAAACAAGCCTCATCAATGACAGACTGCTCCACAATAAATGACTTATCTGCAGTCTTGCCCTCAAGGTCACTGAGCCAAGAGGTATCCAAGTTTGCTTTTGCTGGATTCTCAAAAATGTTTTTCCAGAAAGATTCCAATGCAGCCAAATCAGGGGATGGGTGAACTTCATCCCCACCCCTCAACAACTCAGAATAAAATCTCTTTTCATTCTGGCGAAACAATTTGTTTTGCCATTGTCTCAATAATCTTGACTTATACTTCCTTAACCTGGCTGCATAACTTGAAATTTTCTGTTTAAGAGTTTCAATTACTACAGAAAAATCTGACAATGACGTTATACAATGTTTAGAATGTAATTGTCTTAACTTATGCATAAATTTCCTACTACCACTAGGAGGGAAACCTCCAGCCACCAAACGAGACAAATCTCCTCTTAAACTTGATATAGTGTTCTCCAAACGTGACTTCCATGAATTGTGTGATCGTCGAGCTGGGGATCCCGATAACAGCGTATTCACAGTGGCAGCAGCAGCATATAGAAGATGCACACACTGTTGCAATGATGGATCAAAATATTCCAAAACTTTTTCAAGAGAGTCATTTACACTGGTGACAAGATCCAAAACTGGTTTGTTGATGGTAACTCTAGGGAGACTAGGGGCTAGTAACCCCTGGGCAGAAGCCTCAAAAAACTTGTGTTCCAAACATTGTGAGACATTATCCTCAGGAAAATGCACCACACACACAACAGATATATCCTCAGACTTTGGACAATTAACCTTCTCAGGGGAATCCAGTAAACTTGATTCAGGATAGACCTTCTCAGGAGAATCTGGTGAACTTGATTCAGAATAGACAGCTGGCTTAGGATCCACTACATCAGGCTTAGTTGGCTGGGAAGCCACCACATGTGTGATATCCACTGACGATCTGGTACAAGAAGTTGCAATATTAGATAACTCATGTTCAGAGAGCATGTGAGACGATTGAATGTTTCTAGCGTGACAGCAAAGAGTATTCACACTTATCGACGCTTTAGATGAATTTCTAGTATCCCAAATAGCCTTCAGTCGATTCCGGTAACCTACTCCATCATGCTTGGCGAGATAGAAGCAGTGCATCAGTTCGATGTTCTCAGCATAGGACCACTGACCATGAGTTGTGTCTGACGGTAGGCATTCAGCTCCCGACAACCCAGCATCGACGCGCTCACCAGGAAAACTTGCAGAGGACTCGTCGCTGGCTTCCACGGACGCACAGCGATGGGAGACTTCAGTATCCAGGTGGGCATTAATTCGGACTACAGGTGTAAGTTCACTACTTGCACTCGGTGACCGGACAGTTCTTGAGCTACGAAGTTTCATAGTTTCACAGGAACGGCTAAGCACACCCAAAAGGAGCTTGGGGGAAGGCTGACCAGCAGCGTTGTTTCACACCTCACGACTTGATCACGTGACTTCTACTACTACTACTACTACTACTACTACTACTACTACTACTACTACTACTACTACTACTACTACTACTACTACTACTACTACTACTACTACTACTACTACTACTACTACTACTACTACTACTACTACTACTACTACTACTACTACTACTACTACTACTACTACTACTACTACTACTACTACTACTACTACTACTACTACTTTATTTGATGGGTGTAGTTGCACATCTATTGCGAACAGGATCCCAATCACAAAGTTGCAGATATCTAGCTATTATACCTTTTATAGTAGCGCCGGGACTGAAGCGTTTTCTGAAATAATTTTGTGGCATCTAAATATGCTGCTGAAAGAAAGTGTTGATACAGACAATTACCACCTCGATATGGTTTCATTGGATGAAGAAGAAAACAAGCAGCCTGATTGAAGATTAAAAGAAACGACAAGGTGCAGAGGGCCCACACTTGTTGGAACCCCAAAAGGCACATCCCACTGGTGAGTTTGTTATTGTGGCGTAAAATGGTGGCCGTGCACTGCTTCATTTGGCCTCTATGCTTGCGACTGTGGTCAGTGAGTGAGTGAGTGAGTGGGTGGGTGGGTGGGTGGGTGGGTGAGTGAGTGAGTGAGTGAGTGAGTGTTTAAAAAATTCTATATCCGGTCACTGGTAAGTGTTTTCTTGTTTAAATGCTGTATTTCATGTTAGATGGATTAATATTATTCCATAAAGGTAATTTTCGTGGCGTAAGATTCTCTAGGATGAGTTTTGAAGGCAGCATTTTAGGTGGCACGCGTCATTTTTGGGGCATCCCTACTTAAACAGTACTACCGTACTGTTTGATACTTTGGTAATTTTGTGTTGGAAATATTATTCTAGAGTATCAAAACATTATCATTTTTTGGCAAATGTATCTATATCCCGTAATCAATTAGTTCATTGTTCTTTATAAAAGAAAGAGTACAATTATTGCCACATTTTGGTAGCTTTTGAGAACATCTTTTCAGGTTAACTTTTGATAACCAAAATTTGCCATTTTGGAAATTTCGAGTATCTAGCCCAAAGTTTTTAATTTTAGAAACTATTAGATTGCTTAAAATTAGCCAAAAAATGACAACTTTAAAGTTGCCAAAAAGTGGAAATATTTTGTTACCAAAATTGACAGTTTTTTGGTAATTTGTGAGCAGCCATAAATTGCCAACTTTCGCAATTTGGAGGTATTAAAACATTGCCATTTTTGGTGAACTAGATTGCACAATTGATTAGCTCATTGTTCTTTATTAAAGAAGTAGTATGCTTATTGCCACAACTGGTAGCTTTTGAGCACTATGTTGTGGTTGTTCAAGCTTCCAAATTTGGAACTATGACCAGTTTCCAGTTTTGGAAATTTTTGGCCTGCTTGAAAACTATTGGATTGCATAAAAGTTTCCAAGTGTGACAGCTTGAAAGTTGCCAAAACTGAAAACCTTTCAAAAATGGCAATTTCTGAGCAGTTCAATAGTCTGACAAAAGGTTTGTACTACGATACTTACTCCATGTACAGACCGATCTTCAAGTGATTCCATCAAGTGGTTTACCCTGGAGGCGTGACAACAAATCGCCTTTAGATTTTTGAAAAATTGCACATACCTCCCTTGTTGTTTGTCTGATCTGTACCAAAATTGAACTGTAAATGTGCAGTATTATGCTCCTACTGCACTCTAAATATTAAGTTAATCAACCAAAGCACGCGCAAGTTATCATGATTTTTCTAAAGTATGCGAAACAAAGAAGAAAAAGATCAAGAAGAAAAATATAAAGAAAATATGACAAACTTTAAAGGCACATATCTCAGTGATTTGAGGATTTGCCTCAAATTTAGAATGGGAGGTGCACTACCACAAGGGAGTTTCCACAGCAAGAATGGTCAATTTCCATCCAGCCATTATTGAGCTATCGATGCGTGGAAATGACCAAATCGGAGCAAATTGTTTCAGACATTCCCAAGATATGAACATTCAAAAATCAACTTCATTTTTTTCATTTTTCCTTATTTTTCTTCTTTTCGCTCACTCACAAAAGTTTCCCTAAAACACAAACACATTATCCGAATACCTCGAAATTTAGGGAGTATATAGGCAGAATCACAGTGCCAAATTTGTTTGGAATACAATAAATTGTCACAGAGTTATTAACGATTATTCATGAAAATTAACACCAATGTGTTGTCACACCCACAGGCTAAACCGCTTATGAGAAGAAGCTGAAAATTAGTGTGTGTATAGGTTAACTATTGAACCTCAAACCTTTTGTGGTTTGGAAGAAATCCTACAATGCAAAAACCAACTGTGTGTAGCAAAAACACAATCAAGTTTTGTTAATAAAAAACAGTTACTCACCACGCCTACCAGACAAACTGTTCAGGGGAATGAGCTGAAAGTCGGTGTACAGATGGAATACTGTAGACGTTGTGGAAATTGTCATGGTACGTAATTCTCACGGATTTTGTAGTTAACACAGTAACTATGAAAGTAAAATCTGTGAAAATTTCATAGAGTGTAACATTTTTTTGCTATGACATGGATGACGAATTAGTCAATGAGCAGCAGTTATAGCTGCTGCATTCTTGATATCTATAATAAAATTCTCTAGAGACAATCAATTGAGCCAGGGACCCCTTGCTGTGCTTGGATAAAGCAAATGTTGGCCACATATACTGGGAGTTGCAATGTCATGATTGCATGTTTTGCAGCATAAACGTCAACAATAGTTCTTTCTCAATTGATTGTTAAACTTGGTATATTCTCCACATTTCTTTGATTGATGCCAGCTGGAGATTGCTTTCAGCTCAGTCTCTGATCACACAATCAATGGTTGTCAGACTGCGCTAGCTTTTATTATTTATTATTATCAAGTCTATCAGTTGGGCACTGGAGAGTTTACACAGAAGGCAGAGCCTGTACAAGGTGCTTCAGATGCTTTGGCATGGCTGGCTTAAAGTAGAATTGAATGTAAATCCAATGAGTTATAATACAAAACCATCTACATGCAGCAAGTGCAAGATCGAGATACTCTAATGGTGCAGTCACCTAAGAAATATAGGTCTATCAAAGTGTTCAGCTATGTTACAAGTCACCTTATAGACAATCTAATCAAAAACAGCCAAGCTGTAAAAAAGGGTGCGGCCTCCAAAAAAGCCAGGATGAAAAAAGATGTGAAATCAAAGGTGGCGGCCAAGAAATGGCTGTGATGGTAGGTTAATGGTAAAAATTTTAATAATGACAATTCAGATGAATTTGTGTTGCCTCCGCCACCTTTGATTTCACATCTTTTTTCATCCTGGCTTTTTTGGAGGCCACACCCTTTTTTACAGCTTGGCTGTTTTTGATTAGATATCACTTCTTTTTGTAATTTCAAACCTAAAGCCAGTCTATGGCCAGCTTTAGGCATTACTTTTAACTTGTCTTTTTCTTTACCACCGATCTAGAGAGAAGATTATTACGAAGAAGAAGATTATAATGATTTGTTTAGCTACATGTACATTTAGGCATTAATTTGTAATTGTGTTGATTGATCATAAAAATAAGCCACACAGGTTAAACTGTTTGCAGTTACAGGGAAATGTGTATGTAGTTCTACAGGGGGCCTCATAATCAAGACACACGATAGTGTGTCGTGCGGCCCAAGAAGCCGGCGCGCCACACCGTGAGTATATTAACAGGAAGAAAGAAAACGCAATTTTCACACCTATGTAGCTCTGTGATCCCTTATCCGATTGGAACCAAATTTGCTGGAGACGTGCCGCCCAGCTAGGGTAGTCTACATACCAAATTTGAAGAAAATCGCTCCAGCCATTTCCGAGATACGAGCGAACAAAATTTCGTTTTAATTTCTTCGTTTTTTTCATCTTCATTTCGCACACTTCGCAAAATTCGCCATAAAACACGAATGCGTGCTCGGATTTGGCTGAAATTTGGCACACTTAAAGGGCTCATTAAGGCGGATCTCCGTACCAACTTTGGTAGGAATCCGATGAACATTCACGGAGTTATGACCGATTATTTGCGTAAAATAAGGTCGAAGGTCTGTCACGCCTACAGGGTAAACGCCTTGGAGGAATCAGTTGAAAATTGATATGTAGATGGAGCAACCATCGTAGGAGTGCCTTTTTGTGGTTTGAAAGGAATCGGGATAAAGACCACGGAGATATGACACGAAACCCAACCTGTGTCAAAATTACGCGATCGATTTTTATGACTAAAAAAACTATTAGTTTTCGTATCTACCAGGCAAACCGCTTAGAACAACGAGCTGAAAATCAGTATGTAGCTGGAATAATCATCATAGAAAGTCCTTGCAGTAGTACAGAAGAATCGGATTACAAATCACTGAGTTATGATTCGAAAGGCAACTAGGTGCAGCAAATGCGAGATCGAGATACTCTAATAGAACAGTCACCCTAATAAAGCATTCAGCTGCATTTATAATTTACTCAGTTATATTACATTGTAAGTTATTCTGTAGGGAATTCAGCTACAAACAAGTCACCCTGTAGTCAGATCAGCTAGAAGAAGGTACCTAATAGAGAATTCAGCTACAAATAAGCCATCATGTAGAGAGTTCAGCTCAAATAAATCACCCTGTAGAGAATTCAGCTACAAACAAATTGCCCTGTAGAGAGATCAGCTAGAAGAAGTTACCTTGTAGAGAGTTCAGTTACAAAGAAACAATCATACAAAGAAACAATCATGCAAAGAGTTTAGCTACAAACAAATCACCCAGTAAAAAGTTCCGCTATGAACAGATCACACTGTAGAGAGTTCAGTTAGAAGCAAGTCATCCTGTAGAGAGATCAGCTAGAAGAAGTCACCTTGTAGAGAGTTCAGTTACAAAGAAACAATCATGCAAAGAGTTTAGCTGCAAACAAATCACCCAGTAGAAAGTTCCGCTATTAACAGATCACACTGTAGAGAGTTCAGTTAGAAACAAGTCATCCTGTAGATAGATCAGCTAGAAGAAGTCACTTTGTAGAGAGTTCAGCTACAAAGAAACCACCATGTAAAAGAGTTCAGCTGCAAACAAATCACCTGTAGAGAATTCAACTACAAACAAATCACCCTGTAGAAAGATCAGCTAGAAGAAGTTACCTTGTAGAGAGTTCAGCTACAAACAAATCACCCTGTAGAAAGTTCAGCTACAAACAAGTCACCCTGTAGAGAGATCAGCTAGAAACAAGTCATCCTGTAGAGAGTTCAGCTAGAAGAAGTTACGTTGTACAGAGTTCAGCTACAAAGAAACTACCATGTAGAGAGTTCAGCTGCAAATAAATCGCCCTGTAGAGAATTCAGCTACAAACAAATCACCCTGTAGAAAGATCAGCTAGAAGAAGTTACCTTGTAGAGAGTTCAGCTACAAACAAATCACCCTGTAGAGAGTTCAGCTACAAAGAAACTACCATATAGAGAGTTCAGCTGCAAACAAATCGCCCTGTAGAGAATTCAGCTACAAACAAATCACCCTGTAGAAAAGTAGATCAGCTAGAAGAAGTTACCTTGTAGAGAGTTCAGCTACAAACAAATCACCCTGTAGAGAGTTCAGCTACAAACAAGTCACCATGTAGAGAGTTCAGCTAGAAGAAGTTACATTGTAGAGAGTTCAGCTACAAAGAAACTACCATGTAGAGAGTTCAGCCGCAAACAAATCGCCCTGTAGAGAATTCAGCTACAAACAAATTACCCTGTAAAAAGATCAGCTAGAAGAGGTTACCTTGTAGAGAATTCAGCTACAAACAAATCACCCTGTAGAAAGATCAGCTAGAAGACGTTACCTTGTAGAGAGTTCAACTACAAACAAATCACCCTGTAGAGAGTTCAGCTACAAAGAAACTACCATATAGAGAGTTCAGCTGCAAACAAATCGCCCTGTAGAGAATTCAGCTACATACAAATTACCCTGTAGAAAGGTCAGCTAGAAGAAGTTACCTTGTAGAGAGTTAAGCTACAAACAAATCACCCTGTAGAGAGTTCAGCTAGAAACAAGACACTCTGTAGAAAGATCAGCTAGAAACAAGCCACCCTTAGAGAGTTCAGCTAGAATAAGTTACACTGTAGAGAGTTCGGCTACAAAGAAACTACCATGTAGAGAGTTCAGCTGCAAACAAATCGCCTGTAGAGAATTCAGCTACAAACAAATCACCCTGTAGAAAGATCAGCTAGAAGAAGTTACCTTGTAGAGAGTTCAGCTACAAACAAATCACCCTGTAGAGAGTTCAGCTAGAAACAAGTCACCCTGTAGAGAGATCAGCTAGAAACAAGTCATCCTGTAGAGAGTTCAGCTAGAAGAAGTTACATTGTAGAGAATTCAGCTACAAAGAAACTACCATGTAGAGAGTTCAGCTGCAAACAAATGGCCCTGTAGAGAATTCAGCTACAAACAAATCACCCTGTAGAAAGTTCAGCTACAAACAAGTCACCCTGTAGAGAGATCAGCTAGAAACAAGTCATCCTGTAGAGAGTTCAGCTAGAAGAAGTTACATTGTAGAGAGTTCAGCTACAAAGAAACTACCATGTAGAGAGTTCAGCTGCAAATAAATCACCCTGTAGAGAATTCAGCTACAAACAAATCACCCTGTAGAAAGATCAGCTAGAAGACGTTACCTTGTAGAGAGTTCAGCTACAAACAAATCACCCTGTAGAGAGTTCAGCTACAAAGAAACTACCATATAGAGAGTTCAGCTGCAAACAAATCGCCCTGTAGAGAATTCAGCTACATACAAATTACCCTGTAGAAAGGTCAGCTAGAAGAAGTTACCTTGTAGAGAGTTAAGCTACAAACAAATCACCCTGTAGAGAGTTCAGCTAGAAACAAGTCACCCTGTAGAGAGATCAGCTAGAAACAAGCCACCCGTCGAGAGTTCAGCTAGAAGAAGTTACATTGTAGAGAGTTCAGCTACAAACAAATCTCCCTGTAGAGAGTTCAGCTAGAAACAAGTCACCCTGTAGAGAGATCAGCTAGAAACAAGTCATCCTGTAGAGAGTTCAGCTAGAAGAAGTTACATTGTAGAGAGTTCAGCTACAAAGAAACTACCTTGTAGAGAATTCAGATACAAACAAATCACCCTTTAGAAAGGTCAGCTATATAGAAGAAGTTACCTTGTAGAGAGTTCAGCTACAAACAAATCACCCTGTAGAGAGTTCAGCTAGAAACAAGTCACCCTGTAGAGAGATCAGCTAGAAACAAGTCATCCTGTAGAGAGTTCAGCTAGAAGAAATTATCTTGTAGAGAGTTCAGCTACAAACAAATCGCCCTGTAGAGAGTTCAGCTACAAACAAGTCACCCTGTAGAGAGATCAACTAGAAACAAGCCACCCGTAGAGAGTTCAGCTAGAATAAGTTACACTGTAGAGAGTTCGGCTACAAAGAAACTACCATATAGAGAGTTCAGCTTCAAACAAATCACCCTGTAGAAAGGTCAGCTAGAAGAAGTTACCTTGTAGAGAGTTCAGCTACAAACAAATCACCCTGTAGAGAGTTTAGCTAGAAACAAGTCACCCTGTAGAGAGATCAGCTAGAAACAAGCCACCCGTAGAGAGTTCAGCTAGAAGAAGTTACATTATAGAGAGTTCAGCTACAAAGAAGCTACCATGTAGAGAGTTCAGCTGCAAACAAATCGCCCTGTAGAGAATTCAGCTACAAACAAATCACCCTGTAGAAAGGTCAGCTAGAAGAAGTTACCTTGTAGAGAGTTCAGCTACAAACGAATCACCCTGTAGAGAGTTCAGCTACAAACAAGTCACCATGTAGAGAGTTCAGCTAGAAGAAGTTACATTGTAGAGAGTTCAGCTACAAAGAAACTACCATGTAGAGAGTTCAGCTGCAAACAAATCGCCCTGTAGAGAATTCAGCTACAAACAAATTACCCTGTAAAAAGATCAGCTAGAAGAAGTTACCTTGTAGAGAGTTCAGCTACAAACAAATCACCCTGTAGAGAGTTCAGCTAGAAACAAGTCACCCTGTAGAGAGATCAACTAGAAACAAGCCACCCGTAGAGAGTTCAGCTAGAATAAGTTACACTGTAGAGAGTTCGGCTACAAAGAAACTACCATGTAGAGACTTCAGCTGCAAACAAATTGCCCTGTAGAGAATTCAGCTACAAACAAATCACTCTGTAGAAAGATCAGCTAGAAGAAGTTACCTTGTAGAGAGTTCAGCTACAAACAAATCACCCTGTAGAGAGTTCAGCTAGAAACAAGTCACCCTGTAGAGAGATCAGCTAGAAACAAGTCATCCTGTAGAGAGTTCAGCTAGAAGAAGTTACATTGTAGAGAGTTCAGCTACAAAGAAACTACCATGTAGAGAGTTTAGCTACAAACAAATCGCCCTGTAGAGAATTCAGTTACAAACAAATCACCCTGTAGAAAGATCAGCTAGAAGAACTTACCATGTAGAGAGTTCAGCTACAAACAAATCACCTTGTAGAGAGTTCAGCTACAAACAAGTCACCCTGTAGAGAGATCAGCTAGAAACAAGCCACCCATAGAGAGTTTAGCTAGAAGAAGTTACATTGTAGAGAGTTCAGCAGTTTAGCTGCAAACAAATCGCCCTGTAGAGAATTCAGCTACAAACAAATCACCCTGTAGAAAGATCAGCTAGAAGAAGTTACCTTGTAGAGAGTTCAGCTACAAACAAATCACCCTGTAGAGAGTTCAGCTACAAACAAGTCATCCAGTAGAGGGATCAGCTAGAAGGATCACCTTGCAGAGAGGTCAGCTACAAAGAAATCACCCTGCTTCATCTTTTCTTCTTCCTGTAGTAAAGAAAAAAACAACAGGTTAACAAGCCCTAAAGCCGGCCATAGGCCGGCTTTGGGGTATACAAATACAAAAAGAAGTGAAATCTAATCCAAAACAGCCAAGCTGTAAAAAAAAGAGTGCGGCCCTGAGAAAGGCTATGGTGAAAAAAGATGTGAAATCCAAGGTGGCGGCCAAGAAATGGCTGTGATGGTAGGTTAATGGTAAAAATTTTAATAACGACAATTCAAGTGAATTTTGTGCCAAGACCAAGCGGCACCAAATTCACTGAATTGTTGTTATTAAAGTTTTTACCATTAACCTACCATGACAGCCATTTCTTGGCCGCCACCTTGGATTTCACATCTTTTTTCACCATAGCCTTTCTCAGGGCCGCACTCTTTTTTTTACAGCTTGGCTGTTTTGGATTAGATATTCTTATTCTTATTCTTTTTAGTACTTTACAGTGTCCAGCACTGAAGGTCTGACAGCAACATGTGCTGCAGCCTTTGGATTATCCTAACCTAACAGGAACTGGAGACTTAATGATTACTTAACTTAGCTAACAATAAGGTGAAACAGAAAATGGCCAAAGAAAGGAAAAAAATCTCTCCTACCCCAGGATTCGAACTGCAGGCCACCCAATGTCTAGTCGAGCGCCACACTCAGTCTCCTCCAGGAGGGATGGATTTTCTTCCTTTAAACCTAAGTATTGATATAACTGTACTCTTTGACTACATGGTGAATGGTTTGTAGCTGAACTCACCACATGGTGGATTTTTTCTAGCTGAAACACTCTACGAAATATAGCTGAATTCTCTCCTGTTTCCAGCTGATCTCTCTACAGGGTGAATTGTTTCTAGCTGATCTTTCTACAGGGTGACTTGTTTCCAGCTGAACTTTCTACAGAGTGACTTGTTTCTAGCTGATCTCTCTACAGGGTGACTTATTTCTAGCTACACTCTCTACAGGGTAACTTGAAATGTAGTTGAACACCTTACTGGGTGACTTGATCCAGCTGAGTTTTCTACAGGGTGATTTGTTTCTGGCTGATCTCTCTACAGGGTGATTTGTTTCTAGCTTATCGCTCTACAGGGCTACTTGTTTATATTGAACTCTCTACAGGGTGACTTGAAAAATAGTTGAACTCTTTGCAGGTAACAGGGTAACTTACTTAACTGATCTCTACAGGGGGATTTGTTTCTAACTAAATACTGTGCAAAGTGGTTTATTTCTAGCTGATCTTTCTGCCGAGAGATTTGTTCACGTGATAGCTGGATTCTCCATAGGGTGACTTGAAAAGTAGTTGGGCTATTACAGGGTGACTTGATCATGCTGAGCTCTCTACAGCTTAACTCTACAAGGTGCCTTGTTTCCAGCTGATCTCTCTATAGAGTGATTTTTTCTAGCTGATCTCTCTACAACGTGATTTGTTTCTAGTTGATCTGACTTATTTCTAGCTGAACTTAGCCTGTGAAATGTGATAGTAAACCATGAAATTTCATGTAGTTTTCAAGGACACTGTCTATGAAAATTCATGGACACTGCCTATGAAAATTCATGGACACTGCCTATGAACATTTGATAATTCATGGACACTGCCTATGAAAATTTGACAATTCTTGGCCACTGCAAGCATGAAATTTTCTTGTGCCATGAAATAATTTGTCAGTGCTATAAAATTACCATGAAATCATGAGTATTTCATGGCATGGATATTGCAATGAAATATCAATGAAATGACTTTCATGGCACTTAATGGGGATTATTTTACTGTTCATGGATAATCCATAGGTATTTTATGGCACTGTTCTCTGGTAGTGCTACATGGTGCGGACTTCATTCTATCTGATCTCTCTACAGGGTGACTTGTTTCTGACTAATCTTTCAACCGAGTAATTTGTTTCAGGCTGATATTTCTACAGGGTTACTTGTTTCTAACTGATCCTTCTATAGGGTGATTTGTTTCAAGCTGATCTTTCTACAGGTTGATTCATTTCGAGCTGATCTCTCTACAGGGTGACTTGAAATGTAGCTTATCTCTTTACAAGGCTATATTTGTTTCTAGCTGTTGTCTCTACAGGGTGACTTCAAATGTAGTTGAACCCTTTGCAGGATAACTTGCTTCTAGCTTATCTTTCTACTGATTCAGAAAGAGTTTGTAGCTGAAATCTCCACGGGTTGCTTATTTCCAGCTGAAACACTCTACAATGTAGCTGAATTTTGTATAGGGTGACTGTTTCTAGCTGATCTCTCTATGGGTGGCTTGTTTCCAACTGAACTCTCTACGGGGTGACTTGATCTCTCTACAGGGTGATATGTTTTTAGCTGATCTCTACAGGGTGAATTGTTTCTAACTGATCTCTACTGAGCTCTTTACGGGGTGACTTGAAATTTAGTTGAACTCTCTACAGAGTGATTTGCTTGTTGCTGAACTGTCTTCAGGGTGACTTGTTTGTAGTTGAACTCTCTACAGGGTGACTTGTTTGTAAGTGAACTCTCTACAGGGCTATTTGTTTTTGATACTAGTTGAAGGGTGACTTGATTGTAGTTGATCTCCTTATGTTGTTAGCTGAACTCTCTACATGGTGACTTGATTGTAGCTGAACGTTCTAATAGAGTGACTTATTGCGCAGCTGAATGTTCTATTAGGGTGACTGCACTATTAGAGTATCTGAATCGTACACTTGTTACACCTAGTTCACTTTCATAGTGTAGCTCAGTGGATTTTACTCTGATTCCTTGTAAATCACTGAAAGATCACTCTAAAATGATTTATCTACCTCTCTACCTGATTTCAGCTGATTCCGTTAAGTAGTTTGCCTGGTAGGTGTGGCAAGTATTACTTTTTTATTAACAAAACTCGATCGTGCACATTTTACATATGATTGGTGTTTTTGTTATAACTTCATGACTGTTAGTGAGATTTCTGTAAAACTACAAAAGGTTTGCACTACGATGGCTACTCCATGTACAAACCGATTTTCAAGTCATTCCTTCAAACGGTTTACCCTGTGGCCGTGACAAAAAATTGCTATCGAATTTTTTGTAAATTGCATATAACTCCCTTGTTCTTTATTCAAAGTGTACAAAATTTGGACTATAAACATGCTAAATTACGTTCTAGCAGCCTTCCAAATGTGAAGAAAATCGACTAAAGCATGCGTGAGTTATAGCAATTTTTTTAAAGTGGTGCGAAAAGAAGATGAAGAAAAATACAAAGAAACTGAGACGAACGTTGAAGGCACATAACTCATTGATGGCCTGGTGGATTCAGCTCAAATTTGAAATGGAAGGTGCCCCACCCCGAGGAAGTTTCCACTGCAAAAATGGTTAGTTTCCACTGCAAAAATGGTTAGTTTCCATCCAGCCATTAACAAACTACGGATGCATGAAAACAGCGTTTTCTTGGTTCCTGTAAAATACACACTTGTCTGTCGCACGCCCGCACTGGCTGTACTTGGCCGCACGACACAGTATCGTGTGTCTTGATTCAGCTCTGTTATAAGTTACCCTCTGGAGAGTTTAGTAACCAACAATTTGCCCTGTATAGAGTTCAACTACAAACTAGTCACCCTGTAGAGAGTTCGACTACAATCCAGTCACCCTGTAGAGTATTTACATGTCACCCTGTAGAGAGTCCAGTCAAGTTAAAAACCGCCCTGTAGAAAGTTACAAGCTATCCTATAAAAAGTTCAGCTACATTACTAGTCACTGTGTAGAAAGTTCAGCTACATTACAATTCACCCTGTAGAGAGTTCAGCCAAGTTAAAACTCACCATGTATAAAGTTTAACTAAGTTACAAGCCACCTTGTAAATAGTTAAGTTACATTACAAGTCACCCAGAAGAGAATTTGAGTTAAGTTACAAGTAACTCTGGTGAAAGTTCGGTCAAGTTACACACCATGTAGAAAAGTTTAGCTACATTACAGGTCAACCTGTGGAGGGTTATTATTATTATTATTATTATTACTAGGACCGCGTCACATACAACCAAGTACATATACCAACGTGACAGCCTCTTGGTGAGGCTATTAGGTGGTGAAGGCATGATCTCCAAATCAACTCAATATGTCACAGTAGTGACAGATACAACACAATAGTGGCATCGTAACTAAAGGCCACCAGCAGCTAAGTGCCAGTACATCATTGGTGTGGTAATGGCACAGTGATGTGTACACAGTATAATTATGTAATTATGTATACAAAACATACAGGAGAGAACTATACATTATTGCAGTATTGTATGCAGCAATACATTATAGGCAACATCAACAGATAAAACTTATTAGCCAATATATATACAGTAAAGTATCAACATCAACTAGAGCTAAATAAGGTTCATCAGTGGTGTAGCAATGGCACAGTGATGGGTGACACACTGTAATTATGCATACACAACTTGCAGGAGATAGCTACACAATACTGTAGGAGTATGCAACCAGATGAACCAGACAAAGGAAGACAGCCAAGCCAGCCAGAACCTAGTAGCTAAGCCAGGTGAAGGCAAAAAAGATTAAGCATGTACTGAATTGCCTGACACCAACACAAAGGAAGTTCGCCATGCCAGCTGTACAAGACAAGATTGTTTACTTGTATTTCATATTGTAAAGAGTGTGGCATGTGTTTTAATGTTTTCTTGTATTGTTAATTAATTAAATATTTTATGTGACTTGTAGCTGGCATGGAGACTTTAGACGTTACAAACATAAAAACTTACTTGTAATCTTCTTGTTTACGTGTAAAGTGGCCTCTCGCTCTCCTGCAGTCACTTCACGGACATTCACTAATCTTTTCCTTCGCGCAATCTGTAATTAAGCTAGGGTGTGGTACTGGGCGTTATATAGAATTACATGTATGGTCAAGTCATCAGCACGAACGGACGCAACAATTATACATTTGTGCCTTCGTTCACAGGCGAGTCGATCCCCGGTTAGTTTATGTCTCTAGGCCTCGTAGTTTTCTCAAACATTAATTATTTATTTATGACATAATTTTAACTGCGTTTCGTATTATTCTTAGTACTTGGTTGTATAATTATTTATTAACACTTTACAATGACCAGCACTGAGGGTCTGACAGCAACGTGTGCTGCAGCCTTAGGATTACCTAACCTAATTTCAAGGTTAAGCTACATGCAGGTTACAAATCTCACTTTAGAAAGTCCGGCTAAGTTACTAGCCAACCTGTGGATAGTTCAGCTAGTCACCCTGTAGAGTTCAGTCAAGTTAAATATCACCCTGTAGAAGTCCAGCTACATTAATATTCACCCTGTAGCTATTATTACAAGTCATCTTGTACAGAATTTGGCCAGGTTAAAAAATCGCTCTGTAGAAAATTTAGCAAAGTTGCAATCCACCCTATAGAAGTGCAACTACATTACAAGTCGATCTTGAAGAGAATTCAGTTAAGTTACAAATCACTCCAGAGGAAGGTCAGCTAAGTTGCAAGTCACCGTCAAGAAAAGTTCACCTATATTACAAATCACCCTGTAGAGAGTTCAGCCAAGTTAAGTATCATCCTCTACAAAGTCCAGTTACATTACAAGTCATCACCCAAGTTACCTCTATATAGAAAGCTCTGTAGAAAGTTCAGCTGCATTTTAAATTGCTCTGTAGAGAGTTCAGGAAAGTTACAAGTAAACATTATAGAAAGTTAAGCTAAGTTACTATAAAACGTTCAGCTGAGTTACAATCCACCTGTAAAATGCCAAGCTACATTACAAGTTTCTCCGAGGAACGTTCAGTTAAAATACAAGTTACTCCAGAGAGAGTTCAGTTCAGCTAAGTTACAAGTCACTGTAGAAAGTTCAGCTACATTATAAGTCACCCTAAACAGAGTTTAGTCAAGTTAAAAATGACCCTGTGGGAAGTTTGGATACATCACAACCCATCCTGTTGATAGTTCAGGTACAAACAATCCACCCTGTAGAGAGTTCAGCTATATTAGAAGTAACACTCTAGAGAGTTCGAGAGTTCAGCTATATTAGAAGTAACACTCTAGAAAGTTCATTTACATCTAGAACTCTCTTTAGTGTGACTTCTAATATAGCTGAACTCTCTACAGGGTGACTAGTTGTAGCTGAACTCTCTACAGGGTAAATTAAAAGTCCCCCTGTAGAGAGTTCAGCTACAAACAAATCACCCTGTAGAGAGTTCTCTGCTACAAACAAGTTAGAGCTTTCAGCTACAAATAAGCCAACCTGTAGGAGAGAGTTGGTATTAAGTTTAATAAAAATTGCCTTATTTTTGAGCAATAAATATTGAATTGAAAAATATTATCCACTAACAAAAGTTCAGCTCTTGATCTCTTCCTCCTATCATAAAGAACAAAGACAAGTACCATATACGTACAATTTTACAAGGGACATAATTTTTGTGGATTTTGCGGTTGCTCGGCTTTCCACTAAACTTTCATCCTTGAAAATTAACAATTATCAAGGTTAGCTCTATGCTTTCTAATAGGTAACCTTAGTGAAAAACAACTGATCCTCAAAATTAAAACCACGAAAATCCTGAAATTCATCGATCCGCAAAAATACATACTTCGAAATTTTGTGCGTATACAGTATATAAGATGCTGCAAAGCCAGCATAAACCAATTTGGGAGTACACAAATAGTGATATGCACTCGTGTCCACCACACCATGTCGGATAAAGCAGCCAACTGTTGCTTCCATTGATGTTTAACACTTCCTTAATTATCAAATAATACTTTTTAACTCAAAGAATGATTTAACTTGCATATTGTGAAAGGTTATGCTTGTGCTATTACATAACAAATGGATACTAATCTGGGAAGGACTGTGTTATCCCAGAAACAGGACCTGTTTCATTGCTGGTATATGGATGATAATCAGCCTCATTGGTTTTTAACTTTAGCCTTAACCCAGTCAGCAATGCCACTCAGGAACCAAAACACAGCATACATATATAAGTTACATCCACACACAAACAGCTATACAGATTCAAGCAGAAACAATTACAAACACATAGTTATGCAGAAAAGGTAATCAAAATAAAGTAGTTGGGAACTTTCAATAAGTAGCTTCAGCAAACTTGATTTTACAATAAATATAAGTAATATGACATTGATCAGCACACCTTGGAGACTCAGCAGAGGTAAATAAGGCCTAGCTACTTCTGCTTAGACACAACAGTAAGTGGGATGTTATTCAATAAATTCAGGTAAACAGGGGACCTGGAACTCTAAACCACATCACAGAGGACTTCAAAAGATTCAATTGCATTCTGTATTCTACAGTCCTCTAACTATTCACTTTAAGATGTGAGTTCATCAAGGTGGCAGCATCTTTAACATCTGGGGCAGAAAAAATCAGTGTCATATCGCCATATTGCAACAGTATACCTCCAGGAACCTGAGATGGCAAATCATTAACATACACTAGAAACAATAAGGGACCAAGAGCACTGCCCTGTGGTATCTCCCTTCTCATGGACCTCCACTCTGGAAAAATTATTCAAACTCCTTACATAGACAGATCAATAATTTTGATTGAAACCATTTTAACACATCTGGATGAATGTTCAACTGAAACAATTTATTGAGCATTATATGGTGGTCAAGTAGATTAAATGCCTTGTGGAAGTCCAGCACACGTTGCCTTGTCATCATCCAAACACTGCCTTGCCATCATCCAAACATTGTACAATAAAATACACTGCTACTAAAAGAATATCTCTAGTGGATTTGTTATAGCAACAAGCACCCTGATGTGGGTGAAATAGAGAATGTTGTTCTAAATAATCACTCAACTAAGCAGCTACATTTTTTCTAAAATCTTAGCCAGCACCAGGCACCGCAAACACAGGTTTGAAATTCCCAGGATCAGTGAGTGCTCTTAAAATACCTTCACTGACAAGGGAAAGCACCTGCCATTGAGGATTCAGTAAATATCTTGGTAAGGGGAATAGCAAAGGCAATCAAAGGCAATCTCATTTGAAATTGCCTTTAAAAAGTTGGCTGACAAGCTGTCAGCCCAGTGGACTTTTTGGGGTTTAAGTTTTGTAGGTGAGAGTGAGCTAGAGATACTGTAATGCAGAATTGTAAAAGGATCATTGCCAATAGAGTGAGATGGTATAACAAAACTGGTAGCAGTGTCATGATTAGAGCTGATGGCCACAGTCTGGAAATGATCATTAATCAAGTTTAGAGCAGGGGAATTTATTGGAGCAGTGTAGGATTGTAACTGTTCCTTCTATCAATGATGTAAACATGTGACCACACATCAACAACATGGGCTTGTCTCCACTGCATTAGCATCTGTAATCTTGGCTTGTCTTTCAATTTATTTTGAAAATAGCATCTATTGGCAGATCTGTCAGCTTGATGCCTTGTTCTTAGATTTTATAAGTAGTTGAATTTTATCAGAAAACTAAAGAGTTGGTCTTTTGGAATGCCTAGAGCACACACTGCAAAGTGGTAAGTGCTTGATAAAAGTCCCAATTATCATCAATGCTATCAAAACTGTCCAAGGAATAGCATGCAGGACTGCTCGCAATTGATCCCCTTAAAAGAACAAATCAAACGTGGGTGCTGATAAGATCTTAAGGTAGGAATGTTAAAATCAACCACTTTCACTCTGTGATCATGAGCACCCAATGCTTCAGTAACATTAGGTACATCATCAAAACAACTAGATCACATAATCTACTGAAGTTACTGATGCATCATAAACCAGAGATGGGTCTCTCGTATGCTGTATTAACTGAAAGTCAGCTACACATCAAGATACTCCTTAGTCACCCATCCAGACACTAATTTAGCATTAAAATCAACTGCCATCAAAATGTAATTAGCAGTTGACGATAGTAACAATAAAGCAGATTGCAATGAAAGAAATAAGTGCAATGAAAGAAATAGATGGTGAATGGTACATTGACAAAATAGCAGTACGATGGTATTTAGCAATGTAACTGTTCAATTTCATCACAAATTGAAGTGTGTTCTGGACACAAGGACTGCAATATAAAGATGAAAAAATTGATTTGACAGCTTAAGTGAATAGAAGGAAGTAAACCCATCAAGGTTGGGTACTAGATTGTGAGTAGTGAGCGAACAGCACAAAATGATAGTGAACTATGGAGTCACTAAAATACCTCTGGCAGCTTACTGTTCAGTCCTTGAACATTATTATGAATAAGGCAAATGCCCTCAGAGGGTGCCTGAAATGTTCAGTAGGCAGTAGGTCAGACATAGTGATCAAATAGAGATAAGCTGTCTTCTCCATAAAGTAGATGATTAAACAAACAGTGTGGGCACTATCAGGTAAATTTCCTACTGCCACCAAAAGCCTCATAACTGGGCAGCAGTAACCTGTATGCACTTGATGTGAAAATAATTGATACAAACATCACACTGCAGCTCTCTGTGACAGAACTTAATTTAATTCTTAAGGTGCCAAGGACAAAATTAATGTCCTTATACATTCACAATTGTAAGGACATAGACTTAAATTGTACGGACATGAGCTATAAGGAATATTTTACACTGCTGGAATTGGAATAGGAAGTTTCCATTGTACTGCTTTCGTTACTATGATTGAAGGTTTTGAAGTTAACTACAGCCACATAGCTGCAGCATATCAACATGCTGTGGTCATTGGGTAATTGGAAACAGTAGAAGTGGAAATGGAAAACGGAAATGGTCAAATTGTTATTTACGTGTATTCTAGAGTAAAACTTTTATTTAGTGGCCGCCTCTTAAAGACCATCTTTTTACAAAGACCACCTCTGTACAAAGACCACCTTGTAATTAGGTTTTTAAAGATAGTTAAGGCACATTTGATGATCTACTTGATTAGACTACTTCATGGTCACTTTTATAAAGACCACCTCTTTACATGGTAATATTCAAATATGTATTTTGTGACTCATAGAAAGGGGTCGCCCATATTTTGGTCCACACTTCACTCAAGTGATCTACCATCATCGCTTAGTTTGTTCCAGAATGTGTCACAACAAAAATAGTCCATGCAAGTGAAATGTAGCTAATCACTACAACCTACTGTATCAGTGAAAAAAGAGGTCTCACAAGGAGATGGTGACCTTAAGAGCCTAGCTTATTTTAGCTGACCTAGCTGTTTTGATACAGTCATGAAATAGATGTTTTGAACCTAGCTATTATTACAATGCGAAAAGGTGGTCTTTGTAAAGAGAGTGGTCTTTATAAAGTAAGGTCAGTATCCCTTAGCCATCTTTGAAATCCAATTACAATGTGGTCTTTATACGGAGGTGGTCTTTGTAAGAAGGTATGCAACATATTTTTATAAGTTATGGGTGAGGCAAAATTTTATGTGTGAGTTATGGTGTCATGTCTACATTTTACTATACCACTATAGCTAAGTTATCATTTACATTGCATCCACATGAACTTAAACGGTCAAGTTGCTGATAACCTCAGCGTTACAAATTGGTGCATTTGATTCCTGCTTGCATTAATACCACAAATAATCAGAGCAGACTCACCAAGCTGTACTTGTATCTAATTGTATAGATGTATGTAATTATGTATCATTGTTTACACCCTGTTTAGGAAATGATCATATGGCTATCAAATGTCATCAAGAAACTTGTGGAAAATATTGAAAAATCTCCAGAAAAGTCCAACTTATGCAACATCTTATCTATGCTAATTATTTACTCTAAAATGCAGATGCTTGTTGGATTTTGTTACAGCACTAATAACTTAAATTGTTTGCAACATTTACTTCATAACATGGCTATTGATTTTTCATCCAATTATCACACCACTGTTCAAGTATTATGGAAACAGTATAAAGACAGGCTTCTGAAAACAGTTACTACTTTAGCAAATGGTGCTGCCAGTCTTCATTCATTTAATTGGATATTTGCTATCCCAATTTTACATCTTTTGGGTGGACACTGTAAGCCATCTCAGCATTTGAGCACTGTTGATTGGGATCAATACACTAAATGCAAAAAGTATGTTTTGTAATTTCTTTAATTGGTATTGTTATTTTGTTACACATACACAGGTACCAGTGGGGTGACAATTGGCAAGTATCTGACAGGTTTGTGTCACCTAGTTCTATGCAGATGTATGCAAATTTCCAAGTTATAAATACCTAGTAATGTGCTGGAGAATTGTATTATTGATATTTAATCAATAGCCGCAACAGATATATTATGGCTATATGTGTCAGTGATTGCCTGCATTAGAACTATTTTACAGTGTATAAGTACATAAGACATGTCATCCCATAGTGCTATATAACAATAGATGAATCATCTTCGATGAACTAACTAAGGTTTTTGTGAATATTGTGCAAGTTTTCAACTATCGAGTTGAATTTTGTTGTAATCTTAAATATGAATAGGCTGTAGAATCAGGTGTCCTACAGACCTTCAGCACTTGTGCTGTAAAGCCTTAATAAATAAAAGTAATGTCCATTTGATTCCACAAGGTTTACTTTGTGGACATAAAGTATAATAACTCACTCTCTAAGGTTCCTACGAATACAGATACATGAAATTAACAAGGGGAAAACATCCTGACTGTCTGGCAAACTCCTGTAAGCGTTCAAGTGTAATTTGGATGGCTGCAGGTTCCTTGTCCAGTCATGGACTTTTCTCCTTTCTCCAACTTTTCAAACATACTTAATCTAACATCTTTAAACAGGCTATAGGATCAGGTGTCATACAGACCTTCAGCACTTGTGCTGTAAAGCATTAAGAGACCGACCAAAATGTTCTAATTATCAAGTGTCCTAATTAACAGGTTCAACTGACTTGGTATTTTAGAGTAGCAGTTTTTTATGTAGTACTGCTTAGTCCTGCTATAGACTTTTAGTTTCTATCCATGCAGCCATAGTGGCACTCCTTTCTGTCATTGCCTTTCTTACTTGTCTAGAAGTAGGATGTCTATTGTTAAGTCCTAATCTATTTCTCTCTTTTAATTAGATTAAGTAAGTGAATCTAGACAGTAAAATAAATCAATTTGGGGGCCTGTGATAGCTAATCAGGATAATCCCTATAATTATGAATTTCCTATATGCTTCACTAATAGTTGGTCTTCTTTTTGTGTTATAGGACACAAAACAGAGTTACACAATACCTAGTGGATAAACGGTACGTTTACACTGATTAACACAGCACTGTATTATATTTAAAATATTTTAGTGATATGAAAGATCTTCAACCTTTGTTTGAAATTGATCCACTTTTATTGAGGCTGTTTGTAAAACAAGTTTCAATATCAGATCTTGAATTTTTGTGTGGTAAAGTTCCTACTTCTATTTTAATTATGAGATTAGCTCAAGAAGCTCAACAAAAGGTGGAGGTGAGTTTAGTAATGATGTTTTTTTATACTGTATCTGTTATAAAATTTAATTGCTAAAATGTTCCTCATTAGACTACTGCTAGAGCTCTTTGGATTATTGTAGTAAAGTTACCGGCACAGAACTATAATTAATTAAAATGCATTTCAGTGATATTTAATTATGTGGCCAACTGTATATGGCTGACTGAACAAAAATCTACCATGTTTGCACATCCTTGAATTCCATTTTATTGCTTCTCTGTTATCAATGGTAACAAAAAGAATGGGCTGTTAAAGTGTTTTAACCAATTGTGTTAAATTGTCTTATCAAGCAGCAAGATATTTAATTTGTACTGCAACTATATAAAGTAATTCAGCAATCATAACTCAGTAGTAAAAAGATACGTTTTACTGCAAGAACATGAAACAGAGATCAAGACATGCAGTAGTGTGTCATGCATGCCACACCATGAGTATATTGAAAAGAAGAAAGAAAATATAATTTTGATGGATTTGCAGTTCCATCCTGCCTTCATGAAACAAGATGATTTTGCTGTAGAAATGCCCTCCACCTTCAGATTTGCTGAAAAAATCAATCATTTGCCATACAGAGCCACTCAGGAGAATGAGTTGACAATTGGTGTACAGATGGATTGTTATTCTTAGAAAGACCCTTTAGCAGTTTAGAAGAATTGAATTTGCAGCAATTGAGTTATAGTGCGAAAACCAACTATCTCTATATATAAAGCTGAAAAGCCATCTGTCTGTCTGTCTGTCTGTCTACATTTCTTTGACATCAGACGTTTATCTTGCTAACCGATGCATGTATCGAAGCAGTTGCTGTGTCAAAGTGCTCATCATCTAAGAAATGCATCATTTTTAAATGAAGCTTCTAACTGCTGTCGTTAGTCATTTACAGTGCGATTAGTGCAAGGGTGTAGAATTCTTTCTGTAAACCGCATGTAAACCACAAGTAAACAGCTTTCTATTCAACATAAGCTGGCCTTTATAAACAACTTTGCGGCTTAAGTAAACTGCAGATCACATTTGGTCAAAGTGGTAGAACGTCCAGCTTGCGAGTGTTCAGTCTCCAGATTGAATCCCAGTGGTAGGATGGCTTTTTTTTTTCTTTTTACCTAACCTTTTTGGTTACAACTTTTTTTTTTGCTTCAACAACCTTTTCTGGTTGCAAGTTTATTTTTTGCTTCAACAACCTTTTTTGTTACAACTTTGAATTCTGTTTTGGCAACCGTTTTGGTTACACCTTTTTCTGTTACATGTACTGCACATAATATAATCTAATCCAAAACAGCCAAGCTGTAAAAAAAGTGTGCGGCCCTCAGAAAGGCTATGGTGAAAAAAGATGTGAAATCCAAGGTGGTGGCCAAGAAATGGCTGTGATGGTAGGTTAATGGTAAAAATTTTAATAACGACAATTCAGGTGAATTTTTGTGCCACTTCACAAAATTTACCTAAATTGTCATTATTAAAATTTTTACCATTAACCTACCATCACAGCCATTTCTTGGCCACCGCCTTGGATTTCACATCTTTTTTCACCATAGCCTTTCTGAGGGCCGCACACTTTTTTTTACAGCTTGGCTGTTTTGGATTAGATTGTATTTATTGTTTACACCTTTGTGGTAAACATGTGGGATAGTACAAGGCTTAGCTTAGAGTACGTCCAGCTCACATTCTTTAAAAGTGACATCACCATGCATGCTACATAGTCACATGAATGGCACTGATGTTTAATGCTTGGTTCCCATTGCTTAGTTAATGTGGAGATGGCTCTGCACATTTAGCACATAACATACACAGTACTTGAAGCATAATTACATTATCTATATGGTTAAAGTATAGACAAATGATGTTTTATACTCAGGTTTCCAATGTTGTGTAGGAAATTTTTGTCACTAGATAGCTACAAGATTAAACCTAGGTAAATTGCATGACACTGTAAACAGTCCTGCACCGTAGGGCAGGTAGCAGTGCTAGTGTGTAATAAGTGCGAGTTTGAGATACTCTAATAGTGCAGTCATCCTAATAGAGCAGTCAGTTATGAAATGTAACCGGATCTGCAAAAACCCGACATAATGATGTAAGCCTAAATTTTCAGTATAAGCCATTGATTGCAATGGGTAAATTATTTGGGTATTTGTAAATTTGTAAATACTTTGTTCTTCACAAAGAAAGGATTTTATTATAAAAACCTGGATAGCATCTTATTCGCCTACTAAAGAGGAGTTCAAAAAGCTTGGTTTCATTGCAGTAGACTAAAGGATACGTTAGTTATGGGTGTTTGTTTACGTCACGTCGAAGCGATCGTACGCACTCGATCTTTCTTCACTGATTTCGTCTCTGAAGAAAAGTGATAGAAGGAAAAACTTACCCAGTAATGGACTCCCCTATTCATGGCAAATGTGATGGTGCAAGTTGCAACTCTGTACTGCATTGTGTTTGTAAGTTACAGCCATTTTTGTATGCACCTGTAATTTATTTTCCCAATACTTGCTGTACAAATTGATCTTTCTGTTATTGCTACTCTGTAGGGCTGTAACTTCAAACGTTGTTGGCATACAAGGCTAAAACTTGGCCAGAGTATACACTTGGCTAAGTAGATTATAAGTATTCAATATTAAGGAATTTGAATAATGCACCATTATGTCGGGGTTTTTGTAGATCCAGTCACAAATAAATAACTCTATTAGAGCATTCAGCTATGTTACAAGTCACCTTGTAGAGAATTCAGCAATCCACCCTGTATAGAGTTCGGCTACAGATTCAGCTACGATCCAGTTCAGCTACAACAAGTCATGCTGTGAGCTGTTAATGTAGCTGAACTCTCTACAGGGGTGGCTTGTTTGTAGCTTAACTCTTTACAGGGTGACTTCTAATGTAGCTGAACTCACTACAGGGTGACTTGTTGTTGCTGAACTGCAGAACTTGCAGTAGCATTTTGCTTGTCTTCTCCTTCTCCATTGGATCAGTCATGGCGTGACTTTAACTTGAACATGGAGACGACAGTTGAAGTGCTGTCACAGTGATATAAAAAGCCAGATTGAATGAACACATGGCAGTTTATATACTCTGGATCTCAGAAGTGACTTCATTTTAACTATTTAGTCACGTTAACACTTTGAATTGCTGTAATAGTGTGTAATTATGCTCATTACATATTGATTTGGAAACTGAGCCTTCTTAAATATAATTACCTCTCTACAGGGTGACTTTTGTAGATGAACTCTACAGGCTGACTGTATTGTAGCTGAACTCTCGAGAGGGTGACTGTATTGTAGTTGAACTCTCTACAGAGTGAATTGTTTGTGGCTGACCTCTCTACAGGGTGACTTGTTATGGTAGAGTGCACTACATGGTGACTGTATTGTAGCTGAACTCTTATTGTATATACGTAGTAATAATATAATAGCTCTCTACAGGGTGAATTATTTGAGGCTGAGTTCTCTAGAGCCTTCAACTACAAACCAAGTCACCTTGTGGAGAGTTCAGCTACAACAAGTCACCCTGTAGAAGTTCAGCTACGAGCAATTCATCCTGTAGAGAGTTCAACTACAACAAGTCATGCTGTAGAGAGTTCAGCTACAACAAATCACCCTGAAGAGAACTCAGAAGTCAGACTGTAGAGAGTTCCTTGCTACAAATTAATGTTGTGATGGTGTAACACAAATGTGCATTAGGGGTGTCACGATATAGAAAATTTTATGTCTTATATCATGTGCATTTATGTCACATGTTACATGTCACGACATAAACCACTTAGTTCTGTTGGTTGTATGAAATGTCATGTGTATCATATCTATCTTCAAGTAAAGTGTTGTTACTTATCAAGACACACAGTAGTGTGTTGAAGCTGGCACGCCACACCGTAAATATATTGTCAGGAAGAACAATTTTCACGTATTCGTAACTCTGTGCTTGTTTCCTTTATGAAATACAATGATTTTTGCTGTGGTCACGCCTGCCAATGGCAGTACTCCACAAACCAAGTTTCAGCAAACTCACTTGAAGCATTCCCGAGATATGAGACTTCAAAAATTGGCTTAATCTCTTTCTTTTTTAGTTTTTTGTTCTTCTTTCTTTTCTTTTTTTCACACTTTCAAAAACTGCCATAAAATGCAAACGCAATATCCGATTGTCTTGAAATTTGGCACACAGAAAGGGGGGCTATAAAGGCACATCTTGGTGCTAAGTTTGCTGGAATACAATAAGCTATCAAAGCAATTACTCACAAACAATAACACCAGTATGTTGTCATGCCTACATGGTAAACCACTTATGAGAAGAAGCTGAAAATCAGTACACGGATTGGTTAACTATTGAACTTCAAACCTTTTGTGGTTTGAAAGAAATCGAACTAAAAACTGTGAAGATACAGTGAAACAATCAACAGTGTGTAAAAATTATGCGATCAAGATCAGCTAATGAAAAAAAAAAGAATACTTGCCATGCTTACCAGACAAACCACTCAATGTATTAATTTGAAAATTGGTCTACAGATGATTTAATTGCCTTAGAAAGGCCCTTCAATAGTTCAGAAGAATCAGATTTAAAGCCACAGAGTTATAATACAAAATCCAACTCAGTGTAGTAAGCACGATATCAAGATACTCTAATAGAGCAGTCACCCTGAAGAGATCACCTAGAAACAAGTAACCCTATATAGAGATGAACTACAAACAAGTCACCCTGTAGAGAGATCAGCTGGAAACAAATCACCCTGTAGAGAGATCAGCTAGACAAGTCGCTCTGTAGAGTTCAGCTAGAAACAAGTCACCCTGTAGAGAGATCAGCTGGAAAATGTAAAGAGATCAGCTTGATCAAGTCACCTGTAGAGAGATCAGCAGGAAACAAGTCACCCTGTCAAGATATCTGCTAGAAACAAGACATTTCAAGTCACCCTGTAGAGAGTTCAGCTAGAAAAAAAGTCACCCTGTAAAGAGTTCAACTACAATCAATGGTACTTCAGCTACAGATCAGTTATGTAACAAGTCACCTTATTACTTATGTGATAATCATTCATTTTATTCCATGTTAAATATTTAATCAGACAAAAAGCTGTGCAAACATTATTATAATTGCTTCTTTTGTTCAACAATTCCTGTAGTAAAGAAAATAAAACAAGTTAAAGAAAGTACCATGGTCATAGTCTATGACTGTCTTTGTCCTTTCCCCAGTCACATGTTGTGGCATCTGGTCACTTGTGAACTGTGGTATCCTCTGCTTGAGGCTCTGCTGCTCGGCCTGGGTTTCTACCATAGGGAGACTCTGCTCCTCAGTATGTATTTTCGACAGCGTGGTGTGGAGGTTCTGGAGACTGCTCCAGTTTGAACAAAGGAAGAGCTTTGCCCTTTAATGACAGCAACTCTTGAGGGGATTTTTCCAAGTTTTTTTGTAGAATAGAGTATGGTTTGCTGTCATTTCCTTGTGCATGGATTCAAACACGGATGTTAGGTGCTATGATCCCTGGATGGACTTTGTCTATGATGCTACAGTAGTGATGCTTCTTCTTGTTGTGGTGCCGACAATGAGATAAATTGCTTGAAGGCATGATCTTTGATCCTACTTTTGCTAACTAAGAGCAAAAAAGGCTGACTAATGTGAACATGTGGCAGTACTTATATGACAGTCATAGTGACATCACTTCCTGTTTTATTATTTATCCTATAAAAACTTGCTGAAATTCAGAAACTAGACCAAGCACATTGATAAGTGATCCAAGTATTCCGAAATGTAATTGAACAATAAAACTGGATGTTAAAAATCAAGAGTCTAACAGTCAACACTATAATAAAACATCACAATATTCAAAACTCTTTACTGATATGTTTATGCTGGTTATTTTCACCCTCGATTCTGCTCTGGCAATTGTCATTGTGTAGAAAATTTGATGTTAAGATTCTGATTCTTAGTATGGAGTTATGTCAAGCCTCATAGTACAGTTTATAGCCAGGAGATGTAGTAATACATTGGATACGCACCTTGGTAGCTAAATGCATTTATCGTCCTTAATTGTTACAAGTACACAAAAAATTTGGAATTTTCAACTAGAGTATCAAGACACACGGTAGTGTGTCGTGCAGCCCAAGAAGCCAGCACGCCACACTGCGAGTATATTGACAGGAAGAAAGAAAACGTGGTTTTCACATCTTTGTAGCTCCATGATCCCTCATCCAATTGGAATCTGTTTTACTGCAGAGGTGCCCGTCATGTAGGCCACCCCACTTACCAAATTTGAATAAAAGCGCTCTAGCCGTCTCTGAGATATGAGTGGCCAAAATTTCATTTTTTATTGCTTTATTATTTCTTTTATACTTCTTCTTTGTCTTTTCGCACACTTTGAAAGATTGTTATAAAACACAAACGCATTAACCGACCACCTTGAAACTTGGTATGCTCAAAGGGAGTCTAAGGGTGAATTCTAGTACCAAGTTCGGTGCAAATCCGATGAACAATTCATGAGTTATGACCAATTATTCACATTGATTTGTTGTCACGCCTACAACATAAACCACTTTGAGAAATGAGTTGAAAATTGCTATGTAGATAGAGTGTCCATCATAGGAGTGCCGTTTTGTGGTTTGAAAGGAATCAAGATAAAGATCATGGATAATATGACACAAAACCCAACTTGTGTCACAATTACGTGATCAAGATTCGTGAATAAGAAAACTATTACTTTTCATACCTACCAGGTAAACCGCTAAGAAGGGTGAACTAAAAACCGGTATGTAGATGGAATAATCATCATAGAAAGTCCTTGCAGTAATATAGAAGAATTGAAGTAAAAGCCATTGAGTTGCAATACAAAATCCAACACTGTGTAGTAAGTGCACGATCAAGATACTCTAATAGTAAAAAGGCACCCTGTAGAGAGATCAGCTACAAACAAATCACCCTGTGGAGTATTCAGCTACAAAAAGCCACTTTGTAGAGAGATCAGCTACAAGCAAAATCACCCTGTGGAGAGTTCAGCTACAAAAAGTAGCTACAAACAAGTCACACAGTAGAGAGCTCAGCTACAAACAAATCACCCTGTGGAGAGTTCAGCTACAAACAAGTAGCTCTGCAGAGAGTTCAGCTACAAACTAGATCCGATAGAGAATTCAGCTACAAACAAATTCCTGTGGATAGATCAGCTACAAACAAGTCAGCCAGTATTGTGTTCAGCTACAAAAAAAGTCACCCTGTAGATAGCTCAGCTACAAACAAATCACCCTGTGGAGTATTCAGCTACAAAAAGCTACCCTGTAGAGAGATCAGCTACAAGCAAATCAGAGTTCAGCTGCAAAAAGCCACCCTATAGAGAGATCAGCTAGAAACAAGCCACCCTGTAGAGAGATAAGTCAACTGTAGAGTTCACCTGCAAGCAGGTCATCCAGTAGTGAGTTCAGCTACAAGCTAGTCACTCAGTAGAGAATTCTGACCTATGATGACCTTTGCAGCCATTTTGTAATGAAAAATTGGCATTTTTGTCTTTATCACCCTGAGGCATTATTGTACTTGTAAAAACATGGTCCAAATTTAAGATGTCAACGTAAGAAGCAACTTGATTTTTATTTGAAGTGAATAGTTCAGGCCACTCCAAAGTTATGGTCATTTTTATTGGGTATCTTGTTTGTCCTTCCTGTAGTAAAGAAAAAAGACAAGTAAAAAGAGGACCCAAAACTGTCCCATGGCCTGCTTTGGAGAATACAAAAGAAGTGATACCTAATCCAAAACAACCAAGCTGTAAAACAAGGGTGTGGCCCCCAAAAAGCCATGGTGAAAAAAGATATATGAAATGCAAGTTGGCAGCCAAGAAATGGCTGTAAATGGCAAAAATTTCAGTAATGACAATTCAGGTGAATTTGTTACCGAGTCCTAGTGAAACTTGTAGGAGGCAGTACTTCACCCGAATTGTCATTATTAAAATTCTTGCCATTTACCTACAATCACAGCCATTTCTTGGCCATCAACTTGGATTTCACATCTTTTTTCACCATGGCTTCTTGGGGCTGCACTCTTTTTTTATAGCTTGGCTGTTTTTGATTAGAGATTAGATATATATATATATATATATATATATAATTATATATACACTGTACCACACCTGTGGTTGAGATCAAAAGCGCCGCGCTGTGGTATATAACTGACATACCACAGCAAACTGTGGTATATAAGTGATATACCACGCATTGTGGCTACGCTTACCATATATGGTGTAACTTCACACATTCCGCAAAACCCTTATCTAAACAGTAAACAAATCTCTAATAACAAGCACCTAAATCAACCAAGAAGTATTCACCTGAGCAAGGAGAAGAATTTTCCATGAGCTCTTGTCTTCTTTGTGGATAACTCACTAATCGCAAGTAGATAGGCATGGCACTGCTAAAGAGTCTAAAATGTCTGATCCATCAAGGATTTCTAGTAATTTTGATCTTCAACAGGTGCTGTTTCACTATAAATTGCTATCTATAATCGTTCCATCTACTGGAGTATAGAATATAGCAGTTAAAACACGATTACTCGGGATATGACAAAATATAGGCACTCGTGAGCAAATTTTTGTCATATTCCTCATAACCGTGTTATAACTATAAAATATACAGGGGCGTAGCCAGACTTTTGGTGATGCCAGGGCCTAGCTGTAAGCTAGACAAAAAGTCAAGTGCAATGTTCTTGGGGGAAGGCCTGTGTGCTTCCCCTACACCACATCTGAACAAAAATGATGCATACACAAAATGTGCCCTTAGGCAGTAACATTAAAGGTGCTGTTTGTGCATCTAGCTAGCTAAAACCTACACACTGCTATTTATACAGCTTATAGAAACTATAAACCTATTGTAGCTAATACTAATTTAATCTTCACTTCCAGACAGCCAACTTCAAATTTTCTAGCACATGGGAACTCTCCAAATTGAGTGGCTTATTGGCAATACTTTCTTCTGGTTATTCTCGGTCAGCTCTCCTGTTGATGGTCAGTAACTTTAGACTTGGCTTGTACTCCAAGACATCACGTGCCTACAACATGTGACAAATAAACAAACCATTCATCAGATAAATATACATGAACTATTCACAGTTTGTGCTCACCTGATACACGTATAACACAACCACTCAAGTTTATCACAGCTGCTGCCTTGTAATATGTCTGCCTCAACCAATCAACACCCTTTCGCCATTTCTACCATGCATCACATGCGCTACTGATCATGTGATGCAATAGATCTCAATGATTTGCAATAGTTCAGCATTAATGTAATGCAACCCTCAAGAGTAGTACAAAGGAGCACTATAGTGTGCAAGTAGCTACCAGAGAGCTCCAGGGCTGTAAGATTTGATGTGATTTTTAGTTTTAAAATATTCTGCCTCTGAAAGGGAGGGCTCATCCGAATCCCCCCCCTTCCTGGCTACGCCCTTCATCTCCCCTCCACCAACTACACCTCCTTATTTATAACTACATACGTAGCTTGCTACACTTCTTCTCTAAATACTGAGACTGATTTATCTGGATCTGACTGCTCTATTAGAGTATCTCGAATTATTGATGCCTGGGCCTGGGCCCGGGTGGCCCGGGTTCTGGCTACGCCCCTGAAAATATATATGTAGGGACCATAGCACATCAATAAAAAGCACTGAAACTAGCTGGAGTAGTGCACAATATTAAATCACAGTAAAACAATCAGAAGTGTGATATATATCCCTACTGTGCATTTCCAGTATGGTATCTTGAGCACAGTAGGGATATAACATTTCTTATTGTTTTATTGTGATTCCATATCATGTACTATTCCAACTTGTTTTAGTACTTTTTATTGATGTGCTATGGTCCCTGAAAATTCCAATTTTTTGTGTACTTGCTTGTTAACTTTTTTGTGAAATAAAATTATTATTACTAGTGAACCACATATACCACATCAAAAGAAAGAAATAGTGCTGCACACCCCAGCTACCAATTGTTGTCTGAAAAAGTGTACTATTCATTACGTTTTGTTGTCAGCAATGTTCAACCCGTTACACAGCATTACGAATCAAGAACTGTTCATAAACCACCTCTGCAATCAAAGTAGCCATTATGAAAAATACAAATGATTTCCATTACGAAGAAAAATTATCACGTGCTACTGCCAAATCAACATCTTTTGCTGTCAGCAAAGATGAATGGGACACAAAGGAGGACAGTGGTAAGTCCATAAAGAATGCATTGAACATACTGCGGTATGCCAAAAGGCATGTTTCCAGCTGAAGTGACGTCCAGCAGTAAAAAAATCAAGTACATAGCCTTAGCCATTATCGAATTATGCTTGTCTGAAGGCATCAGTCAGTCAGTAGAAAATTCCATTTAATAATTTTTTTTAAATTCCGTAGCGACTTGTTTAAAGCATTTTGGGTCGATCTGGAGGCTTGTTTGGGCTTAGTTTTACCTAACCAATACTGCCTCATTGTCATCAGGCAAAAGTGAGGCTGGTTTTTGGGTATTTTTTCATTGGCCATGCCCAGACCTTTGTGGTCCCTACTATACAGTACTATCGTACTGTATGATTGTCATATAACCATTTTTGGACAATGCACTCCCAAGGAGTTCAGGAGCTTGTGCTAGTAGCACCAGTTTGGAAAGCCCAAGCTTGGTATCCCATGCTCCTCCAAATGTTAGCCAGAGTACCAATTCTTATTCTACAGTCTCCAGACACAATACAGCCAGTGTGTCAGAACGATCTACCGGACATCATACCACAGTTAGCCGTGTGGGTTATATCCAACAACTCAGACAGCAACAAACCTCATTCTCTCATCATAGAGAGACAAGTTGAAAAGATCATACAACTCCTCTTTCAGTAAATGGGCATGCTAGTGTGGTGAATGGAATAGGATCTCTTTTCATTGAAGTAGCCAATTTTTGAACTGAGTTCTATAAACAAGGCTACAAATACAGCTCATGAAATACTTACTGTTTGGCCATTTCTTCAACCTTTGACAAAAGTGATGGTTGGGCAACATCCTACAAATGTGAAAGTACTCAAGAGAGCCTACATCAAAAGATCCCCTTTACCCAGATACTCTTCTTACATGGAAGTGTCAAAAGTCACCTATTACATTGTTTCCTTGAGTCTTTGTCATTAAAAATGTTGTCACTTAAGTTGGTTGTGTTACTGGCTCTAACAAGGCTTTCAAGATCCAACGACTTATCTAATTTGAGCTTGAAAGCTATGAGAGTGCTACGACATGGTGTGCAATTTAACCCATATTGTTTATCTAAGCAGTCTCATCCATTCAGGCCACTCAATCCATTTACATTCCCTTCATTCTCTTCTGGCAAGAGGCTACTATGTCCAAAGGAGGCCCTGCAAGCATATGCAGCAAAGACAGAGTTCGTGACAGGAAGGATAGGCTTCCCCTTTCATATGTCAAGCCTCACAGTCCAATATCATTATCTTTGGTGGCCAGATGAGTAGTTATCCTGCTCAAATTATCTGGGATAGACACTGACACTGTTAAGTCACATTCAGTGAGAAGTGCTTCAGTTACTGCAGCAGCATCAGCAGGTATTGCAACAAATAAAATAATGGATGCTGCTGATTGGAGATCTGAATCTGTTTTTGAGATGTTATATTACAAACCAGCTAACTGTAACCCTGTGGGACAAGCAGTGCTGTCCTCATCCTCAACAGATTCTTTTATCATATTGATAAGTGATCCAAGCATTCCGAAATGTGATTACCTGAATGGCTCAGATCACAGAGTGATCACCATCTATTCTTGATTACATGAGGAATATGAGGTTAACATATCAATGTCCCACCCTTCCTTATCCGTCAATATGTTCAACTTGTCTAAATTGGGAGTAGAGTCTCCCAGTTTGATATACATAGCGAGCAGTATCCCCTTATCTCTATATTGCTCCAATCAGCAATGATACATATATAGCCATACAAATGCCAATTAGTGTGAACACACGGAAGTACTTATACGGCAATCATAGTGACATCACTTCCTGGTTTATTATCAATCCTCCAAAAACTTGCTGAAATTCGGAAACTAGGCCAAACACGTTGATATGTTCACTTCACATTCCTCGTGTAATCTAGTGATGTGTGATAATGATTTTGCTATTACGTATATCGATTATCACGATACTTGCTTCATGATATGATAGTTTATCGCGATAGTAGATTCAAATGGGGCATAATTTAGTAGTGGTTTTATTGATCCTATGCTATATCTAGATCTGAATGAAACAAACATTAATATTTAGAGAGAGATAGAGCAAACCTTCAGAAATACAGCAAATCTTGTGAGTTAATTAAATAATTGAAAAAATAAAACAAATGCTTCAATTGTTAGCCTGTTTTGAGATAAGAATATCTAATCCAAAACAGCCAAGCTGTAAAAAAAGTGTGCGGCCCTCAAAAAGGCTATGGTGAAAAAAGATGTGAAATCCAAGGTGGCGGCCAAGAAATGGCTGTGATGGTAGGTTAATGGTAAAAATTTTAATAACGACAATTCAGGTGAATTTTGGTGCCGCTTGGTCAATTGGCACAAAATTCACCTGAATTGTCGTTATTAAAATTTTTACCATTAACCTACCATCACAGCCATTTCTTGGCTGCCACCTTGGATTTCACATCTTTTTTCATCATAGCCTTTTTGAGGGCCGCACACTTTTTTACAGCTTGGCTGTTTTGGATTAGATTTTACTTCTTTTTGTATTTGCATACCCCAAAGCTGGCCTATGGCCGGCTTTGGGACTTTTTTAACCTATATTTTTTTCTTTGCCACAGGAAGAAGAAAAGATGAAGCAAATGTACTTTAGATATTTCTGATTTTATCAGTAAATGTACAAATTATATATATAATACATATATTTATCACATAACTCTCCATGGTGGTTTCTTTGTAACTGAACACTCTACAAGGTGACTTCTTCTAGCTGCTCTCTCTACAGGGTGAATTGTTTGTAGCTGAACGATCTACAAGGTAACTTCTTCTAGCTGATCTCTCTACAGGGTGATTTGTTTGTAGCTGAACTATCTACAAGGTAACTTCTTCTAGCTGATCTTTCTACAGGGTGATTTTTTTGTAGCTGAATTCTGTACAGGTGATTTGTTTGCAGTTGAGCTCTTTACAGAATGGTTTCTTTGTAGCTGAACTATCTACAAGGTAACCTCTTCTAACTGATCTTTCTACAGGGCAATTTGTTTGTGGCTGAATTTTTTACAGGGTGATTTCTTTGCAGCTGAACTCTCTACATGGTGGTTTCTTTGTAGCTGAACTCTCTACAAGGTAATTTCTTCTAGCTGATCTTTCTACAGGGTGATTTGTTTGTAGCTGAATTCTGTACAGGTGATTTGTTTGCAGCTGAGCTCTTTACAGAATGGTTTCTTTGTAGCTGAACTCTCTACAAGGTAACTTCTTATAGCTGAACTCTCTATATGGTGGTTTGTTTGTAGCTGAACTCTCTACAAGGTGAATTCTTCTAGCTGATCTTTCAACAGGGTGATTTGTTTGTAGCTGAACTATCTACAAGGTAACATCTTCTAGCTGATCTCTCTACAGGGTGATTTGTTTGTAGCTGAACTATCTACAAGATAACTTCTTCTCTACAGGGTGATTTGTTTGTAGCTAAATTCTGTACAGGTGATTTGTTTGCAGCTGAGCTCTTTACAGAATAGTTTCTTTGTAGCTGAACTCTCTATGAGGTAACTTCTTCTAACTGATCTTTCTACAGGGCAATTTGCTTGTGGCTGAATTTTCTACAGGGTGACTTGTTTGCAGCTGAACTCTCTACATGGTGGTTTCTTTGTAGCTGAAATCTCTACAAGGTAATTTCTTCTAGCTGATCTCTCTACAGGGTGATTTGTTTGTAGCTGAATTCTCTACATGGTGGTATCTTTGTAACTGAACTCTCTACAAGGTAACTTCTTCTAGCTTATCTTTCTACAGGGTGATTTGTTTGTAGTTGAATTCTGTACAGGTGATTTGTTTGCAGCTGAGTTCTTTACAGAATGGTTTCTTTGTAGCTGAACTCTCTACAAGGTAACTTCTTCTAGCTGATATCTCTACAGGGTCACTAGTTTATAGCTGAACTCTCTACATGGTGGTTTCTTTGTAACCGAACTCTCTACAAGGTGATTTCTTCTAGCTGATCTTTCTACAGGGTGATTTGTTTGTAGCTGAACTCTCTACAAGAAAACTTCTTTTAGCTGATCTCTCTACAGGGAGATTTGTTTGTAGCTGAACTCTCTACAGGTGATTTGTTTGCAGCTGAACTCTCTACATGATGGATTCTTTTTAGCTGAACTCTCTACAAAGTAACTTCTTCTAGCTGGTCTCTCTACAGGGAGATTTGTTTGTAGCTGAACTCCCTACAGGTGATTTGTTTGCAGCTGAACTCTCTACATGATGGTTTCTTTTTAACTGAACTCTCTACAAGGTAACTTCTTCTAGCTGATCTCTCTACAGGGAGATTTGTTTGTAGCTGATCTCTCTACATGGTGGTTTCTTTGTAGCTGAACTCTCTGCAAGGTAACTTCTTCTATTGATATCTCTACAGGGCGATTTGTTTGTAGCTGAATTCTCTACATGGTGGTCTCTTTGTAACTGAACTCTCTACAAGGTAACTTCTTCTAGCCGATCTTTCTACAGGATGATTTGTTTGTAGCTGAATTCTGTACAGGTGATTTGTTTGCAGCTGAGCTCTTTACAGAATGGTTTCTTTGTAGCTGAACTCTCTACAAGGTAACTTCTTCTAGCTGATCTCTCTACAGGGAGATTTGTTTGTAGCTGATCTCTCTACATGGTGGTTTCTTTGTAGCTGAACTCTCTGCAAGGTAACTTCTTCTATTGATATCTCTACAGGGCGATTTGTTTGTAGCTGAATTCTCTACATGGTGGTCTCTTTGTAACTGAACTCTCTACAAGGTAACTTCTTCTAGCTGATCTTTCTACAGGGTGATTTGTTTGTAGCTGAACTCCCTACAAGGTGACTTCTTCTAGCTGATCTTTCTACAGGGTGATTTTTATGTAGCTGAACTCTCTACAAGGAAACTTCTTCTAGCTGATCTCTCTATAGGTGATTTGTTTGCAGCTGAACTCTCTACGTGAAGGTTTCTTTTTAGCTGAACTCTCTACAAGGTAACTTCTTCTAGCTGATCTCTCTACAGGGAGATTTGTTTGTAGCTGATCTCTCTACATGATGGTTTCTTTGTAGCTGAACTCTCTGCAAGGTAACTTCTTCTAGCTGATCTTTCTACAGGGTGATTTGTTTGTAGCTGAACTCTCTACAAGGTGACTTCTTCTAGCTTATCTTTCTACAGGGCGATTTGTTTGTAGCTGAACTGTCTACCTGGTGGTTTCTTTGTAGCTGAACTCTCTGCAAGGTAACTTCTTTTAGCTGATCTTTCTACAGGGTGATTTGTTTGTAGCTGAACCTTCTACAAGGTGACTTCTTCTAGCTTATCTTTCTACAGGGCGATTTGTTTGTAGCTGAACTGTCTACCTGGTGGTTTCTTTGTAGCTGAACTCTCTGCAAGGTAACTTCTTCTATTGATCTCTCTACAGGGCGATTTTTTTGTAGCTGAACTGTCTACCTGGTGGTTTCTTTGTAGCTGAACTCTACAAGGTGATTTCTTCTAGCTGAACTATCTCTTTCCATAGTTGCATGAACTCCCTACTTCTAGCTGATCTCTCTACAGGGTGAATTGTTTGTAGCTGATCTCTCTACAGGGTGAATTGTTTGTAGCTGATCTCTCTACAGGGTGACTTGTTTCTAGCTGATCTCTTGAATTCTCTTCAGGGTGACTGCTCTATTAGGATGACTGCTCTATTAGAGTATCTCGATCTCGCACTTGCTACACCAAGTTGGATTTCGTGTTATAACTACGTGTCTTTAAGTCTGATTCTTCTACACCATTGAAGAGCCTTTCTAAGATGATTACTCCATCTGTACAGCAATTTTCAAAGTATTAGCCCAAGCGGTTTATCTGGTAGGCGTGGCAAACAGTCGTTTTTTTATTAGCTAATCTCGATTGTGTAATTGTTACACACTGTTGGTTTTTTCGGTGTATCTTTCTGGTTTTTAGCTCGATTCCTTTCAAACCACAAAAGGTTTGAGGTTTAATAGTTAACCTATTCACCCACCGATTTTCAGCTTCTTCCCATACGCGGTTTACCCTGTAGGCGTGACAACATATTGGTGTTAGTTTTAGTGAATAATCGCTCTTAACTCTTTGCCTGTTTGTCGTATTCCAGCCAAAGTTGGTGCCGAGATGCGCCTTTATACCCCCCCGTCTGTGTGCCAAATTTCAAGGCAATCGGATATGGCGTTCACGTTTTATAGCAGTTTTTGTAAATGTGCGAAAAGAGGAAGAAAAATAAGAAGAAAAAAAAACGAAGAAATTAAGCCACTTTTTGAAGTCGCATATCTTGGGAACGCTTGAAGCGATTTCGCTCAAATTTGGTATGTGGAGTGCTGAAGTTGGAGGGAGTGTCCACAGCAAAAATCGTCTTGTTTCATCAAGGCAGCACAGAGCTACGGAGGTGCGAAAATTGCGTTTTCTTTCTTCCTGTCAATATACTCACAGGTGCTGCGCGCCGGCTTCTTGGGCCGCACGACACACTACCGTGTGTCTTGATCTGAATCACAAGCTATTATTATATCACAACATAGGCATAGCCATGGGTGGGTATTTGCCCAACCATCACAGTTCCTTGCCCAACCATCACAGTTCCTTGCCCAACCATCACAGTTCCTTGCCCAACCATCACAAACTTTTGTCCAACCATCACAAGTAGTTTAAGATTCACTCGAGGATTCACAGCAGCACACAAAACAATCCTACTTAAATAGTGTAAAGTGTAAGCGTGTACCTCATTTGTTGAACCATGACTTCGAAAAAGGGATCAAGAGATAGAGGTGAATCACGTGATCCATTAGGCAGAAAATCCCTGGGGAAGTCCCTATAATTGAGGCGAGCCTGAGTGAGCCCCACACCAGCAGGACTTTCATAGCATGGTTCATGCACAAAAAAATATGACAAAAATCGGAAAACTTACATGTATGTCATTAAGGATAATCGGTGTCATTTAATAATCATCCATATAAGGATACGTACGTCGTTGATAACACAGAGAATAATTGGTGTCATGTACTGATTATCCATATAAGGGTACGTACGTTGTTAATAACACAGAGAATAATTGGTATCTTACTGATTATCCATGTAAGGTATGTTGATAGCACAAAGAATAATCAATGTTGTTTACAGGCATGATTATCTTGTTTATTAACAATCATGAACAGAGAAGAGCAGCTGAGATGAAGTAATGAGCATGAGAGATCTAGAAGATTTAAAGAAACAGCACAACAAAGGGAAGTTAGATTAGCTAAAAGAAGAGAACTAAGCAGGCTGCAATGGCTAGGAAACCAACATCTAATAAACAGTTTGTCAGAGATTTCAAATCTATAGTCATATCCCAATTCAGTACTAATATTGAAGAATCAACACCGTCACCTCACCACCTCAATAATATTATTGAAAAATCAACACCATCACCCTGCCACCCCAATAATATTGAAGAATCAACAAACAGCTAAAACATTCATCAGATCATTTATTTTGAGAATGGCTAGATTTATTTATTTATTTAATAGCTGCATCATTATTAATTTTTTTGTTCCTATGTTATAACCAATACTTAATTGCAACACGATTAATTATAGACATTTATACAAATCGTTTAAAACACTAGCTGACACTAAAAGACATTACCAATTGTTTAGCATGTAATCAACAACACAAACTTGCGCCTGCATCAATCACTAGCAAACTCGTGATACAACTGAAATTGTATCATGCTTGCAATTTATTGTGTTAACACTGACAACAGTTGTTCAAAAACTGAATTGCCAGCTGACGCTATATAGCAACTTATCCCTTTTGACATAATTTCCACAAATCTGATCACTGCTTTACCACCTATACAAAATACCAAAACACATGCAATATTCCAGTCATAAATTATGCATACACACACACATAATTAATTATCAATTTGCTCAGGGTCGCCCCACGATGTTATAAACATCTGTCTAGTTACACTTCATGTAGACACATGTGCCACGCTCCTTGGCGCAGTTTAAATTTGAAATTTAAAATGGAGTCGAAGTGTACTACATCTCTAAGTCACAGTGCTAGTTATAAGCATCAGTGTGGATGGTGCTGGCAGCAAAAGAGTTTGTTTCAGTGGACTTGTTAAGCATATTTTTTGATAAGGAAAGTGCCGTGTAGTCTGCTACTGATGAAAGAAATGGAAAATGTACTCTAGATAAAACTAATGGCATGTGCAAATGGAGGTTGCTCGAGCTGGGAATGGAGAAAAGGTCAAGTGTGTCATGTGCACAATTTGTACTTGATTAACCGGGTTGTAGATTACCTGAGGGTTTACCAGATTCATGAAAAATGTACATTGGCTGCTATAACTGTGGGACAAAGCTTTCTTACATGCTGATGTTTGTGATAAGACCCATTATAGTTAATAAATTAGTGCCCCCAGCCTTCATTTGGGGCCATGTGGCATTTACTTGAAAGAGCATTACATATCGCTGTGTTGTTTGGTCTGTAAGCTATACTGCCAGTTGATTGTATGATGAACTGTTTATTTTGTTGGTTCTTATACAGGGGCATAGCCAGGATTTTCTGGAAGGGGGTTCAAATTTGAAGTGCACAGATGTCTTTAGGGGAAAACCTGGGTACTTCCCCTGAGCCACGTTTGAACGAAAATGATGCATACACAAAATGTTCCCTTGGGCAGTGACATTAAAAGGTGCTGTTTGTGCATCTAACTAGCTAAAACCTACACACTGCTGTTTATGCAGCTTATAGACCTATTGTAATACTAGCTAATCTTCATTCCAAACGCTGACATAAATATCAAGACACACGATAGTGTGTTGTGCGGCCCAAGAAGCCGGAACGCCACACCGTGAGTATATTTACAGGAAGAAAGAAAACGTCATTTTCATACCTTTGTATCGGTGATCTCTTATCCGATTGGAACCAAATTTGCTACAGAGTTGCCCGCCAGCCAAGGGAGTCTACATTCCAAATTTGAAGGAAATCTCTCCAGCCATTTCCAAGATACGAGCTGCCAAAGTTTTAATTTTTTTTCGTCGTTTTTTTTTCTTCGTGTTTTCGCACACTTGCACAAATTGCTATGAAACGCAAACGCGTACTCCGATCGCCTTGAAATTGGCACACAGAAAGGGAGTCCAAAGGCGAATCCTAGCATCAAATTTGGTGCAAATCCGATGAATGGTTCAGGAGTTATGACGGATTATTCGCGTAAAACAAGATCGATTTGTTGTCACGCCTACAGGGTACACCACTTCATGGAATGAGTTAAAAATTGCTATGTAGATGGAGTAACCATCGTAGGAGTGCCTTTTGGTGGTTTGAAAGGAATCGAGATAAAGACCATGGAGATATGACACAAAACCCAACCTGTGTCACAATTACACGATCGATTTTTATGAATAAAAAAGTATTAGTTTTCACGACTACTAGGCAAACCGCTTAGCGCAATGAGCTGTAAATCGGTGTATAGCTGGAATAATCTTCATAGAAAGCCCTTGCAGTAGTACAGAAGAATCGGATTACAAACCACTGAGTTATAATTCGAAAGCCAACTCCGTGTAGCAAATGTGAGATCGAGATATTCTAATAGAACAGTCACCCTAATAGAGCATTCGGCTAATTTATTTACTCCATTATAAAGTTCTATTACATACAAGTTATTCTATAGGGAGTTCAGCTGCAAACAGTTAATCTTATAGACAGTTCAGCAAGAAGTAAGTCACCCTGCATGTGGAGAGTTAAGCAAATATATCACTGCACAGATTCAGAACATTACAAGTCACACTGAAGAGAGTTCAGCTATAAACAAGTCATGCACCCTGTAGAGAATTCAGCTACAATTAAGTCACTCTATAGAGGATTCAGCTACACACAAGTCACTGTGGAGAGAGTTCAGCTACAAACAAATTAACCTGTAGAGAGATCAGCTACAAACAAAACACTTTGCTGAGAGTTCAGCTACAAACAAATCAACCTTTAGAGCAATCAGCAGCAAACAAATCAACTTGTAGAGAGATCAGATCAACCTGCAGAGAGATCAGTTACAAACAAATCAGCTTGTAGAGAGATCAGTTACACACAAATCAACCTGTAGAGAGATAAGCTAGAAACAAATCACCCTGTAGAGAGTTCAGCTACAAAAAATCACCCTGTAGAGACATCAGCTAGAAACTAGACACAATGTAAGGAGTTCAGCTACAAGCAAATCACCCTGTAGAGAGTTCAGCTAAAACTAATCAACCTGCAGAGAGATCAGCTACAAATAAATCACTTTATAGACAGTTCAGCTACAAGCAAATTACCTTGTAGAGAGATCGGCTGCAAACAAACCACCTGTACAGAATTCAGCTACAAACAAATCACCCTGTAGAGAGATCAGCTAGAGGAAGTTACCTTGTAGACAGTTCAGCTACAAACAATTCACTCTGTACAGAGATCAGTTAGAAGAAGTTTCCTTGTAGAAAGTTCAGCTACAAACAAATCACCCTGTAGAAAGATCAGCTAGAAGAATTCACCTTGTAGAGATTTCAGCTACAAAGAAACCACCATGTAGAGAGTTCAGCTGCAAACAAGTCACCCTGTAGAAAATTCAGCTACAAACAAATTACCCTGTAGAAAGATCAGCTAGAAGAAATTACCTTGTAGAGAGTTCAGCTACAAAGAAACCATTCTGTAAAGAGCTCAGCTGCAAACAAACCACCTGTACAGAATTCAGCTACAAACAAATCACCCTGTAGAGAGATCAGCTAGAGGAAGTTACCTTGTAGACAGTTCAGCTACAAACAATTCACTCTGTACAGAGATCAGTTAGAAGAAGTTTCCTTGTAGAAAGTTCAGCTACAAACAAATCACCCTGTAGAAAGATCAGCTAGAAGAATTCACCTTGTAGAGATTTCAGCTACAAAGAAACCACCATGTAGAGAGTTCAGCTGCAAACAAGTCACCCTGTAGAAAATTCAGCTACAAACAAATTACCCTGTAGAAAGATCAGCTAGAAGAAGTTACCTTGTAGAGAGTTCAGCTACAAAGAAACCATTCTGTAAAGAGCTCAGCTGCAAACAAACCACCTGTACAGAATTCAGCTACAAACAAATCACCCTGTAGAGAGATCAGCTAGAATAAGTTACCTTGTAGAGAGTTCAGCTACAAAGAAACCATTCTGTAAAGAGCTCAGCTGCAAACAAACCACCTGTACAGAATTCAGCTACAAACAAATCACCCTGTAGAGAGATCAGCTAGAGGAAGTTACCTTGTAGACAGTTCAGCTACAAACAATTCACTCTGTACAGAGATCAGTTAGAAGAAGTTTCCTTGTAGAAAGTTCAGCTACAAACAAATCACCCTGTAGAAAGATCAGCTAGAAGAATTCACCTTGTAGAGATTTCAGCTACAAAGAAACCACCATGTAGAGAGTTCAGCTGCAAACAAGTCACCCTGTAGAAAATTCAGCTACAAACAAATTACCCTGTAGAAAGATCAGCTAGAAGAAGTTACCTTGTAGAGAGTTCAGCTACAAAGAAACCATTCTGTAAAGAGCTCAGCTGCAAACAAATCACCTGTACAGAATTCAGCTACAAACAAATCACTCTGTAGAGAGATCAGCTAGAAGAAGTTACCTTGTAGATATTTCAGCTAACCCTATAGAGAGATCAGCTAAAAGAAGAGCTACCTTGTAGATAGTTCAGCTGCAAACAATTCACCCTGTAGAGAGATCAGCTAGAAGAAGTCACCTTGTAGATAGTTCAGCTACAAACAAATCACCCTGTAGAGAGATCAGCTGGAAGAAGAGTTATAGTTCAGCTGTAAACAATTCACCCTGTAGAGAGATCAGCTAGAAGAAGTCACCTTGTAGAGTGTTAAGTTACAAAGAAACCACCATTCAGAGAGTTCTGTAATAAATATATGTATTATATATATATATATAACTTGTCAGAAATATTTAAAGTATTTAACATCTGCTTCATCTTTTCTTCTTCCTGTGGTAAAGAAAAAACGATAGGTTAAAAAAGCCCCAAAGCCGGCCTATGGCCGGCTTTGGCGTATACAAATACAAAAAGAAGTGAAATCTAATCAAAAATAGCCAAGCTGTAATAAAAGTGTGCAGCCATCAAAAAGGCTATGTGAAAAAGATGTGAAATCCAAGGTGGCGGTCAAGAAATGGCTGTGATGGTAGATTGATGGTAAAATTTTAATAACGACAATTCAGGTGAATTTTGTGCCAAGATCAAGTGGCACCAAGTTCACCTCAATTGTCGTTATTAAAATTTTTACCATTAACCTACCATCACAGCCATTTCTTGGCCGCCAACTTGGATTTCACATCTTTTTTCACCATAGCCTTTTTGAGGGCCGCACACTTTTTTTACAGCTTGGCTGTTTTTCATTAGATTATACTGACAGCCAACTTCACTGAACTTCTTTCTTAGCAGACGGGAGCCTTCCACATTTGAATCCCTTATAGTTGACATTACTTTCTTTCAGGTATACATTATTCTCCTCCTGTTGACTAGACGTGGCTTGTACTCCAATATATTTGACACATCACATGCCCGCAACATGTGACAAATAAACAAAATATTCATCATGTAAATATACACCAACTATTCATAGTTTGTGCTAACCTGACACATGTATAACACGAACACTCAAGTTATCACAGCTGCTACCTTGTAATATGTCTTAACCAACTGAACCAACAGTCCTTCGCCATTTTCACCAGGAATCATATGCGCGATTGATCAAGTGATGCAGTGCTTGATTCATCGATGATTCAGCATTTAATAATGCGATGTGACATTCAAGAGCCGCACCAGTGTGCAAGTAGCTAATGGAGAGCTTAGGGCTGTAAGGTTTGGTGTGATTTTCAAGTTTAAAAAGTTTTGCTTCTGAAAGGGGGGTTTTGTCCGAACCCCCCTAGCTACGCCCTTGTTGTAGGTTCAGCAGTTTGATGTCACATGACATTCGGCTACGATGATCGTCGATGGATGCCTGCCCTACAAGCTTAATAGAATAGCATATAGCTAGTAAATGTTTATGCATGCAAGCAGCATTTGTTTACACTATAGCACAGGTAGCTGTGGGCCTTGTGTGCATACACTTTTCATATTTTTCTTTGATATTGTCTCACATGAAAGTGAGCGTGTTTCTTGTGTGTGTAGTTAAATTGATGTTATGCCCAACCATCAAAGTTTTTATTGGCTGGCTATGCCCCTGTATCACGATAATGGATTACTGTGATATGATTATCACACGATCGATATTAGTATTGCACATCACTAGTGTAATCCAGCAATCACTCTGTGATCTGAGCCTTTCAGGTAATTATCTAACGTCTTGTTGGTTTACCTCCATATCCCTCAAGCCTCTTTTTAGATTCTAGATATCTGCACACCTTGTCAATCCAGTTACAACAGTTGATCTATAAGTGACACAAAATAAGAACAATTGTGTAGGGAAATGATGATACAGTTATTGAGACAAGGATGGTATTTCCCTGCAATGACATAACACACAACACTTGCTAAATTAATCTGAGACTTATGTATGTGTAGCAGTTAACTAAGTTAGATCACTGCTGGTAAGCATTGCACCTTGCCACCGTTCCATCAGTGCTTGTGTAATAACTTAAACAATTGCTTAAACCTGTTTAAAATATTCAAGTACATTGTTTTCAATAGTGTATATTGTGAATTAGGCTGTGTCTCAAAATTAGAACAAAATATAGATAGCTAACTGTGAACTAATTAGACACTTGCCAGTTATGCTAGCTTAATTTTGAGCATAAGGTGCCTGAAGCATTTTCTACACATATGAAAGATATTGTAAATGGTAAATGAATGTCACAGTAAAGATAGATCTACTGTAATGGAAGTCAGTCAGTCTACTCTACAATGTAAATTCCTACTTCTGAATTTACAGTGTAATAACAGTCAGTAGTATGTATGCTTCTTTTAACACTGTCAAACAAGATGACAGTAATCAAGAGGTGCATGTCCGACTCTCCAAGATAATATTTTGCATGTTAATTGCTTATTTCAAAGATCATCAAAACATTACTTTTTTGCCAATCTGTTGTTTCCCTAGTTAGCCTAACAGTGTATGTTCTCCTTTGCTTTATACTTTTATGAAAAACAAACACTCTGCTACTCAAATGATTAAAGTTTTGATGAGTGTTTTCAAGTGTTCTAGGGCATGCCTTACTGATTCCAGTATTTCCTGTAACCATGTGCAGTATTGTTGATTTATCATTGTGTGTGTTTTATCAATTAAATTGTAGACGTCTCTGTACAAACCAGTTGAGGTACTACTTGAAGCACTTTCTGCTGAACAGTGGATTCCTTTGGAAAGGTACTAGGTTATGGATAATCCATCTTGTATATTATGCCCTTCCCTTTGTAGTGAAGAGGACATGACCACTGTAAAAGCTGCTTTATATTTTTTGGAAGTGATAGTAAAGCATGCAGCCAATAACCAAGATTTTTTTAAATTTGCCACTAAAATATTTTTGGTGTCTGCATCAAGAGTTCAATCTTGCTTTAAGGAAGTAAAAGATAATGCTACCAAGAAATTAACAGATATTGTGAAAAAAGCTAGTCAGAAAATATGTCACATAGGCATCTTCAATGTTCAAGTTGTAAGTCAAAGGAAGCATGAAATACAGGTATGTACACAGATATTTATTAGTAAGTGGAAATTATGGATTTCTCTGTTAGTACTGGAATGAAATGCTGAAATTTGATAGTGATAGCTGTGTTAAAGAGTTCTGGCATGATATATGCAATGAAGTAATTGATTCAAGACTACTTGATATGAAGGTATGTAAGAATGGTGCAAGGTACGTACATATATATACTTTGTGTTATGGACCTACATCATAAGGTGACTATATGCATTTCTGAAAGGGTTTCCAGCTGTAGTATGTCTTAGATGCCGGAGCTCTGCCCTTGTGCGAATGTGCATTATTGTTCTTAACACATTAGGGTGGCATGCTTGTTTTTGAGCATGTGCATGACAAATAGTAAGCAGAATTCTAGGAAAATGGAATGGAAACAACCAATAGAAAATGTCTGATAAAGGTAATCATATCAATGTAGGGCAGCACAATGCTTCATTGTGGCATTGTTAGATCCTTCATTGAAACACTCTTAATAAAGCTGTCACCTTGCATTACAATACTCTAATAGAGCAGTCAATGATTTTTTAGAATTATTAATGACTATTCCACCAGGACCTGCATTGAATTTGATGAACTATATCTGGCATTAGCTTTTTAGGTATATAGACTAGCTAGGTTGTTAACAGTAAAAGCTGGCTACTTCCTTGAAACCATAAGCATTCAATGTACTGTTAAAGATCTGCCACGTAGCTACCCATCATGCAACTTTTATCCTACCCACATCCATATGCAGGCATTGCCAGAATACTTTGCAGTTTTGACCTATACCAATGAATTCACATGTTTTCAATGCAAATCCCTATTGAGATAGTATTGAATAGATGCTTGACTGCTCTATTAGAATACAGTTCATGCTGGGACAAATATAACATTTTGTAGTTGACCCACCATAATGTCCTATCATGTGTAGTTTTGAATGAATGTGGTAGAGCGTGGCAGGGAACCTTAGTTGTAGAAATGACTATTAACAATGAATTGCTGCCCTTGTACTTAGACCTATATTGGAACAACATTCACTGCATTGTTCTGGGTTATATGGCTGCTGATGCTGCTGCTGCTTGCTACTGCTGCTGCTTGCTACTGCTGCTGCTTGCTACTGCTGCTGCTTGCTACTGCTGCTGCTTGCTACTGCTGCTGCTGCTGGCTGCTGCTGGCTGCTGCTAATGGTTGCTGCTGGCTGTTGCTACTGCTAATGGCTGCTGTTGCTACTGCTAATGGCTGCTGCTGGCTACTGCTAATGGCTGCTGCTGGCTGCTGCTAATGGTTGCTGCTGGCTGCTGCTAATGGTAGCTGCTGGCTGCTGCTAATGGTTGCTGCTGGCTGCTGCTAATGATTGCTGCTGGCTGCTGCTAATGGTTGCTGCTGGCTGCTGCTAATGGTTGCTGCTGGCTGCTGCTAATGGTTGCTGCTGGCTGCTGGCTGCTGCTAATTAGCCAGAGTACATTCATGGTCACCCCTTTGGGTTATAACAATGTAGATCTTATAGTAACCAAAGGACATATATGATTAGCAGTCAAAGCCATAAATAAAATAGGCAATCTATTTGTCTTAGGCTCCTTTGCTGACCAAACTTCGCTATGGTCTGACATTTATGCTATTTGTACAGCAAATGTCCGTTGACAGACCATTATATTTATCTCCGAGATGAATGCTCTATTAGAGTGTTTTTATTGTAGTAGTGGAAAGATCTGACAATGCTGCAAAGAAGCATTGTGGTGTAAAATCATTGTCAGACATTTTCTGTTGTTCCCGCTTTTTGTTCCCATCCCACTCCTATTTCCTAGAATTCTACTTATTCCCATGTGTCTTGATAGCAGTTTCTATTTCTAGTATTCATTTTATGTTGTTTATTGATAGCCAAATCAAACTATATCAATTTTGATGGAAATTGATGCTAGTGAAACACACAAGGTGGTATCATATGCTATATTGAATCATCTGATCAAAGGTGTGCAACATGTAGAACAAAAGGTAAGGTGAAATGTTGTATATGTTTGCAGGTTTGTGCATACTGTTGTGGGTTTGTTTTACATGCTGGAATTCAGTTCCTTAGGTACTTGTGTATCAAGTCAATGTTTGGTATGGATTTTTCTGCATTCTACAGAGTTAAGGAGGTTCACATCCTTTGTACAAACTTTTGGCAGCAGGGGTAATTTGTGGTGCCCAAACAATTGTGTGCAATGCTAAAAACTTTAATAACTTTTATAAAGGACATATTGTTGCCTTTCTGTAATAAGAAGTAGACAACTAAAGTTTTGGCCTTTTATGATGTATAGTCTTGGAGGTATAGTGTTAGACAGTTAAAAATACCAAGAAATTTTATTGTACAGCAACTTTATGGCAAATAAATTACAGGCGCTTAATTAATTGGTCATACCTTTCATTTGAATCAAGCTACAAAGAGAGGACTTGGCTTAATCTTTTCATTGTGAACTGGCAATCCCATAGTGTTTTGTCTATACTCCTCTGTGTGCATAATGATTCGGAGGAAATGGCAAATAGTAAATTTAATTTCTACCACATCGTGAATAAGCAACCATAACTCACATGCACTTAATGTATCAACACAGAACAAAGAGTTTCTTACTCTACATGAACAAGCAAATCTGATGGTGATAGGTTTTATTGATTTCACTGTATACCAAAGCAATTAAACTGCTCATAATTTTTATGTGAGATGTTTATATTTAATGAGCTTATCAAAGAATTGTGCAATAATGACAGGTTTTCACAGAGTCAGTCACAATGATTTCTGTAGGTATCTTTATTTAAGTGGTATTATTTGTAGGACTTGGATCAAACTGAACTATTAACAGAACTTCAGCGACTGATACAAGATCCATCATTATCTGATAAAGTACTATCTCTTTTAAATAAACTCCTGAATAACAAATACCCAAATTTTGCCACCACAAAGACACTTCAAATACAGGAAATTCTTGCTTGGAAACTGTGGCCAAACTTCATTAAGATATTGGGTAAGTGTTTCTATAAGCCAATGGTAATGTGTAGTTATGTAGTAGATGCACTGCTGTAGTATCACCATGTACACTGCTGAAATTATGGCAAATTCAAGCACTAGGAAGTATATCTATGTTTGTAAATATGTGTATGCTTTTCTCTTATGTATTCCATACACAAAGCATTTCTAGACCAATGTATGCGATCTTTTGTTTGTGTTAAATTTCTAATATAAATCTGTTCTTTGTGAACTTCCTTGGATGGATCCGTAGTTAGAATAGGCTCTTCTGTAATAATAGATAAAAAAGTGAAAGTAATGTGTAGGGAAAGGTATTTATTTCATAGTTTTTTCTGTTACCTCACAAGCACCAAAAAATATAATTAATTGCATGTATGTATCTACAACTTTTGGTGGTTTAGACCATTTTAACATGCTAATACAAGCAGCAAGATGTGTCTGTTATGTATGACCTCAATTACCTATCACAGTAATGTGTGATTTTTTAATAAATGTTGTGTTCAACTGTTATCTATTGGTATATATCTTTGAATTGTACAATTAACTCTATCTAAACACACAGTGTAATTTTAAATATATGTTAGTTTGTGCAAGTCATTATTTTATGTATGTAAGTAGTGATAACAAAAGTGTTGATTACTCATATATGCCATTCTACCACCCAGTTGTAATGACTTGCCATAACAAACAATTATGATTGTTTACATTCAATTTCCTGTATGTACATGTAGTTGCTGGGTGTGACGAAAAAGAAGATTTACAAACTACTTGTGAAATCGCATTTGCAGTTGTAAAAGAATTGAAGCAGTTACTTGAGAACCTTACCAAAGGAAGTGTCACTGTTAAAGACTTTGTGTGCTACAAAGCTCATGATCGTGAGCTTAAAGCATTATGTGAATCTGCTAGTTTGGATTTTTGTCCACCATTTGCTAAGATTTCCAGTGCTTTGAAAACATGTTCTGATAAAGTGAAGTGTGCAAAGATCTGTCGTTTGCAATTAAGTATTGTAGTGGAATATTGCAAGCCAATTTCAGAGGGTGCGTACTTGATTTAATACTTTATATAAAGTAGTCACTTTCCACTCCCCTTGATCAGCAGGATTCAGAGAAAACTTCTGGTCACTGAAGAAAATTTTATGTATTAATGTGTCTGTATGTTTATTTAAAATTATGCTCTGCTGATTGCAAGGAAATGAACCAATTGTATGAGTTTCAAGCAGGAATAATTTTCTACTTAGCAACTTTTGTGTGGCTATGTAGTTTGAAACATAGGCATGTGAAGATGACTTTAAAGCAGGTTGTGCTTGCCATTAATCCAACAACTGTGAATTATTTTATGCTTAACAAGTATTCCAAATTCAATTTGATATTAATTTGTATGAGTATTAAATATAATCAGCTTTTTAACTATTCTAACATTTTTTAGCTTTGAGATATTGTGCATAACATGAGTCACTGATCTCAGTATAGCAAAGACTAGCCTGATTCTGATGAATGTCTGTGTTTTGCCTTTGCTTATATATCTTCAATTAAATGGTTGTCTACTTCTTCTCACCAAGAAACTATACCAAGGAATTGATTTTCCATTTCATTGACACTTTCCTTGAAGGAGCATATTTAGTTTACACTAAACTATTTGATGTGCTTAATGAACTGTAGTATCCCTGTTAGCATCCAGTAGCAGCTAAGCTGGAATTATAAAACAATTGTAATTGGCCATGTCTCCTTATACAATCTCAATACAGCACCACACCTTTAATAATCAGTGATGAGACCGTGCATCCTAGCTTAATCTACTGCATAGCTTAGTAGTGAGGTTGAGATACTCTAATACAGCAGTCACAACCGCACCTGTATTTCATAGCTATGCTCTAACAAAAAAGTTAATAAACTAGTGCAATAAAGATTAATAATTTTAAAATGAAGTAGGGTTCCAGTGATAATAAGTAGAGAAACTAGAGATGATGGTAGCTATGACAATGCTTTGCATTGTAGCAATATTGGAAAATCTCTACTTTGGCATTAAAAAGATGGTGAAAACATGTCAATTTAAGGAGTGTCTTACATTGTTACAATGTCAAATATGGAGTTTTTCTTATAACTATCATCACCTCTTGTTTCACTTCTATTTATCACTGAAATCCTACTTCATTTTTGAAATTTTTTATTGAACTAGTATTAGTATTAATAAATGTTTTGTGATCACTTGATCACTGGTTCCACATGCATGACAGGCACAGTGATAAATATGCTTCTAAATTGTGTGTAAAGCCTATCTCAGTTTGCATACATTATGTTCATGATTTTTGACATGCAGAGTTAACACAAACACTTGGTAAAGAGATCAGTGATCACAGTGATAACATGCTGCAGCCAAAAAGAATTTGTGATCTCTGCAATGATGATGACGATGATGGCAATTATAAATGTGTCTGTTTTTCAACTAATGGCTTGCCAATTGAAATGATTAAATATTGTATTGTGATTGGTAAAAATGAAAACATTCGCAATCAGTTGTTCGACCACATTTGGAAACAACAGGCAAATGATTTTAAGAAAACAGATGCTGCTAAGTCCAACAACATTTCTTATTCCATTGTGTTTGATCAAGTCTGGGTTCCTACTATTTCCTGTTGTAAATCATTGTTGAGTAAACTTCATAATAAATCAGTGACATTGACTACAATTGAGGATCTCATCCAAATTGAAAATTTTGCTGATAATTTAATGACATTGTGCACTGCGATGCTGCAGTGTTATCCTGATGATGTAAATGTGCCTCCACCACAGCAATGGGTACCACAGTTGTTGGTTCACGTTTCAAAATTTCAAGAGATTTCCAACAATCCTAAATGTATTGAAGCCACAAACATAATTCTAAAAGTGAAAAATTCTTTGTCCTTAATTGGAGATTTTAAAATCATTGAGTGTCTTGCTGATAATGTAAGTGTGACATGTCTTCTTGAGTGCTTGTGTGTATTAAATTTTGTACATGTCACATTCTTTCATAGTATAAGAATGTTCACATATATGATTATGTGTACTCATTGTTTGAAGTACTGATTAACTCAAGTTCAGAAATTAGATAGATAATTAATTTATATATGCATTATGCTTTTCTTATTTTATATAGATGAAACCAAAATTCAAAGAGCAAAAATTGGAAAATGTTGATGAAAAGCTCATTGATACATGGATTCATGTCAGGGATATGTATAGCAACCCAGAATTTCGTAACTGCCTTGAAGTTTTTTCAGCTAATACTAGTCTTGTAAGATGGTTAAGAGAAACCACAACTGGTAAGTGATGTAAATCTCACATAATACTGTTGGTGAAAAGAACCATGGTAAGAGTTATTCAGTCACCCAGATGTCAATTTTAACCTAGTGTATACCAGATTACCCAATCATTGGTGTATATGTAGAAGCTCCTGATTCATGCATGAAATTGTTTTGCTTTGAGAGATCAGTGTGTATGCATACATACATATCAGACTTTTGTGAAAAGTGAACATGTGTAGGTGTACAAATATGGGAAAGCTAAGTAACACCCCATTCACAATATCCCAGGTTAGCCAGACTGTTTTCAACTCTGGTTATTAAACTCGGGTTCGCACTTGTTCACACTAGCACTGAATTAAAACAAGCACACAAGATTTTGGTTATTTAGGTGCTTAATAAAAAAGGCACTAGAATTGTTGTAGAACCAGCTAAAATCAGTCATACAATGTTATAAGTTAGCCAGAGTGTTTTCAACTCAGGTTATTAAACTCAGGTTGGCACTTGTTCATACTACTGCATCTGACACTGAATAATAATTAGCTAAAACAAACACACAAGATTTTGATTATTTAGGTGCTTAATGAAAGGTACTAGAATTGTTGTAGAACCAGCTAAAATCAGTCGTACAATATTATAACCTCCATGTTTAAGCTAGTGAGTGCTCCTTTCACCAGGAATATTAACATGTTGTTCAAATGTAACTGTCACGAAGTCTACCAGAACTATAATGCATCATAGCCATTTTGAAGAACAGTTTTAACGCATAGAATATACTCTCTGTGTGGCTAACAGAAGCAAAGTAAAATTGTTAACCTGAGTTGGCCAGCTCAGAATGCATTCACACCGTATCCCAACCTGTGCCAGCTCACCTCTCCTGGACCCGGTTTGGCATGGCTCAATTGATTCACACTGTAATTCGTTTTGAGCCGTGCTGTGCTCAACCCGGTAGTATGAACAGGTTGTAAGCTTTCTATAATGATGAAAGGCTTTCCTATGTACATGTACTTGCTGTAAAGCCTGATATACAGCCTTAGAGTATTTGTGCTGTGGTAGATTATAATTGGCTATTACTATATATATGCATAATTTTTAGTTTATAATTATTGCCTCTTTCTAATGAAGTACCACAGTACTTTTTTATGAAATGCTATTGATCTAGACACACAATAGTGTGTCGTGCGGCCAAGAAGCCAGCACGCAACACCTGTGAGTATATTGACAGGAAGAAAGAAAATGCGATTTTCGCACCTCTGTAGCTCTGTGATTCCTTTACGAAATAAGACGATTTTTGCTGTGGACATGCCCTCCAAAGTCAGTACTCCACATGCCATATTTGAGTGAAATCGCTTCAAGTGTTCCCGAGATATGCGACTTCAAAAATTAGGGATTTTTTTCTTTGGGTTTTTTTTTCTTATTATTTTTCTTCTTTTCACACACTTACTAAAAACTGCCATAAAACGCAAACGCCATATCCGATTGCCTTGACATTTGACACACAGAAGGGGGGTATAACGGCGCATCCTGGTACCAAGTTTGGCTGTAATGCGATAAACAGTGAAGGAGTTATTAGCGATTATTCACGACAAATAACACCAATATGTTGTCACACCTACAGGGTAAACCGCTTATAGGAAGAAGCTGAAAATCGGAGGGTGAATAGGTTAACTATTGAACCTCAAACCTTTTATGGTTTGAAAGAAATCAAGCTAAACACCATGAAAATACAATGAAAAAACCAACAGTGTGTAACAATTATGCAATCGAGATTAGCTAATAAAAAACGGCTACTTACCACGCCTACCAGATAAACCGCTTGGAGTAATGCTTTGAAAGTCACTGTACAGATGGAGTAATCATATTAGAAAGGTTTTTCAATGGTGTAGAAGAATCAGACTTAAAGCCACAGAGTTTTAACACGAAATCCAATTTGGTGTAGCAAGTGTGAAATCAAGATACTCTAATAGAGCAGTCATCCTAATAGAGTAGTCATCCTGAAGAGAGATCAGCTAGAAGCAAGTAACCCATATAGAGATCAAGTCACCCTGTAGAGAGATCAGCTAGAAACAAGTCACCCTGTAGAGACAGCAAGTTACCCTATAGAGATCAGCTACAAACAAATCACCCAGTATATGTGCAGGAAACAAATCACCATGTAGAGAGATCAGTTAGGAACAAGTCACCCAGTAGAGAGTTCAGCTAGAAACAAGTCACCGTGTAGAGAGATTGGCTACAAATAAATCACCCTGTAGAGAGATCAGCTAGAAACAAGTCACCCTGTAGAGATATCAGCTAGATACAAGTTACCCTATAGAAATCAGCTACAAACAAATTACCTAGTAGAAATATGTGCTGGAAACAAATCACCACGTAGAGAGATCAGTTAGGAGCAAGTCACCCAGTAGAGAGATCAGTTAGGAACAAGTCACCCAGTAGAGAGTTCAGCTAGAAACAAGTCATCCTGTAGAGATATCAGCTAGATACAAGTTACCCTATAGAAATCAGCTACAAACAAATCACCCAGTAGAAATATGTGCTGGAAACAAATCACCATGTAGAGAGATCAGTTAGGAACAAGTCACCCAGTAGATAATTCAGCTAGAAACAAGTTACCCTGTAAAGAGATCAGCTACAAACAAATCATCCTGTAGAAAGATCAGCTGGAAACAAGTCACCCTGTAGAGATATCAGCTAGAAACAAGTCACCCTGTAGAGATATCGGCTAGATACAAGTTACCCTATAGAAATCAGCTACAAACAAATCACCCAGTAGAAATATGTGCTGGAAACAAATCATCACGTAGAGAGATCAGTTAGGAACAAGTCACCCAGTAGATAGTTCAGCTAGAAACAAGTTACCCTGTATAGATATCAGCTACAAACAAATCACCCTGTAGAAAGATCAGCTAGAAACAAGTCACCCTGTAGAGATATCAGCTAGAAACAAGTCACCCTGTAGAGATATCAGCTAGAAAAAAGTTACCCTATAGAGAATCAGTTACAAACAAATCACCCTGTAGAAGTATGTTATAGAAACAAATCACCATGTAGAGAGTGCAGCTTGAAACAAGTCACCGTGAAAAGAGTTCAGTTACAAACAATGAGAATTTCAGCTACAGTTCAGTTATGTAAAAAGTCACCTTATTAACTATAGTATGTGATAATCATTCAGTGTTAAATATACAAGTATTAAATCAGACAAAAAGCTATACAAACAATTACTTCTCCATTTTATGGCTTGGCTTTGTGGCTTGCAATACAAAAAGAAGTGATATCTAAACCAAGACAGCCAAGCTGTAAAAAAAAGAGTGCAGCCCCCAAATAGGCCAGGGTGAAAAAACATGTGAAATCCAAGGTGGCGGCCAAGAAATGGCTGTGATAGTAGGTTAATGGCAAAAATTTTAATTACGACAATTCAGCTGAATTTGGTGCCAAATCCTAGTGGAGGAGGCAACACAAATTCACCTGAATTGTCGTAATTAAAACTTTTGCCATTAACCTACCATCACAGCCATTTCTTGGCCACCACCTTGGATTTCACATCTTTTTTCACCCTTGCCTTTTTGGGGGCCGCACCCTTTTTTTTACAGCTTGGCTGTTTTGCTTTAGATAAACTCTAACATAACTCCAACTCATGATCAGCATAATTTAAGGTTCTGATTATCAGCCTTAATATTGTGCATTATTATTAAATCAAAAAATGATTTTCTTTGTAATCAAGTTTAACATATTAAACACAGTTAATGTGGTGGAGTGCTGGTATTGCAAGTCCCCAAAAATGTAAGGACTATTAGCAACAGTGGGTAGTAATAAGAACAACACTTGTACAGTACCATTTGCTCAACACATTGGCGGTAATTCATACCTACTGGAAGATTGTTTACTTCGAGAACATGAATAAGTGCAATACCCTTCTAGGACAGAGGAAACTTTCATCTTGAGTTACTAGAACCTATGGACCACCCAAACATTAGCAGCATGTGCAGAAGAGGAACAAGTATCTCAGACAGAATGAGGGTATCCCACACACAAGGGGTGACTTAACTTTATAAAGGCAGCACCTCAATGGACTAGTGCCAGACATTTGCGCTAAATTGCCAGACGTGCGCGGCAACGACAATACTTCTGTTGTCTTGGCATCTCTTATCTACAAAAATGGAACTAGCATCCAAAGTACCCTCTACCTCACCCCGCACAATAGACATAACTTATATACTGATCATTGTTTGCCTCGCCTGTAGTTAAGTAGCTCCGCCATAGTATCCATGCTTTATGACATGCTTTAAATAGAGCACACATAAAATCTCCATACGAGTCAAGTAACTACACCTAAATGATGTCTCCGTAATCTACAGAAATACCGTACTCTAGCTAAGGCATGCTTTCTGTAAGCATACGATGAATGAAATAATTAGAGTTGCTCTATCTCAGTAATATGTTTATATAAGCAGTTACCATGGTGCCAGTTTAGGGGTGTACTGATATACCAACAGACACTGTATACCGTCTATGCAGATTTGACTATCAGTAGGTTCAGATGTTGTGTGCCTGTATGAAACTGAACTGTCTCCAGATATGTGTAGTGATTGAGCCACACTGCTTTCTGTTATACTGCAATCAAGATGGAGGTATAAATCAAACATGGGATGAATAAAGTAGAAACACGACTTGAAGCAACCAATAACCTTTACCAGCTATTAATTTACATAATAACTCACACCAATCTTTGTGTGACCATATGTTTAAATATATATATAAGTAGGAATTCCCCCGAAAATGACGCATGCCACCTGAAATGCTGCCTTTAAAAATCATCCTTTAGACATCTTACCCCACGAAAATCACCTTTACGGATTAATATTAGTCCATGAAATACAGCATTAAAAACAAGAAAACACTTACCGGTGACTGGATATAGAATTTTTTTTTAAATCTCCAGAACTTGAAATTTCGTCTCACTCACTGACCACAGTCACAAGCCTAGAGCCCAAACGAGGCAGCACACGGTCACCATTTTACACCACAACAACAAACTCACAGGTGGGATGTACCTTTTCGGGTTCCGACAAGTATACACCCTGTGCGCCTTGTTTTTCCTTTTATCTTCAATCAGGTTGGTTGTCTTCTTCAAGCATCGAAACCATACTGAGACATTAATTTCCATATCAACACTTTTCTGTAGACACCACAAAATTATTTCAGAAAGCACTTATGCTGCTGAAAGAGTGGGGCACTTATAATTTCAAGTGTTGCACATGAAACATTCAGGCTGCTAAGTTGTCACTTTGATTTTTGCCAACGCCTGGACTGCAATCGATGAAGAGATTTGTTATGTAATAGATGGACTGATACTTGACGGCTTGTTCCTCTGAACACACTGACTCAGCCACTCAATGCCGGACGGTGAGATCAGCGAGTGATTGGATAGTACTCGAGTGGAAATTGTATTACTTCATCCTGATAGTCGAGACTAAACTCCAGGCAACTGAAAGGGCCTGTTTGTTCGAGCAAATTCCATCCCGGGTGAATAGAATGCGGACCATCGAGCGCCACTGCTACTATGATCAAAGGTAAGCTATGCACCCTACTACAGGCCTATGTGCTTCCAATTTTGGCACAGTACATACTTTAATAAGCTGTACAGGAACTTAATAGCTAGCTCACAAGTTACACTGTGACCTTGCTACAACAAAAAACTAAACAAACTAGTATTTTTTTAAATGTTAATTTATAAATGAAGTATGGATCTATGTAATAAAAAGTAGTGAAACGAGATGAATGATGGTATTACAGCTTAGCTCGATGGGAAAGTCCCTACTTCGGCACATTAGCTATAATTTTGCTCAATGCCAAAGTAAGGACTTTCCCACCAAGCTATGCTGTAATACCATCGTTCATCTCTTGTTTCACTACTTTTTATTGCATAGATCCCTACTTCATTTTTAAATTAAAAATACTAGTATATATATTGTCTGGGGTGTTAATCGAGGCCTCACCAACACAGTTAGCCAATCAGTACAATAGTGCTTTCTAAGTCTTTAAGGGCATGAGAAAGCAAGACATTATGCAGTCAATTATGCAGTCAGTCTTTTTACATCAGCATTATTCAGCTTAGAGTCCCCATCAACATTAATTTTATGTATGTTTTGTCAAGAGGGTAGATCTACTGACATGTTAGATCTCACCATACACTATTTCAGCGTATCTCTGTATGATGATGCCAGTAAACCAAGCCCGATAAGAATTCTGAAGTACCAGAACAAAAGTCCTGACAAAACCAAACTGTTCCGAACATACTTACACTTTGTACAAACACAGGTGGCCTGTTACAATGCTATAGTAGGCATTCTACGATGTAAAGTACTTTGTCTGTAGGCAGTATTTTTGGTGTGCTGAGGATAGCATTCTTGAGACGCTCATAAAGTAATTTTATGAGGTTTCTGTACAGCAGAGGTGTTGGCAGGTACATTTGTGACATGGTGGCTTGAATGTTTAATCACCTAGTAACTAAGAGACAGCCATTATTGGTGAAGTAAACAGTCAACCAAATATGCACACCCTTAGCTTGGGCTCTTGATAGGACATTGTGTCTGGCTAAATCCAGACATTGGCTAATTTGTTCTGGAAATTATTCGTTGCCCGGCCGTTATCGGGATCACTGCCTAGCCATCCCAAAGATGACCAGTGACCTCATTATTGATTGGGCACAGTTTACTTTTCTTACACACTATATTTTGATGCTTGGTCGAATCAAACCTAAGAGAATCTTAGAATACCAACATCTTGATCAGGTAACACACCTGGAGTACTCAGGAAAGGGGCAGGCAGTTCACAATCATTGCTTTTGCCAGATTGCAGGTATATCTATACCGATAATCAATACACCTTTTAAATATGCTATATGTCCTCAATAGTGGAATAATAATTTGGCTTAACAAACACTTAACTTCCCTCCTGCTACAGTACTAAGCTTGCACCAATTATGTCAGCATAATTACAACTAGTAAAGGGGAAGAGTGGCATACAATCAAGATACTATACAGAACAGTCACTGCATGTCGAAATATCTTTATAGAACATTCACAAATGTATCAAAGTTTTTTTTCTAATAGAGTTAGCAGTCCAGTTACAGGGTTCTTAGAGCATATGTGGGACGCAACAAAGCACGATTGGGAGCATAGTAGGGACAATTGCAGAGCATTGCTCAAACACATGATAGGCAATTCCATAGCATAATAGGTTCAGGCCATACAAGACCATTCCAACACGCCTCATGTGCAGTTCATACTGCGGGGATCCTAGCATAGATTCTACATTGGACAATACCACCGCAGAGGTCAAGAAAAAAAATAGGGGAGCAATGATCACCTCTCATTTGATGTGTCTATCGGTCATGTGGTAGGTCCATTCTCCCCACAGTTGCATATCAGTCTTCCCTTCAGACTATTTTCAAATCATTTACACTATAACGGAACTTGCAACTGCCTGAAGTTCCCAACCTCCCATGGAAAAGCTGACGGCATATCACACCCCTTCCTTTTTTATTTTTGTTAAACACCACTAGGATACAAATCAGAGGAAACCGTCGTAGGTTAACAGAGGAAGTCTCCCAGTGGGCTGACCACTCTGACACAAGAAAACAACCTTCTCTTGTGGGCTCTTTATTCAGCAAGCCATTTTTGCAGCCATTAGCAATAAGGTTTAGCTTCCTCCATGCAGGGATGTGGCAATACCGGACAATAATATTATTATACAAATTTGAATCTAACACCACTCACCACTTCTGTGTATACCTTGATGCTGTTTGCTGCTCACTTTGTTCTATCTGGCCTCACATATACCTCCATTAAAGTGTACTTAATATTGGCATCCATCATACAATCAACATGATGCATACCACAGAGATCCCACCTATACACTCCTTTCATGTACAAGTTCTCTGAGGCACAAAGACAAAGCGATCAAACACAACTATCACAATAGAATTATTTATGACATACTCAATATTATCAAAGTCACCCATCAAACACCAGATTATCATGTCATGGACAGCCTACTGCACTGCATTCCTCAGGACTCTTACAGAGCAGGCCCATAGTAAGTGATCCAACTGGTTGGGATTTTGGCCAACCATGTTTCAGTTACAAAAATTTAGCTAAATCAAAATATTTTAATAAAGCATTCATTACAATACTCTAATAGAGCAGTCACTGCAATATTGTTATTATTATTAGCACTTTACAGTGACCAGCACTGAAGGTCTGACAGCAACATTCAAAGGTTCCAGTCAATTATCTTCAAATTGATAATCCATTCAAATTACTTGTGAGCTCAATTTCAAAGGCCTTTTATTTCCAAAATTTTCCTAGGGGAGCAGTTATTGAGATTACTCCCCCCTCCTATATTATCCCCAGACTAACCATGTGGTTTTTACGCATGCAAGATAGCTTTCTGCCTCTTCAGATGATAATTGGTCTGACCAAACCTTGCTACAGATCTGCAAGAGTTGAGAACATGACAGTGCCAGGCTTATGACTGCTCCATGTACTTGGGATGTAGCAGTGGACAACAGGCCAATTAAGCAGTCCAAACCCCATGGGAGCTAATGTATGCCTATGCCACACAGAGTTAGTAGTTGTCCAGCCAAGGTGATACTTCAATACTGGGCAATTAAGGAAGCACGGAAGGATTGTCTTTTCACCTTCCAAGAGGTTAAGCCATAGACTATCGGCCTATTTCATTACTATGCAATGTATCTAAAGTTTTAGAACGACTAGTACATAACAAACTTCTTGATTTCTATTCAGACTCCATATCACGCCATCAATTTAGATTCTGTAAAAACAAATCTACTTTGCAACAGTTGTTACTATATTTTGATGATCTATGTTCTGACAAGAAACAAACTGATAGTATTTACCTTGACTTCAGCAAAGCTTTTGACAGTGTTTCACATACTAAACTGTTGTTGAAGTTATGGTCTGCTGGCATCACAGGTGATGTGTGGTCATGGCTACGGTCCTATTTGTCTGACCGTAGTCAACGTGTTTTGGTCAATAATAGTTTATCTTGCTCTCTACCTGTTAAATCTGGTGTACCTCAGGGTAGCATCTTGGGACCATTGCTGTTCATAATATATGTTAACGATCTGTGTGATAAAGTTGAGAATTCCACAATCTTTAAGTTTGCTGACGACCTCAAATGCTTTAAGGCAATCCATTGTATCACTGACTCAAACCAACTCAGAATGATTTAAACTCCCTATATGGATGGAGTCTTGATAATGACCTCTCTTTCAGTATTAAGAAGTGTGTCATTTTACATTTCAAGGTCACATTACACAACACAAACTATTTCATTAATGGTGTTCAACTATCTAATGTCACAGAACATCATGACCTCGGAATAGTTTTCTCCAAAAATTTGTCTTGGGCCAGTCATATTGATTCTACAGTGGCTAAGGCTTATAAGTCCTTTGGCCTACTCCGCCGAACTTTTAAGAACACCTCTATTCAAGCTAGAAAAACACTATATCTGACTCTAGTGAGATCCAAGCTTTTATATTGTTCTGCCTTATGGCGACCCATCTTATGAAGGACATTTTGTTGTTAGAGCAAGTCCAGCACTGTGCAACTAAATTTATATTGAATAACTATACTATGGATTACAAAACAAGATTGTTTCATCTGAAGCTTTTACCTTTGATGTATGTGTTAGAATTACATGATGTTCTTTTTCTAATAAAATCTTTGAACTCCCCTACTAGTAGCTTCAACATATCCGACCATGTTTGCTTCAACAACAGTCGTACCAGATCATCCAGCAGCAAGTTATACCACAGAAATTCTGACAATGTCATTACAGCAAATTCATATTTTTACAGAATCCCTAGATTGTGGAATGCATTACCTATCATTGACTTATCCCTTTCCCTCCCTACTATCAAACATAAACTTATTATTTTTTTATGGAATCATTTTACAAATGCTTTTGACACTAACAGTAATTTACTGTACTTTGCATTTTTTATGTCCTTGTAGGAACTGTAGTAAGCTTCCCCACTCATGTAACTTTAATATTTTGTAGTTGTACTGTACGTAAGTAAAGTTTAGTTGTAAATAAGTAGCTAAGTAGTTAATTAATTTAAGGCAGCTGGCACTGGTGGCTAGCTGACCCTCAGATCATGTAATTTCCCTTTTTGATTTATCTAATGTTCTGTACTTGTGTTATTTGATCTGTAAAGTATTAATAAATAAATAAATAAATAAATAGACTGGAGCCTGGTTTAAGCCTTACTTTAGTCACCCCCCAATGTAAACTGTACAGGAGTATTAGCAGTATAACATGCAATCGCTGCATTGGTGTGGCTACGTCTACCAAGACAGTGACCATATCCAACTACTAAACCTTTGGCAAAGCTCTGCTTATCAAATCAGCTGGTGTCTAATTCAATCAGCAGTACAACACCTGCAACTAGCCACAAAGGTTATCTCATTATCACTGGTTATATGTAAGACCACTTGTACATGTAGACACAATAATTATATTGTATGTTCTAGTCAAGACATAGTTAATGGTTACGTATAATCATAGTACATTGCAAAAACTGCATAGTGAGTATATATATATAATATATAAAATAAAATAAAAAGTAAAAAAATCACATGTATCCCACAAACAAAGTGAATAAGAAAGAAGTTGGGGTGTGTGCAAGGTGAACGGGTGCTACTAGGTACAGTTCCTATTGTTTGGAGGGCCTTTCTGTGGCCTGTTGAAATTCTTGTGGTTTCCACAGAATACTAGAACCCCCAAGAATTCCTACCTCCAAGCCATCTTAGTAAGACATGCAGTATTAAGTAGGGTTTAGAAAAAAGTGTTCTGAACATGGATATATTATAAGGCTTATAGGAGAATACACGAAACCCTGCACACCTTACCAAAACAACCACCATCTGTTGACAGTGGCAACTGACTCACAACAAGATCAGACTGGCGGCTTATGGTTCTAACAGCAAGGAGCTACACTAACTTTTTGTTTTTAAGCAACTAGCTATTTTGATTGTCAATGATCATTGTGTGGTACTTGAATTTAGTGCCATTTTTTTGTACAAAAGCCAGCATTTCAAGTATCAAATTTTGTTATATTCATTATATTTCAAGTAAGACATTGCAACCACATAATTACATGTTTGTATGAGCATTGCATTTTTAAAGCATGCTATTTAGCTTCTCGTATCAGCATTAGAAGGGCTTCAAATATGTAGCAACTTATGGCTTTTATCATAACCTGAAAAATACAGAGCACAACGGAGTGTCACAAAGCTACCTTGCTGGCCTTGGGATGCAGCTGCATTAGTGTTAGGCTGCTCTAAATCTGTGCGTGCCTACAAAAAAGAATACAACACATGTTTAATCATTTAACTGTACACTAAATGACAGCCAGGTATTTAATGTAATATATAAGCCATGCCTACAAGGTGTATTGAACATATATACCCCAACTCCAAAGTCAGAAGAAGTTTACTGTTTATCAACAACAGTAACCTTCCGATGGCTGAAGAGGAGGGATTTATATAAGTGCAATGCACTAAAGTAAGCCATGGTTCATATCAAGACACACGGTAGTGTGTCGTGCGGCCCAAGAAGCTGGCGCGCCACACCGTAAGTTTATTAACAGGAAGAACGAAAGCGCAATTTTCACACCAATGTAGCTCTGTTATTGGAACCAAATTTGCTAGAGAAGTGCCGGCCAGTTAGGGGAGTCTACATACCAAATTTGAAGAAAATCACTCTAGCCATTTCCAAGATACAAGCGAACAAAATTTCATTTTAATTTCTTCATTTTTTCTTCTTCATTTCACACACTTTGCAAATTCCGCCATAAAACACAAATGTGTACCCGGATCGAGCTGCAATTTGGTATACGTAAAGGGCTCATTAAGGCAGATCTCAGTACCAACTTTGGTAGGAATCCAATGAGCATTCACGGAGTTATGATCAATTATTTGCGTAAAATAAGGTCGAAGGCCTGTCACGCCCACAGGGTAAACCGCTTGGAGGAATAAGTTGAAAATTCATATTTAGATGGAGTAACCATTGTAGGAGTGCCTTTTTGTGGTTTGAAAGGAATCGAGATAAAAACCATGGAGATATGACACAAAATCCAACCTATGTCACAATTACGTAATCACTTTTTTATGAATAAAAAAACTATTAGTTTTCACGCCTACCAGGCAAACTGCTTAGAGCAATGAGCTGAAAATCAGTATGTAGCTGGAATAATCATCATAGAAAGTCCTTGCAGTAGTACAGAAGAATCGGATTACAAACCACTGAGTTATGATTTGAAAGGCAACTACGTGTGGCAAATACGAGATCAAGATACTCTAATAATAGAACAGTCACCCTAATAGAGCATTCAGCTACATTTATAACTTACTCTATTATAGAATCAAGACACACGGTAGTGTGTTGTGCGGCCCAAGAAGCCAGCGCGTAACACCCGTGAGTATATTGACAGGAAGAAAGAAAACGCAATTTTCGCACCTCCGTAGCTCTGTGCTTCCTTGATGAAACAAGACGATTTTTGCTGTGGACATGCCCTCCAACTGCAGCACTCCACATTCCAAATTTGGGCGAAATCGCTTTGCGCGTTCCCGAGATATGCGACTTCATAAATTGGCTCAGTTTCTTCGTTTTTTTTTCTTCTTATTTTTCTTTTTCTTGTCGCATACTTACAAAAACTGCTATAAAACTCGAACGCCATATCCGATTGCCTTGAAATTTGGCACACAGAAGGGGGATATAAGGGCACATCTCGGTACCAACTTTGGCTGGAATACGATAACCAGGCAAAGAGTTATGAGCGATTATTCACGAAAAATAACACCAATATGTTGTCATGCCTACAGGGTAAACCGCGTATGGGAAGAAGCTGGAAATCGGTGGGTGAATAGGTTAACTATTGAACCTCAAACCTTTTGTGGTTTGAAAGAAATCGAGCTAAAAAATAGGAAGATACAACGAAAAAACCAACAGTGTGTAACAATTATGCAATCGAGATTAGCTAATAAAAAAAACGACTGCTTGCCACGCCTACCAGATAAACCGCTTGGGGTAATGCTTTGAAAATCGTTGTACAGATGGAGTAATCATCTTAGAAAGGCTCATCAATGGTGTAGAAGAATCAGACTTAAAGCCACGGAGTTATAACACGAAATCCAACTTGGTGCAGCAAGTGCGAGATCGCGATACTCTAATAGAGCAGTCATCCTAATAGAGCAGTCACCCTGAAGAGAATTCAAGAGATCAGTTAGAAATAAGAAACCTGTATAGAGATCAGCTACACACAAGTCACCCTGTAGAGAGATCAGCTAGAAGAAGTTACCTTGTAGGGAGTTCATGCAACTATGGAAAGAGATAGTTCAGCTAGAAGAAATCACCTTGTAGAGTTCAGCTACAAAGAAACCACCATGTAGAGAGTTCAGCTACAAACAAATCGCCCTGTGGAGAGATCAATAGAAGAAGTTACCTTGCAGAGAGTTCAGCTACAAAGAAACCATCATGTAGAGAGTTCAGCTACAAACAAATCTCCCTGTAGAGAGATTAGCTAGAAGAAGTTACCTTGTAGAGAGTTCAGCTACAAAGAAACCATCATGTAGAGAGTTCAGCTACAAACAAATCTCCCTGTAGAGAGATCAGCTAGAAGAAGTTACCTTGTAGAGAGTTCAGATTCAAACAAATCACCCTGTAGAAAGATCAGCTAGAAGAGGTCACCTTGTAGAGAGTTCAGTTACAAAGAAACCACCATGTAGAGAGCTCAGCTACAAACTAGTGACCTTGTAGAGACATCAGCTAGAAGAAGTTACCTTGTAGAGAGTTCAGCTACAAAGAAACCATTCTTTAAAGAGCTCAGCTGCAAACAAATCGCCTGTACAGAATTCAGCTACAAATAAATCACCCTGTAGAAAGATGAGCTAGAAAAAGTTACCTTGTAGAGAGTTCAGTTACAAAGAAACCACCATGTAGAGAATTCAGCTACAAACTAGTGACCCTGTAAAGACATCAGCTAGAAGAAGTTACCTTGAGAGAGTTCAGCTACAAAGAAACCATTATTTAAAGAGCTCAGCTGCAAACAAATCACCTATACAGAATTCAGCTAAAAACAAATCTCCCTGTAGAGAGATCAGCTAGAAGAAGTTATCTTGTAGATAGTTCAGCTACAAACAAATCACCCTGTAGAGAAATCAGCTAGAAGAATTTAACTTGTAGAGAGTTCAGCTACAAAGAAACCATCATTTAGAGAGTTCAGCTTCAAACAAATCACCTGTAGAGAGTTCAGCTACAAACAAATCTCCCTGTAGAGAGATCAGCTAGAAGAAGTTACCTTGTAGAGAGTTCAGCTACAAACAAATCACCCTGTAGAAAGATCAGCTAGAAGAAGTCACCTTGTAGAAAGTTCGACTACAAAGAAACCACCATGTAGAGAGTTCAGCTACAAACTAGTCACCTTGTAGAGGCATCAGCTAGAAAAGTTAGCTTGTACAGAGTTCAGCTACAAAGAAACCATTCTGTTTAGAGCTCAGCTGCAAACAAATCACATGTACAGAATTCAGCTACAAACAAATCACCCTGTAGAGAGATCAGCTATAAGAAATTACTTTGTAGAGAGTTCAGCTACAAAGAAACCACCATGTAGAGAGTTCAGCTGCAAAGAAATCACCCTGTATAAAATTCTGCCACAAACAAATTGCCCTGTAGAAAGATCAGTTAGAAAAAGTTACCTTGTAGATAGTTCAGCTACATACAAACAGATCTCCCTGTAGAGAGATCAGCTAGAAGAAATTACCTTGTAGAGAGTTCAGCTACAAAGAAACCATTCTGTAAAGAGCTCAGCTGCAAACAAATCACCTGTACAGAATTCAGCTACAAACAAATCACCCTGTAGAGAGATCAGCTAGAAGAAATTACTTTGTAGAGAGTTCAGCTACAAAGAAACCACCATGTAGAGAGTTCAGCTGCAAAGAAATCACCCTGTATAAAATTCTGCCACAAACAAATTGCCCTGTAGAAAGATCAGTTAGAAAAGTTACCTTGTAGATAGTTCAGCTACATACAAACAGATCTCCCTGTAGAGAGATCAGCTAGAAGAAATTACCTTGTAGAGAGTTCAGCTACAAAGAAACCATTCTGTAAAGAGCTCAGCTGCAAACAAATCACCTGTACAGAATTCAGCTACAAACAAATCACCCTGTAGAGAGATCAGCTAGAAGAAATTACTTTGTAGAGAGTTCAGCTACAAAGAAACCACCATGTAGAGAGTTCAGCTGCAAAGAAATCACCCTGTATAAAATTCTGCCACAAACAAATTGCCCTGTAGAAAGATCAGTTAGAAGAAGTTACCTTGTAGATAGTTCAGCTACAAACAGATCTCCCTGTAGAGAGATCAGCTAGAAGAAATTACCTTGTAGAGAGTTCAGCTACAAAGAAACCACCATGTAGAGAGTTCAGCTGCAAAGAAATCACCTTGTAGAAAATTCTGCCACAAACAAATTGCCCTGTAGAAAGATCAGTTAGAAGAAGTTACCTTGTAGAGAGTTCAGCTACAAAGAAACCATTTTGTAAAGAGCTCAGCTGCAAACAAATCACCTGTACAGAATTCAGCTACGAACAAATCACCCTGTAGAGAGATCAACTAGAAGAAATTACCTTGTAGAGAGTTCAGCTGCAAAGAAATCACCACTGCCCAAATTTCAAGGCAATAGCTCTTTCCAATCTGAAGTTATCAATTGTCAAAGTTGGCAAATTGGATGTGTGTGGAAGGCCCCTTTTCGCAAATCCGGTCACATATGTATTATATATATAATTTGTACATTTACTGATAAAATATTTAAAGTACATCTACTTCATCTTTTCTTCTTCCTGTAGTAAAGGAAAAAAACATAGGTTAAAAAGTCCCAAAGCTGGCCATAGTCCGGCTTTGGGGTATACAAATACAAAAAGAAATGAAATCTAATCCAAAACAGCCAAGCTGTAAAAAAAGAGTGCGGCCCTCAGAAAGGCTATGGTGAAAAAAGATGTGAAATCCAAGGTGACGGCCATGAAATGGCTGTAATGGTAAAAATTTTGATAACGACAATTCAGGTGAATTTTGTGCCAAGACCAAGCGGCACCAAATTCACCTGAATTGTCATTATTAAAATTTTTGCCGTTAACCTACCATCACAGCCATTTCTTGGCCGCCACCTTGGATTTCACATCTTTTTTCGCCATACCCTTTCTGAGGGCCGCACTCTTTTTTTACAGCTTGGCTGTTTTGGATTAGATTATATTACATTGCAAGTTATTCTGTAGGGAATTCTACAAACAGTTAATCTGATAGATAATTCAGCTACAGGCAAGTCACCCTGTAGAGAGTTCACCTAGAAACAAGTCACCCTGTAGAGAGATCAGCTAGAAGAAGTCACCTTGTAGAGAGTTCAGCTACAAATAAACCATCATGTAGAGAGTTCAGCTGCAAATAAATCACCCTGTGGAGAGTTCAGCTAGAAGAAATCACCTTGTAGAGAGTTCAGCTACAAAGAAACCACCATGTAGAGAGTTCAGCTGCAAACAAATCACCTGTGGAAAGTTCAGCTAGAAACAAGTCACCCTGTAGAGAGTTCAGCTAGAAGAAGTCACATTGTGGAGTGGATTTCAGCTACAAAGAAACTACCATGTAGAGAGTTCAGCTGCAAACAAATCACCAATTCAGTTACAAACAAATCACCCTGTAGAAAGATCAGCTAGAAGAAGTTACCTTGTAGAGAGTTCAGCTACAAACAAATCACCCTGTAGAGAGTTCAGCTACAAACAAGTCATCCTGTAGAGAGATCAGCTAGAAGGATCACCCTGTAGAGAGTTCAGCTATGAACAAATCACCCTGCAGATAGTTCAGCTACAAACAAGTCACTCTGTAGAGAGGTCAGCTAGAAACCAGTGAAATGTAGAGAGTTCAGCTACAAAAACAAATCACCCTTTAGAGAGATAAGCCAGACAAAGTAACCCTGTAGAGAGTTTAGCTACTGTGTAAACAAGTTACCCGGTAGAGAGATCAGCTAAAAAAAAGGAGAGATCAGCTAGAAACAAGTCGCCCTGTAGAGAGATCAGTAAGAAACAAATCACCTTGTATAGAGTTCAGTCACAAACAAATCACTCTGTAGAGAGTTCAACTACAAACAGATAGCCCTGCAGAGAGTTCAGCTAGAAACAAGTCACCCTGTAGAGAGAATCCTGTAAAGAGTTCATCTACAAGCAAATCACCCTGTAGAGAGTTCAGCTACATTTCAAGTCACTCAGTAGAGAGATCAGGTTGTCCGTAGGGAATAATTGATGTAATAAATTTATGTGTTATATATATATATATATATATATATATATATATATATATATATATATATAATTTGTACATTTACTGATAAAATGAGAATTAGTTAAAGTATTTAAAATCTGCTTCATCTTTTTCTTCTTCCTGTGGTAAAGAAAAAAAAAGATAGGTTAAAAAGCCCCAAAGCCGGCCTAAATACAAAAAGAAGCAAAATCTAATCTGAAACAGCCAAGCTGTAAAAAAAGAGTGCGGCCCTCAGAAAGGCTATGGTAAAAAAAGATGTGAAATCCACAGTGACGGCCAAGAAATGGCTGTAATGGTAAAAATTTTGATAACGACAATTCAGGTGAATTTTGTGCCAAGACCAAGCGGCACCAAATTCACCTGAATTGTCATTATTAAAATTTTTGCCGTTAACCTACCATCACAGCCATTTCTTGGCCGCCACCTTGGATTTCACATCTTTTTTCGCCATACCCTTTCTGAGGGCTGCACTCTTTTTTTACAGCTTGGCTGTTTTGCAAGACACACGATAGTGTGTCGTGAGGCCCAAGAAGTCGGCGCGCCACACCGTGGGTATATTGACAGGAAGAAAGAAAACGTCATTTTCACACTTTTGTATCTCGATGATTCCTTATCTGATTTGAACCAAATTTGCTGCTAAGTTTCCCGCCAGCTAGGGGAGTCCACATTCCAAATTTGAAGGAAATCGTTCCAACCATGTCCAAGATACGAGCGGCCAAAGTTTTGATTTTTTTTTCTTCATTTCTTTTCTTTGTCTTTTCACACACTTGAAAAAATTGCTATAAAATGCAAACGCGCAATCCGATCACCTCGAAATTTGGCACACAGAAAGGTAGTCCAAAGGCCAATCCTAGTATCAAATTTGGTGCAAATCTGATGAACGGTTCAGGATTTATGACCAATTATTCACGTAAAACAAGATCGATTTGTTGTCAAGCCTACAGGGTAAACCGCTTCATGAAATGAGTTGAAAATCGGTTTGTGGATAGATCAACCATTGTAGGAGTGCCTTTTGGTGGTTTGAAAGCAATCGAAATAAAGATCATGGAGATATGATACGAAACCAAAGGTGTGTAAAAATTGTGCGATCAAGATTCGTGAATAAAAATACCAATAATTTTCACGCCTACCAGGCAAACCACTTAAAGCAGTGAGCTGAAAATTGGTATGTAGCTGGAATAGTCATCGTAGAAAGTCCTTGCAGTAGTACAGAGCAATCGGATTACTAACCACTGAGTTATGATTCGAACGCCAACTCTGTGTAGCAAATGCGAGATCGAGATACTCTAATAGAACAGTCCCCCTAATAGAGCATTCAGTTAGTTTATGACTTACTCCATTATAATTCTATTACAATGCAAGTTATTCTTTAGGGAGTTCCGCTGCAAACAGTTAATCTTATACACAGTTCAGCTACAAGCAAGTCACCCTGTAGAGAGTTCAACTACAAATATATCGCTGTAGAGATTCAGAATATTACAAGTCACACTAAAGAGAGTTCAGCCATCAAGTTATGCACCCTGTAGAGAGCTCAGCTACAAACAAGTCACTTTATACAATGTTCAGCTACAAGTAAGTCACTCTGTAGAGAATTCAGCTACAAACAATTCACTCTGTAGAGAACTCAGCTACAAACAAATCGCCCTGTAGAGAGATCAGCTAGACGAAGTTACCTTGTAGAGAGTTCAGCTACAAAGAAACTATCAGAATATTACAAGTCACACTAAAGAGAGTTCAGCTATCAAGTTATGCACCCTGTAGAGAGTACAGCTATAAACAAGTCACTTTATACAATGTTCAGCTACAAGTAAGTCACTTTATAGAGAGTTCAGCTGCAAACAAATCACCCTGTAGAGAATTCAGCTACAAACAAATTGTCCTGTAGAAACATCAGCTAGAAGAAGTTACCTTGTAGAGAGTTCGACTACAAAGAAACCATAATGTAGAGAGTTCAGCTACAAACGAGTCACCCTGTAGAGAGATCAGCTAGAAGAAGTTATCTTGTAGAGAGTTCAGCTACAAATAAACCATCATGTAGAGAGTTTAGCTGTACAAATCACCCTGTAGAGAGTTCAGCTACAAACAATTCACCCTGTAGAGAAATCAGCTAAAAGAAGTTACCTTTTAGAGATTTCAGCTACAAAGAAACCATCATGTAGATAGTTCAGCTACAAACAGATCACCCTGTAGAGAGTTCAGCTAGAAGAAGTCACATTGTAGAGAGTTCAACTACAAAAAAAAACCACCACATAGAGAGTTCAGCTTCAAACAAATCACCCTGTAGAGAGTTCAGCTATGAACAGATCACCCTGTAGAGAGTTCAACTAAAAGAAATCGCCCTGTAGAAAATTCAGCTACAAGGAAACCACCATTTAGAGAGTTCAGCTGCAAACAAATCACCTGTAAAGAGTTCAGCTAGAAACACGTCACCCTGTACAGAGATCAACTAGAAACAAGTCACCCTGTAGAGAGATCAGCTACAAAGAAACCACCATGTAGAGTGTTCAGCTGCAAACAAATCACCCTGTAGAGAGTTCAGCTACAAACAAATCACCCTGTAGATAGTTCAGCTACAAACAAGTCATCCTGTAGAGAGATCAGCTAGAAGGATCACCCTGTAGAGAGTTCAGCTACGAAAAAAATCACCCTGCAGAGAGTTCAACTAGAAACAAGTTACCCTGTAGAGAGATCAGCTAGAAACCAGTGACCCGTAGAGAGTTCAGCTACAAAAATAAATCACGCTTTAGGGAGATAAGCCAACCCTGTAGAGAGATCAGATAGAAACAAATCACCCTGTGGAGAGTTCAGCTAGAAAGAAACCATCCTGTAGAGAGTTCAGCTACCGTGTAAACAAATTACCCTGTAGAGAGACCGGCTATAAACAAGGAGAGATCAAGTCACCCTGTAGAGAGATCAGCTAGAAACAAATCACCTTGTAGAGAGTTCAGCTACAAACAAAATCACCCTGTACAGAGTTCAGTTACAAACAAATCACCCTGTAGAGAGTTCAACTACAAACAGATAACCCTGCAGAGAGTTCAGCTAGAAACAAGTCACCCTATAGAGAGAATCCTGTAGAGAGTTCATTCACAAGCAAATCACCCTGTAGAGAGTTAAACTACATTTCAAGTCACCCAGTAGAGAGATCAGCTGTAAACAAGTTATCCATAGGAAATAATTGACATGTAATAAATATAATGTATTATATATAATTTGTACATTTACTGACAAAATCAGAATTAGTTAAAGTATTTAAAATCTGCCTCATCTTTTTCTTCTTCCTGTGGTAAAGAAAAAAAAAGGTAGGTTAAAAAAGCTCCAAAGCTGGCCATAGGCCGGCTTTGGGGTATACAAATACAAAAAGAAGTGAAATCTAATCCAAAACAGCCAAGCTGTAAAAAAAAGAGTGCGGCCCCCAAAAACGTTATGGTGAAAAGGGATGTGAAATCCAAGGTGGCGGCCAAGAAATGGCTGTGATGGTAGGTTAGTGGTAAAAATTTTAATAACGACAATTCAGTTGAATCAAGGTGGCGGCCAAGAAATGGCTGTGATGGTAGGTTAATGATAAAAATTTTAATCACGACAATTCAGGTGAATTTGGTGCCGCTTGGTCTTGGCACAAAATTCAACTGAATTGTCGTTATTAAAATTTTTACCATTAACCTACCATCACAGCCATTTCTTGGCCGCCACCTTGGATTTCACATCCTTTTTCACCATAACCTTTTTGGGGGCTGCACTCTTTTTTTACAGCTTGGCTGTTTGGGATTAGATAATGTATACCATGTGTCTAAATTAACCCACACTACACAACATGCTAACAACCCATATCCACACAAATAAACTTAGTAAAACAACTTACACATAATTTGCCATTATGATAGTTTGGCATGGTAGACATACTGGTAGCCTTCCTCTCACAAGTCAGCTCACTCAAATGGATAGTGATGAGTGATTGTGGGACTTAGTAATCTCCATCTATCCATAGAACTTATCTGTTTATATCAACAAACACAGGAGTAATGTTACCTGCATCATCAAAGTTATCAGGTATCTATAAAATGAATCCAGTGGTTGAACTCTTACTTGCTGGGGTGATTGATCGCCCTGCGTGACAAAGGCTCTTAGCCTGAGCCAGCTTAGGAGATTGATTGTACTGGCACCCATTGCAGGCTATTTGCCTGCGAATAGGCATGACATACATTAGTGTCACATCACAGGTGAGTATATACCGTATAACGGGAATGATTCGCGGAAGAAATCACTCGCGAATGATCTACTATTTCCTCATCCGCCAGAAAACGTTCGCGATCTATTGCATAAGTAATTAATAATTGGGCACGCGCCCACAACGGATTAATCCTTTTTTTTGTATGGATAGCTAGGGAACACTCAACTATATGGCTGGCTCTGACATGTTGCGTACTACGCATACTAGCAGCCATGCATGATCGCTGTTCACTGGAGAAGTAGGCACGATAATGAGCGCGGATGATAGGCACGCTTGGGGGCGGCACTAAAACCGAGCCATTCTGGCACAGTGAATCGCTCGGCTGCAATTAATTTGCCCCATTTAGTTAGCACAGAATTTTCCACTGTCACTGAAGTTTGCATCTCTCTTCGAATCACAAGCCACGGTCCTGCGCCTCATACATAGCAGTTTAGCGAGTAGCAAAGCGAGTAGCTACCTGCTTATGCACTCGTTACATCATAGATCAAGACACACAGTAGTGTGTCGTGCGGCCCAAGAAGCTGGCGCGCCACACCGTGAGTATATTAACAGGAAGAAAGAAAATGCAATTTTCACACCTACGTAGCTCTGTGATCCCTAATCCAATTGGAACCAAATTTGCTAGAGAAGTGCCAGCCAGTTAGGGGAGTCTACATACCACATATGAAGAAATTCGCTGCAGCCATTTCCGAGATACGAGCAAACAAAATTTTGTTTTAATTTCTTCGTTTTTTTCTTCTTCATCTTCATTTCACACACTTCGCAAAATCCGCCATAAAACATGAATGCATACTCGGATCAGGCTGCAATTTGGCACACTTAAAAGGCTCATTAAGGCGGATCTCAGTACCAACTTTGGTAGGAATCCAATGAACATTCACGGAGTTATGACCGATTATTTGCATAAAATAAGGTCGAAGGTCTGTCACGCCTACAGGGTAAACCCCTTGGAGGAATCAGTTGAAAATTGATAATAGATGGAGCAACCATTGTAGGAGTGCCTTTTTGTGGTTTGAAAGGAATCGGGATAAAGACCACGGAGATATGACACATAACCCAACCTGTGTCAAAATTACGCGATTGGTTTTTATGAATAAAAAAACTATTAGTTTTCGTGTCTACCAGGCAAACTGCTTAGAGCAATGAGCTGAAAATCAGTATGTAGCTGGAATAATCATCATAGAAAGTCCTTGCAGTAGTACAGAAGAATCAGATTACAAACCACTGAGTTATGATTCGAAAGGCAACTACGTGTAACAAATGCGAGATCGAGATACTCTAATAGAACAGTCACCCTAATAGAGCATTCAGCTGCGTTTATAGTTTACTCAATTATATTACATTGCAAGTTATTCTGTAGGGAATTCAGCTACAAACAAGCCACCATGTAGTCAGATCAGCTAGAAGAAGGTACCTAATAGAGAGTTCAGCTACAAAGAAACCATCATGTAGAGAGTTCAGCTTCAAACAAATCACCCTGTAGATAATTCAGCTACAAACAAATTGCCCCGTAGAGAGATCTTCTAGAAGAAGTTACCTTGTAGAGAGTTCAGTTACAAAGAAACCATCATGTAGAGAGTTCAGCTGCAAACAAAGCACCCAGTAGAAAGTTCCACTATGAACAGATCACCCTGTAGAGAGTTCAGTTGGAAACAAGTCATCCTGTAGAGAGATCAGCTAGAAGAAGTCACCTTGTAGAGAGTTCAGCTACAAAGAAACCACCATGTAAGAGAGTTTAGCTGCAAACAAATCACCTGTAGAGGGTTCAGCTAGAAACAAGTCACCCTGTAGAGAGATCAGCTAGAAACAAGTCACCCTCTAGAGAGTTCAGCTAGAAGAACTTACATTGTAGAGAGTTCAGCTACAAAGAAACTACCACGTAGAGAGTTCAGCTGCACACAAATCACCCTGTAGAGAGTTCAGCTACATTACAAGTCACCCAGTAGAGAGATCAGCTGTAAACAAATTATCTATAGGAAATAATTGACATGTAATAAATGTGTCTATTTGTATTATATATATATATAATTTGTACATTTACTGATAAAATCTGAAATAGCTAAAGTATTTAAAATCTGCTTCATCTTGTTCTTCTTCCTTTGGTAAAGAAAAGATAGGTTAAAAAGCCCTAATGCCGGCCTATGGCCGGATTTGGGGTATACAAATACAAAAAGAAGTGAAATCTAATCCAAAACAGCCAAGCTGTAAAAAATAGAGTGCGGCCCTCATTTCGGCTATGGTGAAAAATGATGTGAAATCCAAGGTGGCAGCCAAGAAATGGCTGTGATGGTAGGTTAATGGTAAAAATTTTAATAATTACAATTCAGGTGAATTTTGTACCAAGACCAAGCGGCATCAAATTTACCTGAATTGTTGTTATTAAAATTTTTACCATTAACCTACCATCACAGCCATTTCTTGGCCGCCACCTTGGATTTCACATCTTTTTTCACCATAGCCTTTCTGAGGGCCGCACTCTTTTTTTACAGCTTGGCTGTTTGCTGTTTTGGATTAGATAGTATATACTATGTACATAATATCTATGGTTATATGAATGCTACATCACCTGATCCATGAAAAAAAACTTTTTAGTTATAGGAAAAATTTTGCAAGGAAACATTCGCGAATGCACCTAAAATCGCGAAATTCGCGAATGTTTTCTTCCACAAATCATTCCCGTTATACGGTATATACTTACCTAACCGCAGGTGAGCATATCAAGACCAATGTTGCTGCCTCTTAGGCAAAGATAACCACTCAATAGGTTCATTTCAGAAGCAAGAATTTGGATGGTCATTTGCTGCCCAAGTAGTTATCACTTAATGTCAGTTCCAGTTTGCTAGGTTAGGTAATCCAAAGGCTGCAGCACATGTTGCTGTCAGACCTTCAGTGCTGGTCACTGTAAAGCTTTAATAATAATAATTTGTAATGTTCTACTCTTCGGCCCAAAAATCTTCACACAAAGCAGTCAGGGCATTTTACACCTACCTACTCACCACACATAATCAACTGTGGGTTGTGGGAGAATCAGATGATCACTGAAGGCAGTTGACTCGGATAAGGTTAGTGACAACATTAATTCAAAGCATGATTTGAGCAGTGTACTATCACCTGCATATGGGTGTGATGTTCCATTAAATCTATGCAATAGTACATTTCTATGATGACCTATACCTATAATTACAAACAGGCTTTGTCTGATAATTGGTCGCTACACTATCTAAATAGTGATAAATAGCATGAACATTGGCAAATTGCCACTTTACAGTAAAATAACACATTGTGAAATAATGATAGCAAAAAATTACAATTATTTTGTGCAATTTTATGTTTATGCACATATTCTGCAGGTGTTGGCCAACTTGCTAGTTTCATTGAAGTATGTCGCAGTACTGCAGAAGAAGAATTCAACATGGAACGACTAGCATTTCTTCACAGTGTTGGCACTGAGTTTGCCTCTTTGATTTATGACTTTTCTGATAAAGCTGGATTTGAAACATTCGATGAAAAGTGTAGCACTGTGTGGAGTTTTCTAAAAAAGAACCCCAAATTAGCGGGTAGTTTGGTAAGAATGGTCTTTGGCAAACATGCTTATGTCAGCTACAGTAATAAAATTATTACCCTATAATTAATTTGTTTTTGGTATTAATTTGCAGTGTATAGTAGTATGGCTTATAAATTCTTGGCAAGTTTAGTTCTCTGCCCTAATATCAGTGATTGGAATCCAATTGTAAAACAGCAACCTCTCTATTCCAAACACTTTGGGACCATGCTAATGTGTTTAAATATGGGGACATATATGTAATACATTAAGGACCATGGATAGTGTTTCAAGGTGCACATGTTTTAAGAAGGGCTTGTATGTGTATGCATGCAGGTTCTGATACGTTACCTATTTGTTTATACTCTGTAGGTAGAATGCAACAATCATCTTGAGTGGTTTAAAGAGCTGAAGGCTACACAAGGATCCATTGAAGTTGCTGCTATCACAAGAGTCAAAGATGTCAATGAATGGGGAGAATACATCATTTGTTCAACTGATGAAAAACCATTAATGACCATTGGAGATGCCATAAAGTTGAAAATTCATCGTTCAAATGCAGTGAAAACTGAATACACCCTTGATGATCTTCGTGACTTAGAGAGCAAGCTTGTTTTGATTACAGGCAAGCATTCAGCTGGAAAACAAGAAACTGATAGGTTTTTAAATGTAAGTACTAATATGTGAAAACCCAACACAATCATGCAAGCATAAATTTACAGTGAATACAATGGGTGACATAATTGTATAATATTTTAAAAAATTCATTAATTTTTTGAATGTTTTGCTCTCAGTGAAGATAGAGTCTAACAATTAAAGACTAGATATCATCTTATTTGCCTACTCAAAAGGAGTTTGAAAATCTTTTTTTAATTGCAGTAGACCAAAGGATACACAAGTTATGAGCACTTTTTACTGTTAACATCTTAGCTACTTTCTTTAGCAGAATGACTGCTCCACTAGAGTGTTTCAATCATTTTAGAGGAAGGATCCAACAATGCTTTAAGAAACGTTGTGTTGTAAAATACAACCTACACACTGAAAGGTTGGTACTGTACATTGTAGTACCCAATTGTACCTCAGAGTTAAATGTGAACATGGCTTGTGGTATATGCAAATTCCATTATCTCTGGCCTCCGTTGTAGTCTAATACCACACACTAAACTCTGCTACACTATGAAAGGACATTATTTCTGGACTAAATTAATTTAATATGGTACTATTGTATGCATTGCATAGCTTAACCATTTCTACTTACCCTTTGTCAGTTGACTGTTCGAGTTCACTGTTAAGGAAAATTATGACTCCAAAGCCCCTGCAAAAGAATTAAGCCCTTTGACTCCCTAATAGTATAGTTTTGTAAGCAGTACCCTTAATTTCCTATGCTTCCTGTCTTTCTGTTCTGTTCTGTTCATGCAAGGAATGAAAATTTATATTGTCTAGGCAAATAGCTTGTTGCCCACTCAACTTTCACATTGTCCTGACAGCATGTCAAAACATATCTGAAAAGGTATTTCACACACTGAATTAGTGGTGTACTGATACAAGAAACTAAACCAAACCAAGTTTATTTTGAAACTAACAATCCCATGCCAGTATACCTAAGTGTAACTATTTAGGTGAGGGGAACAAAATAGTGATGTTAAATATTAGTATGTTGGTGCACCCCTATATTTAATAGAGTTTACATTTGTACACAATAGAAAGCTTTTTGCACTTATTTTCTATAGTATTTACATCTTGTGTGCCGAATTACTGATGCACTACTTACTCTTCGAAGTGCTGGGCATGAAAAGTACATTGTATGGTCATATTCATTCTTCTGTGATTATGATGTTTATAATACCTTGGACAATCAAGCTAGAGCAATGGAATCTGAGTTGAAAGAGTGGACTGGGGAAATTGCAGCACTGCGCAGCCATTTTCATGCCTTAAACTACTTCACTACCCAGCAGTTATGCATTATTAGACAAAAACTTGGTCAGTTGAACTGTGAAACAATAAAGTCATTACCTGCAGATGTGTTGTCCATGTTGATGAGCATTTCTTTTAAAATATGTGAACAAGAGATCAAGGATGCATTGCAAGCCACTAAAGTTGAAGACACTGTTGTTGATAGAACATCCAGTAGTACTGATAAAATAAAGCCACCTGCTCCCTCAGATTATGATGTGAAAGTGTCTCAAATAATAGAAGGAGAAGATGTTAATATTGAAGTAACTATAGAGAAGAAACTTTCTCAGCTTATTGAGCAACTCACTGAGCTGGACCGAAAGGCGTTTGAAGAAATAAAAGACAGCAATTTTTCTGATGCAGTTGCATATTTGAGCATCAAACACTGTACCAATGAGAGCAGTCAAAATATGACAAAAAAATTCATACGACAAGCTTGTAAATGGTGCATGAAGGAAGGAGATACCTATGAAAATATGGATAAACATGCTTTAGTAAAAGTATTAGATTCATTTGGCTCACAAAACAACCAGAATCTTCAAGAAAATTCACAAGGTGCATGTGGCAGTGATACTATGCCTACATCACAAAACACAGGTGAGGAAATAGATGGTGATAACACTGACAATCAATTCAGTGGCTATCAGGAAAAGGAAAACACAGTTGCACAAACCAACAGTTCTATTAACATTGATTTCATTGAACAAGAACTTATTGAAAATGATATTCCGTCTGGATTAGCTCGTGAAGCAGCTAAGCTATTCCCTACTAATCTTAAAAAAGCACTTCGTTATTGCCTTGAGGAGCAAAATTTATCAACTACTGATGAACTGGTTCAGTCTGTAATCACTTGTTCATCTAATATGCGTGGAGACGGAAAAAGGTATGTATGTATGTCTGCACAGCTGTCCACGCCTGTGTAACCAAGAATTGTTAAAAAGGTCAATCTAAGGAGTAGGTATATACAGTGGACCCAAGGACCAGGGGACCCGCAGGGACCCAACTTTTCATGGCATTTTATATACTTCACAGTTTTATACATTCCATACCTGTACTAGATAGTCGAAGTGTGTCGTGTTTCATGGCCAATCCACCCTTTCTCCGTCACTGTGTCTCACACGATGTTTAGAAATTATAAGCGCCTCTCAAAACGGATCTGCAGCTAGCTGCACAATGAGCATACTTCGAGTGTTAATCGGACGGCTGCAGGTTCAAGGCTGCCTATGTCCAGTCATGGATTTTTTCTCCTTTCTCCACCTTTTCAAACATACTTTCTGTAGCAACTTTAAACAGGCTGTAGGACCAGGTGTCCTACAGACCTTCTGCACTTGTGCTGTAAAACCTTAATAAATAAAAATAAAAACTAGTCTACTATAATGCCTAGCTACTACAGTTCAGAAACATTGTGCAAACAAGTATTCCAGGTAAAATGAAGCAATCACTGCAAGTTACACCATCAGCTCAATAACCAAGATCTCAACCAAAACTTTACACTTCGTGCATCATGTGGTACACCATGGGTGCACGAAGGTGAAGACTTGCTAAAACCTTGATTAATACCAATTGCTTGAGCTGATGGCCAATGCTAAGCAGTCTAGACCCTTCAGCTAGCCCCTCAGGGTGGTAGGCGCTTATAATTTCTAGGCATTGTATGAGGCACCGCGATCTCTGTGACAGAGAAAGAGTGGTCTGGCCATGCATGACTAGCCACTGTGACTCACAAAGGTATCTAGTACAAGTATAGACTGTATAAATACTGTGAAGTATATAAAATTCCACAAAAAGTTGGATCCTTGGGTCCCAGTGTCTTTGGTCCCCAGGTCCAGTGTTTATACCTACCCCAATCTAAGCTACATAAATCTGTTTTGGTATATTTCCTAATGTATTGCCAAAAACACATTGTATGGGTGCCCTTTATAAATGGACCCATAACTTCTTTTTCCAGGGGCTACAATGCTGAAATTACTAACGATTTATTCAGTGGGCCCAGGCATTTCTATTGAGCTCTGCACAAAGAGATCAGAAGAAGCATGGGAACTAACAGCACTTGTAATTACACAAAACAAAAAAAAAAAAACAATCATACCTGCGATATCTGTAATCTTGACCATCATACAGTACTCCATTAAGGATTAAAACACTCTTCACATGAGATAAGGATTCTAAAAACTATAGTATAATGTAATTGCTTGTTGCAACAGATGGCAGTGTCCATCTTCATAGTGATAAACAGATGACACGGGTTTCTTTGCTTCAAGCGCATGAGTTGTGTATGTTTCTGTAACTTTTCTAGATATTTGGATAGAAAACTTTTGAATGATATATAGTTTGTAGGTTAATTAATGGGTGGGATCTGCACAAATCCATACAATTTACGCAACAAGCTAAACAATTTGAATATCATTAATGTGGGTAATAAAGAATGGTGGGTTCTATGTATCATTAACAATCAAACAAGTACATAGCTAACCATATAGACTACCAGTAATAATGAAAGTTGTATTATAAATTAAGCATAATTGTCTATCATACAGTATGGTAACAGTGTATGGTAAGAATGTTGGGCTTTCCCGCCATAAAATCTCCCCAAAACCAGCCTTACTTTTCCTTCAAGACAGCTTGGCAGTATTAGTCAGGCATAGTCAACGAAAATGTCTTCAGTGTAACCCCAAGCAATTCCAACAAGTTTCTATTATATATATTTTTGAACCAGGTGTGCCCACAGCCAGCAATAGGCTGGCTGTGGGCACACACTGAAATTGGTTTGGCAAAAACTGTGTGTCTGCATGTTGGTATGTCAAACAGGCTTTGAACTACGGAAAATAGTGGTGTGCTTGAGTTATGCTTCCTTAGCAATGTATAGCAATGTAATTTATGAATTACAATATAATTGGTAAATTACTAAATACGTTTAAGTTTAATGTACTGCATGTATTGTTACAAAATAAGGTAAGAAATAAGCGACAATAATTAACAGCATGCTGTGTGTTAATTTAATTTATAAAGAATTGATTAATTCAAGAGGTACTATTTACTGGGTGCCTGCTTTTTAGAAGTATGTAGCATAGCATCAACTTTTAAAAAATAATTTGAATGAATTTTCTACTAACTGACTGATGCTTTCAGCATAACTCAACTACAAATAGCACTACAGGCTCAATTCATTGACCATTTACTGTCACTTAGGCGCTAGATATGTTTTTATGGGTGTATTGTGGAAGCAATAATTATTGTCCACCTTTGTGCTCCATTTCTTTTTCCAATATAGTGTAAGTGTTGATTTACGGGTGGTGTGTAATGGCTTCCTTTGCTGACTATCATGTTTATATAAACCATCCATAATTTCTTTAGTGACTGGATTGATTGCAAAGGCATTTCCTGTATTGTGTTACATTTGTTGCATGTACTGTGTAACAGGTAGACATAGCTGAAACAAGTAAGCAAATAAATGCAAGAGGAATTTTGAATTCAAGTAAGGGTCATAGAAATAAAATGCAATGAACAAGGTAATTGGCTAACATCTGCATGCAGCTGTAGTAGTAGTTAGCTAAAGTAGACATTTAATCCCTACTTCAGTCATGCATGACTATGCTATTGACTAGCTATAAGACTGCAGTACAGGTATATGTACAATAGCAGTGTGGTTGATTTATACTTAAAATTTAATAAATGCTTGCCAATGTGTTGTAATGCTCAACCTATATTAAAGTATATGTGTCATATTGTAACTGTGCAATGTAGAAAAAATCCATATGTGGAACAATACGACAGAGTGAAAGTAAATGAATACCTTGAGTTGGAAAGGCTTGCAAAAGTTTTAGAGCAACTTGTTGATAAATTTTCAGGTATGGTGTATTGCCTGTAATGTAACTGAATGTTCCTGCTATCAGTATACAAATAGATGCTAAGTGTAGTTGTTTGTTTAGTCAATAAATTGTTTCATGCACATCAAACATACCAACATTTTAAATTAAGTATTTACATGCTTAACATTATGTGATTTGAGTATTTCTATCTTTGCAAACTAATAATGTTTCTTAACACTTAGAAGATCAAATCTTAAAACTCAAAGGTTTATATTAGAGTGTTGCTGTTAATAATAATCTAAACCAAAACAGCCAAGCTGTAAAAAAAGAGTGCGACCCTCAAAAAGGCCAGGATGAAAAAAGATGTGCAATCCAAGGTGGCGGTCAAGAAATGGCTGTGATGGTAGGTTAATGGCAAATATTTAATTATGACAATTCAGGTGAATTTGGTGCCAAATCCTAGTGGAGGAGGCAACACAAATTCATTTGAATTGTCGTATTTAATATATTTGCCATTAACCCACCATCACAGCCGTTTCTTGGCCGCCACCTTGGATTTCACATCTTTTTTCATCCTAGCCTTTTTGAGGGCCGCACTCTTTTTTTACAGCTTGGCTGTTTTGGTTTAGATATCACTTCTTTTTGTATTGCAAGCCACAAAGCAGGCCATTAACTTGGCTTTGGTGCTTCCTCCTAACTTGTTTTTTTTTCTTTTCTGCAGGAATTGTGGAACAAAGGAAGAAATTTTGTGTACAGCTTTTTGTCTGATTAAAAATATTTGTATATTAGATAATCACATACTGTAGGTAATAAGGTGACGTCTTATACATGACTGAACTGTAGCTGAAATTCCCATTGTTTGTAGCTGAACTCTTTTCAGAGTGACTTCTCTACATGGTGATTTGTTTCCAACACATATTTCTACAGGGTGATTTGTTTGTAGCGGATCCCTATAGGGTAACTTGTATCTACCTAATATCTCTACAGGGTGACTTGTTTGTAGCTGATCTCTCTACAGGGTGATTTGTTTATAGCTGAACTCTCTACATGATGGTTTCTTTGTAGCTGAACTCTGTACAAGGTAACTTCTTCCAGCTGATCTTTCTACAGGGAGACTTGTTTGTAGCTGAACTCTCTACATGATGCTTTCTTTGTAGCTGAACTCTCTACAAGGTAACTTCTTCTAGCTGATCTCTCTACAGGGCGACTTGTTTGTAGTCAAACTTTCTACATGATGGTTTCTTTGTAGCTGAATTCTCTACAAGGTAACTTCTTCTAGCTGATCTTTCTACAGGGCGATTTATTTGTAGCTGAATTCTCTACAGGATGATTTGTTTGCAGCTGAACTCTCTAAATGGTGGTTTCTTTGTGGCTGAATTCTCTACAAGATGACTTCTTATAGCTGATCTATCTACACAGTGATCTTTTCGTAGCTGAACTCTACAGGGTGATTTGTTTGTAGCTGAACTCTCTACATGATGGTTTCTTTGTAGATGAACTCTCTACAAGGTAACTTCTTCTAGCTGATCTCTCTACAGAGTGACTTATTTGTAGCTAAACTGTCTGCAGGGCGATTTGTTTGCATTTAAACTCTCTACAAGGTGATCGTTCTAGCTGATCTCTCTACAGGATGAATTGTTCTAGCTGATCTCTCTACAGGGTGACTTGTTTCCAGCTGAACTCTCTATAAGGCTAACTGTTTGTAATTGAACTCTCTACAGGGTGATTTGTTTGTAGTTGAACTCTCTACAAGATGATTTGTTTCTAGCTGATCTCTCTATAGGGTAACTTGTTTGTAGCTTAACTCTCTACAGGATGGTTTCTTTGTAGCTGATCTCTCTACAGGGTGACTTGTTTATAGCTGAACTCTCTACAAGGTGATTTGTTTGCAGCTGAACTCTTCACAGGTTGGTTTTTGTAGCTGAACTCTCTACAAGGTGACCTCTTCTAGCTGATCTGTCTACAGGGTGATTTGTTTCTAGCTGAACTCTCTACATGGTGGTTTCCTTATAGCTGAACTCTCTACAAGGTGACTTCTTCTAGCTGATCTCTCTACAGGGCGATTTATTTGTAGTTGAATTCTCTACAGGGTGATTTGTTTACAGCTGAATTCTCTACATGATGGTTTCTTTGTGGCCAAACTCTATGTAGGGTGATGTGGTTGTAGCTGAACTCTCTACAGGATGATTTGTTTGTAGCTGAACTCTCTACAGGATGGTTTCTTTGTAGCTGAACTCTCTGCAAGGTGATTTCTTCTAGCTGATCTCTCTACAATGTAACTTCTTCTAGCTGATCTCTCTACTGAGTGACTTGTGTCTAGTTGTACACTCTACAAGGTAATTTGTTTGTAGCTGAATACTCTACAGGGTGATTTTTTGTAGCCAAACTCTCTGCAGGGTGAATTGTTTATAGCTGAACTCTCTACAGGATGGTTTCTTTGTAGCTGATCTCTCTACAGGTGACTTGTTTCTAGCTGATCTCTCTATAGGGTTATCTCTTTGTAGCTGAACTCTCTAGAGGGTGATATGTTTGTAGCTGAACACTCTATAGGGTGATTTGCTTGTAGTTAAACTCTCTACATTGTGTCTAGTTTCTAGCTGATCTCTCTATAAGGTGACTTGTTTCTAGCCGATCTCTCTACAGGGTAACTTGTTTATACAGTAGCTGAAGGGTGGTTTCTTTGTAGCTGAACTCTCTACAGGGTGATTTGTTTCTAGTTGATCTCTCTACAGGGTTACTTTGTCTGGCTGATCTATCTAAAGGGTGATTTGTTTTTGTAGCTGAACTCTCTACAGGTCACTGGTTTCTAGCTGATCTCTCTACAGAGTAACTTTTTGTAGCTGATCTTTCTACAGAGTGATTTATTTGTAGCTGAACTCTCTGCAGGGTACTGGGAAGGAAATTTTGTGACATTTGACCACTTGTACAATAAGTAATAGTTTCGCTTAAAGATTACTCCAACTGTTCTATTAGAGTAGTTTCCTGTTTTAAAAGCAGACTTCCATAAACCGGTGAAACTTCCTTAGAACTAGTACTGTTCCTGCAAATACATATGTATAAATTAGTTTTGTGAATGTACATTAATATAGAATAAGCATTGTTATACTAGTTTTTTGGCATACTGATGGAGGTGTCTCTATTGTTTTATATTTGTGTGCCCCTTCTCTTAGAAAAGCTATCTAATGCAAGGTGCTTTCATAATTTTCAACCTGGTGAACCTAATTTAGTTCTTGTTCCTTCAGGTAAGTATGTATGTACGTTGTAAGCATATAAAACTTGTTACATATGCTAACATTACCATCAAGTATTTGCTGCCCTCGGTATTATTGATAGTATGTCTTGTATGGTGCCAGGGACACATCTAGTGTCTAATTCAGTCCAGGTTCAATTATTTCTAAATAGGTACAATGCTAAAGACAGCACTTTCTGTGTACTGTGATATACAACACCCATTTCCAAGCATGGAGGAAATTGTGATATGTACAGCACAAACTACCACTGAAGAAGTAAGTAAATAATGCATTGTTATCAGTCTATCAGATGATAAGATTTCAAACTGGTTGAAAACCTGACACAATTGTGCAAACCTAAATTTATAGTATAAAGCATTGAATAGATTAAGTGAAATACTTGCGTATTATTAAAAAAATTCTGTAAAATGCTTTGTTCTTAGTGAAGAAAGGACATAACAATATAAACCTGGATATCACTTTATTTACCTACTCAATCAATATGAGTTCGAAAATCTTTGTTTTGTTGCATTAGACTCAAGATATGGAAGTTATGGGTGTTTGTTTACATCACATTGAAACGATAGTATGCGATTCATCTTTCTTCACTAATTTTTCCTTTGTATGTAGTGAAGAAAGGTGATACAAGGAAATACTTACCCAGTAATCGACTTCCCTACTCATGGTCAACACAACATGATGGTGCGAATTTGAACTCCGTGTCTCATTCTGCCTGTAAGTTACAACCCTTTTAGTAAGCACCCGTCATTTATTTTCGCTATACTTGCTGTACAAATTGATCTTTCTGTTGTTGCCACTTTGTAGGGCTGTAACTCCTAAAGTTATTGGCATATGAGACGCACTTCACTAAGTAGATTATAACTATTTGATAAGCAGGATTCAAAAAAAATGCAAGATTGTGTCAAGTTTTCGCAGATCCAGTCACATTTCAATTGTTTGTAGTTGTCAGTTTGCTGGTTTGACACTCTACAGTTTAGGCAGTGTGCAAGGATTTATGATTGATCTTTGATGTGTTCTACTTTTTATTGATCTAGATCGTGTTACTGTGGCGAAGAGCTCTAAAGGATCCTGGTCATAAGCAAATATTTTGTCTCATTCATGGTGAAAAACTTTCTTACAAAGTTTGTGATGAATCCATAGCAGAATTAGATAAATTAAGTCAAGGAAATGATAGTAAGTGTTGTGGAAATCTACAATGTTAGTTAGTGTCCATGCAAAACCATCTAAGCTATAAAGAAAGCCTGGGTGAAAGAGTTGTGAAATCAAAAGTTGCAGCCATTTCATGTTAATACACCCCTGGCCATTATTGCAACTGATTGTGATTAACATCATTGCAGCCATTTATTGGTTACCACCTTTGATTTCACAAACAGGCTTTTGAAGGCTCATTAATTTTACAGCTTACCTGTTTTGCATGGATTTAACTTCTTTCTTTTTAACTTTAAATACCCCCCAAAGCCAACTATAATCTGGCTTTCGGACTTGTCAAATAATGACATAGAACTCTCCAAGTACTCAGTACAGCTGACCTTGGTATCAAGACACACGATAGTGTGTCGTGCGGCCCAAGAAGCCGGTGAGTATATTGACAGGAAGAAAGAAAGTATCATTTTCACACCTTTGTATCTTGGTGATACCTTATCCGATTGAAACCAATTTTCCTACAGAGTTTCCCACCAGCCGGGGGAGTCTACATACCAAATGTGAAGGAAATCGCTCCAGCCATTTCCGAGATACGAGCTGCCAAAGTTTCAATTTTTTCTTCGTTTTTTTTCTTCTTCGTGTTTTCACACACTTACAAAAATCGCTATAAAATGCAAGCACGTACTCCAATCACCTTGAAATTTGGCACACAGAAAGGGAGTCCAAAGGCGAATCCTAGCATCACATTTGGTGCAAATCCGATTAATGGTTTGGGAGTTATGACCGATTATTCGCGTAAAACAAGATCGATTTGTTGTCACGCCTACAGGGTAAACCGCTTCATGGAATAAGTTGAAAATTGCTATGTGGATGGAGTAACCATCGTAGGAGTGCCTTTTGGTGGTTTGAAAGGAATCGAGATAAAGACCATGGAGATATGACACAAAATCCTATTTGTGTCACAATTACACGATCGATTTTTATGAATTAAAAAGTATTAGTTTTTACACCTACTAGACAAACCGCTCAGAGCAATGAGCTGAAAATCAATGTATAGCTGGAATAATCTTCATAGAAAGTCCTTGCAGTAGTACAGAAGAATCAGATTACAAACCACTGAGTTATGATTCGAAAGCCAACTCCGTGTAGCAAATGCGAGATCGAGATACTCTAATAGAACAGTCACCCTAATAGACCATTCAACTAATTTATTTACTCCATTGTAGAATTCTATTACATTACAAGTTATTCTGTAGGGAGTTCAGCTGCAAACAGTTAATCTTATAGACAGTTCAGCAAGAAACAAGTCACTCTATAGAGAGTTCAGCTGCAAATATATTGCTGTAGTGATTCAGAACATTACAAGTCACACTGAAAGGAGTTCAGCTATAAACAAGTCATGCACCCTGTAGAGAGTTCAGCTACAAGCAATTCACTCTGTAGGAGTTCTGCTACAAACAAGTCTTCATGCAGAAAGTTTAACAACCAAAATCCACCGTGTAAAGACTTCAGTTTTACTAACAAGTTACTCTGTAGAGAGATCAGCTAGAAATAAGAGAGATCTCAGCTAGAAAACGTCACCTTGTAGAGAGTTCAGCTACAAACAAATCACACTGTAGAGAGATCAGATAGAAGAAGCCACCTTATAGAGGGTTCAGCTGTGAAGTGATCACCCTGTAGAGAGTTCAGCTACAAAGAAACCATCCTGTAGAGAGATCAGCTAGAAAAAAGTCACCTGTAACGACATCAGCTACAAAGAAACCATCCTGTAGAGAGTTCAGCTACAAACAAATCACCCTGCAGAGAGATTGGCTACAAAAAGCACCCTGTAGAGTATTCAGCTACTAACAAATCACCTTGTAGAGTGTACAACTAGACACAAGTCACACAATAGAGAGATCAGCTACAAGAAGTTACATTGTAGAGAGATCAGCTAGAAGAAATCACCTTGCAGAGAGTTCAGCTACAAACAAATCACCCTGTAGAGAGTTCAGCTACAACCACATCACCCTACATAGAGTTTGGCTACAAAGAAACCATCATGTAGAGAGTTCAGCTACAATCAAATCACCCTGTAGAGAGATCAGCTAGAAGAAGTCACCTTGTAGAGAGTTCAGCTACAAAAAAACCACCCTGTAAAGAGTTCAGCTGCAAACAAATCACCTTGTAGAGAGTTCAGCTATAAACAAGTCACCCTGTAGAGAGATCAGCTACAAAGAAACCATCCTGTAGAGAGTTCAGCTACAAACAAGTTACCCTATAGAGAGATCAGCTTGAAACAAATCATATTGTAGAGAGTTCGGCTATAAACAAATCACCCTGTAGAGAGTTCAGCTACGAAAAGATCACTGTGTAGATAGTTCAGCTATAAGAAGTCACCTTGTAGAGAGTTCAGCTACAAAGAAACCACCATGTAGAGAGTTCAGCTGCAAACAAACCACCCTGTAGAGAATTCAGCTACAAATAAATCACTCTGTAGAGAGATCAGCTAGAAGAAGTTACCTTGTAGAGAGTTCAGCTACAAAGAAACCATCATGTAGAGAGTTCCGCTACAAACAAGTCACCCTGTAGAAAGTTCAGCTAGAAGAAGTTACCTTGTAGAGAATTCAACTACAAAGAAGCCATCATGTAGAGAGTTCAGCTACAAACAAGTCACCCTGTAGAATGATCAGCTAGAAGAAGTTACCTTGTAGAGAGTTCAGCTACAAAGAAACCATCATGTAGAGAGTTCCGCTACAAACAAGTCACCCTGTAGAAAGATCAGCTAGAAGAAGTTACCTTGTAGAAAATTCAGCTACAAAGAAACCATCAAGTTGAAAGTTCAGCTACAAACAAGTCACCCTGTAAAGAGATCAGCTAGAAGAAGTTACCTTGTAGAGACTTCAGCTACAAAGAAACCATCATGTAGAGAGTTCAGCTACAAACAAGTCACCCTGTAGAAAGATCAGCTAGAAGAAGTTACCTTGTAGAGAATTTAGCTACAAAGTAGCCATCATGTAGAGAGTTCAGCTACAAACAAGCCGCCCTGTAGAATGATCAGCTAGAAGAAGTTACCTTGCAGAGAGTTCAGCTACAAAGAAACCATCAAGTTGAAAGTTCAGCTACAAACAAGTCACCTGTATAAAGATCAGCTAGAAGAAGTTACCTTGTAGAGAATTCAGCTACAAAGAAGCCATCATGTAGAGAGTTCAGCTACAAACAAGTCACCCTGTAGAGAGATCAGCTAGATGAAGTTACCTTGTAGAGAATTCAGCTACAAAGAAGCCATCAAGTTGAAAGTTCAGCTACAAACAAGTCACCCTGTAGAGATATCAGCTAGATACAACTACCTTATAGGGATCAGTTACAAACAAATAACCCTGTAGAAGTATATGTTGGAAACAAATCACCATGTACAGAGGTCAGCTGGAAACAAGTCACTCTGAAAAGAGTTCAGCTACAAACAATGGGAGCTTCAGCTACAGTTCAGTTATGTATAAGAAGTCACCTTATTACCTACAGTATGATTATCTTTCATTGTTAAATATACAAATATTTTTAATCAGACAAAAAATTGTACGCAACAGTCTTCCTTTGTTCCACAATTCCTGCAGAAAAGAAAAAAAAGACAAGTTAGAAGGAAGCACCAAAGCCAGTTAATGGCCAGTTTTGTGGCTTGCAATACAAAAAGAAGTGATATCTAAACTAAAACAGCCAAGCTGTAAAAAAGGAGTGCAGCCCCCAAAAAGGCCAGGATGAAAAAAAGATGTGAAATCCAAGGTGGCGGCCAAGAAATGGCTGTGATGGTAGGTTAATGGCAAAAATTTTAATTACGACAATTCAGGTGAATTTGGTGCTGAATCCTAGTGGAGGAGGCAACGCAAATTCACCTTAATTGTCGTAATTAAAATTTTTGCCATTAACCTACCATCACAGCCATTTCTTGGCCGCCACCTCGGATTTCGCATCTTTTTTCATCCTGGTCTTTTTGGGGGCCGCACTCTTTTTTTGCAGCTTGGCTTTTTTGGTTTAGATAAAATTTACAGTAACACCCACCTGCCAAAACTCAGCACTGATAGTAGCAGGAATTGATCCCAAAGAATCAATAACAATTGGTATCACACTTCATGAAGTCATCCACAATCTACTTAATATCAAGATGCACTGTAGTGTGTCATGTGGTCCAAGAAGCCAGTGCGTCACACCAGTGTGTTACTGACAGGAGGAACAATAATGCAATTTTCACGCATACATATATCTGTGCTACCTTTACAAAATGAGATGATTTTTACTGTAGAAATGTCTTCCACTTTCAGTAGTCTACATACCAGATTTAAGCATAACTAGTTTGAAGTATCCTGAGATATGAATTTGGCTTTATTTTATTTATTTTTGCACACTTACAAAACCTGATATAAATCACAAACTCATTATTCGATTGCATTACAATTTGGCACACATAAGGCAGGTTTAAACGCAAATCTTGCCACCAGGTTTGGTTGGAATACGATTAAAGATCATGAAGTTATTAACATACAATAACACTAATATGTTGTCATTCCTAAATGGTAAACTGCTTATAGCATGATATATATGTGGATAGGTTAACTATTGAACCTCGTGGTTTGGAAGAAATCAAAGCAAAGTAAAGACCATGAAGATGGAACGTAAAAACCAATATGTTACAATCATGTGATTGAGATTTGCTAGTAAAAAAATTACTTACTATGCCTACCAAACTAACTGCTCAAGAGAACAAGCTGAAAATCAGTGTACAGATGGATTGATCATCGAAGGCCTTTCAATGGTGTAAATCAGATTTAAAGCCATTGAGTTATAATACAAAAACCACCAAGATATTCTAATAGTGCAGTCACCCTAATAGAGCATTCAGCTAAGAAATAAATAACTTTATTAGAGCATTACAAGTCATCTTGTAGAGAATTCAGCTGTGTTATAAGTTACCCTGTATAGAGTTCAGCAACGAATAAGTCACCGTGTAAAAAGAGTTTAGCTATAATCCAGTCCAGCACCATGTGGAGAGTTCAGCTAAGTTACAAGTTCAGTTATGTTACCAGTCACCCTGATGAGAGTTCAGCCAAGTTACAACCACCCTGTAGAAAGTTCAACTACCCCCTGTAGAGAGTTCAGCTACATTAAAAGTTACCCTGTAGAGAGTTCAGCTAAGTTACAAGTCATCCTGTAGAAAGTTCAGCTACAAATAAGTCACCCTGTCACCTTGTAGAGAGTTCAGCTACATTACAAGTCTCCTTGTAGTGAGTTCAGCTATGTAACAAGTCTTATTGTAGAGAGTTCAGGTATGTTACAAATCTCCCTGTAGAAAGTTCAGCCACATTACAAGTCACCTAGCCAAGAGTTCAGCTACTTACAAGTCACCTATGTAGTAGAGAGTTCAGTTATAATTACAAATAGCCCAATAAATAGTTCAGCTGTGTTGCAAGTCTCCCTGTAGTGAGTTCAGCTACATTACAAGTCACCCAGTAGAGTTCAGGTACAAGTCACCAAGTAGAGAGTTCTGCTACATTATAAGTCACCCAATAGAGATTTCAGCTATATTACATATCACTTAGTAGAGACTGTAGCTACCACATTCAAAATTTCAGCAAATCATTTGTGAAATACAAGCCCTCAAAGTTAGGCTTAATTTCTTTTTCTCTCTCTCTCTGTCTTTCTTTCTTTCTTCTTAATTCTTAATTTTTCTTCTTTTTGCATACTTTGCAAAACCAGTATATAATTCAAATGCACGACTCCAATTTGAGGACATTAATGAGGTGAATTCACATACCAAATCTGGTGCAAATCGAGTAGATATTCACGGAGTTACGGATGATTTTAAAAAGACCAATATTTTGTTACACTTGCAGGGTAAACTGCCTAAGGGCACAGTAGTGATTCCTAATAGAGATCACCTATGTTTTGCCAAAATCCTACTCACCTGTTTGTTAGGTTAGGTAATCCAAAGGCTGTAGCATATGTTGCTGTCAGACCTTCAGTGCTGGTCATTGTAAAGCTCTAATAATAATAACCTAAACACCACCTTAGAAAGTTCCCTCAACTAAAAAGAAGTCTTAAAAGCTAATTTGGAAGAGGTCTAGGTTCACTAGTAAATATGAAGTCAAAAGGAATATTTTTATATTAAGTTCATACCAGAGCAGCAATGTTGTTGCTACCACTACATACTTAACATATCGCAATGCACATGTGTGCATCCAAATACACATTGCTGACCATAACATGCTATACACTGCCTAATGTTGGATATATCAAAGCTGTATATAGGTACAAAGTACACTCAGGAAACAATACACTGGTGTTTGTTAACTTTGATCAAGACACATGGTAGTGTGTCGTACGGCCCAAGAAGCCGGCACGCGACACCGTGAGTATATTGACAGGAAGAAAGAAAACGTGATTTTCACTCATATGTAGCTTCATGCTCTCTTATCCAATTGAAACCAAATTTGCTACAGAAGTGCCCATGCGGTAGGGGAGTCTACATACAAACTTTGAAGAAAATTCAGCCTTTTCCAAGATACAAGTGACCAAAAGTTCAGTTGTTTTCTTCTATTTCTTTTCACACACTTTGCAAAATCTGCCATAAAATGCAAACATTTACTCTGATCAAACTGAAATTTGGCTCACTTAAAGGGTTCATTAAAGCGAATCTAAGTACCAAGATTGGTAGGAATCTGTTACAGAATCACAAAGGTATGATGGATTATTCACATAAAATATGATCGAACTTCTGTCACACCCACAGGGTAAACCCCTTGAAGGAATGGGTTGAAATTTGCTATTTAGATGGAGTAGCCATCATTGTAGGAGTGCTTTTTTGTGGTTTGAAAGGAATTGAGATAAAGACCATAAAGATATGACACAAAACCCAACATGTGTCACAATTATGTGATCGAATTTCTTGAATAAAAAAACTATTAGTTCTCATGCCTACCAGGCAAACTGCTTAGAAGAGTGAGCTAAAAACCAGTATGTAGATGGAATAATCTATAAGGCTGAAAAACCTTCTGTCTGTCTGTCTGTCTGTCTGCATTCAAATTGAGTTCACGCATTCTTTTTGCCAGTTGTTGCACGTATTGAAGTGGTTTTGACACCAAACAAAACGTTTATCATCTAGGAATAAGCTAGCGTTTAAATGAAGGTTCTAAGTGCCGTCGTTCATCATTTACAGCGCTTTAGTGCAAGGGTGTAGAGCAAAACCTCGCTTGAATTTTTTCTGTAAACCACACGCAAACTGCAAGTAAACACCTACTTATGCATGCCTATATAAGATGCTTTTAAGGCTGACTTTTAATGATAGGTAATTGGCTTAGTGGTAGGGCACTCGCTTCGTAATTGCAAGGTCCTGAGTTTGATCCAGCTAGAGGCTACTTTCTTTTTCTTTTTTTCACTCTGGCAACTTTTTTAGTGCAATCTTTTTTCTGCTACAAGAAACTATTCATGTAATTTCCTCTGATTCTGAACCTTATTGATGCAACATTCTTTTCTGAATGTGTGCCATTTTATTTTAACTCTCACACTGTAAAAATGAAGTGTGCTTTGTGCAGGAAAATAGTGTCATTGGGCACACTTTGGTGTCACAGGGCACACTGACTTTTTGTGCACAAAGCACACTTCATTTAAATTTTAGAGTGCAATGTAAACACTTTGACATCAACTTGTAATGCTTTTGTATAGAAATAAGGATAATTGTAATGAGCTATTGCTGGAAATGTGAGACCATATGTCTATAGAGTAGACGTTGTTTCAATGTTGAATGAGTATCCTTACCATTGTCACTAACTGAGGTAGTGCAAATAGGTAGTAATAGAAATAGTGACTGAGGTAGTGAAAGGTACAGGATGTAGTACTGCTGGAGTGTACTTGCAGTACATTACACGACTTTGGTAACATACAGTTGAATGTGTTTGCATGGGTTAAATATTGCTTTAAAATGAATGAGTGAGTATAAGCTATTGTTTAGTTTTTTCCAGCACTAATTAAGTTACACTGTATGTGTATAAGTGTACTGAAGTGTAGTGTTTCCATGGGGCAGGGCTATAGACTTGTTTCAGCATTATACTTATATCCTACTAATTGAAGTAACTATAATGTAACTATGGGGCAATGGAGTTCATCAGAGTAAAAGCCACTGAGTTATAATACAAAATCCAACTACGTGTAGCAAGTACGCGATTGAGATACTGTGATAGTACAGTCACCCTATTAGAGCATTCGGCATTGTTAGTAAGTTAGCATTCAGCTACGTAACAAGTCACTGTAGAGAGTTCAGCTATGCAACAATTCACCCAGTAGAGACTTCGGCTAAAACAAGTTACCCAGTAGAGAGTTCAGCTATAAAAAAGTCACCCTATTAGAGCATTCAGCATTGTTAGTAAGTTAGCATTCAGCTACGTAACAAGTCATTGTGTAGAGAGTTCAGCTATGCAACAATTCACCCAGTAGAGACTTCGGCTAAAACGAGTTACCCAGTAGAGAGTTCAGCTATAAAAAAGTCACCCTATAGAGAGCTCAGCTACAAACAAATCACCCTGTGGAGAATTCAGCTACAAAAGCCACCTAGTAGAGAGTTCAACTACAAAAAGTCACCCTGTAGAGAGCTCAGCTTCAAACAAATCAACCTGTGGAGAGTTCAGCCACCCCGTAGAGAGATCAGCCAGAAAAAAGTCATCTGTAGAGTTCAGCTACAAACAGGTCACCCTGTAGAGAATTCAGCTAACAACAAGTCATGATCACCCAGTAGAGAATTCAGCGTTACCCTGTAGAGAGCTCAGCTACAATCAAACCAACTTGTGGAGAGTTCAGTTACAAACACACTACCCTGTAGAGCGATCAGCCAGAAAGAAGTCACCTGTAGAGTTCACCTACAAACAGGTCACCCTGTAGAGAATTCAGCTACAAACAAACCACCCTGTGGAGAGTTCAGCTACAAACAAATCACCCTGTGGAGAGTTCAGCTACAAAAAAATCACCCTGTAGGCAGTTCAGCTAAACAAGTCACCCTGTAACAAAAGGTCACAATGTAAAGAGCTCAGTTACAAACAAATCAACCTGTGGAGAGTTCAGCTACAAACAAGTCATCCTGTACAGAGTTCAGCTACAAACAAGACACTCAAGATTCAGCTACAAGGTATATAGTGATCCAGTAGAGATTTCAGCTCCAAAGAAGTCACCTGTAGAGAGTTCAGCTACAAACAAGTCACCCTGTAGGGAGTTCATCTACAAGCTAGTGACCCAGTAGAGAGTTCAGCTACAAAATGTCACCCTGTAGAGAGTTCAGCTACAAACAAGTTACCTTGTAGTTGTAGAGATTTCTGCTACAAGCCAGCCAACCTGTAGGTGTAATAATACAGTATTAATGTTTAGTTACGCTACCACTCACCTATTTACGTGCTCTGTTCCTCGGATCTTCATTCTTCACCTCCAGCAATCCATTGATTGAGGAGGGGGTTTGGTAAGTGCCAGGGGGACTCATCTGCCATGGTATATGGCCTAGGCAAGGTTATGTAATTCCAGCGGGGCCAAAGTAGGAAGTACTTTTGGTTTATTGATGCTTGGGTAATGAAAGAGTTTAGAGCAGAGAAGCGTCTCTGTCCTAAACTCTTTACAATAGAGGCCAAACGGGAGAACCTAGTGGATAAGGCAGATATCCTAAGTGAGGCCCCCTGGCTGTCTCAGACTCCTCTAAGGAGAATGGACGAACTGCTTATAGCAGTAGTAGGTGATGTGTTGACCTGCGGGTCACCACTAATTTGTGTCACATGGCTTTAGCCAGATTGTGACAGCATCAACACCTGTGCGCAGGTGCCAGATTGTGCTAGTGATCTGGTTGGGAGAACGTCTCCTGGTAGTGATCTGGATGGGAGAGCGTCTCCGGCTAGCAATCTGGTTGGGAGAGCATCTCTAGTTGGCAGTTTGAATGGGAGAGCGTCTCCTAATAATGATCTGGATGGGAGAGCATCTTCAGCTAGTGATCTGGTTGGGAGAGCGTCTCCTGGTAGTGATCTGGATGGGAGAGCGTCTCCGGCTAGCAATCTGGTTGGGAGAGCATCTCTAGTTGGCAGTTTGAATGGGAGAGCGTCTCCTAATAATGATCTGGATGGGAGAGCATCTTCAGCTAGTAATCTGGTTGGGAGAGCGTCTCCTGATACTGATCTGGATGGGAGAGGCAAGCAGCTGTTAGCAACCCAATTTCCTGATGGCACTCTGAACTGGAGGGGCTTGTCTGTGACTGCAGGCAGGATAAAAGAGCATCTCTCCTGACAAAGATTTGAACTGCGAGCGTCCCTCAATAGCAATCTCTACTTGTGGTAGCAGCTGGCAGGGTGAAGGAATCCAGTCAGACCTACAGCTGAAGAACTCGCAACAAAATGCATATGATAGTACAGTCTTTCATGTAAATGTTTAGAGTACAACAACAACAACAACAACATTATGTGTCTACTTAGCTTGCTCCACTGCTTACCAGGGCTGAGCGATACTACCGTTTTAGCGATATATCGCGATGTTTTGAAAGTATCGATATCGCGATATTTTGTTATTAACCATCGTGATACCATGCCTGTACATTACTGTCATTAAAAACCCATTTGTTATGCAGTAGTAGGCTAAGAATTCTTGTAAATGATAAAGTCCACCCATCTGGTTTCCCCTGCAGAGAGGTGTGAACACCATACCAACCTCAAAGCATGTGTTACAATAACTGTTACTGTAAACAAGGATGATAGTGGCTAGTTTGTTATCACCTATAAGGACTTCCTGCAGGAATGCTGAGCAATAAGCTATGTAGCACCAGCTATGATTGACTTATTGGTAAGTAGCGTGAACTATTCAGTATCGTGAATAGTGGCTTTAGAATCGATCGTGATACCAAAATGGCAGTATCGGTCAGCCCTACTGCTTACACTACATATGTATGTAAGTACCACTATTGACAATGGGATACTGACTAGAATTTTTAACTGCCAACATACTATGCCAATTAACATAGAGTACCTGTGTGTAGTGAAGTTTGTGAACTGTTCAGTGGGTAGGGACAGGGTGGGAAGATTTGTTACAACAGGTATGAATTACTGCCAACGTGTTCTGCTCACTTTGTTGCGCATGCGTTGTTCTTATTGGAGCCCACTGTTGCATGCTAATATTTTGGGTACTTGCGCAGCCTGCGCTTCACAACATTAACTGTGTTTAATAACTTAAACTTTATTTAATGTTTAGTTACGCTACCACTCACCTATTTACGTGCTCTGTTCCTCGGATCTTCATTCTTCACCTCCAGCAATCCATTGATTGAGGAGGGGGTTTGGTAAGTGCCAGGGGGACTCATCTGCCATGGTATATGGCCTAGGCAAGGTTATGTAATTCCAGCGGGGCCAAAGTAGGAAGTACTTTTGGTTTATTGATGCTTGGGTAATGAAAGAGTTTAGAGCAGAGAAGCGTCTCTGTCCTAAACTCTTTACAATAGAGGCCATAGGTAGGTCATGATATGTAGTATGTATATCATGATCTACCCCCCCAAGCATCAAGGTTATTTATTTAGACCGTGTAATGTGCAGAAATGATGATGGTGGCAACGTCTAGTAATATGCAAGATAAGCTATGCTTGCAGCATACAGAAGATGATGATGATGTGCAGGCTGAGCAACGGTGACATACAAAACAAGCAGTGGCAGTGACATACGTTGGTATACGGACAAGCAATGGTGACGACATACATATCAAGCATGACAACGTAAACATTAGGAAGACATAACGTACACGCAAACTAACATGCAACTAACAACCCAATGGTGTGCCCCGTACCAATTGCCTGGCAAAGTTGTGGAACACATCCTAACCATAGAACTACAGATATATGACGAAGACACTGTATCGTGTACACATTAGAGCAAGCACTGTGTTTTGAAACAATTCCTGTTGAAGATGAATAGGTTGAAGTTTCCTTTAGTGACAATAAAATGGACTTTTCCTTGGGACTATTATAAGACTCAAGGGGTATGGTGTGCAAGAAGCTGGCACAACGCCATGAAACTACTATGCAAAGTTCTAATATGTACTTGGCTGCTTTTCAACATACAATTTATGATAACCATGTGTTTGTGTTGTTGTTTTTACAAAGCAACTCTTATTATTTCACATTTTACTGGGGTGTACCAATAGAGAAATTTCTGAACCGATCCAATATAAAGCGATATACTGAGTCAGAACACCGATACCGACCCAATATAATAAAGTGCAGCTATACATTTAGATTAGAGGAAACTGAGAAACTTTAACTTGCCATAAGATACACTTAGTAAGTAGTTCCAAGTGCTAACAATCACTGCCAATGGTTGATTGTCTGTGGTGGTGTGGCCTCAATTGACAGCCCCAATTAACAGCCGAGGCCGTGAGGCACCCACAAGTTTATTTTTTTTTATTATTATTATTATTATTTAGTGCGTGCTCCCACCAAGATAAGTCCAAATCACTCCGTATTTTTAATGGCTTGTAGCAGGAGCTTACAAGCGCCGAAGGCGCGAAGGAGCGCGACACTAGTGGTTCCAACATTTGACTAATTACTTAAACCTCAGTCCATGTAGGGCATTCATCCTATATTCGCTGCTACTCAGTGGTTTATTGCATCATCACTTTTAAGCTGTTAATTTTCAAAGGAAGCCATGATGAGTCTAAGTACTTGTGTGCTATTTGTAAACTAAAAGGGACTGAACAACTCTTAACAATGAACTAAGTAGCCATATGTTTTGTAAGCTCTCTGTGCTGTACTGAGGACCAGAAACGGAGTTGTGTTGAAATAATTCTTTTAATTACCCTACCAGTATTACTGACACTCTATGGCTGCATATTAACTGCTAGCACCTGTTAACATAACCAAGCACAGCCCAGGAAATTACTGCTCTCTTTATAAGGACATGTTTCATTAACAAAAGATAGAACACAGCTATATCCAGAGTGTCATGCTCCCCCGCGCCCACAAGCTTCTGCTTGTAGAGATGGCTGGTTGTTTCAAGCTGTGTTTCTAGTTTATTCATCCCATGGTTACTTTTATTTTATTTATTTATTTTTTTTTGTTTTATTTTTTTATAGCTCTCCACTATGATCATTTTTGTATGGTTATAACAAAGAATGTCTGCTATGCGCATATTTCTATGGCTTCTCGTAGCGTAGCACTTCTTTTCAAGGATAAAACTACTGTTTCCCCAGCTTTGTTTGCTATATAACAGAGGGTATAATGTGGCTTTACCATGGCAAAGACTATTTGGGTATATTATATTGATTTTGGCAGCTATATTGAGACCAACCGATATTGGCAAAAGACAAAATCGCCATATTGGCCACTGATACGATGTACCGGTACGTCCCCACTGATTGTATACAAATATATACAGTGTGTGTGGGGACAGTGTGCAAGATTATACTAGTACACCAATTGGTGTTATACTGTTGCTTACCCGATGCAGCATCTTGTTTGAGGCCGCTTCGCGATAGTCGTGGTGTTTGTCCTCGAAGATTCTAATTGATGCCCACCACGTGATTTCCCTGCATTTTTGTTGATTAGGTGGCGTCCGACGAACTGGTTATGGTATAAGGTGGAGCTGTAGTTACTGTTGGTATTGAGTCCAGCGGCGTCGGAGCTGTCCCAGGCGACCGTGACACCGTGCGTGGGCCAAGGTAAGCAACTTGTGGAAACGACCCTGAAGGTGGCTACTAGCATTGTAGTATCGCATCTTGTCGCGTCGTCGTCCTGTCCGGAATACTTGTTCCATTAGGCGGCCCTTCCTCCGGCGTGACAAAGCTCTTCGCTTGCTCAATCCAGCAGTCGACCTTTCCAAGGACGACGAGCTTCCCTTTCCTCAGTCGGCGATAACTACGAGTATTCATCTTGAAGATTAAAAGCCACTGTAACTGGCAAGATTTGTTACAACAGGTATGAATTACTGCCAACGTGTTCTGCTCACTTTGTTGCGCATGCGTTGTTCTTATTGGAGCCCACTGTTGCATGCTAATATTTTGGGTACTTGCGCAGCCTGCGCTTCACAACATTAACTGTGTTTAATAACTTAAACTTTATTTATTTTTTAAAAATTCATCATTATATTTAAGCAAAACACAAAAGAATTCCAGTCTTGATCTCTTCCTTCTTTCTGTAGTAAAGAAAAAAGACAAGTAAAAGAAGCTCCAAAGCTGGCCACAGGCCGGCTTTTTGTAAACAAATACAAAAATAAGTGATGTCTATACAAAAACAGCGAAGCTGTGAAAAAGGTTGCGGTCCCCAAAAGCCAGGGTGAAAAAAGATGTGAAATCCAAGGTGGCAGACAAGGCATGGCTGTGATGGTAGGTTAATGGCAAAATTTTAATAACAACAATTCAGGTGAATTTGGTGCTGAATCCTAGTAAAACTTGGAGAAGGCAACACAAATTCACCTGAATTTTCATTAAAATATTTGCCATTAACCTACCATCACAGCCATTTCTTGGCTGCCACCTTGGATTTCACATCTCTTTTCACCCTGGAGGCAGCACCCTTTTTTCACAGCTTGACTGTTTTTGTATAGGTAATATTAGCTGAATACTTAACGGCTACTGTACATGATGACTGACTTGATATACATGTTTAGTGCTGTGTAATATCATGCACCACCAGCATTTATTATACTGCGTTTACACTTGCCCATACCACACATTGGCTCAGTTCAGCATGACTTGTCTTGATTTTCACTTCAGTATAAGCACTCACCAAACTGAGCTGAACCAAACTGGGCCAGCCCTCATAAATCTGCCGTTCCAGCGCAACTCAGTTAGGTTCAGTTTTCTATATTCAATGTTTCCACTAGATATTATATCAAAATAAAGCTTAAATAGATAAAAGAAACACTATATCGAACGGAGCAATTCAACACTTCATAGTAGGAAGAGCTCACAATTGATTACTTTCGGTATCAACCACATCATAATGAGGGATATTAACAGCTGGTATAAGCCATTAACCATCCCTAGAGCACAACTGTGCTAATTTGTCACTGTCTTTCTCCATAACCACCTGTTAACAGAGTCCTACTTTACACCATTTCCTAGGCTAGCATGCTTCATTATAGTGTCTAAACACGTGCCCATAAACAGGCTGTCACGGTTTCCACGTTAAGTGTAAACACAGTATTATTATCATGTTAGCTATCCATTGTGACTGGATTTATCCAAATCACACATTAGAAGTTTCGAGATAAATGGTTTTAAACAATTCAACTTGCCAAAGGCAGCAAGCACGCTTATGAAATTTGCACACAAGACATGCATCAATCTATTGTCTTTCAGACCACTTCCAGTACTTTTAGCTGCTTGTAGAGTTTCCCACCAAATAGTACAGAAAATTTGAGCCATTGGATGAGTGAAGTATTATCACAAGTGCTCACAAAGGGGAGGAGGGTATGGGCAGATGGGGTGGGCAAGAGATAGACTTCAAAATGGAGGCAGACTGCAATTGAAGTCCAGACATGAGATTATAGGGCTGTGCTAGCCTGTTAGTTGCTGATATGCAGCAATATCAACAGAAAAAGAGGTTGGCCAACATCATCATGCCATCCACCAGTAAACTACCAATTCTGTCAAGCCAAGCCCTTCACAAGGCCTGAAACCACCATTCAAGCTCTCCACACCACCCAGAAAAGACGTCTGTTAAAACCAGCCTCGAGTAGTACTGAGTAGTAGTTTGATTTTACCTGATGTGCAATTTGGATCAGTTTTGTAAAATCTGGTTATTAATGAATTTATAAAAGTAAGCAAACTAGTGTAAAAATTTTTTTTTTAAATTTAGAGATTGCTGAAACAACAAAAGAAACAAAAGTCAAACAGACCAACATGTTAAACACACACAGATCAATACAAAATCATGTACTTTTGAAAAGGGGTTGTAGAGCTATGCATACATGAAAAACACAGTATTTCTTCCTGTGAATATACCCACAGTGTGGCATGCTGGCTTTCTTGGCCACGTGACATGCTACCATGTGTCTTGATAGACATTTATCTGCATCTTTCACATAATCATTGAAAAATGCAAATAAATAACTTTTACATACATAGTGATATGTGCATATGGAACGTCTATTATAGTACTCCAATAATGCAATCAATTGTATGAAATGCTATTGCAGGATGTATAGACATGTTCATTTGTGTACTATGTATCATATGTTTTTGTTCACAGAATATCGTTTAATGGTAATGTGTAGCTCAGAGAGCCAGGAAACATCTCATGTTGTGTCAAAACTGCTGCGGTACAAACGAGATTATACAGTGCGTCGAAACGATGCAGATCTTTCGGAGTACTTGAAACACCACCTAATGGTTCGTCCTGGTTCAACTGTAGACCCTGACAAGTATGTAAGCTTCAAAAGTAGTAGATTAATATATAATAATTATATATGTATAATAAATATGTATAGATATATCCCATTTATATATGGATGATATCGCTGTCATTGTTCATGTAATAGTTATCTAATCAAAAACAGCCAAGCTGTAAAAAAAGGAGTGCGGCCCTTGAAAAGGCTATGGTGAAAAAAGATGTGAAATCCAAGGTGGCGGCCAAGAAATGGCTGTGATGGTAGGTTAATGGTAAAAATTTTAATAACGACAATTCAGGTGAATTTTGTGCCAATTGACCAAGCGGCACCAAATTCACCTGAAGTGTTGTTATTAAAATTTTTACCATTAACCTACCATCACAGCCATTTCTTGGCCGTCACCTTGGATTTCACATCTTTTTTCACCATAGCCTTTTCAAGGGCCGCACTCCTTTTTTTACAGCTTGGCTGTTTTTGATTAGATTTCACTTCTTTTTGTATTTGTATACACCAAAGCCGGCCTATGGCCAGCTTTGGGGCTTTTTAACCTATATATTTTTCTTTACCACAGGAAAAAGAAAAAGATGAAGCAGATTTTATAAATACTTTAACTCATTCTGATTTTATCAGTAAATGTACAAATTATATATATAATGCATATATCAAGAGTTCATAATATAAAAAGAGAGCATATATTTATTACATGTCAATTAATCCCCACAGGATAATTTGCAGCTGATCTCTCTACTGGGTGACTTGAAATGTAGCTGAACTCTCTACAGGGTGATCTGCTTGTACGTAGATGAACTCTTTACAGGATTCTCTCTACAGGGTGACTTGACTCTAGCTGAACTCTCTGCAGGGTTATCTGTTTGTAGTTGAATTCTCTACAGGGTGATTTGTTTGCAGCTGAACTCTCTACAAGGTAACTTCTTCTAGCTGATCTGTCTACAGGGTGACTTGTTTCTAGCTGGTCTCTCTACACGGCGATTTGTTTGTAGCTGAATTCTCTACAGGGTGATGCGTTTGCAGCTGAACTCTCTACATGGTGGTTGCTTTGTAGCTGAACTCTCTAAAAGGTGACTTCTTCTAGCTGAACTCTCTACAGGGTGATCTTTTCATAGCTGAACTCTCTACAGGATGATTTGTTTGCAGCTGAACTCTCTACAGGATGATTTGTTTGCAGCTGAACTCTCTACATGATGATTTCTTTGTAGCTGAACTCTCTACAGGGTGATTTGTTTGTAGCTGAAATCCCTACAAGGTAACTTCTTCTAGCTGATCTTTCTACAGGGCGATTTGTTTGTAGCTGAGTTCTCTACAGGGTGTTAGTTTGCAGCTGAATTCTCTACATGGTGGTTTCTTTATAGCTGAACTCTCTACAAGGTGACTTCTTCTAGCTGATCTCTCTACAGGGTGATTTGTTTGTAGCTGAACTCTCTACAGGTGATTTGTTTGTAGCTGAACTCTCTACAAGGTGATACTTCTAGGTGATCTCTCTACAGGATGACTTGTTTCTAACTGAACTCTCAACAGGGTGATCTGTTCATAGCTGAACTTTCAACTGGGTGATTTGTTTGCAGCTGAACTCTCTACATGGTAGTTTCTTTGTAGCTGAACTCTCTACAATGTGACTTCTTCTAGCTGAACTCTCTACAAGGTGACTTGTTTCTAGCTGATCTCTCTACGGGGTGATATGTTCATAGCTGAACTTTCTACAGGGTGATTTGTTTGCAGCTGAACTCTCTACATGGTAGTTTCTTTGTAGCTGAACTCTCTACAATGTGACTTCTTCTAGCTGAACTCTCTACAAGGTGACTTGTTTCTAGCTGATCTCTCTACAGGGTGACTTGTTTCTAGCTGAACTCTCTACAGGTGATTTGTTTGTAGCTGAACTCTCTACATGGTGGTTTCGTTGTAGCTGAACTATCTACAAGGTAACTTCTTCTAGCTGATCTTTTTACAGGGCATATTTGTTTGTAGCTGAGCTCTCTACAGGGTGATTTGTTTGCAGCTGAACTCTCTACATGGGAGTTTCATTGTAGCTGAACTCTCTACAATGTGACTTCTTCTAGCTGAACTCTATACAAGGTGACTTGTTTCTAGCTGATCTCTCTACAGGGTGACTTGTTTCTAGCTGAACTCTCTACAGGTGATTTGTTTGCAGCTGAACTCTCTGCATGGTGGTTTCTTTGTAGCTGAACTCTCTACAAGGTAACTTCTTCTAGCTGATCTTTCTACAGGGTGGTTTGTTTGTAGCTGAATTCTCTACAGGGTGATTTATTTGCAGCTGAACTCTTTACAAGGTGACTTCTTCTAGCTGAACTCTCTACAGAGTGATAGATTTTTGCAGCTGAACTCTCTACATGGTGGTTTCTTTGTAACTGAACTCTCTACAGGGTGATTTGTTTGTAGCTGAACTCTCTACAGGGTGATCTGTTCGTAGCTGAACTCCCTACAAGGTAACTTCTTCTAGCTGATCTTTCTACAGGGCGATTTGTTCGTAGCTGAGTTCTCTACAGGGTGATTTGTTTGCAGCTGAACTCTCTACATGGTAGCTTCTTTGTAGCTGAACTCTCTACAATGTGACTTCTTCTAGCTGAACTCTCTACAGGGTGACTTGTTTCTAGCTAATCTCTCTACAGGGTGGCTTGTTTCTAGCTGAACTCTCTACAGGGGATTTGTTTGCAGCTGAACTCTCTACATTGTGGTTTCTTTATAGCTGAACTCTCTACAGGTGATTTATTTGTAGCTGAACTTTCTACAAGGTGATACTTCTAGCTGATCTCTCTACAGGATGACTTGTTTCTAACTGCAACTCTCAACAGGGTGATCTGTTCATAGCTGAACTTTCTACTGGGTGATTTGTTTGCAGCTTAACTCTCTACATGGTGATTTCTTTGTAGCTGAACTCTCTAACAAGGTAACTTCTTCTAGCTGATCTTTTTACAGGGCATGTTTGTTTGTAGCTTAGTTCTCTACAGGATGATTTGTTTGCAGCTGAACTCTCTACATGATGGTTTCTTTGTAGCTGAACTCTCTACAAGGTGACTTCTTCTAGCTGATACAGGGTGACTTGTTTCTAGATGAACTCTCTACAGGGTGACTTGCATGTAGCTGAATTGTCTATCAGATTAACTGTTTGTAGCTGAATTCCGTACAGAATATCCTGCAATGTACTATAATTCTGTAACGGAGTAAGTTACAAACGTAGCTGAATGCTCTATTAGGGTGACTGTTCTATTAGAGTATTTCGATCGCACATTTGCTACATGTAGTTGCTTTTCGAATCCTGACTCAGTGGTTTGTAATCCCATTCTTCTGTACTACTGCAAGGACTTTCTATGATGATTATTCCAGCTACACACTGATTTTCAGCTCATTGCTCTAAGTGGTTTGCCTGGTAGATGTGAAAACTAATAGTTTTTTTATTCATAAAAATTGATCGTGTAATTTTGACACAGGTTGGGTTTTGTGTCATATCTCCATAGTCTTTATCTCAATTCCTTTCAAACCACAAAAAGGCACTCTCACGATGGTTACTCCATCTACTTATAAATTTTCAACTCATTCCTCCAAGGGGTTTACCCTGTAGGCGTGACAGACCTTCGAGCTTATTTTACGCACATAATCGGTCATAACTCCATGTACGTTCATCGTATTCCTACCAAAGTTCCTACCAAAGTTGGTACTGAGATCCGCCTTAATTAGCCCTTCAAGTGTGCCAAATTTCAGCCCTATCCGAGTACGCATTCGTGTTTTATGTAAATATTTTAATAACGACAATTCAGGTGAATTTGGTGCCGCTTGGTCTTGGCACAAAATTCACCTGAATTGTCATTATTAAAATTTTTACCATTAACCTACCATCACAGCCATTTCTTGGCCGCCACCTTGGATTTCACATCTTTTTTCACCATAGCCTGTCTGAGGGCCGCACATTTTTACAGCTTGGCTGTTTTGGATTAGATTTCACTTCTTTTTGTATTTGTATTTAGGGCTTTTTTTAACCTATCATTTTTTCTTTACCACAGGAAGAAGAAAAGATGAAGCAGGGTGATTTCTTTGTAGCTGACTTCTCTACAAGGTTATCCTTCTAGCTGATCTCTCTACCGGATGACTTGTTTCTAGCTGATCTCTCTACAGGGTGACTTGTTTGTAGCTGAACTCTCTACAGGGTGGTTTGTTTGTAGCTGAATTTTCTATAGGGCGATTTGTTTGCAGCTGAACTCTCTACATGGTAGTTTCTTTGTAGCTGAACTATCTACAATGTAACTTCTTCTAGCTGAACTCTCTACAAGGTGACTTTTTTCTAGCTGATCTCTCTACAGGGTGACCTTTTTCTAGCTGAACTCTCTACAGGGTGATTTGTTTCTAGCTGAACTCTCTACAAGGTAACTTCTTCTAGCTGATCTTTCTACAGGGTGATTTGTTTGTATCTGAATTCTCTACAGGGTGACTTGTTTCTAGCTGATCTCTGTACAAGATGACTTGTTCCTAGCTGATCTCTACAGGTTATTTGTTTGCAGCTGAACTCTCTTACATGGTGGTTTCTTTGTAGCTGAACTCTCTACAAGGTGACTTCTTCTAGCAAGATGACTTGTTTCTAACTGAACTCTCTACAGTGTGATCTGTTCATAGCAGAACTTTCTACTTGGTGATTTGTTTGCAGCTGAAGGGTTAGGGTTATCTTTAGGGTCTTTGCATGATCGTTTCTTTGTAACTGAACTCTCTACAAGGTAACTTCTTCTAGCTGATCTCTCTACAGGGCAATTTGTTTGAGCTGAACTCTCTACATGATGGTTTCTTTGTAGCTGAACTCTCTATTAGGTACCCTCTTCTGGCTGATCTGACTACAGGGTGACTTATTTGTAGCTGAATTCCCTACAGAATAACTTGCAATGTAATATAATTGAGTAAATTATAAATGCAGCTGAATGCTTTATTAGGGTGACTGTTCTATTAGAGTATCTCGATCTCCCATTTGCTGCACATAGTTGTCTTTCAAATCATAACTCAGTGGTTTGTAATCCGATTCTTCTGTACTACTGCAAGGACTTTCTATGATGATTATTCCAGCTACACACTGATTTTCAGCTCATTACTCTAAGCGGTTTGCCTGATAGGCACGAAAACTAATAGCATTTTTATTCATAAAAATCGATCGCGTAATTTTGACACAGGTCGGGTTTTGTGTCATATCGCCGTGGTCTTTATCCCGATTCCTTTCAAACCACAAAAAGGCACTCCTATGATGGTTGCTCCATCTACATAGCAATTTTCAGCTGATTCCTCAAAGGAGTTTACCCTGTAGGCGTGACAGACCTTCGACCTTATTTTACACAAATAATCGGTCATAACTCCGTGAATGTTCATCGGATTCCTACCAAAGTTGGTACAGAGATCCCCTTAATGAGCCCTTTAAGTGTGCCAAATTTCAGCCCGATCCGAGCACGTATTCGTGTTTTATGGCGGATTTTGCAAAGTGTGCGAAATGAAGAAGTAGAAGAAGAATAAGAAGAAAAAACGAAGAAATTAAAATGAAATTTTGTTCTCTCGTATCTCGGAAATGGCCGGAGCGATTGTCTTCATATTTGGTGTGTAGACTCCCCTTGCTGGCCGGCACCTGTCTAGCAAATTTGGTTCCAATCGGATAAGGGATCACAGAGCTACATAGGTGTGAAAATTGCGTTTTCTTTCTTCCTGTTAATATACTCACGGGTGGCACGCCGGCTTCTTGGGCCGCACGACACACTACCATGTGTCGTGATACTACGGCTGTGAGGGATTTTGCTGATATATACACTCAAGAGCCGAGGGCCGCAGGCCTGAGGGCTAAGGGTGTATATATCAGCAAAACTCAATGCAGTCATGGTATATCACTCTAGGCACACTCACCTGATAGGTGAAAAGCTACTAAACACTCACCCTGTTTTTTATGCATCAGTATTTATGATCAATAGTGGTTTTAATAGTGTGGGCTAATAGCCTTCAAAACGTTGTCATTATGCTTTACACGCAATACCAGAAAAGTTGCGATTGTGGGATCTAAATTTTTAGTTTTACCATATTTTACTATATTATGCTTACTAACTTGGCTATTGGGACAGTAAGTTAATATATTACGTACTTAGGACTATATGTTACTCACCTAGTTGTCCTCTTTGTGTTGTTTCATGGTCTGCTCAATGGCTAACATGTGATGGGTAGAAATACACATTCACGCATTGCCCAAATAATTGTTTTACTGATCATTCGTCATTTAGCAACTATCAACTTGTCAAAACTTAGCAACTACACTGACCTGTAAACCCAAACCCACAATTAAATGCTCTGTGTCACTCAATGAGTCAAAGCATATCATATCTTTACAAATCTAGTTGATTTGCTCAACCTTTTGTACCAGTGCCATATGTGCTATGTTATTGTGTTTTCCTCCATTTAAAAAGAAAAATGCATGAATAAAGATTGCTGAAAAAAAGACTAAACAAACTAGAGTTAAATAAGTCAGTATGTTAAAGTGTTCTAGAACTATGATGGTGTACATTAAATCCCATTAAAGCCTATCACTTGGAAATGTCCCACAGAGATATTTATTCGGAGGTTCCGCTGTATCTTTTATTATACCCAACCTCTGATCTTATCAGTTTGATATATATCATTTTAGTGCAGGCGTTCAAAGGTGCTGTTCGGACTTTAACTCGCATATTTCCCAGATAATATCATGGATACAGCACAAAACCAACAGTTAAGTGATCAAGATTTGCTAATAAAAAAGCAATTACCTGCCACGCCTACAGACAAATCGTTCAGGAGAATGAGTTGAAAATTGGTGTGTAGATGGATTAATCATCTTAGAAAGGCCCTTCAGTGGTTTAGAAGAATTGGATTTAAGCCATTGATTTATAATACAAAAACTTCAGCTTACATTAGTATAGATAGTATAGATAGTTCAGCTACAAACAAGTCACCCTATAGAGAGCAACAATGCACCCTATAGACAGTTCATCTACAAACAAGTCAAGAGTTCAGCTACAACATGTCACCCTGTATAGAGTTTAGCTACAATCAGTTCTCTCTGTAGAGAATTCAGCTACGAGTCACTCTGTAGACAGTTCAGCTGCTACATCAACTCACCCTGGAGAGAGTTCAGCTACATTAGAGGTCACCCTGTAGAGAATTCAGCTTCAAACAAGTCACCCTGTAGAGCATTCAGTTACATTAGAAGTCTCCATGCAGAGAGTTCAGCTGCAACAAGTCAATCTGTAGAGAGTTCAGCTACAACCACTCACCCTGTAGAGAGTTCAGCTACAACTAGGTACCCTGTAGAGAGCTAAGCTACAAACAAATCACCCTGTAGAGTGCTCAGATACAAAGATGTCACCCTGTAGGGAGTTCAGCCACAAATAAATCACCCTGTGGAGAGCCACCCTATAGATAGTTCAACTACTAACAAGTCACCCAGTAGAGAGTTCAGCTATGTACAAACAAGTCACCCTGTAGAGAGTTCAGGTCCAAACAAATCACCCTGTGCCACAAAAAAATACACCCTGTAGAGAGTTCAGCTACAAACAAGTCAACCCTGTAGAGAACTCAGCTACATTAGAAGTCTCCCTGTAGAGAGTTTAACTACGTACAAAAAGTCACCCTGTAGAGAATTCAGCTACACCAATTCACCCTGTACAAAGTTCAGCTACAGCAAATCACACTATAGAGAGTTCAGCTACATTAGTAGTCTCCCTGTAGAGAGTTTAGCTACAAACAAGTCACCCTGTAGAACGTTCAGCTATAAACAAGTCACCCTGTAGAGACCAGTCACCTTGTAGAAAGTTCAGCTCCAACAAATCACCCTATAGAGAGTCTAGCTACATTGGAAGTCACTCTGTAGAGAGTTCAGCTACAATTTCTACTACAAGCCAGCCAACCTGTAAGAGAGATTTCATGTAATAGTACAGTGCTATTATTTTAATTGCATCATTATCATACAGTATGGTAGTACTGTATATTAGGGATCATGGAGCATTGGGTTTTTCTAGCCAAAAAAAATCACCCAAAAACCAGCTTCACAACACCATCCTGGCACCTTGGCAGTATTGATTAGGTATAACCAAGCCCAAAAGTGCCTTCAGTACGATCCTAAAGGCTTCCAATAAATTGTTACAAAATTTTAAACAAAATTTATTCAATGGAGTTTTCTACTGCCTGCCTGCCTGCCTGCCTGCCTGCCTGCCTGCCTGCCTGCCTGCCTGCCTGCCTGCCTGCCTGCCTGCCTGCCTGCCTGCCTGCCTGCCTGCCTGCCTGCCTGCCTGCCTGCCTGCCTGCCTGCCTGCCTGCCTGCCTGCCTGCCTGCCTGCCTGCCTGCCTGCCTGCCTGCCTGCCTGCCTGCCTGCCTGCCTGCCTGCCTGCCTGCCTGCCTGCCTGCCTGCCTGCCTGCCTGCCTGCCTGCCTGCCTGCCTGCCTGCCTGCCTGATGCCTTCAGGATAACGTAACTCAATAACGGCTAATGCTATTGGCTTGATTTTTCACTGTTTGACATTGCTTCGTCCCGAGGCGTGCCTTTTGGCATACCACAGTACGTACAATATACCCATCATGGACTTACCTTTGTCCTCCTTTCTGTCCCATTTCTTTTTGCTGACAACCCAAGGTGTCGATTTGCAGTAGCGCAATGCATGGCTCCCCTACAGTACGTTTGTAAACGGGAATCATCCGTATTTTCCGTGGTGACTGGATTGATTTCAGAGGCGATTCTAATGCTGTTCTTCGTTTGTAACGCTGTGTAACGGGCTGAACATAGCTGAAAGCGAAGAGTAATGGCCACTGCACTTTCGAAGCAGTATTTGATAGCTGGGGCATGCGTTCAGACAAAAACAATATTACTGGTGCCATCCTTTCTTTTGATGCAGTATGCGTGGGTTTACCAGTCATAATAATGTTCCAAAAAAAGTAAACATACAAGTTTAAGGAGGAATTTTAAGTTTGATTAAGGATCATAGAGAAAAAAGTAGAGAAACAAGGGAGGTTGCCTACACCTGCAGATATACTAGTGAACATTTAATCCCTAATCTATTAGTCCACTTAGATCTTTAATTGATGGACGTGGTCACGAACCTATCACGAACGGGATCCCAGTCGCAAACTTACATGTATCTAGTCTTATAGTAGCGCCAGGACTGAAGCGCTTCTGAAATCCAGCTAGTTAAACATAGTTAATGTTACTCTCAAATAATCATGCAACATATCACTGGTACATATTAGTGGTGTGCTATATCAGGATTTTTGTTTCGATATTATATCGATACGATATTGGGGTAAATATCGAAATTTCGATACGATTTTCGATAATTTTAAATTGTGTGGCCTGTGTATTTGCGTGGGCAGCCGATATTTATAAATATGCTTGAAATACAATTTGCACACAAACTATTGCATAAAACTAATAATAAGCCTAGAAAACTGGCAGACAAGTTTTTAAAGTGGCTAGATAGTACAGAACCAACCTTCATTTCTAGCGTGATTGTGCAATCACACACTAAATGCTGTAGATTTATCGAAATATTCTTCGATATTTCGATAATTATCACAAAATATTACCTTTTCGATAAATATCGAAATCTTCTAAAGCAGTATCGAAAGTCGATACGATAACAATGTCGACAAAATTATCGCGAAATCGATATTTTTTCGATATATCGCACATCACTAGTACATATGAATCAGCTAAGTTTCTAAGGCCTTTCTTGTACACTTTTGGATAAAAGCATGAAACTTGCAACATAGTTTGTATGTTTCATAAAGGTAATTTTTGATAGGGAGCCACCTCAGATTTGACCTTTACACCCAATTTAGTGCTTTAAAATCAGTTTTCATCTGCCTCATCTCGATTAAAAATTCACAAACTTGGTGTCAAATTAATGCTCTTGCTCTGAAGAGTACACTAACATTTAAACAAAGTCCATAGCTTTTAGTATTCCAAAGTTATAGCCATTTAAAAAAGTAAAAAGTAGTCCTATTTTCTCCCACCCATGCACATCATACAATATAGTACTTATAGCTATTAAAAATTAAAAATTTTAAAAGGAAATAGGGATTGATATAATACTAGTATTTTTAAATTTAGAAATGAAGTAGGGATCTATGCTGCAAAAAGTAGTGAAACAAGAGATGAATGATGGTATTACAGCATAGCTCAGTGAGAAAGTCCCTACTTTGGCATTGAGCAAAATAATTGTTATAGCTAATGTGCCAAAGTAGGGACTTTCCCACTGAGCTATGCTGTAATACCATCATTCATCTCTTGTTTCACTACTTTTTGCTGCATAGATCCCTACTTCATTTTTAAATTTACAATTTTTTTAAATACTAGTTTGTTTAGTTATTTGTTATAGCACAGCTAGCTACAGTGTAACTTGTGACTGTTCTATTAGAATATCATACATGACTGTTGTATTAGAGTGACTGTTGTATTAGAGTATATCTTGAGAGCCAAGAGGTGTGCAGCTAGTTAGACCAATAAGGGGTGAGGTCATTTTGTTTGCTGTTAAGTAAACAGCTAGATTGTTAAGACGTGTGGTCTCCATACTCTATCAGTAGCTACACTTAAGCATGCAATATAGTTTAGTTGTCACCCTTCTCCAGTGTTGTAACAATGCCCATTCTACTGGTGTTAAATAGTGCATACTGGCCTGGTAATCAATATGCGCAGATATTATAAGGCTGTTTGGCTATTAGTATTTATACTATTACCAATTCCTTTACTATCTTATTGCCACCCTATTGATATTACACAGTAAACTATACAATAAATACAAATATGAATTAAGAAAATGTTTACTAAGTTACCACATTCCAGACAATTATTTTAAAATGTACAACATAATTTCATATGTCACACTACTTTAATTTTTGGAGAAATGTTTTAAATTTTAAACCTGCACCATGACCAGTACCTATAGCTACAGGGTATGTATATACATATAAGCCATAAATCAATTTTACCTTGTTTAGTTGGCTGTCTAGAATCTTTTCCTTCTATATGTACTGGGTTATAACAACCCATTATGGTGCTCCCATTTATTATGAGATTATAATACAATACCTGTTAACATGCACTTTACTTGAAAATGGCATTGAATAGAGATCAATGGATCAATGTTGTATTTCCATAAAAATTGTAGACATGCAGAATTGCAGATGTGAGATACTTATATGCTCTATAATCCAATCTTAAATGGAGCAGAAAAGCTGTGTGGGGGTGTTGGATTATCAAGTGATATCAAACAGAAAAAGTCTTGTTGGTGCAGCAAACAGCTGGTATTAGATTACAGAGATATTCTGGAGGTGTTGAATTAGAGAGGTTTTACTGTAGTAGCTTTAACAAATATATAATATAGTATATAAAAATGAAGTAAGGATCCAAGTAATAAAAAGTAGTGAATCAAGAGATGAATGATGTTATTACAGCATAGTCCGGTGGGAACATCCCTACATTGGCATATGTTCAGTGATTTTGTTCAATGCCAAAGTAAGGATTTTCCCACCGAGCTATGCTGTAATACCATCATTCATCTCTTGTTTCACTACTTTTTATCGCTTGGATCCCTACTTCATTTTTTAATTAATAGACTAGTTTGTTTGGTTTTTTAGATATAGCATACAGCTATACATGTGTAACTGTTCTATTAGGGTGACTGCTGTATTAAAGTATCTTGAGTCAGCCAGGGGGTGTGCCACTATTTCATAATTTCGTTGTGTTAACATTATGAAATACAGCTAGGTCAATAATAATGGGGTGTGTCATCGTGACAGATTGTTAAGAGATGTGGTCTCGGTGCTTGATCATTATTAATCAACCAAGGTCGTGTTAACTAATTAATAGGCATGGCATTGAACCTATTGTGATGTTACAGGTATCTACCAAACGTAAGTGCTTAAATAAGTTTGTGGCGTCTAAATATGCTGCTCAAGGAAAGTGCTGATAGGGAAAATTAATGCCTCGATATGGTTTCATTGTAACAACAAGATGATTGAGCCGATAAAAAGAAAGGCAAGACGCAGAGGGAACAAACTCATCGGAACCACATCCCACAGGTGAGTTTTGTTATTGTAGCGTAAAATGGTGGCCGTGGGCTGCTTCATTTGACCTCTAGTCTTGCGACTGTAGTCAGGCAGGCGAGCAGGCTGACAGTCAGTCTAAAATCCGAGTTATAGTGATTTTGTTTTTGAAATTCTACATCCGGCCACTTATTAGTGTTTTCTTGTTTTTAATGCAGTATTTAATGTTAGATGGACATCACTAATATTATTCTGTAAAGATGATTTTCATCACCTAAGATATCTCTAGGATGATTTTTGAAGGCGGCACACGTCATTTTTTGCAGGGTCTCTACTTAAACGGTACTGCTGTACCATTTGATAAAAACAATGCTTATATATACATATAGTATGATCTTGCACTAGTATACCGAGTTACCATTGTATAGGGTTGTTTCAAATATTCTTTAGTAATAGATACTAGACATTAGTGATACTATATTTGCAAGTATATATAAATCAAATATAGGAATCTACAGTAGAAATTTCTGCAATTGCAAACTATAGAACACAAGCAATTGTCTTCGCTATGATGATTCATTAAAATTAGAATCCAGAAACCTTAGTCGAAATGTGTGAATTCATACAAAAACAGTAAAATTTAGTGAATCAAGTTTCAATTTGCAAAATTCACACAAATTGGACCTCGTACATAAACCTGCCATTCAGAATACTGACCTGGGTATGTAACCCATGGTAGTTCATTGATCTATCCCTAATTATCATGCCTATTTAACATGGTAAATTGTCATACAGAATAAGTATTGAAAAGTAAACCTTCTTTCTGTACATATTTCAAACTTGTGCATGGGCGGGAGAAAATAGTGGCATGTTTTACCACAAGAATCACTGTAAGTTTAGAGCAGAGTAAATTATGGAAATTTTGTAACAACCAATTTTTTCTTTAGGGCAAAAGCTTCAATTTGATACCAATTTTGTGGATTTGAATCATATAGAGATGAAAGTGACAGTTTTTGAACATTAAATTGCTTGTAAAGGTCAAATCTGAGGTGGCTCCGTATCAAAAAATAATATTTGTCATACACACAAACTGTGCTTCATGCTTTTGTCCAAAAGTGCACAAAAGGCCTTTTTAAATGCTTAGAACCCTGAATAAATAGGTTAGCTAGTGCTTTAATAAAATTTAAGGCATGCACTTTAAGACATGTGCAACAACACATTCGGCTAGATACCACACAAAGATAGCAATCTCAACAAAGCTATCCAGCTGGTATGTCAGAATGGAAGAACCACTTATTCCAAAAATCATTCCAGCATAGCGTATGATTACCTTATAAGTAGCACAATATTTACTTGTTATATTGCTTACTTCTTTAAAAATGTGCATCCTGAAGAGTTAACAATTATGGACATTTTCAACCAAACCACTATTTTCAGTTTAATAACCATATACTTTTTCTTTCATGGTTTAGTTTATCAGTAAAAGTTGTGACCTCAGCAAAACCAGGAATGGGGAAGTCTTTGCATATCAAAAAACTAGCAGAAAACTTGAAAATGAATGAACCGTACTGTGTTGTTCCAGTACATGGACCAAAAGTGGATGTTGACACAGTCGTGGAATTGCTAAAGCCCCATGCTCCATCTTATCAATCACCTGTATTTCAGATCATCCATATTGATATTGATTCTGAGGTATGTGATACAACAATCATTGTTTTTAACAGTTTAATGTAATTTACAATAAATTTTAAGTTAACATAGAGCAAATAGTGTCAGGGTTTTATACAGTGGTATAGCTACATGTATCTGTATTGGACTGGAATCACTATGCTGCATACATGTTACATGCACTGTATACCAGATTGTAGCAGTGGGCAATATACCCATTTTAGTTGTTGTACAATATATTTTTAAAACCGAATCGCTAAATATTTATCATTTAGTAATACCACATACCAACATACTGAGAATACTGGGAGAATACCAGAATTTACCGGTTTTTAAATTATTTAAACAGTATTATGGCAGAACTTGTTAGAGCAAAGAGCATAGCATGGGACTACTAGAAAGGTACTTATGGGATATGGGAGAGTGCTATTTGTCACCCTGTCTAAAAAGTTTACCATCAATTGGTTTGAAGAGTAAGCATTATGTAGTCTATAATGACGTTATTGATGCAATGGAATCTTATACATATTTAGTTTGTATTTAGTAACACTGCAATATTTATAATTAAAACACCGTGGTATAATATTGATCAGTATACCACTTTGACACCTCAGATCAAAGGAAACCACAAGGCTATGGTGCGTGCATCCATAATACCCAAACTTGCACATTAGATTTTACACCATTCCATTTAAAGTCCTATAACTTGACACTCGCATGCACTATTTGCATGAATCAACTGCCATTTTATTCCCTATACATTGGCAATCATGATGGTACCAGCGATTTCTTTCTTGAACAATAGTAAGGTGTTAAAACATCATTTTAAAACCAAGTTCTTCGTTTGTACTTAGAAAACCTTCATCCCCGTTTACACTACAGTGCTGAGATAAACTTCAAAAGACTCATCACATCACGACATCATATGGTATGTAGTATCACGTAATTGCAACTTAATTAAATGGCGGAGTGGGACGAAACACGATCAATGCGATATGAAACTTGACAATCATGCATGTGATAGAAGAGGAAAAAGACCTTTCAAACTTTATGGAATTACTTCTGTACAACTATTTTGTGTTAGACAAATATATTCGGTGAGATTCAAGAACATTTTACTGACATTCTTGTGATCTTTCAATAGCCTTTGTATGCTGCTTGAAACTTCTTTTTATAAAAATGATGTGGTTGTGACTGAAACTGTTATAAATCAAGGCTACTGTTCTGTATGTAGAAGATCTTCTGTGAAAAGTTGCACAGTATGAAGGGCAATCTGTGCAAGAAAGGGTAGTACCTTGAGATTTATGGCAGCACAGAAATTTCTCAAAATGTATATTCGATGTTTAATCAACCACGCCTCCAGTGGGTGTGTCATGACTTCACCCTTCAAGTATGTTATAAGTCAAGTTAGTTTCCACTTGGTGTCCAAAAATGATTTACTAATGTTTATCTAGTAGAAAGTTATGGTTGTTTAAAATTTGGGCATTTATGGATGCAGACACCATATATTTCATGTATTGCCCTGTGGTTACTGTGATATCATGATATAGCCTGCCTTTGATGCTGAGGCAGTTACAAAGCATCAGTTACCTTTGATTATTTATATAAAGCTGCTTAAAGTTTTGCATTGTGGGTTTGAGTTTAGCATGTTTGTTTTGAAGGAAAAATAAGTGAGTGAGTCAGCATTGCATAGTTCAGTTACTAGACATCACTAAATAATCATTTTCACAATGTGGGGATCGTTTTTCTACACAGCACATTTCAACCACATGGCAAGATTATTATCAAGACACACAGTGGTGTTCGTGCGGCCCAAGAAGCCGGTGCGCATCACCTTGAGTATATTGATAGGAAAAACAAAAATGCAATTTTTGCACCTCCGTAGCTCTGTATTGCCTTAATGAAACAAGACAATTTTTGCTGTGGACACGCCCGCCAACTTCAGTACCCCACATACCAAATTTGAGCAAAATCGCTTCAGGAGTTCTCGAGATATTCGACTTCAAAAATTGGCTTAGTTTCTTCGTTTTTTTTCCTTCTTATTTTTCTTCCTCTTTTCACACACTTATAAAAACTGCTATAAAATGCTAACGCTATATCCGATTGCCTTGAACTTTGGCACACAGAAGGGAGGTATAACAGCGCATCTCGGTACCAACATTGGCTGGAATACGATAAACAGGCAAAGAGTTATTAGCGATTATTCACGAAACGTAACACCAATATGTTGTCACGCCTACAGAGTAAACTGCTTATGAGAAGATGCTGAAAATCGGTGGCTGAATAGGTTAACTATTGAACCTCAAACCTTTTGTGGTTTGAAAGAAATCGAGCTAAAAGCCAGGAAGATACAATGAAAAAACCAACAGTGTGTAACAATTATACAATCGGGATTAGCTAATAAAAAAAAAAACGACTACTTGTCACGCATACCAAATAAACCGCTTGGGGTAATGCTTTGAAAATCACTGCACAGATAGAGTAATCATCTTAGAAAGGCTCTTCAATGGTGTAGAAGAGCCTTTCTAAGATGATTAGAAATTATTGCTGAAATTAGAAATTTATGATTAGAAAGAAATTGATTAGAAATTTATTGCTGCCCAAAGCTGTGTTCTCAGGCAGCCAACCCCCAGAATCAACAAACTCATTTACTGTCCAGGGAATGACAACTTGTTAGTTCGGCCCACACAAATGTCCAAATAGATTTCCTCATACCAATCATGGATGGGGGCATGGAATATCTATCCATCATAGATGACCATACCCCCTACCATGCACCATCACTGATTGCATACCAATACGTAATAGCATCAACTCGAAATCCTCAGTTTGGCTAAATTATAACTTCAGTTTCTAGCATTAGACCCTTTGCTGCGGTGGGACATTCAGGAAAATGAATTGTGGCTAGAATTCTTCTCAGGGTCTGCTTCCATAGTGACCAGATAAGTTACTGTGGTGCAACAACTTGTCATCCAGAAAATCTTTTTTTCATCCCCAACCTGTATTAGCACCAAATGGAAAACAACACCCAACAACCATGCCTGTTAATGGGTTCCAGGCAAGAGAGCAACTCAATGATGGTGGATCAAATTAACCAACCGCCAAGACAAATCTGTCATGCATTCAATCTGACATGCATTCAATCTGACACCATCTTTCCCATAATTTCTTATGCATCTGCAAAATATGTGGCGCCAATGACAGGTGCACAGTTCTGCCCCTACCAGGACAGTTCCGCTTATTAAACTAAAACCTTGGACTGTTTGATGTTGAGCATGAACAAGTAATCAATCCAGCAAAGCTTTTGTTCAGCAACTTATTGATGAATTGCCCCATAGCTATTTTGTTGGCTACAAATGACCACAATTTTCTTATCATGCTAATATCATGCTAATAATTTAGCTATGCTCAGCATCCAATAGTTATTGATGCCACCCTAAGTAAGAGTGCCATTTAGGACAAATCTTGGGACCTTTTCAAGCTCCTACCCTCCCAAAGTATTGGACATCAGGACTGGGCTTGGTCCCTAAGCATGATGGGATAATTTATCATTTATCTGCACCCCCCTTATATATTTCATTGATCCTGGTGATTATTCCCTTTTATATTGTACTATTGATGATGCATATGGTCCCGGCACACTGTTAAGTAAAATAGATTTGAAGGATGCCTTTGGGATTATCCCAGTACACCCATCCCAATAGAACCTTTTGGGGATATGCTGAAAACACAATAATTTACATTGAACCTGTTTACCCTTTGGATTAAGGATTAAGGTCTGTACCATAATCATTTTATCATGTCTCTGAGGCAGTTCACTGGATTTCTGATGAATAAGTATGGTGTCTATCACTTTCTACTATAGTCAGATGTAAGTATGGTCCAAATGCCGTAAGTGCAGTAGGGCATATATATTTTTTAAATTACATCTTGGCTTCTTTTCTTTCTTCCAAGCTGTGAGAAAATCACTGCAATCTTGCTAATACTGGGGAGAAACACTGTGGGTCGGTCACTAAAATTAATAGATAATATACATGTAACTATGTACTTTAATTGTAAATAAATGACAATAAAAAAATATTTAAATAAATTTGGCGGAGCTAAAGCTTGCAATGGAAACCTTTAACATTAAAAACATGAATTAGGTAACTTCATCTAGCACATGTATGTGCTGATGTATCATATCCAGCACATGTGTGTACCAATGTGTCCAATCCAGAACATGTGTGTGCTGATGTATCCTCTGTGTGTGTATGTGTTGATGTATTATCATACAGTACAGTAGTATTGCATAGTAGGGATCATGGAGGTTTGAGTTTTACTAGCCAAAAATATCACTCAAAAACCAGCTTCACAATACCATCCTAGCAACTTGGCAGTATTGGTTAGGCAGCAGTTAGTGTCAGGAGGAATTAGTGTGCTTAACACAGTGGTATAACTACATGTAACTGTATTGGACTGTAATCACTATGTCACATGCGTGGTATACCAAATCAGGTACCAAACAAAAAAACTAGTTAAGCAAGCTTCCAGTCATGTTTTTTCCCACCTGTTGGATAGTGGGAATAAGCAACCTAAATGTAGTAGAACACTTGGAAAACAGTTATACCAGCCCTCCTTGGCTCCAATTCATGTTGTAAAATCCCTGGCAACCGAGGAAGGGATGGGCGCTAAAGCTTGCAAAGGAACAAGTTTAGCATTAAAAATAATTTGTAAACTCCATCAGCACGTGTGTGTGCTGATGTAGTATATATCCAGCACATGTGTGTGTTAATGTATCCTATGCGGCACGTGTGTGTGTGCTGATTTATTATTCTGCAAAACCTGTGCTTGTTAGTGTTTTATCCCAACTAAAATATACTTGTCCAAATGCAGAAGCATACACATTGCCCTGCTTGGTTGGCCCAAATGCAATCCAAATTAAAATTCTGCATTGTTCAAGTCATGGTGTGGTATTTGGGTGATGCGTAGTGAGTACATAACATGCAGGTATACATAATCTGTATGGTGGAAACTAAGTGCATGTATGCAATGTATAATAATCTAATCAAAAACAGCCAAGCTGTAAAAAAAGGAGTGCGGCCCTTGAAAAGGCTATGGTGAAAAAAGATGTGAAATCCAAGGTGGCGGCCTAGAAATGGCTGTGATGGTAGGTTAATGGTAAAAATTTTAATGACGACAATTCAGGTGAATTTTGTGCCAATTAACCAAGTGGCACCAAATTCACCTGAATTGTCGTTATTAAAATTTTTACCATTAACCCTACCATCACAGCCATTTCTTGGCCGCCACCTTGGATTTCACATCTTTTTTCACCATAGCCTTTCAAGGGCCGCACTCCTTTTTTTACAGCTTGGCTGTTTTTGATTAGATTTCACTTCTTTTTGTATTTGTATACCCCAAAGCCGGCCTATGGCCAGCTTTGGGGCTTTTTAACCTATATATTTTTCTTTACCACAGGAAAAAGAAAAAGATGAAGCAGATTTTATAAATACTTTAACTCATTCTGATTTTATCAGTAAATGTACAAATTATATATATAATGTACATATCAAGAGTTCATTTTATTATGAACTCTTGCATATATTTATTACATGTCAATTAATCCCCTCAGGATAATTTGCAGCTGATCTCTCTACTGGGTGACTTGAAATGTAGCTGAACTCTCTACAGGGTGATCTGCTTGTACGTAGATGAACTCTTTACAGGATTCTCTCTACAGGGTGACTTGACTCTAGCTGAACTCTCTGCAGAGTTATCTGTTTGTAGTTGAATTCTCTACAAGGTGATTTGTTTGCAGCTGAACTCTCTACAAGGTAACTTCTTCTAGCTGATCTGTCTACAGGGTGACTTGTTTCTAGCTGGTCTCTCTACAGGGAGATTTGTTTGTAGCTGAATTCTCTACAGGGTGATTTGTTTGCAGCTGAACTCTTTACATGGTGGTTGCTTTGTAGCTGAACTCTCTAAAAGGTGACTTCTTCTAGCTGAACTCTCTACAGGGTGATCTTTTCATAGCTGAACTCTCTACAAGATGATTTGTTTGCAGCTGAACTCTCTACATGATGATTTCTTTGTAGCTGAACTCTCTGATTTGTTTGTAGCTGAAATCCCTACAGGTGATTTGTTTGTAGCTGAACTCTCTACAAGGTGATACTTCTAGGTGATCTCTCTACAGGATGACTTGTTTCTAACTGAACTCTCAACAGGGTGATCTGTTCATAGCTGAACTTTCTACTGGGTGATTTGTTTGCAGCTAAACTCTCTACATGGTGGTTTCTTTGTAGCTGAACTCTCTACAAGGTAACTTCTTCTAGCTGCATTGATCTCTCTACAGGATGCCTAATATGCCCTGATATTTTTACAGGGCATATTTGTTTGTAGCTGAGTTCTCTACAGGGTGATTTGTTTGCAGCTGAACTCTCTACATGGGAGTTTCATTGTAGCTGAACTCTCTACAGGGTGACTTGTTTCTAGCTGATCTCCCTACAGGGTGACTTGTTTCTAGCTGAACTCTCTACAGGTGATTTGTTTGCAGCTGAACTCTCTACATTGTGGTTTCTTTGTAGCTGAACCCTCTACAAGGTAACTTCTTCTAGCTGATATTTTTACATGGCATATTTGTTTGTAGCTGAGTTCTCTACAGGGTGATTTGTTTGCAGCTGAACTCTCTACATGGGAGTTTCATTGTAGCTGAACTCTCTACAATGTGACTTCTTCTAGCTGAACTCTCTACAGGGTGACTTGTTTCTAGCTGATCTCTCTACAGGGTGACTTGTTTCTAGCTGAACTCTCTACAGGTGATTTGTTTGCAGCTGAACTCTCTGCATGGTGGTTTCTTTGTAGCTGAACTCTCTACAAGGTAACTTCTTCTAGCTGGCCTTTCTAAAGGGTGATTTGTTTGTAGCTGGATTCTCTACAGGGTGATTTAGTTGCAGCTGAACTCTCTACAAGGTGACTTCTTCTAGCTGAACTCTCTACAGAATGATTGATTTTTTTTGCAGCTGAACTCTCTACATGGTGGTTGCTTTGTAGCTGAGCTCTCTAAAAGGTGACTTCTTCTAGCTGAACTCTCTACAGGGTGATCTTTTCATAGCTGAACTCTCTACAGGATGATTTCTTTGTAGCTGAACTCTCTACAGGGTGATTTGTTTGTAGCTGAACTCCCTACAAGGTAACTTCTTTTAGCTAATCTTTCTACAGGTGATTTGTTTGTAGCTGAGTTCTCTACAGGGTGTTTGTTTGCAGCTGAACTCTCTACATGGTAGTTTTTTTTGTTGCTGAACTCTCTACAATGTGACTTCTTCTAGCTGAACTCTCTACAGGGTGACTTGTTTCTAGCTGAACTCTCTACAGGTGATTTGTTTGCAGCTGAACTCTCTACATGGTGGTTTCTTTGTAGCTGAACTCTCTACAAGGTAACTTCTTCTAGCTGATCTTTCTACAGGGTGATTTGTTTGTAGCTGAATTCTCTACAAGGTGATTTATTTGCAGCTGAACTCTCTACAAGGTGACTTCTTCTAGCTGAACTCTCTACAGAGTGATTGATTTTTTTTGCAGCTGAACTCTCTACATGGTGGTTGCTTTGTAGCTGAACTCTCTAAAAGGTGACTTCTTCTAGCTGAACTCTCTACAGGGTGATCTTTTCATAGCTGAACTCTCTACAGGATGATTTGTTTGCAGCTGAACTCTCTACATGATGATTTCTTTGTAGCTGAACTCTCTACAGGGTGATTTGTTTGTAGCTGAACTCCCTACAAGGTAACTTCTTTTAGCTAATCTTTCTACAGGTGATTTGTTTGTAGCTGAGTTCTCTACAGGGTGTTTGTTTGCAGCTGAACTCTCTACATGGTAGTTTTTTTTGTAGCTGAACTCTCTACAATGTGACTTCTTCTAGTTGAACTCTCTACAGGGTGACTTGTTTCTAGCTGAACTCTCTACAGGTGATTTGTTTGCAGCTGAACTCTCTACATGGTGGTTTCTTTGTAGCTGAACTCTCTACAAGGTAACTTCTTCTAGCTGATCTTTCTACAGGGTGATTTGATTGTAGCTGAATTCTCTACAAGGTGATTTATTTGCAGCTGAACTCTCTACAAGGTGACTTCTTCTAGCTGAACTCTCTACAGAGTGATTGATTTTTTTGCAGCTGAACTCTCTACATGGTGGTTTCTTTGTAAGTGAACTCTCTACAGGGTGATTTGTTTGTAGCTGAACTCTCTACAGGGTGATCTGTTCGTAGCTGAACTCCCTACAAGGTAACTTCTTCTAGCTGATCTTTCTACAGGGCATATTTGTTTGTAGCTGAGTTCTCTACAGGGTGATTTGTTTGCAGCTGAACTCTCTACATGGTAGTTTCTTTGTAGCTGAACTCTCTACAGTGTGACTTCTTCTAGCTGATCTCTCTACAAGATGACTTGTTTCTAACTGAACTCTCTACATTGTGATCTGTTCATAGCGGAACTTTCTACTGGTTGATTTGTTTGCAGCTAAACTCTTTGCTTGATTGTTTCTTTGTAACTGAACTCTCTACAAGGTAACTTCTTCTAGGTGATCTCTCTACAGGGCAATTTGTTTGTAGCTGAATTCTCTACAGGGTGATTTAATTGAGCTGAACTCTCTACACGATGGCTTCTTTGTAGCTGAACTCTCTATTAGGTACCTTCTTCTGGCTGATCTGACTACAGGGTGACTTGTTTGTAGCTGAATTCCCTACAGAATAACTTGCAATGTAATATAATTGAGTAAATTATAAATGCAGCTGAATTCTTTATTAGGGTGACTGTTCTATTAGAGTATCTCGATCTCGCATTTGTTACACGTAGTTGTCTTTCGAATCATAACTCAGTGGTTTGTAATCCGATTCTTCTGTACTACTGCAAGGACTTTCTATGATGATTATTCCAGCTACATACTGATTTTCAGCTCGTTGCTCTAAGCAGTTTGCCTGGTAGACACGAAAACTAATAGTTTTTTTAGTCATAAAAATCGATCGCGTAATTTTGACACAGGTCGGGTTTTGTGTCATATCTCCATGGTCTTTATCCCGATTCCTTTCAAACCACAAAAAGGCACTCCTATGATGGTTGCTCCATCTACATATCAATTTTCAACTGATTCCTCTAAGGAGTTTACCCTGTAGGCGTGACAGACCTTCGACCTTATTTTACACCAATAATCGGTCATAACTCCGTGAATGTTCATCGGATACCTACCAAAGTTGGTACAGAGATCCGCCTTAAAGAGCCCTTTAAGTGTGCCAAATTGCAGCCCGATCCGAGCACGCATTCGTGTTTTATGGCGGATTTTGCGAAGTATGCGAAATGAAGAAGTAGAAGAAGAAAAAAAAAACGAAGAAATTAAAACGAAATTTTGTTCGCTCGTATCTCGGAAATGGCTGTAGCGATTTTCTTCAAATTTGGTGTGTAGACTCCCCTAGCTGGCCAGCACGTCTGTAGCAAATTTGGTTCCAATCGGATAAGGAATCACAGAGCTACATAGATGTGAAAATTGCGTTTTCTTTCTTCCTGTTAATATACTCACGGGTGGCATGCCGGCTTCTTGGGCCGCACGACACACTACCGTGTGTCTTGATTATCTAATCAAAACAGCCAAGCTGTAAAAATACAGGGCGACCTCCAAAAATTCCAGGGTGAAAAAAGATGTGAAATCCAAGGTGGCGGCCAAGAAATCAGGTATAGTCAAATTCCAAAATCAGATGCTTTTTGACCTCACATTTTCATCCAAATATGGATGATGCTTCACTAAATCATCCATTTTGGATGATTATTACTCATCTCTCTTATAGTTACATAAGCAAACATCATCCAAAAGTGGATGATTATTGCTTGATTCTCTATATAGTGAGTGCTTATGTAAGCAAATATCATCCAAAAGTGGATGATATTTGCTTGATTCACTATATAGTGAGAGATGTATGCAAGAAGCATCCAAAATCGGATGTTTCTAACCATCCAATATTGGAATGTAAACTTAGCCTTCCAAAATCGGATGTTTCTAACCATCCAATATTGGAATGTAAACTTTGCCTTCCAAAATCGGATGTTTCTTGCCATCCAATATTGGAATGTAATTTCTGTCGTCCAAAATTGGATGTTTCTTGCCATCCAATATTGGAATGTAACTTCTGCCTTCCAAAATTGGATGTTTCTTGCCATCCAATATTGGAATGCAATTTCTGTCGTCCAAAATCGGATGTTTCTTGCCATCCTATATTGGAATGTAATTTCTGTCGTCCAAAATTGGATGTTTCTTGCCATCCTATATTGGAATGTAATTTCTGCCTTCCAAAATTGGATGTTTCTTGCCATCCAATATTGGAATGTAATTTCTGTCGTCCAAAATTGGATGTTTCTTGCAATCCAATATTGGAATGTAACTTCCGCCTTCCAAAATCGCATGGTTTTTGCCATCCAATATTGAAATATAAGTTTTGCTTTCCAAAAATGGATGTTTCTTACTATCCATTATTGGAATGTAAGTTTTGCTTTCCAAAATTAGATGGTTCTTGCCATCCAATATAGACTATTTCCGACTATTTTTTTGTTTCAAATGCACATCAATTCACTATCAGATTTTAATGTAAGAAACAACAAATATGTTTTTTCTGGCTGCATTTATCAAGTTCAATGGTGAACACACACATACGATCTGGGGTTTTCATGGAGCCCTGGCCAATCAGGAGATGGCTGTAAGTAGTACAGCTCTGCAGTGGTGGGTAAAAGCCTGTGGTGTTAATTTGCCAGCTTTTAGCAATTGTTATACTGTCGTTCATTGAAATGCATGCATAGCTTGAAACAAGCAGTAACTGCTGTTTTACTTTGTGATAATTGATAGTGTGATAGATTGGGTGTGCGTCTATATATTATACGTCAGGCACCATTCATTCTTTTAATACACAGGTGCACCAATCGTAATTATGTTATAATAAAGTGCAATAAAATATGGATCATAGAAGTTAAAAGAAGGAACAAGGGAGGTTTCCTATTATACCTGCAGATAATCCCTAATTCACCTGCAGCTATAGGAAACCTCCCTTGTTTCCTTACTTTTAAATTCTACAATCCCTAACTGAACTTGAAATTCCATTGCACCTGTTGGTTTAATAGGCAAAACCGTCAGCAAAAAGGTACATAAAGAAGGACAAAGTGAGTCCATGATGCACTCATTGCATGATGCATCTCTGGAAGAAGCAACATTGAATAGTGAAGAAATCAAACCTGTAGTTGAGCTACACCCTGTACTGTATGCTAGGCTGAAAGCAGTCAGTCAGTTAGCGGAAATTCTGTTAAACACAACTTCTTATACAGTAATAAATCATAGAAACTTATTGGAAGGGTTTAGAGAATGGGTCTGAAAATATTTTTGAGCTTGGGTGTGTCTACCCAATGCTGTCAAGCTGTTGTTGCTGCCTGCTTGCCTTGCAGCTGTGGCCAGGAGGCAGGCAAGAATGCAGGCAGACTAAAAATTTGAGTTTTGGCAAAGGTTTTAAATTCAATATTTGGCCTCGTATAAGGATTTTTGTGCTTAACAATTGATTGCATTGCGGCTATTCCGTAAAAGTGATTTTTCTCCAGTGTAGTTGCCTTTGACAGCAGTATTCTTGTGGGCATGTGTCAGTTCGGTGGAATCCCACTAAATCGCACTATACCTGACTGTTTGACAGTTGACCTCTTGTATACTTTGTCGCCTTTTATTTTCGCCATCTGTTCTCATACGAAATCATTTATAACTTCTTAAAATTGCATCAAGTAATTTTAATGTTTTACGATACACAATTTAAAATCAAAGAAACTTTTAATGTGAATGGCAACAAATGTATTCCAATATTGGATGGCAAGAAACATCCGAAAATGGATGGCAAGAAATGTATTCCAATATTTGATGGCAAGAAACATCCAAATTTGGATGGCAACAAATGTATTCCAATATTGGATGGCAAGAAACATCCAAATTTGGATGGCAAGGAATGTATTCCATTATTGGATGGCAAGAAACATCCAAATTTGGATGGCAAGGAATGTATTCCAATATTGGATGGCAAGAAACATCCAAATTTGGATGGCAACAAATGTATTCCAATATTGGATGGCAAGAAACATCCAAATTCGGATGACCAGAAATGTATTCCAATATTGGATGGCAAGAAACATCCAAATTTGGATGACCAGAAATGTATTCCAATATTGGATGGCTAGAAACATCCAAATTTGGATGGCGACAAATGTATTCCAATATTGGATGGCAAGAAACATCCAAATTTGGATAGCGACAAATGTATTCCAATATTGGATGGCAAGAAACATCCAAATTTGGATGATTGTTGCATAAATCTCTCACTATATAGAGATATGAGCAATAATCATCCACTTTTGGATGATTTTGTTCCTTTGCAATAATCATCCAATTGTGGATGAAAATGTGAGGTCAATAAACATCCAAAAATGGAAACGAACCATACCTCAAGAAATGATTACTATGAAAAGGCTTGCGCCAACTGCAATATTCCATTTGTTAATTGCAATAGTATCAGTACAAAAAAGTAAGGTGAGCTTGTAATGAATGTTGCTAATAGCCATAGAATACCTTTAAGCAATGAAGCCCAGGTAGATTATATACAAGGCAGGAAATGTGACAATTGTGTAGTAATTGAAACAGTGCTGATAGTTAATCATGATACCAGATTTTTGGTATCATAACAAACCACTATCTGTTTGTTATGAGGTAGTGATTGCTTATATAAGAGTTGAAAGTACATATACGGTGATACATAGGCAATTCTTGGGTAGACATTGTACAGGTGGCTGCTAATTGAAGCCCACAATGCATGCAGTTGTATGGAAAAAATATTTGGGTCCTTGTGACCATGGCTGTTGTACAAAAGTAACTACTTAATCTGGATGACTGTTAACACAGATCCACTGTACTGTACCATCATTTACTACTTCTTGTTGTTGGACCCCTACTTTAGTTGATGAGTTGATGAATACACTAGTACAGCAATGGCTCTATACATGTACTGCATAATATTGCATTCTGTATAAATTTGTTATATATCTAATTTCTGTGCATTTATAGGTTTTATCACTGATAGACACTGTTCTATTCAGCTTGTTGATTCTAAAATCTCTTAAACATAAAAATGGTATTGTCTGGAGAGTTACAACATCACAATTATATATGTTAGAGGTAACATTTAATCAAGGAAATCAAACAAAAGCTTTTGTTGATCAGCATGAAAGTATTTCCTCGCTATTAAGATTGCTACCACAATTAGTGTGTTCCAGTCCTATTGATTCAATGAAGAAAGAAAATAAAGGTGAAATAATTTAGTGTTGTAAAGTGATGTGCATCTTTACAGTTTCATTTTAGATGATGCACATGTAAACACTATTTTTAACACGGATGAGTTTAAAACTCCAGCTTTTCAGTGTGTGTATGAGTACCTAAGAAGATACGATTCTCATATTGATTTGTCAGATTTTATGTATGATCCGAAAAAGCTAAAGTGTGTACAAGAAAATTATGCACTTTGCATATCTGCCATTACAAAGTAAGCCTTGGTTTCTAGTCTAGAATGTGGTGTTTAAAAGGATTTCAAGAGTGAAGCAAAATTTTTGTTCACCTTACTGTTGCAACAGTTTCCAAGATTGTGTTTGCATTGTACATGTATCTGGTGGTGGCCAAAATTGACTGAGTGAAAATACATAATTTTTTTATAAAGTTTAAGCATAACAGAACAGATTTTATCATACAACACAGTACAGATTTCATCATACAGTATGGTAGTACTGTATAGTAGAGACAAGGAAGGTTTGGGCATGGCCCATGAAACAATTGTGCTACTTCTAAAAACCAGACGCCCATGCAATTAACCAACTGTGTATTACTATTTTATTATTTTAGCCAATAGGTTTTTGGTTTTACAATAAGCAATTTCGGATTTCGTTATTCATGAAATTTTTGTAATTCTTCAATTATGTTGCTAAGGCAGTGTTTGTTAAAAAAAAACGCTGTTAACAACATATTATGCACAGAAATATCTTCTAAACTGTTTTGTTGTTTGAATATCATGTTTTTTTCACAAATTCTCATGACTAAACCTCTTAATTTTTATTCACGTATGTAAGGATGACGCCCCCTTTCAACTTGAGGGATAGCCTATTCCTGGTAGTCTGCAAGGCCTGCACCATTGTTTTTCAGTTGTTAAAAGCCTGTAAAACCCAAAGGGAAAGTAGTTCACAAAGTCTGATAATTAAGGGTCGCCACACCCGTATTTCAGACCATCAAAAAGAAACCACCTCAAAGCAAAGTTTATGTGTTTGGAAGTTTTTAATACAGACTTAATTTAGCTTTCAATTCTTACATTCTGGCTGCTTTTTACCATTTTAAACATTTTTGCTCACCTGGGTGCATACAGACAAACAAACATAGGTAGGTAGATACATACACACACATACACACACTTTTATGAAAACAATTTCAGTAAACGAGGCGCACACCTATGCACCTGTTTTAAAAATATTACCTAAAAACCTGTCTCACTTTCCCCTCACAATAACATAGCGGATCAAATGAAGCCCAAAAGTTTCTTACGATCAACCCAAAATGCTTTTCTCAAGTTGTCACAATATTGTTCATCGAAATTTTCTTCTACCTGTTTGCCTTCCTGAAGTATTCAGTCAAGCATAGCAGAAAAGTGGCTGCAGCTATAGCTCTACTTCTTTTACAGAAGTGCTTTGAATTTAGAAATGTTTGGCATTGATAAACATACAATGCATGTGCTACTGTCTTACCTTTAAACTGTCTTTGCTATAGCCATCAGTCTAGCATGGTAGAGCTACCATCTATGGGCATACATGTTACAATATTATTGCATAAACACATTGGAATACACGTGCTTTTGACTGAAGTTGATACTGTGCAGTGAGTTGTTCTCCATTGTAAACTTACCACCAGGAAATGGACTGCTTGGAGAATGCTATGCAAAGAGCGTATGCACAAGTATTGTCAACTAGGTAGTTTGCAGCAAAGGCTTTAGCAATTTGTACTGTTAAATACTAAAACATTCACAAACAAGTATAGGAATTTTAAACTAGAGTAGGAACAACAGTACCCCAATTAGAAGCTGGATCAGAGTAGTACGTAATATCCAATTACTGTAAAACAATAAGAAGCAAATATCCCTACTGTGCATTTAAAAATATAAAATTTCCACTGCACAGTATAGAAATTCACTTCCTATTGTTTTACAGTATTTGGATATTACGTACTACTGTGATTCAGTACTTTTTATTGCAACTATTAGTTTAAAATTCTTATACTTGTGCCGACTGTGTTGTAGTCAATTTGGCTACTGCCAACCATTATGCGTGGGTAGATCCACTTTGTTGTTGTAGTGATTTAGTATTTAATTTATATTTTTAAAAAGTGTAAATTTAAAAATGAAGTAGGGATCTATGCAACATAAAGTAGCGAAACAAAAGATGAATGATGGCATTACAGCATAGCTCAGTGGGAAAGTCCCTACTTTGGCAATGAGCAAAATAATTGTTATAGCTAATGTGTCAAAGTAGGGACTTTCCCACTGAGCTATGCTGTAATACCATCATTCATCTTTTGTTTCACTACTTTTTGTTGCATAGATCCCTACTTCATTTTTAAATTAACAATTTTTTAAAATACTAGTTTGTTTAGTTTTTGTTGTAGCACAGCTAGCTTCAATGTAACTTGTGACTGTTCTATTAGAATATCATACATGACTGTTGTATTAGAGTGACCATTGTATTAGAGTATATCTTGAGTCAGCCAAGAGGTGTGCAACTAGCTAAACCAATAAGGGGTGAGGTCATTTTGTTTACTGTTAAGTAAACAGCTAGATTGTTAAGAGGTGTGGTCTCCGTACTCTATCGCACCTAGATCTTTAATTGAAGGGCATGGTCGCAAACCTATCGCGAATGGGATCCCAATCGCGAACTTGCATTATGCTTACACATATCTAGTCTTATAGTAGTGCCAGGACTGAAGCGCTTCTGAAATCTAGCTCTGAAATAATTCTGTGGCATCTATATATGTTACTGAAAGAATGTGTTGATACGGAAAATTAATGCCTCGATATGGTTTCATTGGATGAAGAAGAAGACAAGCAGCCTGATTGAAGATAAAAGAAAAGACAAGGCACAGAGACCCTACACTCGTCGGAATTCCAAAAGGCACATTCCACTGGTGAGTTTGTTATTGTGGCGTAAACTGGTGGCCATGCGCTGCTTCGTTTGGCCTCTAGCCTTGCGACTGTGGTCAGTGAGTGAGGCAGTGAGTGAGGCAGTGAGACTAAAATTCGAGTTTTGACGATTTTTTAAAAATTCTATATCTGGCCACCTGTAAGTGTTTTGTTATATTTAATGCTGGTATATATATTATATGGACTAGTACTATTCTGTAAAGGTGATTTTCATCACGCAAAATGTCTCTAGGATGATTTTTAAAGGTAGAATTTTGGGTGGCATGCGAAATTTTCAAGGCGATCCCTACTTAAACGGTACTACCATACCGTTTGATATTAGTGATTTCTTTTTCTGCAGACAGTATCCTACATAATTATGTTTTATTAAATCCAGCAAGTGGCTATAAATGCAGTATGATTAAATAACAGGGGTGTGCGAAGTAGGCTTGGAAGATCTGGCACTTTATGAATCAAGGTGCTCCTAATAGTATTTGCTTGATACCTTATTCCAACGATTTGTCGGCTATCCCATCACCATAACAAATCATACCAATCGAATGTCAAAATTTTACTACAAATATTCCTTAGTTCTAGGGAGACAATAATTAGAATTTAAACCAATGATATGTGATGTTTCTCAAATTTTCAACTTTGAAGTTCATTTGCATATGCACAATGCAATTTTTTTAATTATGCAGAGAACGATAGCTTTTTAGAATACCTATTCTACAATTCTGAAGTAGTATACATTATGGCAATTAGCAGTATTCTATCTGAGCACTGTAAACAACTAAGAAATTTTATCATTAAGTTACATTGTCACTAAGCATGTATATCATACAGTAAGTAACAACATTAATACTAAACATTTTCATCACTAAATGCATATTGATAGACAAATATAAGAATTGCATAGCATGTACTGTATGCCACCTTACACACTCTGTAGGCACTGTAGTGTTGTTAACCCATCATGGGCAACACTTGCACAGTTTGTGAGGTTTCTTTATGTTCAGTTGAGTGACTGCCAAAAGTCTATTTTTTGCAATAAGGAATTTTTTGCTGAAGATGCTGGTTTCAAGAAGTTTGTGGTTCGGTTTATGATAAGAATGTCAAAGGTAAGCATATATAAATGAATTGTAGTATCAAGGTTGACATTCCTATTTAATTGTTGTGTACTTCTACCACTGCTGATAGGATTTTAGCATGCCTTCTTTAATAAAAAGTGTTGCAGAAAATAGTGCAACAAGTGCTGATGAAGTTGTTCAACGTGAAATAACTGAAGAACGGAAATGGGACAAAAGGTATATACTCTGGTTTATAATCATCTATATTTAAATAACCTGTTTACATTTAGCAAGCACCCTTACATATTTTTCAATCAAGACCAGACTACATTGACTTTTATTGGATTTAACGTCAATGAAAATTTGCAATGTACAGATCCTAAAAATCCTGCTGATATAATTGAAGGATATGAAATTCCAAAAAGTGTGTACGAATGCCTACTCACACAGGGACTTAATCTTAAGGAAGAGGATTGCAATTCATGGGACAAGTATGTATGTATGAAGTTATATTTGTAGCATTTGAGTACATTGGATCTTTGTCTACACAAAAGGTGATGCATATTTTTTACAAAAGCAGACTTGCCAATGACAGATCCAGGATGGGGTAGTTGGGGTAAATCCCCCCCCCCCCCCCCCCTCACCTTGTGGAGGAGCCATACTTCTGATTAAAATACTAAACTTTGTCAGACCAAGATCAGCTTATATAACTCACGAAAATGTGCACATTTTATTAGTATATTTATTATAAATTCACCTGAAACCAAAGTGAACCATAGTAAACTAGCTATGAAATTGTCACCCTGCACCTTCGTGTGTACTAAGCGCCTCTAAAAATAATTATCGTGTTACTGTTGTTTAAGTCATTCAGAGCCTTTTAAACAGTTTCACAACCATCTGCAAAGGCCAAAATGGGAAAAATCAACAGTGCGATACTACTAAGTGGTGTATAATTTGTTGCTTCAAAAATGCAGCAACTAGCTGCCAAGAGAATCTGCTGTTGGCTCTCCCACACCACCTACAACTTGGCCTGTTTGTGCCCCTCCCCTTGCCAGGTCCTGGATTCGCTCCTGCTTGCACATGGAAGTTGTATTCCACAGAATAATGGAATAGCAGAATGACAGAATAAGTAAAAATATAAACATTTTTATCATATTTGTAACTTCTTTGCAACACTCACCTTGTACCAACCCTGCCAAGAACTAATTGCAAATGAGGAAAAACAATAGAACATTAAATAGGGTTCATACAAAACTATTCACTCCAGTAAACTAGACTGCTTGCTAAATACATTTCACTGTGTAGTGGTTGTTTAATGAAGTGTATTAGTAAGTAGTTTAGCTAAGTTAGATTGTTATAGAGTGAATAGTTAATATGTAAAACAACTAAGCTGTAAATAGGGTGCAGCTAATAACATCATTGCAATTGGCTACCACATTTGATTTCATAACTTTCCTCCCAAAAAGCCACACCATACCCTTTTTACAGTTTAGCTGTTATGTGGATTTCACTCATCTTTTTATTTTAATACCCCAAAGTAACTTTAGGGCTTGTTTTTACCCAATGTGTACTTCGTTTTTACAATGACAATTAAAAGACAGAAGTTACTATAGTATTGTATTGCAGATTATTTGACTGTCTGTTACTTATTTTTGTAATACTCCAGCAGAGTGTACATTTTTTCAAAGACTTCTAATGAAACAATCTAGATTTTCCATTGGTAAATCTATGAAATTGTACTATTGAGTAAATGTAAACTAGAAATTTCATTTTTTAAGGTAGAAATTAGGTAAGCTGAGCAGCTGACAACAGTGATTCAGTGGTGAAGGGTGTGGGAGTTAGGCATGGAGATCCCTGGTTAAAACTCAGGACATCTCTTTTTTGATATTTTGTGCACTTTTTGCTACTTGGTGACTGTTCTATTAGGGTATTTTGCCCACCATGATTTTACACCAAGTTAGTTTCTCTTTGTAACTCTGTAGCTGTCACTACATTTCTTTTAACAACAAAAGGTTTGAGCTATGATGGTTAGCTTAGACACAGACTGATTTTCAAGGTATTCTCTTATGCAATTTACCCTACAGGCATAACAAAAAATTAGTCTTGTAATACAAATAATGATTCAAAACTCCATGAGTGCTTATCAGATTTGCACCAGATTTGGTATGTAAATTCACCTCAATATTTCATTGATGTACACATATTTTATGACAATTGAACATTTGTGGTTATTGTAAAGTATGTAAAAGATGAAGAAAAATTACTCCCCTACAAAAATGAAGGAAAAGGTGAAGAAATTAACCTTAACTGTATGGTTCATATTTCACTGATACATAAGGCTTAATTTTGGTAAATGTGAGAGGGCAGCTATTATGCAAAAATTGAAGGGACCCTAGAGCTATGCATGCATGAAAACCATGTTTTCGTCTACCTGTCTAAATACGCACAGTGTGGTGCACTAGCTTTCTTGGTGTCACAACATACTACCATGTGTCTTTAATTTATGCTCTATTGATTTTCTACCATTGTGATTGCATCTGGTGCAAGGTGAGTATTGTATAAACACTATAAGAGATACAAATATTAGAACATAAATTTCACTTATTCCATTATTCTGCTATTCCGTATTCCATGGAATACAGTTTTCCCTTGCACACATAAAAGTTCACACAAATGGTTTTTCCAACATACATTTTTTTGGACGAGCCTATTTTGTTAAGATGATGATGATGTGGAATGTGACAAGCATAGCTGGTCTTTTGACAGTGTATATCCATGTGAATGTAACCCAGTAGTGCATATATTATTCACTATTCATAATGTAAATGACCATTTTGCATCATACAGCATCATTTTATGTAGAACTGAGATGATAGAGCGACTGTGTAGAGTTACTGGAGTCAATTATGCTGATGACCCTGATGAGTCGTATGTACTAACTACTGATAATCTTCTGAAAATGATGGCAATTCATATGAGATTTAGGTGTGTGCATGTATAACAAGAGATGAACAAATGCATTACTCATGCATGCATTAGTAATATACTTCACATTTTATTACATGCTAGCATGCTACAAGTATTTCTTTTGTAAAACTGAAGGGACCAGTGGCAAAAGGGAGAAAAGTTCATTTAAAAATTTAGGTGACCATGTAGTGGGAATTAAACAGAATTTTGGGACATAATTGAATTATTTTTAAAAAGCAATTTGAGACTGCCATGAACTGTTAAATTCTGTTATTTATTTATTGATAACATTTTTCATATGGTTAAAACAAGCCATTCTAATTTTTAGAAAATGAAAAATTGAAAATATGTCCCTTTTTTCCAGTGATCCCTTCAATTAATAATGCGAATGTAGTACATATAGCTCCATTTGCTTACTGCTGGACACCTGCGACTTGAATACTTGCACTTGAGAAGGCAGAAAAATTACAAATGTTGGGCAATTAATACTCTTTAGTTAAAACTCGTAAGCAAATTATGTTTTCAATGCACTTGTCAAGCAAAATAGTCTAAGAAGTAGTAGACTATAGATTAGTTCAATAGATGAACCTGCTATCTGATGAGTTTAGACCAATTATTAATAATCTAGCTACATAGTATTATGATAAATTATCCCCGCTACATAATGAGTTAACCCAGGTCTTATTATAATTGAGTGGAGAGGGGTGGGAGATGCAATTTGCACAATGAACCAAACTCATTGACACCTTACATTGTCTAACCATCACACTCTTTATTCACCAACCATTAAATGCAAATACCACTAGCAATACTCTCCAGTATACCAAACCAAATACTAACACTAAGAAAGCACTACGAAGGTGCATATGTCCCGTGGTGGACCTTCACAGTGCCACCCACAGAACTAGTGGGCCCACAGACCAAGGAATGTAGATGATTACTGGGCCCTTAGGTACTTAAAGGAGACGTCCAAGTTGCCTACAACACATCAAAGAACAATTTCATTGTGTAAACATACCTGGAATCAGCGCGGGACGGACCCCTGCGCTACCTTACCTGGCGATCTCTCTGGCCAGCATGGGAATGACATCATTCATTGATGGTTCTTGCTTGGTGTTGCTGCTGCAACCTGTTCTATCACTACCACCGCCTGTTCTGTTGTTTCCGCTGGACCTGATACTGTTTCCGCTGTCCGACCCAGTGCCATGGTGTTGTCATTGTAAAACTGCCTCATCAGTTTCTGCCTTTCACTGAGTCTGATTCAGCACGTTTTCAGTTCTCTTGAGTTATGGTAGCATCATAGGCTAGCAGTGACTCTACCCTCGCAACAAACAGCCTTGCCATGCCTTTTTACGTGCCTTTTGTCCGACGCATGTGCAACAATTATTGTCCAGTTGATGATCACCCCATTTCTAGTTATTGCCACCCCTTTCTGTCCTTGATCACGAATGTTGGTGATACCAGCTGTGCCCGCTAGACTGGAAGTTCCTCACACCTAGCCCACTACCATCAAGTCAGTATCATACCATCAAAGAAAACCCCATTGTATACAGTCGCTAAATTAACTTAGTTTAACTGGTTAAACTTCATTTAAAGTGAAACATTCAAGTTCAGCTGGGACTTTCATTAGTTCTAACAGAAGTACAGAATCACAAGGCCTGAGTGATGATCTACTGTATACCCACGGCTACCATGCAAACACACACTTTTGTCTATAAATATATGTTTGTGAGTCACTACTCCATGACCTGAAGTAATGAAGTTACAATCCACTGAGTAATGCCTACAAACAAAGAACGGTACGAGAAGTACCTCTGCAGTCAATACAGAAAATACGGACAATTCCTATTACAAATGTAGGGAAGCCATCATGCGCTACCCTTAAATTGACACTTAGTATAGCGGCACAATGCAAAAATCGTACACTGTTTCATAAAAGCACGAAACTTTCCACATAAGTAGTACTCTTCATGACATAAATTTTTGATATAGTACCATCGCAGATTTGACCTATGGTAACCTTTATGGCCATTTTTACCAAAAAAATTGATAATTTCTGTCTTTATCTCCCTAAGGCATTAATTAACTTGTTAAAACTAGGTACCAAAATAAAGATCTTTTTGAACAAAACAACGTAGTTTTTATTTGAAGTTAAAAGGTGATTTTATTCCAATGTTATAATCATTTATATTACCCATGAATCTTGAGATAATTTACCTTCCAGTGGGTAATTAATGTTGTTCACTTACCTTACCATGCTGACCTGCAGCTGCTTGCCACTCTGCTGCTGTCTTGTCTGTTGGTCCTCCTTCAGTCTCCCTGCAGCTATTACCACAGACCTCTCCCAATCAAATGATTGTGGAGGGGGTTTGATAAATGTACAAGGCCTCGACAACTGTGGGATGTTTTATTTTATGGTATTTTTTTCTTTCTTTTTATTGTAGTGTGGGGAAAAAGTGTAAACCGTTAATATCAGAATCAAACAGTACAGTAGTACTGTTTAAGTAGGGATTACCTGAAATGACGCGCACCGCCAAAAATGCCGCCTTTTAAAAACCAGCTAAGAAATATCTTACACGACGAAATTCACCTTCATGGAATAATATTAGTCCATCTAACATCAAATGTAGCATTAAAAACAAGAAAATGCTTACAGACAGCCAGATATAGAATTTTTTTTTTAAATCGTCATAACTCGAAAATTCATCTGCCTCACTCACTCACTGACCATGGTCACAAGCCTAGAGGCCAAACAAAGCAGCGCAAGGCCACAATTTTACGCCACAATAACAAATTCACCAGTGGGATGTGCCTTTCGAGTGTGTGCCCTCTACGCCTCTTTTCTTTTATCTTCAATCAGTCTGTTTGTCTTCTTCATCCAACGAAACCATATCGAGGCGTTAATTTTCTGTATCAACACTTTCTTTAAGCAGCATAATAGACACCACAAAATTATTTAAGGTGCTTAGACTACGCTACTGTACGGAAGTACCGGTACTAGATAGCTACCTGTATCTTCACGATAGGTCACAAGATCACGCCCATTCTTTATTCTACGCATTATCGATCTATCGATCAAGACCACAATGACCACACCCCTTTTACGCTAGCTGTATTTATAACGGAATGGTGACCACACGCCTTCACAAGTTGGTAAGCTGACTCAAGATACTCTAATAATTGATCAAAACCATGATGACCACGCCCCTTTTTGGGCAAGCACACATTTTTACAGGCTAACTTGCGATACTCTACTACAGCAGTCACCCCAACATATGAACAGTCACATGTTTATAGCTAGCTGTATGCTTTAACAAAAAACTAAACAAACTAGTATATTAAAAATTATAAATTAAAAAATGAAGTAGGGATCCAAGCGATAAAAAGTAGTGAAACAAGAGATGAACGATGGTAGCTATTACGGCATAGCTCGGTGGGAAATCCCTACTTTGGCATGGTATAACAATTATTTTGTGTTCAATGCTGAAATAGAGATTTCCCACTGAGCTATGCTGTAATAGCTACCATCTCTTTCTGTGAGTTCTACACAGTAATTAACAATAACAATCGTTCATCTCTTGTTTCATTACTTTTTATCGCTTGGATCCCTACTTCATTTTTTAATTTATAATTTTAATATACTAGTTTGTTTAGTTTTTCGTTAAAGCAGCTATAAACATGTGAGTGTTCTATTAGGGTGACTGTTGTATTAGCACGAATTTCTGTATTAGAATGGATAAAATGTTAAAAGTTGAATTTCTGTGCAATAGTAGCCACAAAGATCAAATATGCAATGGCACTATATCAAAAACAAAAAATACATGTCATGAGGAATACTATTTATGTGGAAAGTTTTATGCTTTTATGAAAAAGTGCACAATTTGGCTAATTTTGGGGGCTTCACTACTATACTATTTGAGTTGTCAGTGAAGAGAAATCGGATGAATGCATTGCTAAATGACACCTGTTGGGCTGAAGCAACATCTAACAGCAAAAAAATCAAGCCCATAGCAGCCTTAGCCATTATTTACGCTTGCATTAGTCAGTCAGTGAGACAGAAAATTCCACTTTAAAAATTTTGGTGCAACCTATTTGAAGTCACACTTTTGGGCTTCATTATACCTAACCAATACTGCCAAGGCAACTTGAAGGTACTGTGAGGCTAGATTCTGGTCAGTTTTTTTTTATGTAAGAAAGTGCAAACCTCCATGATCCCTAATATACAGTACTACCATACTGTATAATACTAAGGTACAGTATGAGTAAGGTAGATACAGATCCAGTAGAAAGTATCTAACCTTTGTTGCTGCTGTGGCGAGTGATGGTAAGATTAAGCCATACATTTTTATAAGGCACACTAGATAAATAGAGATGTCTATATCAGCAATATTACATTTTTTCTATAGGCATCATGTACATCACTTAACTATTGTAAAATCACCAGATGCATGAGAATGCTCAATACGAGTAATGACTCACAAGTGATCTACTAGCGTGGCTCTAATGTTCATAATCAATTACTCTTTCTAAATCAAAATTATTATTATGTCACTCACTAATTGTGCAAAACAAGCAGTCATCACTGTAAAGTGGTGTGTACAGTGCGTCATTCAAAAGCAGGTTCCAAGGAACCCTAGATATGTCATTGACACTTGTGTGTCATATTACCATAGATTAGTCACCATTCTTCCACTAATATTTATGACAGTTTTCTATATATGCATGTGTACTCTTAATTTTGTTTGTAGGTGTAACATTCCAGTTGTCATCATGGGAGAAACTGGCTGTGGTAAAACTAGACTGATAAGATACATGTGTGAATTACAAAAACGTGAAAGCGGTGGCAAAAATCTTGTGATGTTAAAGGTAGAGAATATGCCACAAAGACTGAAGAATTTGTCATATGTTTTCTCCCGATAAACAGGTACATGGTGGAACTTCTGAACAAGATATCATCAATGCTGTCAATGAAACTGTTAAATTGGCTAAAGAGAATTTCAAAGTTAACAAAAAACTTTATACCATGCTGTTTTTTGATGAAGCAAATACCACTGAAAATATTGGACTGATCAAAGAAATCATGTGTGACAGGAGACTTAAGGGAAAGCCAATTAGTGACAACGTGAAATTCATTGCTGCATGCAACCCTTACAGAAAGTTAGTGTACTCTATATCAAAACAACCAAGCTGTGGAAAGAGAGTGTGTCCAAAAGGGAAAGTAATTGGCTGCAACAATAACCTTTTGGAGGGTGACACTCTTTTCACAGCTTGACTGTTTTGGTATAGATGTCCCTTCTTTTTGTTATTGCAACCTATTTTATTTTCCTTTCTACAGGAATAGCAATCAAGAAAAGAGCTAGTTTGCTATTGTTCATATTTACTAATGTTTTATTGTGATTTCTTCTGCTAGGGTGACTGCTCTATTAGAGTATATTTCATGCTTTTTTAACACACCTGTTTGATATTTGCGTTATAACTCTGTAGCTGTTACTCTGATTTGCTTTATAAATGTTTACGCTGTGATGGGTAGAATTTTCAACTTGGTCCCAAAAGCAGTTTGTCCTAAAGACGTGACCAAACATTGATCTTTTTTATTATGAATCTATATTGCTTGCCCATTACTTATAATGGTCTTTGCATTATAACTCTGTGGCTGTTACTCCAATTGCTTTCAATCCACAAAAGAACTTAATCCACGGTTTGAACCGTGATGCATAATTTTTAATATAATAACATAGCAGTTTACTCTGTAGGCACGACAGTAAATCACTCTTGTATGTGAATAATCTGTTAATAACTCCATAAGTATTTATTTATAATGTTTGTGCCAAGATTCTCTGTGAACAAAATACCATTACAGATAAAGCAACAAAAGTTTTAAGGCTTGTATCTCAAGAATTTGTAGGAAATATCTCATTTCATAAAAGTAACATGGAGTTATGATATATGTATGAAATTTACTTATTATTCTTCCTGTTTTTGACACAGTGGCCATGGTGTGGTGCAACAGCTTCTCATGTCGCACGACTCACTACCATGTGTCTTATACATACATACATACATACATACATACATACATACATACATACATGCATACATACATACTTACATACATACATACATACATACATACATACGTCATACGTACGTAGGTACATACATGGTATATGAAGCTTACCTTGTTAAAAAAAGTATTACTATCAATAGTATATTAGATGTTATGGAATAGGAAGCAGTAATAATATGATGCAAACCTCATGAAACATATTTTCTGTAGTTAATATCTAATCCAAAACAGCCAAGCTGTAAAAAAAGTGTGCGGCCCTCAGAAAGGCTATGGTGAAAAAAGATGTGAAATCCAAGGTGGCGGCCAAGAAATGGCTGTGATGGTAGGTTAATGGTAAAAATTTTAATAAAGACAATTCAGGTGAATTTTTGTGCCGCTTCACAAAATTTACCTAAATTGTCATTATTAAAATTTTTACCATTAACCTACCATCACAGCCATTTCTTGGCCGCCACCTTGGATTTCACATCTTTTTTCACCATAGCCTTTCTGAGGGCCGCACACTTTTTTTACAGCTTGGCTGTTTTGGATTAGATTTCATTTCTTTTTGTATTTGTATACCAGCTTTGGGACTTTTTTAACCCACATTTTTTTTTCTTTACTACAGGAAGAAGAAAAGATGAAGTAGATGTACTTTAAATATTTTATCAGTAAATGTACAAATTATATATACTGTATAATACATATTTGACCGCATTTGCGAAAAGGGGTCTTCCACACACATCCAATTTGCCAACTTTGACAATTGATAACTTCAGATTGGAAAGAGCTATTGCCTTGATATTTGGGCAGTGGTGAGCACCACTATAGCTGAATACATGGTGCAATTTTCAGGTTAATATGTTACTTGAACACTGAGTTATGGTCTCCAACGTTTACGGAATTGGATGTGTGTGGAAGACCCCTTTTCGCAAATCCGGTCACATAAATTATATTGATTACAGAAATCTCCATGGTGGTTTCTTTGTAACTGAACACTCTACAAGGTGACTTCTTCTAATTGCTCTCTCTACAGGGTGAATTGTTTGTAGCTGAACGATCTACAAGGTAACTTCTTCTAGCTGATCTCTCTACAGGGTGATGTGTTTGTAGCTGAATTTTGTATAGGTGATTTGTTTGCAGCTGAGTTCTTTACAGAATGGTTTCTTTGTAGCTGAACTCTCTAAAAGGTAACTTCTTCTAACTGATCTTTCTACAGGGCAATTTGTTTCTGGCAGAATTTTCTACAGGGTGATTTCTTTGCAGCTGAACTCTCTACATGGTGGTTTCTTTGTAGCTGAACTCTCTACAAGGTAATTTCTTCTAGCTGATCTCTCTACAGGGAGATTTGTTCGTAGTTGAATTCTGTACAGGTGATTTGTTTGCAGCTGAGCTCTTTACAAAATGGTTTCTTTGTAGCTGAACTTTCTCCAAGGTAACTTCTTCTAACTGATCTTTCTACAGGGTGATTTGTTTGTAACTGAACTATCTACAAGGTAATTTCTTCTTGCTGATCTCTCTACAGGGTGATTTGTTTGTAGCTGAATTCTGTACAAGTGATTTGTTTGCAGCTGAGCTCTTTACAGAATGGTTTCTTTGTAGCTGAACTCTCTACAGGGTGATTTGTTTGTAGCTGAAATCCCTACAAGGTAACTTCTTCTAGCTGATCTCTCTACAGGGTGATTTGTTTGTAGCTGAACTCTCTACAGGTGATTTGTTTGTAGCTGAATTCTCTACAAGGCGATACTTCTAGGTGATCTCTCTACAGGATTCTTTGTTTCTAACTGAACTCTCAACAGGGTAATCTGTTCATAGCTGAACTTTCTACTGGGTGATTTGTTTGCAGCTGAACTCTCTAAATGGTGGTTTCTTTGTAGCTGAACTCTCTACAATGTGACTTCTTCTAGCTGAACTCTCTACAAGGTGACTTGTTTCTAGCTGATCTCTCTACAGGGTGACTTGTTTCTAGCTGAACTCTCTACAGGTGATTTGTTTGTAGCTGAACTCTCTACATGGTGGTTTCGTTGTAGCTGAACTCTCTACAAGGTAACTTCTTCTAGCTGATCTTTTTACACTGCATATTTGTTTGTAGCTGAGTTCTCTACAGGGTGATTTGTTTGCAGCTGAACTCTCTACATGGGAGTTTCATTGTAGCTGAACTCTCTACAATGTGACTTCTTCTAGCTGAACTCTCTACAGGGTGACTTGTTTCTAGCTGAACTCTCTACAGGTGATTTGTTCGCAGCTGAACTCTCTACATGGTGGTTTCTTTGTAGCTGAACTCTCTATAAGGTAACTTCTTCTAGCCGATCTTTCTACAAGGTGATTGAGTTTTTTGCAGCTGAACTCTTTACATGGTGGTTGCTTTGTAGCTGAAGTCTCTAAAAGGTGACTTCTTCTAGCTGAACTCTCTACAGGATGATTTGTTTGCAGCTGAACTCTCTACGGGGTAGTTTCTTTGTAGCTGAACTCTCTACAATGTGACTTCTTCTAGCTGAACTCTCTACAGGGTGACTTGTTTTTAGCTGATCTCTCTACAGGGTGACTTGTTTCTAGCTGAACTCTCTACAGGTGATTTGTTTGCAGCTGAACTCTCTACATGGTGGTTTCTTTGTAGCTGAACTCTCTACAAGGTAACTTCTTCTAGCTGATCTTTCTACAGGGTGATTTGTTTGTAGCTGAATTCTCTACAGGGTGATTTATTTGCAGCTTAACTCTCTACAAGGTGACTTCTTCTAGCTGAACTCTCTACAGAGTGATTGATTTTTTTTGCAGCTGAACTCTCTACATAGTGGTTTCTTTGTAACTTAACTCTCTACAGGGTGATTTGTTTGTAGCTGAACTCTCTACAGGGTGATCTGTTCATAGCTGAACTCCCTATAAGGTAACTTCTTCTAGCTAATCTTTCTACAGGGCGATTTGTTTGTAGCTGAGTTCTCTACAGGGTGATTTGTTTGCAGCTGAACTCTACATGGTAGTTTCTTTGTAGCTCTACAGTGTGACTTCTTCTAGCTGAACTCTCTACAAGGTGACTTGTTTCTAGCTGATCTCTCTACAGGGTGACTTGTTTCTAGCTGAACTCTCTACAGGTGATTTGTTTGCAGCTGAACTCTCTACATGGTTTATTTCTTTGTAACTGAACTCCCTGCAAGGTGACTTCTTCTAGCTGATCTCTCTACAGGGAGATTTGTTTGTAGCTTAACTCTCTACAGGTGATTTGTTTGCAGCTGAACTCTCTACATGATGGTTTCTTTGTAGCTGAACTCTCTACAAGGTAATTTCTTCTAGCTGATCTCTCTACAGGCCGATTTGTTTGTAGCTGAACTCTCTACATGATGGTTTCTTTGTAGCTGAACTCTCTACAAGGTGATTTCTTCTATAGCTGATCTTTCTACAGGGTGATTTGTTTGTAGTTGAACTCTCTACATGATATATTCTTTGTAGCTGAACTCTCTACAAGGTGATTTCTTCTATAGCTGATCTTTCTACAGGGTGATTTGTTTGTACCTGAACTATCTACATGATGGTTTCTTTTTAGCTGAACTCTCTACAAGGTAACTTCTTCTAGCTGATCTCTCTACAGGACAATTTGTTTGTACCTGAACTCTCACATGATTGTTTCTTTGAAGCTGAACTCTCTACAAGGTGATTTCTTCTAGCTGATCTTTCTACAGGGTGATTTGTTTGTAGCAGAACTCTCTACAAGGAAACTTCTTCTAGCTGATCTCTCTACAGGGAGATTTGTTTGTAGCTGAACTCTCTATACATGATTTGTTTGCAGCTGAATTCTCTATATGATGGTTTCTTTGTAGCTGAACTCTCTGCAAGATAACTTCTTCTAGCTGATCTCTTTACAGGGTGAATTGTTTGTAGCTGAACGATCTACAAGGTAACTTCTTCTAGCTGATGTATCTACAGGGTCACTAGTTTGTAGCTGAATTCTCTACATGGTGGTTTCTTTGTAACTGAACTATCTACAAGGTGACATCTTCTAGCTGATCTTTCAACAGGGTGATTTGTTTGTAACTGAACTCTCTACAAGAAAACTTCTTCTAACTGATGTCTGAACAGGGTGAATTGTTTGTAGCTGAACTCTCTACAGGGTGATTTGTTTGTAGCTGATCTCTATACAGGTTACTTATTTCTAACTGATCTCTTGAATTCTGTTCAGGGTGACTGCTCTATTAGGATGACTGCTCTATTAGAGTATCTCGATCTCGCACTTGCTACACCAAGTTGGATTTCGTGTTATAACTCCGTGGCTTTAAGTCTGATTCTTCTACACCATTGAAGAGCCTTTCTAAGATGATAACTCCATCTGTACAGCGATTTTCAAAGCATTACCCCAAGTGGTTTATCTGGTAGGCGTGGCAAGCATAATAATAATAATAATAATAATAATAAATTAGCTAATCTCGATTGCGTAATTGTTACACACTGTTGATTTTTTCGCTGTATCTTCCTGGTTTTTAGCTCGATTTCTTTCAAACCACAAAAGGTTTGAGGTTCAATAGTTAACCTATTCACCCACCGATTTTCAGCTTCTTCCCATACGCGGTTTACCCTGTAGGCGTGACAACATATTGGTGTTATTTTTCGTGCATAATCTCTCATAACTCTTTGCCTGTTTATGGTATTCCAGCCAAAGTTGGTACCGAGATGCGCCTTTATACCCCCCTTCTGTGTGCCAAATTGCAAGGCAATCGGATAACGCGTTCGCGTTTTATAGCAGTTTTTGTAAGTGTGCGAAAAGAGGAAGAAAAATAAGAAGAAAAAAAAACGAAGAAACTATAGTCTAGTCGAAATTTTGTGAACCTAGTAATCTCAAGAACTATGAAGTTTTTTTTCTGATTTATGTTCCAAGGTGGTTCTAGAACAGATTCAGCTTGGTTGCCCAAGTGGCAACTTTGGGCAACTCTAGAAAATTGGCGAAAATTTATATGCAGGAAGTCATAAATTTACATATGAGCTAGTGTTCATAACTCTTCGGGATTTTATACAATCAAAGTAATTTTGGCACCATTGAATTCAGCACATTTTTCTGCACAAGATGATACTAATTTGAGGTCAAAAAACAAATTACGTAATTGGTTGCCATGGTAACGGACGTTCTATATTAATTTTTAAAAGGGAGCAGAAGAGTAGCTACCACTCGTTTTCAGACTTAAGTTTTGGTTGTATGATAATCTACAAGGTTTGATATTGGATCAGGAGTAGAGTAAGTGTAGATTTGATGCATTTGGCTGGTTTTCTAATTAATGCAGTACGTTTTTCTGTTTCATTTTTGTAAACTTTACTTTCAACTTTAAAAAAATTGTTTTTTAGGTGTTTGACATCCTGCAATACATATTTCTGCAACAATTTTCACATTTCTTTTGCTTCCGATGGCTACATTGGGTGATCAAAAGTGCTTTCTTCCAATCTGTAGTAAGTCTGGGCAATTTAGCACTTTCAAACAAAAAGCAGTGAAGAAGCTGATAGAGTGTGCAGTGGAGCGTGGTGACCAGGAGCTTCATAACAAATTGCAGAGCATTCTAAATTCTCATGGAGAACAAGCATCAGTTGAACTCCATAAGAACTGTTATTGTTCGTATACATCAAAGGATCATATAAAGAAACTTGTGTCAAGGAAGAGGAAGGCTTCGGAAGCTGACATCACAGAGGCTCCAACAGCTAGGGTTAGAAGATCACAAGTAGGTGATTTTCAGTTCAAAAATCACTGTTTATTTTGTGCTAAAGTGTGTGAACCTATAAACCCTAAGCATCCTGATAGGTGGGAGAAAGATAAAGCTTGAGCACCTTTTTACATATGAGCTATGTTCAGTTCCTTCATCACTTCTAGATGAACACAGTTGTCTCCGCAAAGCCAACAAGTCTGCTCTAGTTAAACGTCTTGGAGTGCTTGATGTCTTACCAGTAACTCCTGAAACTGTTGTAGTGGATGTTTCGCAGCTATTTTATCACACTGTGTGGCCACATGGTGGTAATCTGTCTAATTTGATTGCTTGCATTCAAAGTAAGATTAGTCGTTATCCAGATGCTACTGAGAAAATCATTGTATTTGACAAATACAATGACACTTCTGCCAAAGATCATGAGAGAATGCGGCGTGCTGGGGAGGTGGTAGTTGACTACGAGCTCTCCATCACTAGTCCCCTTCCCAAAAGAGATGCAATTCTCAAAAGCAAGAACAACAAGCGACGGTTGGCAAGTGTGTTGTGCACCTTCAGCATGGATAACAATGTGACAATGGAAACTAGGGATGATGGTGCCTTTAGTCATGATGAAGCTGATGTCACAATGGTTTCGTATGTCATACAGGCTGCTAGCCATGGCAAGAGTGTGATTCGTGTTCTTAGTGATGACACTGATGTCTTTGTTTTATTGGTCTATTGGGTGCATCGAGCTGGACTGCAATGTAAGGTACAGATGGAAAGATGGGATGGGACAGTGCTGGACATTAATGCTACTTGTGCTGACTTGGGCGAAAAATGCTTTCAGCTCCTTGGTATGCATGCCCTAAGTGGATGTGACACAGTATCGTACCCATATGGCAAGGGTAAAATCAGTGCACTTAACACCCTGCTTACTGGAAACTTCCCAGGTTTAGCCCATGAACTTGGTGAGGTAGACGCCACCCACACTGATTTGATGGAAGCGGCTCAACAATTTTTCTGTGCTCTTTATCGTCAGCCTAGCGGGACCTCAATGGAAAATGCTCGTTTCAAACTATTTACTAAGAAGAAGAAAGCCACAAAAATCATGGCTTTACCTCCAACATCTGCCAACCTCTTGCTGCATGTTTTGCGGGCACATCTACAGGTAATGCTATGGAAAGCAGCAGACCAGCAGGCACCACCTGACCAGTCATCAGACATTACCCACTTTGGATGGATTATCCAAAATGATATTCCGATTCCTGCAATTGCTCCAGGTGCTCCAGCTCCACCTGAACTAATTGACTTAATAAAGTGTAGCTGCAAGGCACAAGGCAAGCGATGCAGTTCTGAAGCTTGCAGCTGTCACAAAAAGCATGTACCATGCACTTCCTATTGCAATTGCTCTGGTGGAGAAGACTGCTGTAATCCACACTCTGTGAGACCTGGAACAAGCAGTGAAGAAGATGAAAATGAGGCAGATGATGACTATTTTGAAAGTGACACTGCGATCGAAGATGAAGAGGAAGGAGAGTCTGGTGATGTTCATGATGAAAACTGCATAATTGCTGAAGAGGATTTTGAATTAGACATGCTCTAGCTACTTAGCTTTGTTTTATAGTATAGTAATCTCAACCAATCATTCTAAATTTTTGTATATAATGCTATGGTGGAAAAAATGACATGAGAAAATATCTACAAAAACCATAGCTAACCGTATGCTAAAAGCATCGTGCATTAATTTTTGTAGTGAATTGTTTCTGCGGTGGCCATTTTAAATTTTCACTATGTTCTACACCTCAGATTCAAAAGTTAACACCAGAAATGAATTCTGCACCCCCAATAACCCTATATTAGACATATTACACAAAAAAAGTTTTTCTGTTGGAGCCGGTCATAGTCATATAGGCCATTTTAAATTTTCACAATTTTCCAGAGTTGCCCAAAGTTGCCACTTGGGCAACCAAGCTGAATTTGTTCTAGAACCACCTGGGAACACAAATCTGTAAAAAAACTTCATAGTACTTGAGATTACTAGGTTAATGTATTGAGTCTATGAGACCACCGACTGGACTACTAAGCCAATTGTTGAAGTCGCATATCTCAGGAATGCCTGAAGCAATTTCGCTCAAATTTGGAATGTGGAGTGCTGAAGGTGGAGGGAAGCTACACAGCAAAATTTGTCTTGTTTCATCAAGGCAGCACCGAGCTACGGAGGTGCGAAAATTGCGTTTTCTTTCTTCCTGTCAATATACTGACGGGGTTGCGCGCCGGCTTCTTGGGCCGCACGACACACTACTGTGTGTCTTCATCTATACCAAAAACAGCTTAGCTATGAAAAAAGGGTGTGCCCTCCAAAAAGTCAGGGTGAAAATTTATGAAATCAAAAGTGGCAGCCAAAAAATGGCTTCAATGATGCTAATGTCAGTCATTTTTTAATCGTTTAACTGCTAGGTTATTTTTGATATAGATATCACTCCTTTTTGTAATTACACCATAAACCAGCTTTTTTGGGACTGACTTTTACTTTCTTACTGTAGGAAGAAGAGAAGAAGACTGAGAAATGTTTTTGTTTTGAACTTCAACTAGTTGTAATGAAATATTGTCATGTACCAAATGGCAACTTGTAAAAACTCCTGCAGAATTCTATACAGAGTGACTTGTTTGTAGCTCATAGGGAACTCTGTTCTGGGTGACTTGTAATGTAGCTGAACTCACTATTGGAAGACTTGTAATGAAGTTGAATTCTCAACTGAATGACTTGTAATGCAGCTGAACTCTGTACAGGTTGGCTTGACATAGCTGAACTCTCCTACATAGTAACTTGTGATGTAGCTGAACTCTCTTGATTTGTAATGTAGCTGAACTCTGTACAGCGAGACTTGCTACATAGCTGAACTTTCCACTAGGTGACTTGTAATGGGACTGAACTCTCTACTGGACGATTTGTAATGTAGCTGAACTCTCCACTTGGTGACTGGTAATGTAGCTGAACTCTCTACAGCGAGACTTGCTATATAGCTGAACTTTCCACTAGGTGACAGATTGAACTCTCTACAGATAGACTTGTGATGCAGCTGAACTATATACAGGGAGGCTTGTAATGTAGCTGAACTCTCTATTGGTTGACTTATAATGCAGCTGAACTCTCTACTGGGTGACTTGTTATGTACGTAGCTGAACTCTTACAGGGAGACTAGCTGAACTCTCTACAGTGAAACTTAATTTACATAGCTGAACTCTCCACTAGGTTACTTGTAATGTAGCTGAAGTCTCTACAGGGAGACTTGCTGAACTCTCTACTGAATGACTTAATTGTTATGTAGCTGAACTCTCCACTGGGTGGCTTATAATGTAGCTGAACTCTCTACTGGGTGACTTGTAATGTAGCTGAACTCTCTACTGGGTGACTTGTTACATAAGTAGCTGAACTCTCTACAGTAAAACTTGTTACATAGCTGAACTCTCCACTGGGTGGCTTGTAATGTAGCTGAACTCTCTGCTGGGTGACTTGTAATGTAGTTGAACTCTCTACAGGGAAACTTGTTACATAGCTGAACTCTCCACTAGGTGACTTGTAATGTAGCTGAACTCTCTACTGGGTGACTTGTAATGTAGTTGAACTCTCTACAGTGAAACTTGTTACATAGCTGAACTCTCCACTAGGTGACTTGTAATGTAGCTGAACTCTCTACTGGGTGACTTGTAATGTGGTTGAACTCTCTACAGGGAAATGTTTTTGTAGCTAACTCTCTATACTTATGTAATGTATCTCTACAGGGTGGCATGTTTGCAGCTGAACTGTCTAAAGGATGACTTGTAATGTAGCTGAACTCTCTACTGAGTGACTTGTAATGTAGCTAAACTCTCCTACAGGTTGAGTTGTAATGTAGCTGAACTCACTACAGGGTGACCTGTTTGTAGCTGAACTCCTTACAGGGTGATTTGTTTGTAACTGAACTATCTTCTGGGTGGTTTAAATGTAGTTGAACTCTTTACAGGGTGACTTGAAATGTTGCTGACTCTCTACAAGGTGACTTAATGCACACTTGTCTGTCTCACGCCAGCATGGGCTGTACTTGGTCATACATATACAACACACTATCATGTGACTTGATATCATAGAAGTATATATAAAGAGAACTATCCAAAATTATCCCATGGAGTGAAAGACCTTGATTAATTTACTCAAATAGAGCAGTCATGCATTCTAATAGAATAATCAAATGTAGTGTGCTGTAATAGAGTAGACTTAGATTTCAAGGTTGTCTGATGCCTATTGCTCCATACTGTTAACTGTTTGTAACATCCAAGAGCTAAAAGATAAACTGGTTACGGAATCCCTATATGGTTGTGATGCAAGGTTTAACCAGCATTATAACTTTTCATATTATTTCTATTCTTAATAAAATAATACAGGCACACTGAAGAAATGATAGAAAAGCTTGAAACAGCAGGATTAGGATACTATGTCAAAGCTGAAAGCACACAACATAAGTTTGGTACGTTGATATTACTTTGCTATAGTACCACATACTGTAGATAATTGATTTTATAGTGTTGTAGACCTTAGGTATTGAATTAATTTACAATCTCTGGGCTGGCTACCAAAGATATGCTGTATTTTAAAAAGCTATTTTATAAATTGAATTTTCGTGTAACTTGTGTAAGGAGGCTGTTTGTGTTTCTGTAAGTACATAATTAAGTACTTGAAGAAAGCATACATAAAAAATGTTCAATTTCAGATCTGTTTTATTTGCTGCTTGAGAGTGAGTTAATCCATGGGAGTACCATACACCACATATACTGATATATATATATATATTAACACTAAAAATTTTGTGGGAGTCTTGCAGTATGTTTCTAATCCTTGTTATTTTACAAGTATGTATATAGAATTTATGGTTGATGAATCGTAAGTTATAGCGCTTTGTTAATCAACTATGCAATATAAGCAATATATAGTATAGCTGTAAGGTATGTGAGGTTAGTGGACACATTGATAATATAAGACAATACACCATTGCAATAAGCCACAGTGGTATTTGTTGCAGTGCTGTTAGTCTACTGTTTTAGTGACTTGAAGACTGCGATGATGTTGATTAGATTTATGTGTCAAATTTATGTAAATAATTACATTGTTATAGGGAGCATACCACTCCGACATTTGGTGTATAGGGTTCTAGACCTACCTCCCAGTATGGATCCACTGTTGTATGATTTTGGTCAAGTGACTGGTAAACCTGAAAAGGATTACATTACTCAAATTGTTACAAACCATGTAAGTACAATTCTATTATTAAAATCTTGAGCATATAGCTACCACATTAGTACATACAGTGGAGCCTGTGTTTACCATATGACAGGAAATTTTGACAAAGAAACAGTTGACAAATTTAACAAATCAGTTGAATCCGTTAAAGTTTAATTTGTCGAACGTCCATAAGTGCCTTTAAAAGTACATATTTAGATCTTAATTTCATGATTTTCATCAGTATTTAATTAGTCAAAAGCTGGATTGTCAACTTTTCCTTCCATCAAAATTTCCTGTCACGTAGTAATGGACACTTTTGGGCCAACTGATTTTTATGAAATTTTACTGTCATAGAGAGGTTGTCCTTTTTTCAGAGGTAAATTTGTATTGGCAAAGGACTATAGGGACCTCAAAAACTGTTTTTTATGAGAAAGTAGATGTATGGTGTCCTTTGCATACAAGGGTCCTTTAATTAAGAGAGGTTCCGCAGTATGTATGTAAGTGGTGATATTTATTTATATATACAGTAGGTGTAAAAGGTTCCCAATTTGTTGCATGACATGATGTTTCACTGCCATTTGTGGAAGCATTTCACTGTCATTCGATCAACATTGTGTCTCCATTTCAGAAGCATTCTGTTACTGTCCCACTGGCTTTTTGTCCGCATTCCATTGCTGTATATCCAGCTTTCCATTGTTATTCAGTTTATCTAATGTGACTTAGGGTAACAGGTAGTGTGTTGTGTGGCCCAAGAAGCTGGCAACCCACACAGTGAGTATATTGATAGGAAGAAAGAAAACACAATTTTTCACACCCTTTACGAAATGAGATGAATATTGCTGCAGAAATTCCCTCCACCTTCAGTAGTTGACATACCAAATTTGAGACTTCAAAAATTAGCTTAATTTCTTTGTTGTTGTTTCCTTCCTTCTTTCTTTCTTTCTTTCTTGTTATTATTATTGTTTTTCTTAATTTTTTTTCCGCATACATACAAAACATGCTATAACTCGCAAACCTGTTGTTTGATTGCCCTGAAATTCAACACACATAAGTAGGGAATGTTTAGTTGGAATACCATTAAAGTTGTGGAGTTATAACAATTATTTACAAAGATAACATCAATATGTTGTCACACCCACAGGGCAAACCACTTATAGCAAGAAGATGAAATTATGTAGGTGGATAGGCTAACCAATCCTTTTGTGGTTTGGAAGAAATTAAGTAACAATTACATGATCGAAATTAAAAATGATTGTTTGCCATTCCTACCAGACAAACCGCTCAGGGGAATGAGGTGAAAATCAGTGTACTGATGGATTAGTCATCTTAGAAAGGATTTTCAGTATTAAAGAAGAACCGGATTTAAAGCCACTGAGTTATGAAAACCAACTACGTGTAGTAAACACAAGGTTGAGAGTGCTGTCACCTTAATAGAGCAAATATTGTAGAGTCTGGTTGTTAGGCACATACGCTTAAATAAAAATCAGCAATTTTTTTTTGTTAACATATACTTGTTAAGCGCATGTGCTTAATAATGGATGTGCATAAATTTGTGCTTGTGAACAATGGACTCTTTACATGTGGATAGTGTAATACATGGTCTTCATGTTTATAAGGCTATCTGGACTCCTTTTGTAGGTGAAACTCTTCGTGTGGAGCAAGAAGCCCATAATCCAGAAGATCGTTTCGCAGTGAAGGCTGGAGCAATCGTTAGCCATGTTCCACGTGAAATTTCAAGCATTGTTTGGTACTTCATGGAGCACGATGGAATTGTATCCTGTGAAGTTACTGGACATAGAAAACATGGTGTTGGGTTAGAAGTACCATGCTATTACATTTTTAGCGCAAAGAAGAGATAATTAGACAACTGCGCAAGAAACTGGACAAGTTTTGTATAATTCAGCTAGCTCAATAGTAGTGTCAGGTGTATTTAGGTTATAACCGAATAATAAACTGTGAAACTTACAATAATATTATATTCATGTAATGTTGGTATGCAATACAATAATGTTATATTCATGTAATATGGAAAATCACTTGAATAAGTAACACTATGCCACCATCCTATCTCTAACCTATAGAGAGAAGTAGTCTTTATCTACAACGTTTATTTTCTGTAAGTCAATAAAGCCACCAGCTATAGGTGGGTAACGTTCTTTATTGGTAATAGACTCTAAAGGCATGGTAGGTGTTGGAAGCTTCAGTAAATCATCATCGTCAGAGACAACAATTACATCATCCTCTTCAACAAAATCTTCTCCACTGCAATATAAATTATCACAATCATCACAGCTACTTTCATCATTGGAGCTACTTTCACCATTGGAGTGACCATGGCCACTGCCATGTTCTCAAATAACAAATGGGTCGTCATCATCACTTTCGACTTCATAGTTCTCTAACTCTTTGATGTTTATTTCACCATCCTCTGACCCATCTATTGCAACAGAAACTCTGCACTTCTTGAACCCCCTGATCACCATATCCTTCTTGGCAACAACCTCTTCCCATGCCTGTCCAATCCATTTGGTCAACAGGATTCGTCGCTTGCTTTCTGTAAAGGTACCCTGCAAGTAATCATTGACGTGTGCTTCCATATGTGTAGTAGCTAGCTTGTTAACTGCCTGTTTGAAAGGAGCATTAAAAACAACATCCAGTGGTTGGACAAGACTGGTACAACCAGGGGGGCACGAGAACAGTAATAGTGTTGCATTCATTTTCTAACATGGTTAGCACAGGTGGTGTCTTCTGGGCTTTGATGGTCAAGCAACAGCATCATTTACCTTTAACATTATGCTTCCAATGATTACGTACCCAATGTTTCATACAGGGTTCATCACACCAAGCCTTCGGTTGGAATCTAATGCCAACACGTTGATCATACTTGAACCTCTCTCTGAGTGAAATTCGTTTTCCAGTTCCTCTAAAAATCACCAAAGGCTTTACTCTAGGAACACCATCTGCAAACAAGGTAAACTGGACTGTGCATTGACGTTTATCCAAGCCAGAAGGCCAACCTTGGACCCACACTGTTTTTGCACCTCTCTCCTCATATGTAGGCCCATTTGTAAACATGAATGGCATAGGAGTCTGGTCAACATTAGCCACATTATCACTGCCAAACTGACCTAATTTCCCTATTTGTGGCCCCACAGCTGCTTCCTGACAAATCTTTCGATGAAAACTTTGAATTAGCTCCTTTTTGTCTGCTGGTGTACGTTGTGCTTTATTAGTTGGTCGTCTCAAACTGATGTTATAACGCCGCTTGAACCCATCAAACCATGCATTGGAGAACTTGAAGTGAGACACCGAGTCTGTTGCTTGAAGCAGTTGCTTTGCTCTCATTTTAAACCACCACCCCTTGACTTTAATTCCTCATTTCCGGTGGTTTCGTTACTCCTTGTACAAGGTATCTTCCATTGCTGGGTATTGTGGTGTTTGATCAAATTCAACACGTTCTCGTATCTTTTTCTCATTCTTTATCCATTGAAGCACAGTTTGTGAGTTTAAATCGAAGTTTTTACATGTTTGGTACAAGTTTCTCCCATTTTTCCAGTACCACTGAGTAACGATTAACTTTTCTTCTCTGCTGTAACTTTGCCACGTGTTTGAGCAGGTGCGCCGCCTATCAGCCATGATTAGTTGCAGGAAATGAGCATGCACTTAATATTTAATATGCGCTTAATATGTACGTGCGCTTAACAACCAGACTCTACGGTAACTCTTTTACCATCAGCTACAAACAAGCCACCTTGTAGAGAGTTCAGCTACAAGCCACCATGTAGAGAAATCAGCTACAAATAAGTCTCCCTGTATAGAGTTCAGGTACATTAGAATTCTCCCTGTGATCAGCTATGACAAGTCACCCTGTAGAGAGTTCAGCTGCAACTGTTGCGGTGATATTGCTAAAGATTCAATTCCAGGGTAAAATTACCAGCTTTTAATCAAGTTTGAATAACAGATGTTGTCTGGTACAAAATAATGTTAATTTTGTGATTATTTATGTAATGCTTTTAGCTCTGTAGGGTTAAAATTTAAGACATAATTGGAAAAGGAAAAGCACAAAAATGAGCATAACAGGCTAATTTTACAGGAAACTCTGAAAAAAAAAGAGTTATGGGTATATTAAAACTCCAGCCTATCTACAAACAGTTCACCCTGTGGAGAGTTCAGCTACAAACAAGTCAAGTGTTCAGCTACAACATGTCACACTGTAAAGAGTTCGGCTACAAACAAGTCACTTTGTAGAGAGTTGTACTACAACCAGTCACCCTGTGGAGAACAAACAATTCACCTTGTAGAGTATTCAACTACAACAAATCACGCTAAAGACAGTTCAGCTACAAACAAGTCACCTTGTAGAGAGTTCAGCTACAGCAAGTCACCCTGTAGAGAGTTCAGCTACATTAAAAGTCAGTTACAAGCGGGTTGCTGTATTTGGCGGATCGACGGATCACGTGATGAACATATTCCACTGCTTTTTATAAGTATTGTGTCAGTGTTGTAGTATACTTGGTATAATAATTATTTTACTAATAATGACGAAACGCTGCATACTTCAATTTTTTTTCTTCTTCTTTTGCATACTTCACTTCATCACTAAAATGCCCATGCACCATTCCAGATTTACGGATTTAGCTATGGCCGTTTACGGTCATACGTATATATAGTACGTCTATATAGTCCACAATCTGGTGCTGCACGTGTACATCGTCAGCCATGGATAGGCAGGTGTTTGAGGAGACTATGGATTTTTAGTTAACTTGGCGAGCTGATTAGCTATTGACAATCTTCTTTATTGAAGCGAAGATTATGAACAGGAAAGCAGGTCAATTCAGCAGTCTGATGGCCAGGACACACTCTCCTCACATGAGAAAAGAAGATAAATTATAGAATGATTGTAGGATCACATCTGCAGCATGGGCTGGCTGTAATTAGTCTCACCTTCCCGACTAAATGACAAAAGAAAAAATACTGCCTGACTTAGGCTTTAATACTTCAGTTTGATCAAAGGTAGTAAACTTAATCTACAAATGTAATAATGTTATGTCAGCGGCTTCAGTGGCGTAGCTAGCCCAGAAGGATTGGTTGGGCACAATTGTATGTGTACAAGCTGCAGCAATCAGCATGCAAAGCATGCTGCAGCTATAGGGGGGTCTGGGGCATGCCCCCCAAGGAAAAGTTTTGAAAATTACATACTGAAATTCAATTTGCTGGCGTTTTGCAGCTAAAATTTGTCATCTCTAGTAGGACACTAGCTGTATGTACATTTTGTTTGCATAATAATATTATTAGTTACATAGCTGTAGGAGGCTTCATATTACAGTTTGTATCGCACAATTTAACTATAGTTTGCTACGTACGGTGAGTACCTGAGTTGGTAGGGCACTGGAACTGATTGGTTGGGCCTGTGCCCTACCAGTACCCACCTTAGCTACGCCACTGGGTAGCTTTACCTTCAATTGTTACAGTGATCACGTAGCTAGAACGGTGTGTGGGCATTTAAGCGATGAAGTGATGTGTGCAGCGTTTTGTAAAATAATTATTATGCCAAGTATATTTAATCATAGATTATATACTGACACAATGCTTATAAACATATCCAATGAGCAGTGGAATATGTTCATCATGTGATCCGTCAATCCGTAATCCATCAAATACAGCAACCCGCTACAAGCAAGCTACAAACAATTAAGCCAACTTGTAGGGGAGATGTCATGTGATAATTTTATTCAGGATTAATTTTTTATAAAAAGTTGCATAAAGTATGAATTGGAAATATGCACAAAGATTCAGCTCTTGATCTCTTCCTCCTTTCTGCAGATAAGATAAAAGACAACTAAAAAAGCTTCAAAGCCATAGGTTGGCTTTGGAGCATACAAAAGTGATAACTATGCCAAAACAACCAAAAACTGAGAATAAAAGTGTGGCCCCAGAAAAGCCAGGGTGAAAAAAGATCTAATCCAAAACTGCCCAGCCATGAAAAAGGGTGCAGCCTTCCAAAAATAGGATAGTATGAAAAAGATGTGATATCAAAGGTGGCAGCCAAGAAATGGCTGCAATGATATTATACTGTGTAATGTATCATTGCAGCCATTTCTTGGCCGCCACCTTTGATATCACATATTTTTCATATTAGCCTATTTTTGGAAGGCCACACCCTTTTCACAACCGGGCTGTTTGGTTATCATTTATTTTTTATATTTGTATAGCTATGTTGGCTTTTGTCTATCCCTTTTTCTACAGGTAAACAGAGGAGCTAGATTTTTAGACATTTAGCTTGTTGCTGAATGTTGCATGTATTAAGGGTTCTCGAAATGCACTTGGTACATGCATGTATGGTTGGTTTTCATAGATAATTAAACTGATTTCCATAACATTACTGAAGATTTGTACCTTGATAGTTACCTGACACTTGCAAGAAAATTCAACTAGTTTGCATAATATAAGCAGTTTAGGCCAGTAGGTGTGATAACCAACCACAGCGAAGCCTACTGCTCTATGAAAGTGTCTTAAATCGTATGACTCTTGTATGTTTGGTATGTAGCCTGACTACTTATTATTTTTAAATTGTAGTACTCTACACATTTTTTTTAGCACTTCTCTAATAGAACACACACTTTTCCTAAGAAGCACTTTTAATACAACATACATAGAATCTAGATTATCCATATATTTCGGTGCAGTAAACTAGAACTTCCATTGATAAGGTAGAAATTAAGTGAGATGAGCAACTGATAGCAGTGGCAGAGTGGTAAACGGTTTGGGTGTAAGTATGGAGGTTCCTGCTCTGAACAATTTTTAAAACATTTTTTGTGCATGTTTTTTTTTTTTTGCTTCCCAGTGACTGTTCTATTAGAGTATCTTGATTGTGCTTGTTTCACATGTTTGGTTTTTGCTTTATAATTCCTTATTTAAAATACTCTCTGTACTTCCAAATCACAAAGAATCCATGCTATGATGGTTACAGTATCTGCATACTGATTCTTAATATATTTCTGTCAGTAGTTTACCCTGTAGACAATAAAATGATACACCACGCTTACAATTTTGGAAAATTGCTCTTAACTTTGCTCTACGTCTACCAATATGTACACAAATTGGAAGATAATTGTGCTCCTTATACCCTCCAAATTTGAAAAGAATCCATTAAGGTTTGCATGAGTTATGGCAATTTTTGTAAGTGAAGTGAAAAGAAAATAAACAACAGAAGAAAAATACTAAGAAAACAAGACAGACATTGAAGCCGCATATCTGAAAGACAGCTGGACCAATTTAGCTCAAACTTTGTATGGATGATGTCCAATCACAAGGGTCTTCACAGAAAATATAGTCTATTTCTGTTTAGCCATTACTGAGGCACATTTGCATGAAAATCAAGTTTTTTGGTTCCTGTAAAACACACAATTGTCTGTCACATTCCCGAATGCAATAGCTTTCCTTAGCCACAAGACACACTACTGTGTGTCTTGATGTGATATCCAAGGGAAATGGCTGTGATGGTTGGTTAATTTTAAGAACAACTGTTCAGGTGAATTTGATACTGTCTGCTCTTGTCACCAAATTCACCTGAATTGCCATTAACCTACCATTACAGCCCTTTCTTGGCCACCACTTTGGATTTCACATTTTTTCTCCTGGGATTTTTGGAGTGCCACACCCTTTTTTACAGCTTAGCTGTTTTGGTATAGATCAAAACGCACAATAGTGTGTCATACAGCCAAGTACAGCCGGTGTGGGCGCACGACAGACAAGTGTGTAATTTATAGAAATTAATGCCGTTTTAATACATCCGCCCTTATTTACAGCTTGGCTGTTTTGGTATAGATCAAGACACACAATAGTGTGTCATACGGCCAAGTACAGGCGCGACAGACAAGTGTGTAATTTATAGTAACCAAGAAAAATTAATGCCGTTTTCATGCATCCGTAGCTCAATAATGCCTTACCGGAAATTAACCATTTTTGCTGTGGAAATTCCCTCAGGGTGGGGAACCTCCCGTTTCAAATTTGAGCTGAATCCGCCACACCATCACTGAGATATGCGCCTTCAAAGTTCATCTTAGTTTCATTGTGTTTTTCTTCATCTTCTTTTCGCTCCACTTAGAAAAATCGCTATAACTCATGCATGCTGTAGTCGATTTTCTTCAACTTTGGAGGGCTGTAAGAATGTAATGTAGCATGTTTACAGTCCAAATTTCATACACATTGGATACAGAACAAGGGAGTTATACATGATTTTCAAAAACTTTGATAGCGATTTGTTGTCATGGCCACAGGGTAAACTGCTTGAAAGAATGACTTGAAAATTGGAGTAACCATCGTAGTGCAAACCTTTTGTGGTTTGAAAGAAATCGCACTAACAGTCATGGAGTTATAACAAAAACACCAACCGTTTGTAAAATGCGCACGATTGAGTTTTGTTAATAAAAAGGAAAGCCACACCTTTGCAGGCAAACTAGTTAACGGAATCAGCTGAAAACAGGTAGAGAGGTAGATAAATCATTTTAGAATGATCTTTCAGTGATTTACAAAGAATCAGATTAAAATCCACTGTGCTACACTATGAAAGTGAACTAGGTGTAACAAATGTGCGATCAAGATACTCTAACAGTGCAGTCATCCTAATAGAACATTCAGCTACGTAATAAGTCGCTCTATTAGAATGTTCAGTTACAATCAAGTCACCATGTAGAGAGTTCAGCTAACAAGTCACCCAATAGGGAGTTCAACTACAATCAAATCACCCTTCAACTAGTACCAAAAACAAATCATCCTGTAGAGAGTTCAGTTACAAACAAGTCACCCTGTAGACAGCTCAGCTGCAACAAATCACCCTGTAGACAGTTCAGCTATGTTTCAAGTCACCCTGTAAAGAGCTCAGTAGAAACAGGCAGCCCTGTAAAGAGATCAGCCAGAATCAAATCACCCTGCAGAGAGATCAGCTTGATCAAGTCACCCAGTAGGGAGTTCAACTACATTTCAAGTCACCCTGTAGAGAGTTTAGCTAGAAACAAGTCACCCTGTAGAGAGATCAACTAGAATCAAGTCACCCTGTAGAGAGTTCAGCTAGAAACAAGTCACCCTGTAGAAAGATCAGCTAGAAACAATTCATCCTGTAGAGATCAGCTAGAAACAAATCACCCTGTAGAGAGACCAGCTAGAAACAAGTCACCCTGTAGAGAGTTCAGCTAGAAACAAGTCAGGTGAATATAGTGCCACTTGGTCTTGGCACAAAATTCACCTGAATTGTCGTTAATAAAATTTTTACCATTAACCTACCATCACAGCCATTTCCTGGCCGCCACCTTGGATTTCACATCTTTTTTCACCATAGCCTTTCTGAGGGCCGCACTCTTTTTTTTACAGTTTGGCTGTTTTGGATTAGATTTCACTTAATTTTGGATTTGTGTACCCCAAAGCCGGCCTATGGCTGGCTGTGGGGCTTTTTTAACCTATCTTTTTTTTTCTTTATCACAGGAAGAAGAAAAAGATGAAGAAGATTTTAAATACTTTAACTACTTCTGATTTTATCAGTAAATGTACAAATTATATATGTACTACATATAGTATTACATGTCAATATTCCCTACAGATAACTTGTTTGCAGCTGATCTCTCTACTGGGTGACTTGAAATGTAGCTGAACTCTCTACAGGGTGATTTGCTTGTAGATGAACTCTCTACAGGTGATTTGTTTCTAGATGATCTCTCTACAGGGTGACTTGTTTCTAACTGATCTCTCCTTTTTTCTGGCCGATCTCTCTACACGGTAACTTGTTTACACAGTAGCTGAACTCTCTACAGGGTGACTTGTTTGTAGCTGAACTCTGTACATGTTGGTTTCTTTGTAGCTGAACTCTCTACAAGGTATCTTCTTCTAGCTGATCTTTCTACAGGGTGATTTGTTTTTAGCTGAATTCTCTTCAGGGTGATTTGTTTGCAGCTGAACTCTCTACATGGTGGTTTCTTTGTAGCTGAACTCTCTACAAGGTGATCCTTCTAGCTAATCTTTCTACAGGATGATTTGTTTCTAGCTTAACTCTCTACAGAGTGATCTATTCGTAGCTGAACTTTCTACTGGGTGATTTGTTTCCAGCTGATCTCTTTACATGATGGTTTCTTTGTAGCTGAACTCTCTACAAGGTAACTTAAAAAGAAAAAGAAAATAAAAAATATAATAAATTTTTCTTTGATTATTGAGTTGTCACTTTTTTTACTCTTCTGTCAGCCGTCACGTTAAACCTTGTGCCGTGGTTTTATATTACTTGGTCTAATATATAAAACGGTACCCGGAAAGGCGAGCCTATTCTTTGCTTGTTTTCCTGTTTTCCTGTTCCGTTGATAGGCATTAATTAAAATGACAAAGTACAGAAATGGTAAGAAGAGACGCCCTGGTCTGTACGATGCGACAAAGAAAGCCACAAATAAAGAAAAGTCATCAGAAGGTTCTACTGATCAGTTATCTGAGAGTGAATGTGCAATTGGTAAGTCAGAATCGGATGCATGTCTTGTTCAATGTGAAAAATGTAACCTGTGGCTCTGTTGTGACTGCCAATCTATTTCTCCAAATATGCTAAAGGCAATTAAGCAATTCCAATCCCTTCATTGGTTTTGCAAGTCCTGTGAGCCTAGCATTCCAGAGCTACTCAAACCAGAGTCTGTTTCATTGCAAAGTACCGATAAAGGTGTAGAGCACAGGCTACAGACCATGGAAAATCACCTAGCTGAGCTAACAAATAATATGAAGAAGTTGTCTTCACACTGGGGAGAAAAACCAACTGTCCCCCATGCTGCTGCACCTGTGGCTGAAACTTTTAGCAGCTCCTCAAGCCAATTTGCACTTAAAATTGTTGATGAATACAAAGATCGTGAACACCGAAAGCTGAACCTTATATTTCATAAAGTTCCTGAATCAGAGCACACGGAACCTTCTGCAAAACGTGATCATGATAAAAAATTTGTTCTCTCTGTGGCTGAAGAATTAGGTGTTGATGAGCTGGAGGTAGTCAATACCACCCGTATAGGCCATGTTAAAGAATCTGGAGAGCGCCTACTAAAAGTTGAAGTCAAAAATGTCTCTTCTAAAAAGAACATTTTGTCAAAGGCCAAACTTCTCCATCAAGCTAAAAATGAAACATATCATAGAATTTACATCACACCAGATCAAGACACACAATAGTGTGTCGTGCGGCCCAAGAAGCCGGCGTGCCACACCGTGAGTATATTGACAGGAAGAACGAAAACGTCATTTTCACACCTTTGTATCTCGGTGATCACTTATCTGATTGGAACCAAATTTGCTACACAGTTGCCCGCCAGCCAAGGGAGTCTACAGTCCAAATTTGAAGGAAATCGCTCCAGCCATTTCCGAGATACGAGTTGCCAAAGTTTCGTTGTTTTTTCTTCGTTTTTTTTTTCTTCTTCGTCTTTTCGCACACTTGCAAAAATTGCTATAACAAGCAAACGCGTACTCTGATCGCCTTGAAATTTGGCACACAGAAAGGGAGTCCAAAGGCGAATCCTAGCATCAAATTTGGTACAAATCCGATGAATGGTTCAGGAGTTATGACCGATTATTCGCGTAAAACAAGATCGATTTGTTGTCACGCCTACAGGGTAAACCGCCTCATGGAATGAGTTGAAAATTGCTATGTAGATGGAGTAACCATCGTAGGAGTGCCTTTTGGTGGTTTGAAAGGAATCAAGATAAAGACCACGGAGATATGACACAAAACCCAACCTGTGTCACAATTACGCGATCGATTTTTATGAATAAAATAGTATTAGTTTTCACGCCTACTAGGCAAACCGCTTAGAGCAATGAGCTGAAAATCGGTGTATAGCTGGAATAATCTTCATAGAAAGCCCTTTCAGTAGTACAGAAGAATCGGAGTACAAACCACTGAGTTATGATTCGAAAGCTAACTCCGTGTAGCAAATGCGAGATCGAGATACTCTAATAGAACAGTCACCCTAATAGAGCATTCGGCTAATTTATTTACTCCATTATAGAATTTTATTACATCACAAGTTATTCTGTAGGGAGTTCAGCTGCAAACAGTTAATCTTATAGACAGTTCAGCAAGAAGACAGTCACCATGTGGAGAGTTAAGCAAATATATCACTATAGAGATTCAGAACATTACAAGTCACACTGAAGAGAGTTCAGCTATAAACAAGTCATGCACTGTGTAGAGAATTCAGCTACAATTAAGTCACTCTCTAGAGAATTCAGCTACACAGAATTCAGCTACACACAAGTCACTGTGGAGAGAGTTCAGCTACAAACAAATTACCCTTTAGAGTGATCAGCTACAAACAAAACACTTTGCAGAGTGTTCAGCTACAACAAATCAACCTTTAGAGCGATCAGCAATGAACAAATCAACACAAATCTACCTGTAGAGAGATCAGCTAGAAACAAATCACCCTGAAGAGAGTTCAGCTACAAAAAATCACCCTGTAGAGACATCAGCTAGAAACTATACACAATGTAAGGAGTTCAGCTACAAGCAATCACCCTGTAGAGAGTTCAGCTAAAACAAATCAACCTGCAGAGAGATCAGCTACAAACAAATCACCTTATAGAGAGTTCAGCTACAAACAGATTACCTGTAGAGAGATCGGTTACAAACAAATCAACCTGCAGAGAGATCAGCTACACACAAATCAACTTGTAGAGAGATCAGCTACAAACAAATCACCCTGTAGAGAGATCAGCTACAAACTAGACACAAAGTAAGGAGTTCAGCTACAAATAAATTACCCTGTAGAGAGTTCATCTACAAACAAATCAACCTGTAGAGCAATCAGCTAGAAACAAATCACCCTGAAGAGAGGTCAGCTACAAAAAATCACCCTGTAGAGAGATCAGCTAGAAACAAATCACCCTGAAGAGAGGTCAGCTACAAAAAAAATCACCCTGTAGAGAGATCAGCTACAAACAAATCACCCTGAAGAGAGGTCAGCTACAAACAAAACACTTTGCAGAGAATTCAGCTACAAATAAATCAGCTTGTAGAGAGATCAGTTGCACACGAATCAACCTGTAGAGAGATAAGCTAGAAACAAATCACCCTGTAGAGAGTAGCTACAAGCAAAACACACTGTAGAGAGTTCAGCAACAAAGAAACCACCATGTAGAGAGTTCAGCTGCAAACAAATCACCTTATAGAGAGTTCAGCTACAAACAAATCACCCTGTAGAGAGATCAGCTAGAAACTAGACACAATGTAAGGAGTTCAGCTACAAGTAAATCACCCTGTAGAGAGTTCAGCTAAAACAAATCAACCTGCAGAGAGATCAGCTACAAATAAATCACTTTACAGACAGTTCAGCTACAAACAAATTACCTTGTAGAGAGATCAGCTGCAAATTAATCAACCTGCAGAGAGATCAGCTACACACAAATCAACTTGTAGAGAGATCAGCTACAAACAAATCAACCTGTAGAGAGATCAGCTAGAAACTAGATACAATGCAAGGAGTTCAGCTACAAGCAATATCACCCTTTAGTGAGTTCAGCTACAAACAAATCAACCTGCAGTGAGATCAGCTACAAATAAATCACTTTACAGACAGTTCAGCTACAAACAAATTACCTTGTAGAGAGATCGGCTGCAAATTAATCAACCTGCAGAGAGATCAGCTACACACAAATCAACTTGTAGAGAGATCAGCTACAAACAAATCAACCTGTAGAGAGATCAGCTAGAAACTAGACACAATGCAAGGAGTTCAGCTACAAGCAAAATCACCCTTTAGTGAGTTCAGCTACAAACAAATCAACCTGCAGTGAGATCAGCTACAAATAAATCACTTTACAGACAGTTCAGCTACAAACAAATTACCTTGTAGAGAGATCGGCTGCAAATTAATCAACCTGCAGAGAGATCAGCTACACACAAATCAACTTGTAGAGAGATCAGCTACAAACAAATCAACGTGTAGAGAGATCAGCTAGAAACTAGACACAATGCAAGGAGTTCAGCTACAAGCAAAATCACCCTTTAGTGAGTTCAGCTACAAACAAATCAACCTGCAGTGAGATCACCCACAAAAACGCACTTGTACAGAGTTCAGTTACAAACAAATCACCCTGTAGAGAGATCAGGTAGAAGAATTCACCTTGTAGAGAGTTCAGCAACAAAGAAACCACCATGTAGAGAGTTCAGCTGCAAACAAATCACCCAGTAGAAAGATCAGCTAGAAGAAGTTACCTTGTAGAGAGTTCAGTTACAAAGAAACCATCGTATAGAGAGTTCAGCTACAAAGAAATTACCCCGTAGAGAGTTCAGCTAGAAGAAGTCACCTTGTAAAGAGTTCAGCTACAAAGAAACCATCATGTACAGAGTTCAGCTACAAAGAAACCACCTGTACAGAATTCAACTACAAACAAATTACCCTGTATAGAGATCAGCTAGAAGAAGTTACCTTGTAGATAGTTCAGCTACAACAATTCACCCTGTAGAAAGATCAGCTAGAAGAAGTCACCTTGTAGAGTGTTCAGTTACAAAGAAACCATCATGTAGAGAGTTCAGCTGCAAACAAATCACTCTGTAGAGAGTTCAGCTACAAAGAAACCGCCATGTAGAGAGTTCAGCCTCATACAAACGACCTTGTAGAGAATTCAACTACAACAAATCACCCTGTAGAGAAGTTACCTTGTAGAGAGTTCAGCTACAAAGAAACCATCATGTAGGGAGTTCAGCTACAAAGAAACCACCATGTAGAGAGTTTAGCTGCAAACAAATCACCTGTAGAGAGTTCAGCTAGAAACAAATCACCCCGTAGAGAGATCAGCTGGACGAAGTCACCTTGTAGAGAATTCAGCTACAAAGAAACCATCATGTAGAGAGTTCAGCTGCAAACAAATCACCCTGCAGAGAGTTCAGCTACAAAAAAATCACCCTGTAGAGAGTTCAGCTAGACGAAGTCACCTTATAGAGAGTTCAGCTACAAAGAAACCATCATGTAGAGAGTTCGGCTACAAAGACACCACCATGTAGAGAGTTTAGCTGCAAACAAAACACCTGTAGAGAGTTCAGCTAGAAACAAAATACCCTGTAGAGAGACCAGCTAGAAGAGGTTACCTTGTAGAGAGTTCAGCTACAAAGAAACCATCCTGTATATAGTTCAGCTACATTTCAAGTCACCCAGTAGAGAGATCAGCTGCAAAAAATATCCTGTGGGAAATAATGGGCATGTAATAAATATATGTATATAATTTGTATAATTACTAATAAAATCAAAAATAATTGAAGTACTAAAATTCTTCTTTAAGTTCTTTTCTTCTTCCTGTAGTAAAGAAAAAAACACATGGGTTAAAAAAGCCCCAAAGCCAGCCATAGGCCGGCTTTGCAGTATACAAATACAAAAAGAAGTGATATCTAATCAAAAACAGCCTAGCTGTAAAAAAAGGTGCGGCCCCCAAAAAGGCCATGGTGAAAAAAGATGTGAAATCCAAGGTGGCGGCCAAGAAATGGCTGTGATGGTAGGTTAATGGTTACATTTTAATAACGGCAATTCAGGTGAATTTTGTGCCGCTTGGTCTTGGCACCAAATTCACCTGAATTGTTGTTATTAAAATGTAACCATTAACCTACCATCACAGCCATTTCTTGGCCGCCACCTTGGATTTCACATCTTTTTTCACCATGGCCTTTTTGGGGGCCGCACCTTTTTTTACAGCTAGGCTGTTTTTGATTAGATCTTTCATATCAGGAAAGATCACACCAGAAGAGTCTCAGAACAGAGTTGCACAGACGCAGAGGTGCAGGGGAACCAAACCTATGCATTCGCAAAGGTCAGATCATCTCATTTAAATCCAACCCTATAAATGTAGTTAGTCACACTTCGTCAGCTGCATCTGTTAATAATGTGTAGCCAATACCGTTTTTCTAGGAGTAAAACTTTTGTATCTGTAAAGCCTAAATGTAGTCCTGTACTAATTAACAAGTCAAACAGTTCTCCACTCAAGTTATTAATTTTAAATTGTCAAAGTGTTCTTGCAAAGAAACCAAGCTTCCTAAACCTAATCAATGAAAATGACCCTGATTTTATAGCTGGCACGGAATCTTGGCTGTCTGAAACTGTTCATAACAATGAAATATTTCCTTCCACATACTTTGTATACAGACGGGATAGAGCTGATGGGTATGGTGGAGTTTTTCTGGCATGTAAATCTAATTTTATCAGTGAAGAGATTGCACTGTCAACTTCATGTGAAATGGTAGCCTGTCGAATGCTTCTGTATTCCCAATCAGTAATTTTGATTTCTGTGTATAGACCACCTAACTCTAATTATCAGTATCTGAATGATCTCTGCTCTGTTATCAACTCCATTATTACCTCAAATCCTAATGATATTATTTGGTTGGCAGGGGACTTGAACCTACCAAACATAGACTGGAACCTTAACTGTGTAAATGGAAACAACTATCCAACTCAACTATGTGAAACACTTATTGATGCTTTGGCGGATCATAACTTGACTCAACTTGTAGACTCTCCCACCAGGAATCATAATATATTAGATATCTTTGCCACAAACCGGCCTTCTTTAGTTACAGAATGTACAGCAATCCCTGGTATTAGTGATCATGAGGCCGTCGTAGTGCTATCTCATGTGACTGCAAGAACCCAACCCCCCACCTTACAGAAAATCTATCTATGGCGAAAGGCAAATTTACCTTCTATTAAGGAAAAAGTTCGACAGTTCTCTATAATTTACAATCTCAATATTCCCCTGATCTCCCTGTCAATATTCTGTGGAATGATTTTAAAAATTTGTGTGACGACTGCCTCAGTTTAATACCTTCCAAAGTTACTTCTACCAAAAATCACCAACCCTGGATTTCCCCCTTCATAAAAAGGCTTTCACGAAGAAAGCAGCGTTGTTATAACAGAGCTAAACATTCTCATTGTGCTGAGGAATGGCAGTTGTATTATCGTCTTAAAAAAGAATGCCAAAGGGAATGTCAAAGAGCTTACAATGCATACATCAACAGCTTTATTGAAGCCGAAAATGGTAACGTAACAAAGAGGCTATGGTCATTCATTAAACACCAAAAAAAGATCAATGTAGTATACCCCCAATACATGTTAATGATACTACTCTTACAGACAGCCAGGAAAAATCCAATGCATTCAACGATTACTTTACATCAGTATTTACCCAAGAAGACTTGTCAGCAGTACCTACAATGAATGGTATTCCTTTTCCTGAAATACCACACATTTCAATTTCTGAAGAGGGAGTTGCCAATTTATTACGTACTTTAAACCATCACAAAGCTACTGGACCAGATAATATTCCAGCATATTTCTTAAAAGAGCTGTCAGAGGAACTAGCACCAATTTTAACTCTGATTTTTCAATCATTCTTACACCAAGGGTTTCTACCGGATGACTGGAAGGTTGCAAACATAATTCCCATCTTCAAGAAGGGCAGCCGTACTCAGACTTGCAATTATCGTCCTGTCTCCTTAACGTCAATTTGTAGTAAAATTCTTGAACATATTGTTTACAGCTGTATCTTTTCACATTTAACTAACTATAACATTCTGGCTGAAGAACAACATGGCTTTCAAGCAGGCAAATCATGTGAAACTCAACTGATAACAACCATAGATGATTTAGTCAACTGCCTCAATGATAATGCACAAATGGACTGCATTTTTCTGGACTTTTCAAAAGCTTTTGATAGAGTTCCACACTCCAGACTATGCAATAAACTATCACATTATGGGATCAGAGGCCCCCTCTTGTCATGGATCAAGCACTATCTTTATAATAGAAGTCAAAAAGTAACAATAGATGGCACAAGTAGCAATTCTTCCATAGTAACATCTGGTGTACCCCAAGGAACTGTTTTAGCCCCCCTCCTTTTTTTATGCTTTGTAAACGATATTCCCCTAAATATAGCCTCCAAAATCAAACTATATGCTGATGATATCTTATTATATCGCAAAATCGAAACCAGAGATGATCAAAACCTTCTCCAGGATGACATCAACAGACTGGTCAAATGGTCCAAGGATTGGCAACTTCTGTTTAACTTTAACAAGTGCGAATTTCTTGCATCACAAACAAACGTTCACCATTAACCATAACCTATAGAATGGATGGTACAGCTATAAAACAAGTTTCATCAGTTAAATACCTAGGAATTACCATTAATAAGAGACTGAACTGGTCAGAGCACATCTCCAATATTTCCAAAAAGGCAAGTTCTGTCTTCGGATTTTTGCATAGAAATTTAAAATCCTGTCCACCCCACATCAAGGAATCCTGTTACAAATCCTTAGTTATACCAATTCTAGAATATTCGTGCACAGTTTGGGATCCCCATACTCAAAAAGATATCCTAATGTTGGAAAAGATTCAAAGGCGTGCAAGTAGATTTGTTACGAACAGTTACTCTTGGTCTGTTAGTGTAACTAACCTTATTAACAACCTTGGATGGAAAAGTCTACAAAATAGAAGAGCATGCATAAAAGCTACAATGATGTATAAGATATCTAATAACTTGATAAATATGCCTTGCAACCAATCTCTTATCCCTTGCACCTCCCACACTCGCCATCATCAACTCTGCTATCAGCTCCCTTACTCAAGAATTAACACTCACTTATATTCCTTTTTCCCGTCAGCCATCAGATTGTGGAACAGCCTTTGCCAGCAAACCATTAACTCTCCAACTCTAGATCACTTCAAAAGAACACTTATAATAACATGACTGTATGTACGAACTGTTTTGTAATATGTCACACCCCCCTTCCCCACAACTCACCCACTTGTAATGTTGTGCCACATACTCTTTTTGAGGTTCTGCACATTATAATATATAATATAATATAATAACTTCTTCTAGCTGATCTCTCTACAGGGTGATTTGTTTGCAGCTGAACTCTCTACAGGTGATTTGTTTGCAGCTGAACTCTCTACATGGTGGTTTCTTGTAGCTGAACTCTCTACAAGGTAACTTCTTCTAGCTGATCTCTCTACAGGGCGATTTGTTTGTAGCTGAATTCTCTACAGGGTGATTTGTTTGAAGCTGAACTCTCTACATGGTGGTTTCTTTGTGGCTGAACTCTCTACAAGGTGAATTCTTCTAGCCGAACTCACTACAGGGTGATATTTTCGTAGCTGAACTCTTTGCAGGGTGATTTGTTTGTAGCTGAACTCTCTACAGGGTGATTTGTTTGTAGCTGAACTCTCTGCAAGGTGATTTCTTCTAGCTGATCTCTCTACAAGATAACTTCTTCTAGCTGATCTCTCTACTGGGTGACTTATGTCTAGCTGAACTCTCTACAGGGTGATTTGTTTGTAGCTGTAGCTGAACTCTCTCCAGGGTGATTTGTTTCTAGCTGAACTCTCTACAGAGTGATCAGTTCACAGCTGAACCCTCTACAAGGTGGCTTCTTCTAGCTTATCTCTCTACAATGTAATTTGTTTGTAGCTGAACTCTATGCAGGATGATTTGTTTGTAGCTGAACTCTCTACAAGGTGACGCTTTCTAGTTGAGCTCTCTCTTGTTTCTAGCTGATCTCTCTACAGAGTAACTTGTTATAATTAGTAAAGCTGAACACTTTACAGGGTGGATATTGGTTGTTAAACTCTCTACATGAAGAGTTGTTTGTAGCAGAATTCTCTACAGAGTGAATTGGTTGTAACTGAACTCTCTACAGGGTGATTTGTTTGTAGCTGAACTCTCTACAAGGTGACGTTTTCTAGTTGAGCTCTCTCTTGTTTCTAGCTGATCTCTCTACAGAGTAACTTGTTATAATTAGTAAAGCTGAACACTTTACAGGGTAGATATTGGTTGTTAAACTCTCTACATGAAGAGTTGTTTGTAGCAGAATTCTCTACAGAGTGAATTGGTTGTAACTGAACTCTCTACAGGGTGCATGACTTGTTGATAGCTGAACTCTCTTCAGTGTGACTTGTAATAATTTCACAGTGATATATTTGTAGCTGAACTAAATCTATAATGGAGTAAGTCATGAACTAGCTGAATGCTCTATTAGGGTGACTGTTCTATTAGAGTATCTCGATCTCACATATTCTACACGGAGTTGGCTTTGGAATCATAACTCAGTGGTTTGTAATCCAATTCTTCTGTACTACTGCAAGTACTTTCTACGATGACTATTCCAGCTACACAACGATTTTCAACTCACTGCTCTAAGCGGTTTGCCTGGTAGGCGTGAAAAGTATTGGTATTTTATTCACAGATCACGATCGCACAATTGTTACACACCTTCGGTTTCGTGTCATATCTCCATGATCTTTATTTCGATTGCTTTCAAACCACCAAAAGGCACTCCTAAAATGGTTGATCTATCCAAGAAACGATTTTCAACTCATTCCATGAAGTGGTTTACCCTGTAGGCGTGACAACAAATCGATCTTGTTTTACGTGAATAATTGGTCATAAATCCTTAACCGTTCATTGGATTCATACCAAATTGGATACTAGGATTCGCCTTTGGACTCCCTTTCTGTGTACCAAATGTCAAGGCAATTGGAGTACGCGTTTGCATTTTATAGCAATTTGTGCAACTGTGCAAAAAGATGAAGAATAATAAGAAGAAAAACAAAGAAAAAACTGAAACTTTGGCTGCTCATAACTCGGAAATTGCTTTAGCAATTTCCTTCAAATTTGGAATGTGGACTCCCATAGCTGGCAGGCAACTCTGCGGCAAAGTTGGTTCCAATCAGATAAGGTATCACCAAGATACAAAGGTGTGAAAATGACGTTTTCTTTCTTCCTGTCAATATACCCACGGTGTGGTGTGCCAGCTTCTTGGGCCGCTCGACACACTATCGTGTGTCTTGATAAGCTACATTTCAAATCACCCTGTAGAGAGATCAGCTCGAAACAAATCACCCTGTAGAGAGATCTGGTAGAAGCAAGTCACCCTGTAAAGAGTTCAGCCAATAAGAAGAGAAATCAGCTAGAAAAATATCACCCTGTAGAAAGATCAGCTAGAAACAAGTCACCCTGTAGTGAGATCAGCTACATTTCAATCACCCTGTAGAAAGAGCAGCTTTTAACAAATCACCCTGTAGAAGGATCGATTAGAAACAAGTCACCCTGTAGAGAGATCGGCTAGAAACAAAACACCCTGTAGAGAGATTAGCTTGATCAAGTATCCCAGTAGAAAGTTCAACTACATTTCAAGTCACCTTGTAGAGGACTAGAAACAAGTCACGCTGTAGAGATCAGCTAGAAACAAATCACCCTGTAGAGAGATCAACTAGAAACAAGTCACCCTGTAGAGAGTTTAGCTGAAGACAAGTCACCCATAGAGAGATCAGCTAAAAAAAAGAAAGAATTCAGCTACATTTCATGGAGTGTTTCAGCTAGAAATAAGCCACCCTGTGATGAGTTCAACTACAAACCATTCACCATGTAGTCAAAGAGTACAGTTACATTGTGAGGCTCCCTGTAGAACTTTCAGCTACATACACATTTCCCTGTAGAGTATTCAGCTGCAAACAGTTCAACCCGTGTGACTTATTTTTTATGATCAATCAACACAATTGTAAATTATTGCCTAAATGTACATGTAGCTAAACAAATCATTAAAATCTTCTTCCTCATAATAATCTTCTCCCTGTAGTAAAGAAAAAAGACGATTTAAAAGAAATACATAAAGCTGGCCATAGGCTGACTTTAGGTATGAAATTACCAAAAGAAGTGATATCTAATCAAAAAAAGCCAAGCAGGGTGCGGCCTCCAAAAAAGCCAGGGTAAAAAAGATGTGAAATCAAAGGTGGTGGCCAAGAAATGGCTGTGATGGTAGGTTAATGGAAAAACTTTTAATAACGACAACAATTCAGGTGAATTTGGTGCCAAATCCTAGTGAAACTTGGAGGAGGCAACACAAATTCACCTGAATTGTCATTATTAACATTTTTACCATTAACCTACCATCACAGCCATTTCTTGGAGGCTGCACCTTTTTTTACAGCTTGGCTGTTTTTGATTAGATAGCTTTTACTTGTCTTCTTCCCATAGGAAATTACTTTAAAATAATTTAAGTTATATACACGGAAACTACTGTGTTACGCAAACAGAGAGACCAGTGGTAGAGTACACATCAGCATACTGCACAACTATTAACAATGTGTTATGATTGGATTGTAACTGTTGTTATGTTATTTTCTTTTGCAGGGTATAACATGACAATGACTATGACACCTTCAAAAATTAACCTGTTGCTTGCTCCTCACATGATTAATCAGGTTGTACTAGTTACATGATTGCAACAATAGACTAAAACCATGCAGCACAGGAACATAAGACTGTACAGTACACCACAGTGGTCTCGGTTGTTGCTGCAACAAATCATTATTAATGGTACTGAGCAGTCGGTAAAACAATTGCTAACTACCTTCTTAGACTTATAACAACTTGTAGAGGTGTATCTTTCTTGTGTTAACCTGTGAAGTGGAAAATAACAGAATTCTGAAAACTGTTATCTTATATATAAACCATGGCTAAGAGGTGTATTGCCCAAATCCGAAGTGTTGTGTGTTTAAAACTCTGAGCTGAAGGCAAGGGGTTTATCAACAGTAACTGAGGATGAGGGGTGTATAGAAGTGCAATACACTGAAGTAGCCAGGATTCATATGATGTATACTATGCCTCATAAATAAAATGCACTATATGAAATACTAACACACCATATGCATGTGCGTGCGCGCACACACACACACACACACACACACACACACACACACACACACACACACACACACACACACACAAAGTTGATATAATATCTCACATGTAATTTGCCATAGTTTAGCAGCTCATAGGCTTCCTCTAGTGATTGAGAGATCGCTCACAACGCACAATCGAATTGTGGTACATAGTAACCACATTTCTGTATATCTCTAGGATCCGTTCATATCAACAAACATAGAAGCAACATTACCTACTGTCACCCATCTTTGAAGTCATGAGGGTATGTCTATAAAATGAATCCAGTGATTGTACTGGATGGGGTGATTGGAAGTGGCATAGCTACACCCGGGCATTTTCCCAGGCATCAGCTCACCTTGCCCCGGGAATCAGAATATCTACTGGCACGGCAGCCACACATGAAAATACATTGTTTACAATTTATTAATTACGATTCTAATCACTATAGCGCCATTAACTGTAGCAAACGCTGCAGCGAATTCTTGCATGACTAATAAGTACTGTGCATTTAATTAAGTCTGACTTCTAATAATAACCCCATAGATTACAAGTTACTATATTTAAATCTGAAAAACGGAGATGTGCTCGCCTAAAACAAATAGTGCCAATTTGTTGTCGCATCGAAGTGATGATATTGTAATTTGGAGTTTGCCTGTATACATACCGTGTGAAGGAAAATACTCAAGACGACTAGCTGTTTGGCTACTTGATTCAGCAGGTAATGCTGAATAATCAGTGCCCGGATTTATTGTGATGCAACTACGATGAAGGCATGTCAAGGGAACAATGTGAGAGAACTGCTGTAGTACAATACTTTGTCTTCAGCAGAGTTGGTGGCTGGTTACAGGAAGTGGTGCCCCTACTGAGTAGATGAACCGGTGTCATGACAGTTTTTGTGATCCACACAAGTACAAGTCAATACAAGAAATCTATCAGTTCAGTAGTGTTGTTCATTATGAGTTGAAAAATTCTTATGTGTGGGTTGTGTGGCACATGATGCTGCAGTCCCACAATCAATAAATGCATCGTAGCTAGAGACTAGTATGGAGCGATTGTAGACTGATAAGCTATTGTATATACATACAGATAAGAGTTAACAACTGTAGTTAGCCATGCAATGCACTGGAAAGCAACAATTTGATGAATTAACCCACACAGGTTGTTCACTGGACTAGGTGTACAGGTAATGGGCTTGCCCGGGCATCATGCTTGGGCTAGATACACTCCTGGCGATTGGTCACCCTGGGCTCTCTGTGGGCTATTAGTCATGTGCCTCAAACCATAGGTCAGTATATATAACCTAACTACAGGTAAGTATATTCCCAGGTAGGTACGTATATATATATATTGAGGTGTGTAGACCTAATCTGCAACTGGCGGCTGCTGCTTTGAAGTTTCATGTGATCGTGATGTATATATATATATATATATATATATATATATATATATATATACATACATACAGTGCAGGTAGCTAATTGTAACAGACGTAGCACAGGCTTAAATTCACAGTGGCTCCTAGCTACTGTATTTCCATGGCATTTTAGGGAGTGTTTGTTGCCATTCCGGTGGCATTCTGTCTCAGATTCACCAGTGTTTTGTGATGGCATTTCATCACTAAACAAAATGCCAGAACTCTTTTAACACCTACTGTAGTTATTGTAATCTATTTGAATTGTTAAATTGCAACTAAAATTGTTTATATTAGGTATGTGAAAGTAAACAGCTATCAAGTCACAGTAACAAAGATAAATTAATTAAAGCAATTGCTAAAATTTTAAAAGCTTCACAATCATTTATGAGATCAAAGAAGGTAAGCCATTGTTGTACATAGAAGCTTACATAAGTATAGATGTGCAATACATACATATGAATCTGAAGTTTACAGTACAACACACAATACCATGTTAGAAACTTAAATAGTTAGTACTTTTAGCTGTATGCATATATGTGGTAAAATTGATAGCATTTCACTAATCTACTACCTTCATTGTATATAAATTTAATAGATATAGCAATAATACCTTTCAGTTAAATTTATTTGTAGCTCATTCTTTAGACTACATGCATGAAGTAAATGATATCTTTTAGGATGAATGCAGTTTTGTTAGTCTGAGAGATGTTGAACGAGCGATGATAGTGTTTCAGTGGTTTTATGACAAAGATATCACTTTTCAAAATCTATTGAATAAGGAGGACCGTGAGGTACGTATTGTTATTTTATTTTATATGTGTATACATACATACATACATACATACATACATACATACATACATACATACATACATACATACATACATACTATAATTATTCAGATGTTTATACATTTATTTATCTTATTGTTACAGATAATGAATCGTGAAACGAGAAGTATGGTAATGACCTTAGCTGTTTGCTATCATGCAAGAATTCAGCAACGAGAAGAATTTGAGATGACCATTTGTGCAAAATTTCATAAATTTGCACCTTTAATGGATTTAATTGACAAAGGAAAATTTCAAAGACAAATTTCAAGGTTTATGTTTATAATGTATTTATTTAACAACATGCACACACATACATCGCAGTCACATTAGGACACAAGATAGTGTGTTGTGTAGCTGAGGAAAGCTAATGCATCTGGCTGGACATGTGACAGACAAGTGTGTATTTTACAGGAACCAAGAAAATGTGCATTTGTACCTCAGTAATGGCTGAAAAGAAATAGCCAATTTTTTTCTGTGAAATATCCCTTTGGGGTGGGAAATCTTTCATAACCAAATTGGTTTAGCCAAGATAGGTATCTTTTATCTTCCGTTAATTTTCCTACACGGCACTTGCAAAATTGCCATAACTTATGCAAGCCTTATTGGATTCTTTTCAAATTTGTGCAGATTGGTATAAGTGGTGCTGATATTCAAGATTTACAAGTGTGATTTTTTGTCATGCTTGCAGGGTAACTACTGGCATAAACAAGTTAAAAATCAGTATGCAGATAAACTGACCATCGTAGCATGGACCTTTTGTGATTTGAAAGTACTGCGAGTATGAGCTAAGGAGATATAAAGCAGAAAGCAAAAAATGTGGAACAAGCTACTCTAATAGAGCAGTCACTGTGAAGTTAAAAAAACCTTCACAAAAAGCATCGAAAAACAATTGTCCAGTGTTCAATCTAAGAACCTCTGTACCTATATGCCCAAACCCTTTACCACTCTGCCACTGTTACTGTTCAACTGCCACTATTACTGTTGATAACTGATATTTTCTGCCAACAAAAATGTATTTTAAAGTGCTCTATATCTCTACAGCTTTCAGGGTATGATTTTATCACAAATGAAGCCAGTCATACCCAAGAACATAGCACACAATGCTGCTCTGAAAGAGAATGTCTTCATGATGCTAGTTTGTATTGAATTGAAAATTCCATTGTTTGTTATTGGAAAACCAGGAAGCTCAAAATCACTGGCCAAGTCGATTATTGAGAATTCAATGCAGGGAGCCTCATCAACTGTTTCATTGTGCCGTCAGCTTAAGCAGGTTTGTATTATAAATTATTTTTAGTCTTTGCTAATCTATGGAGTTTCTTTATTCAGGTAAAGCTATTTTCCTACCAGTGCAGTCAGCACTCCACACCTGAAAGTATTTTAGAAGTCTTTAGCAGTGCTAAGAAATTTCAAGAAAGCAAGGATGTTAAACAGTTTGTATCAGTGGTTGTTCTTGATGAAGTTGGTCTTGCTGAGGATTCACCAAGTCTGCCATTAAAGGCACTGCATCCACTACTGGAAGATGGTACTAGTGGGGCTGATGCCAATGTTCAGGTATTTTCCCTTAGAAAATAGAAATGTGTAGCTCCTATGAATATAAGTAAATTAGTAACTGCATTAGAAATAAATTTGTGATAGTGCATGCATGACTTTTACACTAGAAACATACCCAATCCCTAAATTCTGGTGACATTCCAAGAGACTGGTAACAGCAAATGTAATTCCCACTTTTACTAAAAGGGATCGCAGTAATCCAAGCAACTATAGACCCATTTCCTTAACGTCAGTGTGTTACAAGTTACCGAACACATACTGTATCACCATATATCAAAACATTTTGAAAATAATCATATTCTGATTAATCAACAGTTTGGTTTCCATCCTAGCCACTCATGTGAAGCACAACTTATCTCTGTTGTTGTAGATATTCAGAGGACATTAGACCAAGGTTCTCAAGTTGATGTAATATTTATAGATTTTAAAAGGGCTTTTGATTCCATCCCACACCAAAGACTACTTTACAAACTTCATCATTACAGAATTCAAGGGAAAGCACTTCAGTGGATAAATGTTTGGTTGACACAGGTGTAGTTATCAATGGTCATGAATCCAACTTTGTTAAAGTTCTATCTGGTGTCTCCCAAGGCACAGTACTTGGACCTTTGATGTTTCTAGCATACATAAATGACATCACTACAGAGGTTTCTTCTAAGATATGATTGTTTGCTGATGGCTGCATTCTCTACCGGACAATTACTTGTGAACAGGACCATTTACAGCTTCAATCAGATTTTAATCTTATAGTAAAATGGACAGAAATGTGGCAGATGGGTTTGAATGTCAGTAAATGTGCAATTCTTACATGTAGTAGACTATTATCACCATCCTCCTTTGTTTACACTATTGGCAATCTCCCTTTAACGTGTGTTTCTCAGCATCCTTTTCTGGGTGTCACATTTGATTCAAGTATGTGCTTCACTCTTCACATAGAAAATATTGTTCTAAAAGGCACAAGAATGCTAAACTAGAATACGCATCATCAGTATGGGACCCATATGTTCAGAACTCTATTAATTCTATAGAAATGGTACAAAGACAAGGTGCTCGATGGGTAACATCCAACTACGATTGGAATAGTAGTGTTACATCTATACTTGAAGACCTTCAGTGGCCCACCTTATCACATCAACACATGATTTCAAGAGTAAAAATGTTCTATAACTCTATTAATGATCACTCAGCCTTGAAGGTTTTTGTTGTATAACTATTGATTTTTGTAACTTCCTGTGGGCTGGTCCCCTGGACATATCAGTTATTCTGTGTAATAAAAAACAGTGTATTCTTACATAAAATATCTGCTACCTTTTGCAGTTATGTGCTTAATTAACCTTTTATATTTCACAATGAATTTTCAATTCTTTTTGCTATACATACATATAGCACATTGAAAGAGAACAGAGAGTTTCCTTCATTGGAATATCCAACTGGGCACTTGATCCTGCCAAAATGAACCGTGGTGTGATGATTACTAGGGGTATACCTGATGAGAATGAATTAGAACAAAGTGCACGGTGAGCTAGACTTAAGACATCTTTATTTGGCTTTCATATCATTTTATTATTAGGGGTATTTGTTCCACTGAAGACAAGGATCCAGTGAGGGACAAACTAGAGCCATTCTTTGTACCTCTTGCACAAGCGTATATGGAAATATCTGAAAAGCAACCACGAGAATTCTTTGGACTAAGAGATTTTTACAGGTACAATCAATGTGGTGTAGATCAACGCACTAGTAGGTTGTGTGGCCAAGAAAGAGGGCACAATAACAGGAAGAAAGAGAATGCAATATTTGCAGATCTTGTCCGTTCTCCTAATTAGGCCATTTTTGTATTGGAGCTGCTCACCAGGTAGAGCAGGCCACATATCAAATTTGGGCACTGTGACAATTACTATAGCTATTTCTTAAATTTACACTAGCAAGGTTTCCTGCCTTTTTGTTCAAGGCCTATTTTTTTATTTTTTTTGCATGCTTTACAAAAATTACTATAAACACATATCTGTGCCATGAAATCTGTCGTACATAAAGGGCATGTTAAGTTGAAATTATGGCCAAAAGCAGTCTAATAAATATTTACAGAGTTATGTGTGGATAATTGTTTGCATAAGAAATAAAAGCATTTATTTGTCACAGCTACAGGATAAACCTCTTATGAAAATAAATTGAAAATTGGTCTGAACATAGGTTATGCGATATGTATGCCCGACAGCCACTGAGGGCATGCATAGCAGGCAAAAGCGTGAATGTCCTGCGTAACCGTGTTACAGCTAGTACATATATATGTAACATTCTGATCCATAGCAGGCTAATAGCTGGTACCAGGTGATCAATCATGCAAGCTAATATGAGTGCAACCACTGGATATATTGTATTTATATGCCTGAAAATTTTGATCATGGGTACGCACTGGCTACATTTGGCTATGATAAATGGACAAATCCTAGAGATATCATGAAGAATTTCGGTAAAGTATGTTTAATGTTTTAATAAGTGTTAGGGGTCATCCATTATTTTCAGCCTTTACGCAAGAGTACAAAGAGTACGCTAGGGGGGAGGGGGTTAAATCACATGTATGCTTATAAACTGATGAATAATCATCGTGTATATACTGTACATAGTATCAACATTTATACAGTATGCTTTGTGAAGGAGGGAGGGGGTTAGAAAAAAGAGTACTCTTTGTATGCTTGCATAAAGACTGAAAATTATGGATGGTCCCTTATTGAATCATATATGGCATAATTATGGAGTTTACTAAAGCCTAAATGAGTAAGCTTACTAAATTGTAGAGTGGTTATTTCATGTGTATTTCATATTATCAGTAATTTGGGTGTGGTCCATATTCAAAAATGTACGAAAACACTTGTGAATAAATTATAGCACTAGTTCTCACCTTAAGCCCTACATTAGGCTTTCCAATTGAGTGGCTTTCGTGACCAAATCCAAGTCTTGCATACTATTCACATAAGTATTTACCAATCCCCACAATCAATTTGGCCTTAACATGTATATAATCGGCTGGCCAGTTGTAGCCCAGGCTACATTCAGATATAGCCCGGGTAAGCCACCAACTGGGCTGCATTGCAACTGTAGCCTGGGAAGTTCTTTAATCTGGGGTGTGAAAGTGTTACATCCATTAATTGTAGCACTGCCTTTGGGGGTTAAAATTTTGGAACAACAGCTGCATATTTACAAGACAAAACCAAAAACTTTGTCAATAGTAGAACAGTTGCCAAGATGTAAGAATATCAAAGAAACTGTCCAAGGTTCAACTCTGGGCCTATACACTAAACACTCAAACCATTAGTCATTCAGCTAATGCTGCCAGTGATGTATGCATGCTGAATAAATTGGTAGTGGTCTCAGCCAAAGACAGAGTTGCTATGGTTGCATTTTCAAAGGCACCCATCAAGCACATTTTGGCAATACATTGGCTTTTGGTTAATAAAGGATTAATTTTGTGTCTTTTCTATTATATCTTCCAAATATAGATTAATAGAGCTACCAATAAAACTCCAGAACATCCTGTGTATGCTGAATTACAAGTCTAAAGTAGTAGAGTGTTACAGTGTAGAAATTATATTATGCAATATAACTCCAACCATACCTTCTCCCTTCTAATGTCATCATTTTGTCTGTAAAATAAGAAAAGTATCAAAGGTTTTTTCAGTATATATAAATATAGAAAGAAGTGATATCTATATGATAATATCCTAGCCGTAAAAGCAGAGTGTGGCCTTTAAAGTGAGGTTTGAGTCAAAGCTAGCAGCCAAGGAATGGCTGTAGGGATGCTAATTTACCAGTTTTAATAATGGCTTGACAACCTGGTTTGTTGAAAGGTAGTATCCTTTCTTCACAGCTTTGCTGTTTTAGGCATGGGTACGTATACATTTGTGTAATGCAATTGTAGAACACACAGATTGAGTATGTTACAGTGATCTTATTACAGTCATACATATCAGAATAGCTATCACTAATACAGTTAGATGTTATAATTAAAGCTTACTGTACATATTTTGGTAGCCTGATTAAAATGTTGTACTGGATGGTTGAGAAAACTAAGGAGATTGAAGAAACTGAAGTGGTTAAAGGAGGTGTTGTAGTTAAAGAAACTGAATCAACATATTCTTCTCTAACGCAAGAGCAGCTACTTTATGCTGTGAAACGCAACTTTGATGGCTTGGATGAATTTTTAGATGAAAATAGTCTCAAAAGAATCTTTATTGATAAGTGCAAAAAAGTTGGCATCACGAGTTCAACTGATAAACAAAACAAGGTAACTTGTATAGATTTTATCTAGCAATGCATACACTGTACCTAGTACTATATACGTATATACTACATTGCTATGAATACAGTAGGACCTCGATTATCCGAATCTTGATTATTTGAACCCTCAATTATCCGTACAGTATAAGTGACTGCTCTATTAGAGTATTTCGTCATTAGGTGAACGTTCTATTAGAGTGGTGTATGTTCTATTAGAGTAGTTGAACAGAACTCTATATAAATGAATGGGCTTCATTTATCCGAACAAATTCATTTATGTGAACACTTTTATAATTGAACTGGCACACAGGTGTTCGGATAAGGGAGATCCTACTGTACTACATTGCTATGAATATGAGAATTCATCTTTTGTCTTACGTGTATGTATTTAGCTTAAAAAGGTCCATTAAAGCATTGCAAGAGACATGTGCAGTACTTATTACACCACTCAGTGAATTTTTGTCACTTAATATCCACTTAATGATCCCTACTACTGTATAATATGGACATTAAATGTTTGTGTTTTTCCACCAAAATATCAAGTCTCACCTTTCCTTAACAAGGACTTTGAAATATAACCACCCAAAATGCAGTCAGAGCAACCCAAAACACTTTCACTGAGTCTCTATTTGACTGACCTAAGTTTTCTATTGACTGTAATTAACTGTGTACCTAACTAACTGATACCTTCAGCCAAGCATAATTCAGCCATCATATAGTACAGTAGTACTGTATATTAGGGACCATGAAGAGTTGGGCTTTTCAAGCCAAATATATCACCCTAAACCAGCCTCAATTTCCCTTCATGACAGCTTTGCAGCATTGGTTAAAGCTCAGAAATGTCTTCGGACAAACCCCAAACCCTTCCAAAAAGCTTCTTTGGAATTTTAAACATTTCTATTTAACAGAATTTTACACTGACTGACCAACTAACTAACTGATGCCTCCAGCCAAGCATAACTCAACAATGGATAAGGCTCATGGAGAGTTTGAAAAACCTTATTTCGTTTCTGTAGCCCCTATGGTATGTGCATTTTTTTAACTGTAACAAACCTCACCATATTTATACACTAGTGTAAAAATAATTTTAAAAATTGAAACATGGGAATAGAGATCGCTGAAAAAAGTAAAGAAACAAGAGTCAAACAAGTCAGCATGTTAAACACACAGAGATCTCTATTTCAACTCAATGGATATGTTAGAAACTAATGAAAAAACAGTAGTTTCTCCATAAATCAGGGGCACATAAGTGCTGAGAATATGCTTCTGTATAAATGTTTATTTGGGTCCACTTAGGTAAGTAGATTATGAATTATTAATAATAAACAATTCAAAAATGTGTGATTATGCTGGGTTTTTGCAGATCTGGTCACATATCAAGACTCACGATAGTGTGTCGTGCGGCCCAAGAAGCCGGCGCGCCACACCGTGAGTATATTAACAGGAAGAAAGAAAATGCAATTTTCACACCTATGTAGCTCTGTGATCCCTTATCCGATTGGAACCAAATTTAATAGAGACGTGCCGCCCAGTTAGGCGAGTCTACATACCAAATTTGAAGAAAATCGCTCCAGCCATTTCCGAGATACGAGCGAACAAAATTTCGTTTTAATTTCTTCGTTTTTTTCTTCTTCTACTTCTTCATTTCGCACACTTCGCAAAATCCGCCATAAAACACGAATGCGTGCTCGGATCGGGCTGAAATTTTGCACACTTAAAGGGCTCATTAAGCCGGATCTCCGTACCAACTTTGGTAGGAATCCGATGAATATTCACGAAGTTATGACCGATTATTTGCGTAAAATAAGGTCGAAGGTCTGTCACGCCTACAGGGTAAACCCCTTGGAGGAATCAGTTGAAAATTGATATGTAGATAGAGCAACTATCGTATGAGTGCCTTTGTGTGGTTTGAAAGGAATCGGAATAAAGACCATGGAGATATGACACAAAACCCAACCTGTGTCAAAATTACGCGATCGATTTTTATGAATAAAAAAAACTATTAGTTTTCATGTCTACCAGGCACACCGCTTAGAGCAATGAGCTGAAAATCAGTATGTAGCTGGAATAATCATCATGGAAAGTTCTTGCAGTAGTACAGAAGAATCGGATTACAAATCACTGAGTTATGATTCGAAAGGCAACTATGTGCAGCAAATGCGAGATCGAGATACTCTAATAGAACAGTCACCCTAATAAAGCATTCAGCTGCATGTATAATTTACTCAGTTATATTACATTGCAAGTTATTCTGTAGGGAATTCAGCTACAAACAAGTCACCCTGTAGTCAGATCAGCTAGAAGAAGGTACCTAATAGAAAGTTCAGCTACAAAGAAACCATCATGTAGAGAGTTCAGCTGAAATAAATCACCCTGTAGAGAATTCAGCTACAAACAAATTGCCCTGTAGAGAGATCAGCTAGAAGAAGTTACCTTGTAGAGAGTTCAGTTACAAAGAAACAATCATGCAAAGAGTTTAGATGCAAACAAATCACCCAGTACTCAGAAAGTTCCGCTATCAACAGATCACACTATAGAGAGTTCAGTTAGAAACAAGTCATCCTGTAGAGAGATCAGCTAGAAGAAGTCACATTGTAGAGAGTTCAGTTACAAAGAAACAATCATGCAAAGAGTTTAGCTGCAAACAAATCACCCAGTAAAAAGTTCCGCTATGAACAGATCACACTGTAGAGAGTTCAGTTAGAAACAAGTCATCCTGTAGAGTATTCAGCTAGAAGAAGTTACATTGTAGAGAGTTCAGCTACAAACAAATCACCCTGTAGATAGTTCAGCTAGAAACAAGTCACCCTGTAGAGAGATCAGCTAGAAACAAGTCACCCGTAGAGAGTTCAGCTAGAAGAAGTTACATTGTAGAGAGTTTAGCTACAAAGAAACTACCATGTAGAGAGTTCAGCAGCAAACAAATCGCCCTGTAGAGAATTCAGCTACAAACAAATCACCCTGTAGAGAGTTCAGTTAGAAACAAGTCACCCTGTAGAGAGTTCAGCCAGAAGAAATTACGTTGTAGAGAGTTCAGCTACAAAGAAACTACCATGTAGAGAGTTCAGCTGCAAACAAATTGCCCTGTAGAGACAAACACATCATCCTGTAGAAAGATCAGCTAGAAGAAGTTACCTTGTAGAGAGTTCAGCTACAAACAAATCACCCTGTAGAGAGTTCAGCTAGAAGAAGTTACATTGTTGAGAGTTCAGCTACAAACAAATCACCCTGTAGATAGTTCAGCTAGAAACAAGTCACCCTGTAGAGAGATCAGCTAGAAACAAGTCACCCTCTAGAGAGTTCAGCTAGAAGAAGTTACATTGTAGAGAGTTCAGCTACAAAGAAACTACCATGTAAAGAGTTCAGCAGCAAACAAATCGCCCTGTAGAGAATTCAGCTACAAACAAATCACCCTGTAGAAAGATCAGCTAGAAGAAGTTACCTTGTAGAGAGTTCAGCTAGAAACAAATCACCCTGTAGAGGGTTCAGCTACAAACAAGTCACCCTGTAGAGAGTTCAGCTAGAAGAAGTTACATTGTAGAGAGTTCAGCTACAAGAAACTACCATGTAGAGAGTTCAGCAGCAAACAAATTTCCCTGTAGAGAATTCAGCTACAGACAAATCACCTTGTAGAAAGATCAGCTAGAAGAAGTTACCCTGTAGAGAGTTCAGCTAGAAACAAGTCACCCTGTAGAAAGATCAGCTAGAAACAAGTCACCCTGTAGAGAGTTCAGCTAGAAGAAGTTACATTGTAGAGAGTTCAGCTACAATGAAACTACCATGTACAGAGTTCAGCTGCAAACAAATTGCCCTGTAGAGAATTCAGCTACAAACAAATCACCCTGTAGAAAGAACAGCTAGAAGAAGTTACCTTGTAGAGAGTTTAGCTGCAAACAAACCACCCAGTAAAAAGTTCCGCTATGAACAGATCACACTGTAGAGAGTTCAGTTAGAAACAAGTCATCTTGTAGAGACATCAGCTAGAAGAAGTTACCTTGTAGAGAGTTCAGTTACAAAGAAACAATCATGCAAAGAGTTTAGCTGCAAACAAATCACCCAGTAAAAAGTTCCGCTATGAACAGATCACACTGTAGAGAGTTCAGTTAGAAACAAGTCATCTTGTAGATAGATCAGCTAGAAGAAGTCACTTTGTAGAGAGTTCAGCTACAAAGAAACCACCATGTAAGAGAGTTCAGCTGCAAACAAATCACCTGTAGAGAGTTCAGCTAGGAACAAGTCACCCTGTACAGAGATCAGCTAGAAACAAGTCATCCTGTAGAGAGTTCAGCTAGAAGAAGTTACATTGTAGAGAGTTCAGCTACAAACAAATCACCCTGTAGATAGTTCAGCTAGAAACAAGTCACCCTGTAGAGAGATCAGCTAGAAACAAGTCACCCGTAGAGAGTTCAGCTAGAAGAAGTTACATTGTAGAGAGTTCAGCTACAAAGAAACTACCATGTAGAGAGTTCAGCAGCAAACAAATCGCCCTGTAGAGAATTCAACTACAAACAAATCACCCTGTAGAAAGATCAGCTAGAAGAAGTTACCTTGTAGAGAGTTCAGCTAGAAACAAATCACCCTGTAGAGGGTTCAGCTACAAACAAGTCACCCTGTAGAGAGTTCAGCTAGAAGAAGTTACATTGTAGAGAGTTCAGCTACAAGAAACTACCATGTAGAGAGTTCAGCAGCAAACAAATTTCCCTGTAGAGAATTCAGCTACAGACAAATCACCTTGTAGAAAGATCAGCTAGAAGAAGTTACCTTGTAGAGAGTTCAGCTACAAACAAATCACCCTGTAGAGAGTTCAGCTAGAAAAAAGTCACCCTGTAGAAAGATCAGCTAGAAACAAGTCACCCTGTATAGAGTTCAGCTAGAAGAAGTTACATTGTAGAGAGTTCAGCTACAAAGAAACTACCATGTACAGAGTTCAGCTGCAAACAAATTGCCCTGTAGAGAATTCAGCTACAAACAAATCACCTTGTAGAAAGATCAGCTAGAAGAAGTTACCTTGTAGAGAATTCAGCTACAAACAAATCACCCTGTAGAGAGTTCAGCTAGAAAAAAGTCACCCTGTAGAAAGATCAGCTAGAAACAAGTCACCCTGTATAGAGTTCAGCTAGAAGAAGTTACATTGTAGAGAGTTCAGCTACAAAGAAACTACCATGTACAGAGTTCAGCTGCAAACAAATTGCCCTGTAGAGAATTCAGCTACAAACAAATCACCTTGTAGAAAGATCAGCTAGAAGAAGTTACCTTGTAGAGAATTCAGCTACAAACAAATCACCCTGTAGAAAGATCAGCTAGAAGAAGTTACCTTGTAGAGAGTTCAGCTACAAACAAATCACCCTGTAGAGAGTTCAGCTAGAAACAAGTCACCCTGTAGAGAGATCAGCTAGAAACAAGCCACCCGTAGAGAGTTCAGCTAGTAGAAGTTACATTGTAGAGAGTTCAGCAGTTTAGCTGCAAACAAATCGCCCTGTAGAGAATTCAGCTACAAACAAACCACCCTGTAGAGAGTTCAGCTACAAACAAGTCATCCAGTAGAGAGATCAGCTAGAAGGGTCACCTTGCAGAGAGGTCAGCTACAAAGAAATCACCCTGCTTCATCTTTTCTTCTTCCTGTAGTAAAGAAAAAATGACAGGCTATAAAGCCCTAAAGGCGGCCATAGGCCAGCTTTGGGGTATACAAATACAAAAAGAAGTGAAATCTAATCCAAAACAGCCAAGCTGTAAAAAAAGAGTGCGGCCCTGAGAAAGGCTATGGTGAAAAAAGATGTGAAATCCAAGGTGGCGGCCAAGAAATGGCTGTGATGGTAGGTTAATGGTAAAAAATTTAATAACAACAATTCAGGTGAATTTGGGACCCCTTGGTCTTGGCACAGAATTCACCTGAATTGTCGTTATTAAAATTTTTACCATTAACCTACCATCACAGCCATTTCTTGGCCGCCACCTTGGATTTCACATCTTTTTTCACCATAGCCTTTCTCAGGGCCGCACTCTTTTTTTACAGCTTGGCTGTTTTGGATTAGATATAAATTCTCTGTACACATTTCAAACATTTGAGTTACATGGAGAAGTGTTTAGTCAGCTACCAAATAGAGATCTCTGTGTGTTTAACATGCTGGCTTGTTTGACCCTTGTTTCTTTACTTTTTTCAACAATCTCTATTCCCTTGTTTTAACTTTTAAAATTATTTTTACAGTAGTTTTTTTTTTACTTTTTATAAATCCATTTATGAATAGCTAACATGGTAATAAGAGGTGCTGGTGGTGCTTGATATTACACAGTACTAAACATGTATATCAAGTTAGTCATCATGTACAGTAGCTGTTAAGTAGTCAGCTAATTTTATAGTTGGCAAACACCAACGCATTGTTTCCTTACTATTGAATGTATTTTGTACTATATACAGCTTTGATATATCCAGTATAGTATGGCTTCTGGTTTATCATATAGCGTGCACACTTGTGCAACTATGTGATCACAGTAAGTCAAGTGTGCAGTGGTACACAGCAACATTGTTGCTCTGGTATGAACTTAATATACTGTGGTTAATATAGGTAATGATATAGGGTTTCCAAATGAACGTGTTAACATGAATAGATTGCATACTATGTATTAACACGTTGGTTACCCTTGCAGAGACTAAGCCAAAAGATCGATGGCTAAGTGAACCTACAAGAAGCAAATTTGCTTGAGAATGGATGTTATCATTGTAATATGCATTTAAAAAAAGGTCATGGACGTAAAGAAAGACATAGGAAGGAAAGTTATGTAGTTTTTATACACATTTTGCTCTAGTCCTGTGGAAAAAAAAATAAGATGAACAAAATAGGTTATTTTAAAAAGTACTTTTGTTGGTTCCTTTTGCCTTCATATTTTCCAGTGGATCTATACTTGTTCCAAATTAACTTCTAAGGCTTCTTTTGTGGTTGCGAGAGCCTAAGGTGGTGTTTAGGTGTGTGTTCTATTAGGATTTTAGCAAAAAACATAGGCAATCTCTTATGAACCACTACTGTGGTTCATGATATAAAAATGTCAGTTACACACAAAACGCTGAATGTCTTTTTAACACAGTGCGCCAGCCTGAAGCTTCCCCTTGCAAAATCATGTCAGCTGGAAGGCTATTCCAGATATCCGCAGCTGTAGTCAGCCAACTGCATTTGAATCTATCTAGTTTTCTTATATTACAGGGGTTGATAAAGCGAAAGTTTGTTTATGATGCAGTAGACATGAGCATTTCTTCATAAAACCATCTTCATACGTATATGTGCAAGTGACAACAGGGCTACAACTATACCTTGGTTGATTTGTCAATATTTTAAGCCAAATCATAATGCTGTAGACTAAGGAAGTAATGGCTACAAACATAAGTTCCTGTAGTTACAATCAGTCGCTGTACAAATCAATCTCCTTGCTCTTCCAACTGCCTAGTACCATGATTCCAAAACTACTCCCTGAAGCTTTGGTGATCTATTCCTTGGACACTAGAGATATTGCTGAGAAAATAAAGAAGACTTTGGAAGTTGTGCTAACAAGGCAGGTTTTTTGCTGAGTCAGCAACATATTTAAATAACACAATAATAGTTTAGCAGATAAGAAGAGCGCAAACTATTTGTTTAAATACTGTTCAATTTTTGCACTGTTTTAGGTGTTACATCCTGATTGTGATCCGCTGGCACTGATTACGGCGAGTTTGAGTACTAGAGATACAACCTGGCATGGGTAAGGATAAAACTACATATACTTTACTAGTCAATCATTTGTGTTTTTACATGTGTTATCCAGATAATTTTGTTACAGGGAGAGTCGCTATTTGCTTTTCATGACTGAAAATTTTGCAGCCTTAAGAGTTTTACAGCAGCACTTACTTCAAGATAAAGGGCAACCACCATACGTACTATTTGGTAGCAGCTTTCCCAAAGACATGGAATACACACAGGTTAATTGCTGTTGAAGCAGTTTATAAGTATATATGTGTGTGTCCAGATCTGCCATAATCATGCAAGACTAATTTTACAATACAAAGCATTGATAGCGATGGGTAACATAATTGTGTATTGTTAGAAAATTCTGTAAAAATATAAAAGCTTTGTTCTTTGTAAAGGAAAGGTCTAATGATGACATCATCTTATTTGCCTACTCAAAAGTAGTTCAAAATCTTTAGTTTGTAGCAGTAGACCATCGGGAGTGTAAGTTATGGGCATTTGTTTATGTCATGTCAGAGAAATAGTATGCATTTGATCTTTCTTTACTTTAATGATTTTCGGCTGTAACTCCAAAAGTTGAGGCTAGATCTTCACCAGAGCATAAAATTTTTATCATTAACCTACCATCACAGCCATTTTTTGGCCGCCACCTTGGATTTCACGTCTTTTGTCACCGTAGCCTTTTTGGGGGCCACACTCTTTTTTTACAGCTTGGCTGTTTTGGATTAGATATACTAATAACGACAATTCAGGTGAATTTGGTGCCACTTGGTCTTGGCACCAAATTCACCTGAATTGTCATTATTAAATTTTTTACCATTAACCTACCATCACAACCATTTCTTGGCCGCCACCTTGGATTTCACATCTTTTTTCACCATAGCCTTTTTGGGGGCTGCACTCTTTTTTTACAGCTTGGCTGTTTTGAATTAGATATTACTTCTTTTTGTATGTATACCTCATTTTTTAACCTATCTTTTTTCTTTACCACAGGAAGAAGTAAAGCAGATATTAAATACTTTAACTATTTTTGATGTTATCAGTAATTATACAAATTATATAAATACTAGTTTATTAAAAAATATAAATTTAAAAATGAAGTAGAGATTCAAGTGATAAAAAGTAGTGAAACAACAGATGAACGATGGTAGCTATTACAGCATAGCTTGGTGGGAAATCCCCACTTTGACATGATATAACAATTATTCTATGTTCAATGCCAAAGTAGATATTTCCCACTGAGCTATACTGTAATAGCTACCATCGTTCATCTCTTGTTTCACTACTTTTTATCGTTTGAATCCCTACTTCATTTTTAAATTTATAATTTGTAATATACTAGTTTGTTTAGTTTTTTGTTAAAGCATACAGCTAGCTATAACAAGTGAGTGTTCTATTAGGGTGACTGTTGTATTAGAGTATCTCGAGTCAGCTTGCAAAATGTGTGCTTGCCCAAAAAAAAAGGTGTGGTCATCATGGTTTCGATCGATTATTAGAGTATCTCGAGTCAGCCTACCAACTTGAAGGTGTGTGGTCACTATTAAAAGAGAGATGTCCGTTATAGCGTAAAAGGGGTGTGATCATTGTGGTCTCGATCGATAGATCGATAATGCGTAGAATAAAGAATGGGCAGGATCTTGAGACCTATCGTAAAGATACAGGTAGCTATCCCGAGCTATCTAGTACTGGTACTTCCGTACAGTAGCATAGTATAGTCTAAACACCTTAAATAATTTTGTGGCGTCTATTATGCTGCTTAAAGAAAGTGTTGATACGAAAAATTAATGCCTCGATATGGTTTCATTGGATGAAGAAGAAGACAAGCAGCCTGATTGAAGATAAAAGAAAAGACAAGGCGCAGAGGGCACACACTTGTCGGAACCCCAAAAGACACATCCCACTGGTGAGTTTGTTATTGTGGCGTAAAATTGTGGCCGAGCATTGCTTTGTTTGGCCTCTAGGCTTGCGACCGTGGTCAGTGAGTGAGTGAGTGTGTGAGTGAGTGAGGCAGACGAAATTTTGAGTTGTGATGATTAATTTAAAATTCTATATCCGGCCGCCTGTAAGCATTTTCTTGTTTTTAATGCTACATTTGATGCTAATATTATTCCGTAAAGGTGATTTTCGTCGCATAAGATGTTTGTAAGCTGGTTTTTAAAAGGCGGAATTTTTGGCAGTTCACGTCATTTCGGGCAATCCCTACTTAAACAGTACTACTGTACTGTTTGATATTTATTACATGCCAATTATTTCCCACAGGATAATTTGTTTGCAGCTGATCTCTCTACCGGGTGACTTGAAATGTAGCTGAACTCTCTACAGGGTGATTTGTGTGTAGCTGAACTCTCTACAGGATTCTCTCTACAGGGTGACTTGTTTCTAGCTGAACTCTCTATAGGGTTATCTGTTTGTAGTTGAACTCTCTACAGGGTGATTTGTTTGTAGCTGAACTCTACAGGATGATTTTTTTGTAGCTGAACTCTCTACAAGATGATCTGTTTGTGGTCAAAATCTCTACAGGATGATTTGTTTGTAGCTGAACTCTCTACAGGGTGATCTGTTACATGGTAATTTTTTTGTAGCTGGACTCTCTACAGGGTGACTTGTTTCTAGCTGATCTCTCTATAGGGTATCTTGTTTGTAGCTGAACTCTCTACAGGGTGAATTGTTTGCAGCTGAACTCTCTACAGGGTGGTTTCTTTGTAACAAAACTCTCTACAAGGTATCTTCTTTTAGCTGATCTCTCTACAGGGTGACTTGTTTCTAGCTGATCTCTCCGCAGGGTGAATTGTTTCTAGCTGAACTCTCTACAGGGTGATTTGCTTGTAGCTGAATTCTCTACAAGGTGATGTCTTCTAGCTGATTTCTGTACAGGATGACTTGTTTCTAGCTGATCTCTCTACAGGGTGACTTGTTCTAGCTGAACTCTCTACAGTGTGATCTGTTTGTAGCTGAGCTCTCTCTTGTTTCTAGCTGATATCTCTAAAAAGATAATTATAACTAGTTTGTATAGCTGAACTCTTTACAGGGTGGTTTTTTGGTTGCTGAACTCTCTACACGGTGACTTGTTTGTATCATAATTCTCTACAGAGTGACTTGTTTGTAGCTGAACTCTCTACAGAGTGACTTACTTGTAGGTGATCTCTATAGGGTAACTTGTTTATATAGATGAACTCTCTACTGGGTAGTTTCTTTGTAGCTGAACTCTCTACACAGTGACTTGTTTGTAGCTGAATTCTCAACAGAGTGACTTGTTTGTAGCTGAACTCTCTACAGGGTGACTTGTTTATAGCTGAACTCTCTACAGGGTGACTTGTTTATAGCTGAACTTTCTTCAATGTGACTTGTAATGTTCTGAATCTCTACAGTGATATATTTGTAGCTGAACTCTCTACAGGGTGACTTGCTTGTAGCTGAATTGTCTATACGATTAACTGTTTGTAGCTGAACTCCCTACAGAATAACTTGCAATGTAATATAATTCTATAATGGAGTAAGTTATAAACGTAGCTGAATGCTCTATTAGGATGCTGTTCTATTAGAGTATCTCGATCTCGCATTTGCTACACGTAGTTGGCTTTCGAATCATAACTCAGTGGTTTGTAACCCGATTCTTCTGTACTACTGCAAGGACCTTCTACGGTGATTATTCCAGCTACATACCGATTTTCAGCTCATTGCTCTAAGCGGTTTGCCTGGTAGGCATGAAAATTATTGATATTTTTATTCACGAATTTCGATCGCACAATTGTTACACACCTTCGGTTTCGAGTCATATCTCCATGATCTTTATTTCGGTTACTTTCAAACCACCAAACCGCTTCAACTCATTCTATGAAGTGGTTTACCCTGTAGGCTTGACAACAAATCAATCTTTTTTTATGTGAATAATTGGTCATAAATCCTGAACCATTCATCGGATTTGCACCAAATTTGATACTAAGATTCTCCTTTTGACTCCCTTTATGTGTGCCAAATTTCAAGGCGATCGGATACGTGTTGTGTTTTATAGCAATTAATGTGAAAAGACGGAGAAGAAAAAAAATGAAGAAAAAAGATGGAAAATTTGGCTGTTCGTATGTTGGAAATGGCTGTTGCGATTTCCTTCAAATTTGGAATGTGAACTCCCCTAACTGGCAGGCAACTCTGCAGCAAATGTGGTTCCAATCAGAGAAGGGATCACCGAGATACAAAGGTGTAAAAATCACATTTTCATTCTTCCTGTCAGTATACCCACAGTGTGGTGCTCCAGCTTCTGGGCCGCACGACACACTATCGTGTGTCTTGATATACTCTACCCATCAAGTAGTTGAAAATGCACATCAATATGAAATATTTATCATTTCATTATAGCATTATTAGATTACTTGATAAACTAAACTATATTATATAATGTCTACTATGCAGCGACCTAATAATCATAAATGGTGTGAAGGTTAACCCAAGATTCCAATCTGCTTTAAGTATACAAGTGTTTATGTGGTTATTAATAACTGGTGGCAAGCCACAACATCCAGTTTCCTCTGATGTATGTGGGGATGGAAATTTTCATCCCTTAAACTATTATAAATTCTTACTGTTTATGTTTGGAGGATAGTTAGATGGTACTGAATAGGGGTGTAGGGGTTTCCAAGAAATTCAGGGACCCCCTCCCTTGAAATATAGGTTTCAACAAGAACCAAACAATCATTTTGTAGCAGCAGTAGTGAGTAACAATATGCAGTGCAGCACAACAATATTTTTATAATAACATGAACTCGAACTTACATTCATCTCTCAGGAAAGGATATTATTTCTAGGAGATTTAGATACACTAATAGTAGATACTCTAATAGAGCAGTCACATATACTTTATTAGAGGATTCTTTTAAATACCCATTTGTATAAGAAGAGGAGTTTATCATTGGAAATGATATGGCACAGCAAAACCATGTCTACTGCCAGTATTTACTCTGTCTTTGTAGCAGTATTTGATTTGTAGCAGTATTTGAAAAGCAAACTACAGATAACAGTATTGGGATCATTTGATAGATTCATGGTCTCAGTCTATAGTCAGTTCACGTTCACCTTTCTTGTTAATAACCCTTGTTACATGGACCAGCCACCCAAATATTTGGTAGTGCTGTGAAATCCTTTAAAAGCCAGAACCATTTATCAAAAGAGCACTTTGATGGGGCTCAGGTGAACACAAACCAACTATAGTAGTGCTGAAATGAATAACAATTTTTACTATTCGAATAGTTGTGAACAAAACGACCAAATATTTGATTATTCTTTAAGCTTATACTACTATTTAATAAGTACTGAAACCTTTTGTTAGGGAGCAGGGTAAAGCCTAAGAGCTATTTCTATCTTTTCTAAATGGAATTTTTACAGCATAGATACATCACTTCATTCGCAATCTAAAGTTTCGAGGCTGGCTTTTCCATCTGAATACATTGCACAAAGTGCTAACACTTATTCGAATGCTGTTTTAACAAATCGAATAGAGTCATGCTGACTGCATAGTCAAACAACCGAATAATCGTTTCAGCACTAAATTATAGGCAGTCTTAGTAGTTTCAATATTGAGCTATTCTTGTCAGTATTGGAATATGATTTTGGCTGTATGGGGTATTAAATTTCAAGGTTTTTCATTTCCAAGAATTTTATAGACCAGACATTGTAGCATTTACTATAGGGTGATGGAAAACTGAGTGTGACCTTGTATATATATTTAGTCATGAGGATAGATAGACCTTCTGCACTTATCACATGGGTGTACAAGATGCACACTTAATCCTTTGTTAAATTAATATTTTGACTATTAATAAATGTAGCTAAGTTACTCCATTTTTCATGTCTGCAAATATTTGTATCTACCCCCATAATGTAGCTATTTGCCAGAGGATATACAATATGCTATCATGTTAATGTACTAATTCATACATGAAATAATAGCTATCTGTTGAGATTTGAACCATTAAAATAGTCAAAATTTCTGCTGGGGGCTTCACCCGCAGACCCCTGCATTTGTAACTCAGTATTGCTATTGGAAATCCTTTGAAAAATGCTGGCTACACTCCAGTTGTGTACAACATTACATAAGAGAACATCACATACGTATATGTACACACATGCACGTATATACATAATATACATGTGATGGACACTGCTTATTGTGTTAGGTGTGCAGAAACATTAATCAGATCAAGATATGTATGGAAACTGGCAGAACTGCAATTCTGCTGAATTTAGAAAATCTGTATGAAAGTTTATACGATGTCTTAAATCAGGTAATCAATGTGTGATATCTCTAGTATAATTTACTACAATAATCTGTTACAGTATTACACCAAGCTACGTGAAAACAGGTATGTTGATCTGGGTTTGCAAAGTCATCGTATCAAATGCAGAGTAGATGATAAGTTCAAGTATGTCTTGATGTGTTACATGCATGCTGACTTACTTATGTACCATTGCAACAGAATGATCCTTATAGCTGAGAAGGAAACAGTATACAGAGATTTCCCAACTCCGCTGATCAACAGACTTGAAAAGCATTATGTGGTTACTTCAACAATTCTTACTGATGCACAAAAGCGTATTATGGAAAAACTGATAAAATGGACTGAAGATTTTGCTACCTTGACTGAAATTAAAGAAAGGTTAGTATGTATTTTGTATTGACGACAGCATTACTGTCTAGCTACTTCAATTCAAGAATGCCATGTAGGTAGTATGTACATACCATGCAATCATCTCTTTTGTGATACAGTACATCATCACTAATTAAAGTATTTTTATTATCCAAGATGCAAGTTACTGCTAAATTTGAGAAATGTCCACAGTTGTGTACGGGGTAATGTTTTAACATTCTTTGAAATCCTAGATCTTTTATTACATTTCTATACTGTTTGCACTTCAGTAGTGTACCAAAATTTACAATAAAACTCAGCTAGTTTAAGACAAGTTTTTGTTGATAAATTTGTCTACAGTGGGACCTCTTCTAACAAACTCTCTGAATTACAATATAAGAACACAATAGAAAAAAATTCCTAATAAGTGCACATATTTAGTTCCAACTGGTTTGGCTTCATACATTTTTGCTGGTTAAAACAAAAAAATTCTATATTGCAGCAAAAACAGGCCAAAAGTTCCAGTATCCATTACAGAAAGAGGTTCCTCTATATTACAAACAAAAATTGATTCTCTTTTGTCTTTTATTAGTACAAGTGTAAGCAAAAACTAAATATTTACATTTTAGATCATAGATATAAAAAGCAAAGAAACAAGGGAGGTCTTTTATACCTACAGCTATAGTAGTGGACATTTAATTCCTACTTCAGTCATATGCAGCCTATCAATAGTATAACCATGATTTAAATGTCCACTAGTATAGTTGCAGGTATAGAAGACCTCCCTTGTTGCATTGCTTTTTATTTCTAAATTAAAGTTTCTAATTTTTACTGGTACCTGCTTGTTGACTTTCTTTTAACATAATTTTTGACCGGTGCATCGGTGCACTGCATCAAAAAAAAGAATGGCACCAGATAGTAGTGTTGCACCGATATGCATTTTTTTACATTTGCCTATACCAATTATTTGCCTATTCCTGTAACCAATATGCCGATATTTACCGATATTCTTCAATTCTTCAGAACAGAGGTGGGGGAGCGGAAAATCACCTAAAGTTTATGTGTATAAACTGCATTTGTAATGCTAATGTAATCAATCAATGTAATTAATTGCGTAGGCGGCCGACTTTTACAATGTTTTATACAGTTTTGCTACTATCTCCTTTCATGGAAAAGGAAGCCAAGTAGTTATAAAACAGCTAAGCCAGCTTATCAAACAGTGTTTTTAGTGGGACTACAGACCCTATGTGAAGAGTGATCAACTAATTGCGTGGGCAGCCGATAAATATACTCAGCCTATTATAGCCTTGCAACCATACTTGTGCAAACAGACAAGCCAAAACAGTTACAGCAAACCACTTACTGCTACATTCACCACCTTCTTTACTTTCACCTGTTCATTGCCATTGATCTAACAATTGATTGTGGGTTTCGGTTAATCGGCAAATTATTTCTGCTTCGTAGCCGATACCGATACTTGTAAAATTAGCTAATATCGGTTGTTACCGATAATTCAACCGATTATCGGTGTAACACTAGCACCAGACACATTATAAAAATTAATTGCATTACTGAACTGTCAATTACTGAAACATAAAGTGCCTACGAAAATTATGACTGAACATGCACCCTGACTATGAAATAGCTAAATAGCATTACAAATACAGAATAGTACTAGAAGCACCTCTGCAATCAATTCAGTTGCACTATGCACTGAAGCCATGACGTGTTATCATGAGAGAAAGAAACAGGACACAATGTATGTCCATGGTGCATGCAATGCAGCTGCTGTTGTTAGTGAAAAAGTACTAAGCAATGTAAAACAACGCAAGCCTAAATAGTAAAGTTATGCTTAGCTGAAGGCATCAGTACTTAGTCAGTCAGGCAGGTAGTGAGTTAGTAGAAATTCAGTTGAATTTCATAGGAAGGGTTTGGAGTTACTCTACAGGCATTTTTGGGCTCGATTATGCCTAACCAATATTTCCACCAAACTGGCATGAAGGAAAAGTTAGGCTGGTTTTTTGGGGCATTTATTTTGGGAAAGAAAGCCCAAACCTCTAATTAATGCTCTAAAATTTCTAGTTAATGCTCCCCATTAAACCATTTATTTGCTCCTTTGTTTATGTCATGTAAACCTATTTAATAGTAGTACAGTAATGTGTATTTCAGAAAACACTTATCAATTAGAAAAGTTCATATTCACATGGATGTAAACATAATTTTCTATGATCAGAATTCTGTTAAAATGTCCTATCAGTGCACCTGCAGATAGTGGCAGTAAATTTGTAATTAATTACTTTAAACAGCTTGTGTGGTAACAGTATTTTCATATTTCTATCCCACTGAAGTCCTACATCAAAGTAAAACACTGGGAGTATATGGTAGTTAAATCCCGGGAATGGTAGTTAAACCCCGGGAATGGTAGTTAAACTCCAGTACATATATGGAAGACAACACATTCTATTGAAAGAAGTGTAGTCAAAGCCTTACACATCAAGACACACGGTAGTGTGTCGTGCGGCCCAAGAAGCCGGCACGCAACACCTGTGAGTATATTGACAGGAAGAATGAAAACGCAATTTTTGCACCTCTGTAGCTCTGTGCTGCCTTGATGAAACAAGACAATTTTTGCTGTGGACATGCCCGCCAACGTCAGTACTCCACGTACCAAATTTGAGCGAAATCGCTTCAAGCATTCCCGCGATATGCGACCTAAAAAATTGGCTTAGTTTCTTCGTTTTTTGTTTCTTGTTTTTCTTCCTCTTTTTGCACACAAAAACTGCTATAAAACGCGAATGCCATATCCGATTGCCTTGAATTTGGCACACCGAAAGGGGGGTATAAAGGCACATCTCGGTACCAACTTTGGCTGGAGTACGATAAACAGGCAAAGAGTTATTAGCAATTATTCACGAAAAGTAACACCAATATGTTGTCATGCCTACAGGGTAAACCACTTACGGGAAGAAGCTGAGAATCGGTGGTGAATAGGTTAACTATTGAACCTCAAACTTTGTGTGGTTTGAAAGAAATCGAGCTAAAAACCAGGAAGATACAACGAAAAAACCAACAGTATATAGCAATTATGCAATCGAGATTAGCTAATAAAAAAACGACTACTTGCCACTCCTACCAGATAAACCGCTTAGGGTAATTCTTTGAAAATCGCTGTACAGATGGAGTAATCATCTTAGAAAGGCTCTTCAATGGTGTAGAAGAATCAGACTTAAAGTCACGGAGTTATACCACGAAATCCAACTTGGTGTAGCAAGTGCGAGATCGAGATACTCTAATAGAGCAGTCATCCTAATAGAGCAGTCACCCTGAAGAGAATTCAAGAGATCAGCTAGAAACAAGTAAGCTGTATAAAGATCAGCTACAAACAAATCACCCTGTAGAGAGTTCAGCTACAAACAATTCATCCTGTAGAGAGTTCAGCTAGAAGAAGTTACCTTGTAGGGAGTTCAACTACGGAAAGAGATAGTTCAGCTAGAAGAAGTTACCTTGTAGAGAGTTCAGCTACAAAGAAACCACCATGTAGAGAGTTCAGCTACAAACAAATCGCCCTGTAGAGAGATCAGCTAGAAGAAGTTACCTTGTAGAGAGTTCAGCTACAAACAAACCATCATGTAGAGAGTTCAGCTATAAACAAATCGCCCTGTAGAGAGATCTGCTAGAAGAAGTTACCTTGTAGAGAATTCAGCTACGAAGAAACCATCATGTAGAGAGTTCAGCTGCAAAAAAAATCACCTGTAGAGAGTTCAGCTACAAACAAATCAGCTGTAGAGAGTTCAGCTGCAAACAAATCACCTGTAGAGAGTTCAGCTACAAACAAATCACCCTGTAGAGAGATCAGCTAGAAGAAGTTTCCTTGTAGAGAGTTCAGCTACAAACAAATCACCATGTAGAAAGATCAACTAGAAGAAGTCACCTTGTAGAGAGTTCAGTTACAAAGAAACCACCATGTAGAGAGTTCAGCTACAAACTAGTGACCCTGTAGAAACATCAGCTAGAAGAAGTTACCTTGTAGAGAGTTCAGCTACAAACAAATCACCCTGTAGAGAGTTCAGCTGCAAACAAATCACCCTGTAAAGAGTTCAGCTACAAACAAATCACCCTGTAGAGAGATCAGCTAGAAGAAGTCACCTTGTAGAGAGTTCAGTTACAAAGAAACCACCATGTAGAGAGTTCAGCTGCAAACAAATCATCCTGTAGAGAGTTCAGCTAGAAACAATTCACCCTGTAGAGAGATAAGCTGTAAACAAGTGATCCTGTAGAGAGATCAGCTAGAAGAAGTTACCTTGTAGAGAGTTCAGCTACAAACAAATCACCCTGTAGAGTTCAGCTAGAAACAAGTCATCCTGTAGAGAGGCCAGCTAGAAGAAGTCACTTTGTAGAGAGTTCAGCTACTAAAAACCACCCTGCAGATAGTTCAGCTACAAACAAGTCACTCTGTAGCGAGATCAGGTAGAAGAAGCTACCTTGTAGAGAGTTCAGCTACAAAGAAACCATCATGTAGATAGTTCAGCTCTACGAACAGACCACCCTGTAGAGAGATCAGCTAGAAGAAGTCACCTTGTAGAGAGTTCAGCTGCAAACAAATCACCCTGTAGAAGACTCAGCTACAAACAAATCGCCCTGTAGAAAGATCAGCTAGAAGAAGTTACCTTGTAGAGAGTTCAGCTACAAAGAAACCATTCTGTAAAGAGCTCAGCTGCAAACAAATCACCTGTACAGAATTCAGCTACAAACAAATCACCCTGTAGAGAGATCAGCTAGAAGAAGTTACCTTGTAGAGAGTTCATCTACAAACAAATCACCCTGTAGAGAGATCAGCTAGAAGAAGTTACCTTGTAGATAGTTCAGCTACAAACAATTCACCCTGTAAAGAGATCAGTTAGAAGAAGTCACCTTGTAGAGTGTTCAGTTACAAAGAAATCACCATGTAGAGAGTTCTGTAATAAATATATGTAATATATATCAAGACACATGATAGTACGTCGTGCAGCCCAAGAAGCCGTCGCACCACACCATGGGTATATTGACAGGAAGAAAGAAAATGTCTTTTTCACACCTTTGTATCTCTGTGATCCCTTATCCGATTGGAACCAAATTTGCTAAAGAGTTGCCCGCCAGCTAGGGGAGTCTACATTCCAAATTTGAAGGAAATCGCTCCAGCCATTTCCGAGATACGAGCTGTCAAAGTTTCAATTTTTTTCTTCTTTTTTTATCTTCGTCTTTTTGCACACTTGCAAAAATTGCTATAAAACGCAAATGCGTACTCCAATCGCTTTGAAATTTGGCACTCAGAAAGGGAGTCTAAAGGCGAATCCTAGTATCAAATTTGGTGCAAATCCGATGAATGGTTCAGGATTTATAGCCGATTATTTGCGTAAAACAAGATCGATTTGTTGTCACGCCTACAGGGTAAACTGCTTCATGAAATGAGTTGAACATTGCTATGTAGATGGAGTAACCATCGTAGGAGTGCCTTTTGGTGGTTTGAAAGGAATCGAGATAAAGACCATGGAGATATAACACAAAACCCAACCTGTGTCACAATTACGTGATCGATTTTTATGAATAAAATAGTATTAGTTTTCACGCCTACTAGGCAAACCGCTTAGAGCAATGAGCTGAAAATCGGTGTATAGCTGGAATAATCTTCATAGAAAGTCATTGCAGTAGTACAGAAGAATCGGATTACAAACCACTGATTTATGATTCAAAAGCCAACTCCGTGTAGCAAATGCGAGATCGAGATACTCTAATAGAACAATCACCCTAATAGAGCATTCAAGTAAATTATTTACTCTATTGCCACCAAATCTAACATAAGACAGACTCTAGATAGAGCAGCCAACACTTGCATTACATGCTCACAACAAATTTTCTTGGCTAGGAACTGCAGTGAGTGGTCTCCTTAAATTTGTAACTACTAATCACTTTTTTTGTTTTCTGTATGTATGTATGTATGTTTGTCAGTTTTGCTCTTGTATTTACCTTGACGTGCCCACACAGATCTTTTACTATGATCTGATTGTGAGACCAAGGTCGCACATACTGAAAGCTAACTCTACTTATTGTGTTTTCTCATTTATAATAATGATGGTTCTCTCTCTATTACATTGCAAGTTATTCTGTAGGGAGTTCAGCTGCAAACAGTTAATCTTATAGACAGTTCAGCAAGAAGCAACTCACCCTATAGAGTGTTCAGCTACAAACAAATCACCTTGTAGAGAGTTCAACTAGACACAAGTCACCCTATAGAGAGTTCAACTACCAACAGATCACCCTGTAGGGAGTTCAGCTAGAAACAAGTCACCCTGTAGAGAGTTCAGCTACAACCAACAAATCGCCCTGTAGAGAGTTCAGCTATGAACAAATCACCCTAGAAGGAGTTCAGCTTGAAACAAGTGACCTAGTAGAGAGATCAACTAGAACCCTGTACAGCAATCAGCTAGAAGAAATCACCTTGCAGAGAGTTCAGCTACAAAGAAACCATCCTGTTTAGCTACAAACAAATCACCCTGTAGAGAGTTCAGCTAGAAACAATTCACCTACTAGAGAGATCAGCTAGAAACAAGTCACCCTGGAGAGAGTTCAGCTGCAAACAAATCTCCCTGTAGAGAGTTCAGCTAGACACAAGTCACCCTGTAGAAAGTTCAGCTGCCAACGATCACCCTGTAGGGATTTCAGCTAGAAACAAGGCACCCTGTAGAGAGATAAACTACAAACAAATCATCCTGTAGAGAATTCAGCTACAAAAACAAATCACCCTTTAGAGAGATACGCCAGACAAAGTAACCCTGTAGAGAGATCAGATAGAAACAAATCACCCTGTGGAGAGTTCAGCTACAAAGAAACTACCTGTAGAGAGTTCAGCTACTGTGTAAACAAGTTACCCTGTAGAGAGATCGGCTAGAAAAAAGGAGAGATCAGCTAGAAACAAGTCACCCTATAGATAGATCAGCTAGAAATAAATCACCTGTAGAGAGTTCATCTACAAGCAAATCACCCTGTAGAGACTTCAGCTACATTTCAAGTCACCCAGTAGAGAGATCAGCTGCAAACAAGTTATCCGTAGGGAATAATAAATCATTTATATGTATTATATAGATATGTATTATATAGATATGTATTATATATATGAACTCTCTTTTTAAATACTTTAACTAATTCTGATTTTATCACACATTATATATATATAATGTGTACATTTACTGATAAAATCAGAATTAGTTAAAGTATTTAAAATCTTCTTCATCTTTTTCTTCTTCCTGTGGTAAAGAAAAAAAGATAGGTTAATTACAAATACAAAAGGAAGTGAAATCTAATCCAAAACAGCCAAGCTGTAAAAAAGAGTGCGACCCTCAAAAAGGCTATGCGGCACAAAATTCACCTGCATTGTTGTTATTAAAATTTTTACTATTAACCTACCATCACAGCCATTTCTTGTCCCCCACTTTGGATTTCACATCTTTTTTCACCATAGCCTTTTGAGGGCCGCACTCTTTTTTACAGCTTGGCTGTTTTGGATTAGATATATATAATTTGTACATTTACTGATAAAATCAGAAATATGTATTTAAAGTATTTAACACCTGCTTCATCTTTCTTCTTCCTGTGGTAAAGAAAAAAAGATAGGTTAAAAAAGCCCCAAAGCCGGCCAATACAAATACAAAAAGAAGTGAAATCTAATCCAAAACAGCCAAGCTGTAAAAAAAGAGTGCGGCCCAAAATTCACCTGAATTGTCGTTATTAAAATTTTTACCATTAACCTACCATCACAGCCATTTCTTGGCCGCCACCTTCGATTTCACATCTTTTTTCACCATAGCCTTTTTGAGGGCCGCACTCTTTTTTTTACAGCTTTGCTGTTTTGGATTAGATTATATAACTACAAGTTCAGCAAAATTGAAGCCATACACATTGTACAACTATAGTCTTGTCTCATCTGCCCACGCACTCAAAGGTCGTGTGATCAAGTGCGTGGGCAGCCGGGGATGAGGTAAAACAAGTTCAGCAAAACTTGAAGCCATACACAACTGATATACTTGTCTAGCCTTATTGACACATTGTTTGTGAACTTGACTGCTTCAAAGTGTGGGATAGAAGCCAGTTAAACCCCACCTGCACTCGTAGGATATCTAGTTATCAACACCTTGGCCTTGGCTTCGCCTCGGCCTTGGGTTGATAACAACAACAGTCTACTCTTGGTGGGGTTTAACTATAACCTAGTCTGTATATAAACTTCATAGTACTGTATTTACACAGTCAGTTACCATTGGGTGATGCGTTTGTTGGATATCAAGAAGACACTACAGCTGCAGTTGTGTTTCAGGCTTATCACAATGTAGAACAAGTTGTATTTGAGGAAAAAATGCAAGAGAAACTTGCAATTGATGAAACAATGCAAGAAGAAAAGCTTGCAAGTGATGAAACACAGCAAGAAGAAAAGCTTGCAAGTGATGAAACACTGCAAGAAGGAAAGCTTGCAAGTGATGAAACACCACAAGAGGAAAAACTTGCAAGTGATGAAACATCACAAGAAGAAAAACTTGCAAGTGATGAAACACCGCAAGAAGGAAAGCTTGCAAGTGATGAAACACCACAAGAGGAAGAGCCTGCAACTAATGAAACACTGCAAGAAGAACTTGAAACACTGCAAGAAGAAAAGCTTGCAAGTGATGAAACACCACAAGAAAAACTTGCAAGCAGTGAAGGATTGCAAGAAGAAAAGCTAACAAGTGATGAAACACTGCTAGAAGAAAAGCTTGCAAATGACAAAAAAAAAGAATGGCTAGAAAAAAAGGTTAAAATTAATATTAGAAAAGGGTGTCTGGTTAAATGTTAATCTCTTTAAGGACCACTGTTGTAATATTACACCCATATTTAAATCTTTTTGACAGTCCACCACCATAATGGTATGTCTGCACTTTTTTTTAAAAGATGGTGTTTGATAAGCAAGATTGTCTAGTTATTGCCTGAAAAGGTTGTCTGTGCAGATTTAAAAGATAATCTTATTTCACAGTTAACAGATAAGCTTTCTGGTGTGCATTCAGGGCTTTTATCGAAGCAACAAACACATTAGAATGTGCCACGTATTGTGATTATGAAACTTGCAAGTTTCCAGGCTGGAAATGTTTACAATGTTGTGGTCCTTAAAGAAATAGATTAATAAAAGTGCAGTTCCACACTTGGTGAGATAATTCCCTTATAAGGAGAAAAAATAATTGTTATCCATTCGTTCATGTAGTGCCTATTTTATTGTAGGTTTTAGAAGAAGGAAAACGCTTGCTATTGAACATAGCTTCACCTGATGCAATAATGAGGTTGAAATACTCAAAACTGAAGGGTGAATTCATGGATATATTTAAAGAATATTTCATTAACCAAAGCCATGCTTCATTATCCGAGCTTCTAAAGAGTCAGCTATCTAGCTTGTCTATGCAAAATACATTTGCACAATACAAGGGTCTTTTACTCCAAGTAACTACCCACAGTCATTTATTATCAGAGCCAGATGTTGCACAATTGTGCATAGCATTGAACCTTAACAGGGAAAATGTAACCTGGTACTTGTTACAAGAGTTTGACACAGAAATGGACTTCTGCAACAAACTAAAGTATGTATATTGTTAATGTATTTATCTCTGTACTAATTTAGCACAGACCACTTATAACTATTACTTTAATTTAAACAAACTGTAGGCAACTGATGCAACAAGAGGATGTTAAAGGTGACGACATCTTGATAATTCAGTGTGATTCTGGACATTTGCACTCAAATCTGATAGCATGTGCTAGGCACAAAGTCATTGATGAAATTGTAATACCCTGGACACAAGATAATAGTATTGCAAAAACTACTAATGATGTTCCAACCCAAGAGCAAGGACAGCAAGATGTGGAGCCTAAACTTGAAAATGAGGATAAGAGATCCAATAATGTTAAGTATTCACATGTAGTCCACATTGTGTTTGTTGTTCAGCTTCCAAGAAAATCTGGAGGAACAAATTTTGTTGGCTTTCAGGGAGGAAATTGGATATCTGTCCACCTTGATGATTTAAGATCTCAGAAAGAAAATGAAATATCTTTCCAGAATGCTATAGAACTGTCAATCAGTGAAATTTTCAGTAATACATATCAGCAAGCTCCATCTGAGCCTTTAGAACAAAACCTTGAGCTATCACAAGTTACAGAACAGTCCCAGCAGTCTTTGTTCTCTGAACTTCAACCATTCAAATTTAATGCAAACAGACGGTTGCGTGATTTGATTCAAATGGCATGTTCATTTCTATATGACAAAGAACAAAACAGACTAAGGACCACAGAAAGAATTAACATTTTAACAGATTTAATACCTAGTGAACCAACAAAAGGTTGGTAAATATTTTACTTCATATACATGTATTCCAAGATAGATAAACGCATATTATACAGTATGGTAGTACCGTATAGTAGGAATCACAAAGATTTGCACTCCCCTCCCCAACAAAAAAACTAATCTCACACAACCTTGACAGCTTGGCAGTACAATCAACCCCAATTGTGCTCACAGAGTGGCCCAAAACACTTTTGACAAATTTCTATAAAAATTAAGAATTTTTTACTAACTAACTAACCATCTAACTTACTGATGCTTTAGCCAAGCAAAAAGGTTAATACTGCAATTCACTTGTTCTTCGTCACTTAGGCCTGATATGTGCCTTTTTGCATACTGCAGTAGCTATAACACATACATCATGGACTACCTCCTTCTCATCCCTCGACTATTGCATAGGTGTTGATTTGTAGGTAGCCTCTTGTGCTTACTAGATTGATTGCAGGGGTACCTCTTGTATTGTTCTTTCATATTTTTTGTAATGCTACGTAATGGTAGGAACCTGGCTAAAGATGAATCAAAATGGTCACTGTGCTTTTGAATAATAAAAAGTTGGAGGCATAATAAGACATGAAATTAATGTCTGGTGCTGTACTTTCCTTTGATACAGTACACCAGTCATAAAGTTATGATTAAATATAATAATCAAACAAGTACAAGGAGATATAAGCATTTCTTCAAGTAAGAATCAGAACTATTAAGTAATGAAATACCAAGCTAACCTGATGTTTTATGACATATAGAGTAGTTATAAAGCATGAAATGGATTGTTGCTGACATATTTATATTGTCATTTTAGAATCATTTAACTTTGATCATAAGCTAGTGCAGTTTGTGACAGCAGTTTTGAGAGAAATGGATGATAATTTGCCTGAAACCAAAGAATGGGCCTTCAAAGAAGCCTTAATGCATTCACAAATTAGTGGTACATTCAGGAATGCTTTGTCTCGAAGGTTGGACAAGATTTTACTCCCTATACTGGCTAAAATTATTGGATTGATTGACAAAAATTACAATTTAACTATTATCCACAATAATCGTGACAATGAAAGAATTGCTTTGCCAATTGCAAAAATTTGGTTAGAAATTTTCTCAGACAGAAAGCTGTGCAGAATTACATATGAGGAAGTTTTTACCAATAGTAATGTAAGGAAACCAAAGAAATGGGTACCTGGCATTGGAACCAATCTATCTGATCATTTTTACACATGTCAATTTCCATTTTCTTGGATTTGCCGAGAAGTTATTAATTTACAAAAGCAAGATGCAACAGTTTTAGCAGGTATTTTAGAGGCTATCTTAATTAATTACATGCATATAATTTGTGTGTGTGCTTAATTTGTAGGAAAATCTAAAGTTTCAATGCAAAAGAAGATGACAGAGCTAGTACAAACTGCATTAGGCAGTATTTTTGAATCTCGTATTGTACCAGATGATGAGAAATTACATGATGATTTGTGTTGTTTGTATTTGAATGACTACATTGCCGCAGTATATAAGCCAACAAATGATCCAACAAAAGATGATGAACATAAGGTTAACCAACTATTACTTCAAAAGTTGTGTTTACTATTGCGCATGATTATGATTGGGGCTTGGCCAAAGACGTCATGTATGAAAACATGCAACCTTGCAACTTACAGTAATTTGTCAATGAACACAAACCTAGACAGTTTACCTACTTGGGACAGTTTGATCATCACAATTGGTACTTAACCAAAATATTATTATTTCACTAAAGTATTAGTGGTTTCCACTGGCTGATATTGATATCTTGCAAAGTGAATTATTGTTCTATCTAAACTTTTTGTTTTAATGATTCATTTCTTTATTGCCATGATTTGCGTCTGCTAAAATTACACAGAAATTTCTTGAATGAAAATTTTTTGCACAAAGTTTTTATAAACCATCAAAATCAGATAAAGTGTTAAAAATACAAGTCTTCAGTCACAGGTAATTCCAGAGACCAAATCCAAAGTGGGCATGGCAAAGGTGATTATAAAAAGGAATACAATTAGCCATAGAAAGTTTCCTAGCATTAACTGTGTGGCTTACTACATTTAGCTAATACCAGTGGCGGATCTAGAAGGGTTTCGATAGTTTTGACAGAAATCCCCTTTCAGAATTTCACTTTTACAAGTGATGCTGGCTGAGTAAGCCATTCTTCTGTAGTAAATAGCTCTTTATCATAACAGTAACATTTAGCTTACAAAATGTCTTCTTTTACATCTCTGAGATCAAAGCTCATCTCCTTGGCTCATCTGCTCACTCGATAATCATTTTTTCAGGCACGCACCTAGTTTACTGAAATTGTTTCCCAAAAAAATGTGCATTGTGTTTGTATGTATGTATGTTTGTATATTTGTTTGTCTTTTTGCACCCACGTGAGCAAACTGGCTTATGGGTCATTCCATGTCAAATCAACAAGGAATTTAGGGTCACCTCTAACTTGGTGTGTTGAAACTTGGTGTGATGAAACTTGGTGTGTTTGTAGTACCTGTGGTGCTTATCACTCATGCAAATTTTTAGCTCCATACATTCCATAGTTTCTGATTTATGACCACAAATATTTTGAATATTTCATGAAAATTTGGTCCATCTCTAGTTATAAAATTGACTGCAACTTCGTACTGTGTAAATATTTGTAAACACAGTTTTCACTGATGGAAGACTGTTGATTGACCTTTCCAGTGATCCCTAAATTATGGGATATCTACTTAATTATGGTTCAAAAGTACTTCATTGAAAACCTTAATCCTTTATATTTTAAAAAATGCTGCTTGAAATTTTTCAAATTCTTTTGTGAATAATGATTGGGTCATAGTCTATGTTTGATAAAATTTTTGTGGTGGGACCACAATGGGCTCAAGAGATATAATGAACTATGTTGTGGTATGCGGTGGAATTTGCAGGCTATTATTGCTGTATTGGAGTGTACACCTCCAATAACCACTGACAACAAGGCCATGCCAAGTTTGTCTTACAGAGTGAAGGTGTCTAGGTACATTGCAACCTGTATTAATGACCACCTGTATTGAAAGACCATCTATATGCTGCAGTTAAGTTATACTTCTTTAATGTATAGCACCAAGCATCAACCCTTTCAAGCAAATCCAAAAATGGTCCTTATTAGACAGGTTGACTATAAATTATAGATCTGACCACCATGTGTCCATAAACATTATGTAAATGTTGTACCATCTCTTCACAAGTACCTTCTTTATTAAGTTGAATCTCACTGTAGTGGACTTAGCCATATTTAAGTTCCGTATGTGGCTGCATAGGTACATACAACAGAACTCCTCAGAAGGGATACCTGGATAGATAACCAGGACACCTGTTTATTCACTGTACTCCCACTCTATAGTATGTTCACGTTGAGCTGAATCCTCAAAAACATTTAATAACTCATGGATGCAATTACACTTAATCTTGAAATTTGGCTCATTTGTAGTACTGCTTGACCCGCTAAAAATATTTCAAAATCTTGTTGTTCAAATGTTTGACATAATATTTATGGCCAATCAAAATTTTCACAATGCATTTCCTATGGGGAAGACATATAAGTACAGTATCCATTACAGCCCTTTCCCGAACTTGTAATGGAGCCAACCCGTGCTGGTACCAATAATCATCTGGTTGGCTGAAATGATAACTCTGTTGAGAAAAAATCCACTTTTAATTTTTAGCTGTTTTTCAGGATTCAGCTCAACGTGAACATACTATAGCGGTGCACATACATTTAGACCAAGATACTTCTGTAATATGAGTACTTTATTATAGTCTTAGCAGTGGAGGGGTTTTACCATATACATGCATTAATTGTACCTCAATATGTGAAATTAATTACTAAATTACTTTACATTCACGACCACTTTGAAGATCAAGTCATAAATTCATACACATACTCACGTAGGAAGTAAACATGTTGATCACATATTTAACATTTACCTGTACTGATCTTCAAAAACTTGAACACAAAATACTTTGAAAAACCATTAATTTTAGTAACTACAGTACTATAAATCGTGCATTGAGGTGCAAGCAAGTGTTAATAATATAAAAACTCTTGGTACATGTAATCCATCTACTGTACATAGTGTAACTCTTCTATTCCCTGGACCATTGATAAAGTGTTCACTTTTGAGAAACCACAGACTTGTCTTGGGTCCAAAATGTACGTACAATTATAAAGTAAGATCATGAGGTTATCAAGGTACCCAGATATCCTTTTTGAGGAGGTCTGTTGTACCTATGCAACCATGTATGTAACTTGAATAGTGTAGAGTGGGGATATGTATGTAAGTGCACTACGGCAAGATTTACTTAATAAATAAGGTATAACTGAAGAGATGGTACACATTATGTGTTTATGGATGCATGATGATCTCATTTATAGTCAACCTGTCTAATAAGGACCATTTTTGGATTTGCTAGAAAAGATTGATGCTTTGGTGCTATATATTAAGATCCAATTAAAGTATAAATTAGCTGCAGCTTATAGATGGTCTTTCAATACAGGTGGTCATTAATACAGGTTGCAATGTACCTAGACACCTTCACTCTGTAAGACAAACTTGGCATGGCCTTGTTGTCAGTGGTTATTGGAGGTGTACACTTCAATACAGCAATAATAGCCTGCAAATTCCACCGCATACCACAACATAGTTCATTATATCTTTTGAGCCCATTGTGGTCCCACCACAAAAATTTTATCAAACATAGACTATGACCCAATCATTATTCACCAAAGAATTTGAAAATTTTCAAGCAGCATTTTTTAACATATAAAGGATTAAGGTTTTCAATGAAGTACTTTTGAACCATAATTAAGTAGATATCCCATAATTTAGGGATCACTGGAAAGGTCAATCAACAGTCTTTCATCAGTGAAAATTGTGTTTTAAAATATTTACACAGTACGAAGTTGCAGTCAATTTTATAACTAGAGATGGACCAAATTTTCATGAAATATTCAAAATATTTGTGGTCATAAATCAGAAACTATGGAATGTATGGAGCTAAAAATTTGCATGAGTGATAAGCACCACAGGTACTACAAACACACCAAGTTTCATCAAAATCCGAGAGATGACCCTAAATTCCTTGTTGATTTGACATGGAATGACCCTTATGCTAAAAGCAGCCTGTATCATACAGTACAATAGTACTGTATAGTAGGGACGATGAAGGTGTTGGTGTGGTCCACGAAGAAAAATCAACCCAAAATCATCTTCAGAAATCCTTCACGGCCATTTCACAGTATTGGTCAGGTATAAACAAGCCCAAATATGTCTTCAGAACGACCCGAAACGTTTCCGACAAGGTGCTACGAAATTTTTTTTATTGATTATTTTAGCGAATTTTCTACTGCCTCACTGCCTGTCTCACTGATGCATTCAGTCAAGCGTAGCGGAAAACTGGCTACAGCTACAGCCTTGCTTCTTTGGCTGAAATGCTTCAAATTTTGTGGAGAAAAAACCTTTCACAATATTAAATACCTACGATGTGTGCACTACTGTCTTACTGTTTTTATCTTTGATCCTTCTTTATCGTGGCCATCTCTCATGGGTACGGCTTCCATCAAAGTACACACACCACAGCGCCCTAACGTATTGGAATAAACTTGTAGCATAATTGTAGCAAGCACGTGATTTTAATGTTGGGATACACCTCGGGATATGCTGCTGCCTGTTCAACATTGCCACTACACGCGTAAGGATTAGAGTGTTTGCTTTGGTTCGAAGGTGGTTTCTTTTCCGAGTTTAAAAACTGGTTGTATATGGCGCCTCTCTACAGACTCTATGGGTAGCTTTCCCAGAGCACTTTTCAGGCGTACTACAACTGAAAAATACCGTAGTAGGCCTCATAGGCTCGCGTATCTCGTCGTCTAGAAAGTGGGCGTGACCCATACTTACGTGAACTAAAAGTAAGAGCAGCCCTGAGGCTTTGTTGAGAGAATTAGTGGAAAATAATATTGTAGACACACTATAAAACAGTTGAAAAGATACTTCTGTGGATAATGTGTTGTTTAAAATGGAGTTTAACTAGTTAAACTAGGTTAATGTTACAGTCAAGCATGCGTGAGTGTATTATGATAGTGACTAACCCGAAGCTCCACCATGACTAGGGGAAAGATTGGGCAGGCACACACGTGAGAAGGGTTGGCAATAATTGGAGAATAACATTGCGCATACGTTACAAGAAAAAGGTGCGTGGAGAGGTGTTAGAACACATGGTGCTACATGGCATAGTGAATCTTGTCCCACCCATACCACTCCCCTCTACCAACTATCTCATTAGTATTTTTAGAAGATGATAATCACAAAGAGATTGTTCGATGGGGTTTAATGTAATGTATTGCCCAAAAAAAATTTTAATAACAGGGGTGTGGGGAGGTGAAGCATACACCACAGACAGTTCCAGCAGGGAGCTTAGTAAATCCCCCATTTTTTCCATTGTCTTTTCCATCTTGAGGCTAGCTCAGGGTGTGACAGTGCAGGGTTTCTATTAGGAACATTGTGGCATGCGGAAATTCTTGTGGCTTCAGAGAATGTTAGAATCCCCAAGCATTCCTACCTCCAAGCCTTTGTAGTAAAACATGCTATATACATCATGTAAAATCATTGAAAAGGGGCCTATTTGAGAATTAATCGGAGAATCCATGGAACCCTGCACACCTACCAAAACAACCACCATCTGTTGACGGTGGCAACCCGCTCACAACAGGGTAAGACCTGCTGACCGGGTTAAACTGACAAGCAACATTAAGCGGTTTGTTAAAAATTCGCATCCTTAGGAACGTTTAGCTGTGTATTTCGAGAATTGCAGAGGGGTGGTGAATTACTAAATACGGTTATTCAATAAAATTTACAAAAAAAAGTACACAAACAAGTGCAAGAAAAAATTAGGAATTTTCCATATGAGTAGGGACTGCAGCAATAAAAAGCACTGAAACAAGCCACTGAGACAAAACACCACTGAATGATTGCATTTTAATCCCTACTTTAGCCTGCTATGATGTATGGTTAAAGTAGGGATTAAAATGCAATCATTCAGTTGTGTTTTGTCTCAGCGGCTTGTTTCAGTGCTTTTTATTGCTGCAGTCCCTACTCATATGGAAAATTCCTAATTTTTTCTTGCACTTGTGTTAGAAATGACTGCACAGAGCCAGTATAAACCTTCCTGGTAGGTAAGCTTTCACTTTGAGGCAGTTTATTTGTGCCAGCTTTAAAAAGAAACAGGTGAATCAAGTATCTGAAGGTATTATGAATAGCTTTCACAATGGGCTATATAGGCAAAAAACAACTGAAAAACAGCATAGCTGGTTTCGTGGGCTACCAGAAATAACAAATTTCTTCAAAGAAGAAGGGAGCATGTCTACTTACGTGAACAAAAATTAGCTGCCTTGAGGCTTTCTCTAAACAATTTGTGTGAGAAAACACGATAGACACACTATAAAACAGTTGAGAAGATCTTTTGTGTGTAATTTGCAGTTTAAAGTGGTTTGTTATAGTTACGCTTCCTTAGAAGTGCATAGCAACGTAATTACAAATTACAAAGTAATTCATAAATTATTTAATATGCTAAATTACAGTATGTACAAATCTAGCTGAATTAATAGTAGCAATAGCATGAATATAAACATGGTTGATTAATTTCCTATTCAGTTAGAATGGAATAGTATTAACTTCATGGGCGCCTGGTTTTTAGAAGTAGCTTAACATCAACTTGTTTCTGCCTGAGTTTGAAATGAGAAAATGAAAGAGGAGAGACCCTGATGAGAACTTAAAGCAAAGGAAAACGATTATCTTTCTTTGATAAAAGAGCAAGTAAGGATGCCTAAATGGTAGCACAGTAGTGTAGCTACTTAGCGACACTAATGTTATACTATTCAATGCAATGGCTTATGGAGAAATGTACCACTCTGCGTGGGCAGTTCAAAGGCACCGCCAGTGCCATAATTTGTATATTGCACTGCTGCAGACCTCAACGAGTGCATTATAACTTATAACGCACTGGTTGCGGTTTTGTAGACCACAACGAGTGCATTATAAGTTATAATGCACCGACCACAGTGCAATATACAGATATTGCACTGGCTGCGGTTTTGTGCAGCATGCCGGTGGCGAAGACCACTACGACACCTCACCTAATAGGTGGAAGGACACTTCGCAGGTCACTCAAATTCTTTTATAGCCTGACATGTAAAGGTCGATTGTGGGCCATAACGTCACCAATATGTATAATGTTTACAAGCAGCCAATGGCGATCGAAAAAGCCAACGCGGGTGGCCACAACTCTAGTCTACATATACATAAACGTACTTATACACCTTACTAGTCTGGTGCCATCTTAGCCCAGATTAAACTGTAGTCCACTTCGACAATGACTCAATAAAACAAATATATTCTAAATAATACTAACCTTTACGTTCGATTGTGGTAACCAGTTTTGTCATGCCACCAGATTCGAGTTTAGCCAGTGTGAATAGTAAGAATTAGACTAGTATCGTTTAGTAGTTGGGTTTTGTTTACTTAAAACGTCTATTTAGCTACTTTTTTCACTCGAGGGAATCACTATGGCGATTAGTCTGGCGCTTAGTCTATATGGCGATTGAGTGATCACGCTGGCATGTTGAGCACTACATAATGAGAGTCGAACAGCGAATACAGGTTAGTGATATAACCCATAGCGAACTAGCTTTCAATGTCTCAGGTGGCTGCAGTACTGCAGGGGGGACGTCATCGCAACGTCCGGCTTGGTTACCCACAATCGATGTTAGAAACCTGACCTTTATAAGTGTTGCAGCTGTCTTGTGAGACTCTCCCCACCTATTAGGTGAGTGGTACATAGCAGTTATACAACATGCACTCGTGCTCTGCCTGTATAAACGCACTTGCCTTCGGGCCTAACGGCCCTCAGGTTCGTGCGTTTATATCAGGCAGAGAACTCGTGGCCGTTGTATAACTACATAGTATAGTACACCTCCCAGAAACCTCCTTTCAAAAATCCTAGGTCTGCCACTGAATACTGTAGCTACCGTCAATTAAGACACAATAAGAATCAAGAGTGTGGAATCTTGCATGTACATTCAGTGTAAATTATACAAAAATATTTTCACACAAAAGTTTATTATGACATCTTTTTGCGTAAAATGACAACGAATGACAGTATTTTAGTTTTTTACTAAATCTAAACAGCTGTACACATAGTGTATGTACAAGCTATGGACAGAAATCTTTGTGTACAATTGTAACACCAAACACAGTACGTACAAATGTGTCTACAATGAAACCTCTTTATTAAATGCTTTGCAACCAATAATTGATTTTGATGAATTTAAGTAAGTTCTCCTTTTTTCTCAGAGAAAAGCTTTGTTAATAAGACTCTAGAGGTGCTTGTTTTTGTAAAAGTGACTTTATATGGAGGGTCCTCAATAAAGATTTAACTGTATGTGTAAGCAGCAACTTATACCGTATGTGTAATAAGCAACTTATGTCAATCTATTGTACTTTCAGTTGGTTTATAAAACAGTGTATGTGCGGTTTAAAACTCTGGTTGATAACACAAAACATACAATTTTGGAGAAATTGGTTTTGTTACACTTGGCATATGGAGAAGCAGAACCTCAGCTACAACAGTTTAAGCAACTTGTCTCACTCTCTCCAAAAATTGTGCAGTCTCTAAAGGATACAGTAGAAGAGAAAAGTGATTTCAGAAATGAAATTTCTGTAAGTATAATTGATTGCAGCTGTATCTAACTAACTTGCACATGCATACAGAATGTATACTCTCTGAACAACTGTTGCCTGTTGGTATGTCATTGTTGTCTTGTGCTGTAATGTATCCACACAAAACAGCCAAGCTGTGAAAAAAGGTGTGGCCTGGGTATAAAAAGAAATCACAGGTGGCAGTCAAGAAAAGACTGCAATGATGTCAATGCTAATGAATTTTCCTAAAATTCATTTTATTATCTTTGTAGTCATTTCTTGGCCACCACCTTTTTCAGAGCTTAGCTGTTTTGTGTGGATATCATTTCTTTTTGAACTCTATATGACCCAAAAACCAGCCATAGGCTGGCTTTTTTGAGGGTTGTTTTTTCCATAACTTTAACTATTAAGTATATTTAAACTAGAATTTTAATTTATGAAGAGATCAAAATCAGTAGAAATTATTGATGGATCATCAAGTGTCTTCCCTCTGTGCTTTGGTGTTCCTTTTATCATTATATATGATTGACTTCTTCATGCAAGGAAACCATAACAATGCATTAATTTTCTGCATCAATTAAAGGAGTCGTAATCAGTTACCACATAATGAGCTCTTTTTCTACTGTAAGAGGGAACTTTTACAATGATCAAATCACTACAGAAAACAGAGCATGGCAACCATTTCTTTAACAATCAGTGCACGGCAACCATATGCATGCCCTTAGATAATTAGAGAAAGGCAACCACACCATTAACCCTCACACAATTAGAGCACAGTGACCATGCCCTTTGCTGATCTAGCTGTATTTACAACTACCACTACAGCTTTGCTGTGGAAACAAGACATAACGACAACCTCCTTTGATCTATTAGCAAGATCAAGACACTCTAATAAAGTAGTCACTGTAATACAACTGCTATGCAGACTAATAAAGCAGCCACACAAGTATACCATACAAACCATAGCTATGCTATAACAAAAACTATAATGTAATTAAAATTAAAATGAAGTAGGGATCCAAGCAATAAAAGTAGTGAAACAAACAAAATGAATGATGGTATTACAACATAACTATGTGGAAAGTCCTTACTTTAGCATTGAATAGATGGTTGTAACATGCCAATTCCCACATACGTAAAGCAAAGTGTCATTCATCTATTGTTTCACTACATTTTATTGATGGGGGTTTTTTTTTAAATTTCTCTGTATCTAAAAGTTATATTTTCTGCAGGAAACTTATCTTGTTATTATGCTCTAGCTACTGTACTTCAGTATACAGATTTACGTCAATTGCTGTATTGTAGATGATGTCTGTTGCTCCAGCACTTTCTATTCTATTGGTCCCTATCAGCTTAAATTTTTTTCCTTTCACTTGTGATTTACTGTAATATGTTCCCTACTAGGTTTCATCCTTATTTGCTAATAATATACATTATGTCATTTATCAATATTATGGTTTCTACAAATGTGGTTAGTAAATAATATCATTCCTTTACTTATACTGTTGCACTTTTCATGTTTGTACTATATACGGTACTACTCAAATGCAACGTCGCAAGCAACAATTGTGTACAATTAAAGAGCTTGCTCGAAGAGGGATGTGGCAGCCATTTCATTTGCAAGTCTTCAAAGGGCATGGCAGCCATTTCATTTGCGAGTCTTCATCCCTCGACTGGAAGGATGAAGACTTGCAAACAAAATGGCTGTCACGCCCCTTTTTCGAGTGAGTTTTTAAATCGCACATAATTAGTGCTCACAATGTTGCATTTGGGCGGTACCATATCTTCTCATACTTGCATTCATACAGGATATAGCACTTTGTGCTGTCAAGTTGCTGCTGATTGAACTTCAACACAACAAAGATTGGAATGTTGCACAAACAAAAGAATGGATCGGAAAAGTTGCATACTACCAAAATTCTATTGTATCAATTTTGAATCTCAACACTCAATGTGATTCTACAGAGGCAAAGTATGTGTTGAATGTTGGCATGAACTGTATTTATGCTGTATTTCAGTATTCTATTGTGAAAGTAGCACATAATCCAGTACTATGCACTAAGAACTGTCTAGGCTTTATCTTCATGTAGCTTAGCTTGTAGGTGGACACTTTTGTGGAGTTGCAGCATGTAGGTCAACATGCACACAGAGGGACATCTGCTTGATTAGCCTTCACTGTGCTACACACAGCTGAGACATAGCTATGTTTTAACACAAATTGGGTAGCACATCTAGGTACAATCTTGCCCTGTAATGCATTAATTAATTACTAAGTGCACACATCCTAAGAACTGGACATGTTTTGTCGTAATTTGGCTTAGTATGCACATAAACACTTCATGTGCCAAGGTTTATCTTTTTCACAATGTAAATAAGCAGCAACAAAAGTTAAATATCAAAAACAACTGAAGTTTCAAAACAAAATTTCTTGACTCTAATGAAAACAACCCTAAGCCACCTTGTCTCACTAAATTTACCTGTCCATCAATGTACTACATGCTTTGAGTCCCTACATTAAGCAACATGTATACCAGAATGGCATAAAATATAAAACTGCGCACAAAAAGGCTTTGCTTAAAAGAAAAATAATCATACCATTAGCAGGATTTGAGCCAGAAACCTTATGCTTGTAAATGACTTGTATTGTTTGTTTAGTGTTTTGGAATGTCAGTTGTGTATGGAGCATGAATTGAATGGCATAGCTATTTACATGCGATTTGCCGTCAGTACAACAACAATAAAATTTTGCACTGCACCCTTACATTCAAAGTACTGTATACAATGAGTGATGGCTTTGAGAATCTTCTGTATTATGCAAACGCATCAAGCATAATGCTAGCATAATAGGGACGATATTTGAAAATATATTATTTTTATTTATTTAACTAGACCCGGGGCACATACAACCAAGTACAACCACTAATGGGACAATCTACAAATGGGGCATGCACAAACAGTGCATGACCACCCGAAGCCTTTCAGTGCCAGGAATGAGATCACTTTGAGACTAATTACATCCCATACAACCTGATTGAGATAACAAACACAACATACACAAAATGTGCCCTTAGGCTGATAATTGCTGCTGTTTATTTACCTACATACTGTAAACTATATTATTGTGTCTATACAGTCTGCAATGCTACTGCACAATGGAATTGTACTTTTTCCTGGTGGCATATCCATTATTTTCTGGTATTTGGATTTTTATTCTATTGAAGGTACTGCCATCTTTCACAGTGATCAACTGCATGCAGTCGTTTGCTCTCCAAATTTAATTTCATCTTGTAGTATATTCATGGCATCATGTTATCATTTAGCTACCCGACCATGAAAGACAACATCATGCATTGTCACTGCCCCTACTGCATGATTCTCACAAGTTAAGGTACAAGTACATACTCTCATACTGATGGTATTGAATCTCACGCCTGCAAGCAATGAAGCTTAAAAATTCAGTATCAAGAGTAGCAGGCCTTCACGATTGTTATTGCATAATAATTTATTTAAGTTTACTGTATGTGCGACTGTGTATGTGCATCTTTTCCACCCACACACTGTGCTTGAGAGCTATGCATTATCACACAAACTTATCAGCTGAAAGCTGTGCTGGCGTTCTCCACACAATGCCCTGCCAGGCCCAATGCAAAACTACTGGTAGCTGAGTACCAGTACATCGATGGTGTGGCAATGGCATAATGATGCGTAACACAATACTGTACAACATACAGGAGATGCACTTTATACTGTAGAACTTTATGCAACAATGTATTATTAGCACTGAACACTGGAGATGGAAATGATTCAGCAAGGTAAAGGATGAACAGAAGTATACAAAATGATACAAATACACAACAAACAAACAAACAATCATGTTAACATGAACACATGCTCTTAACCTTGTTCATCACACGGAGCGTGTCCATTGGCACCTGGCATGGCGACTTGGAACTCACTGTGCCACATGAAAACAGCTTAGAAACAGTAAAACATACTTGTAATCTCGAGTAAAGTGGCCTCTGGCTCTCCTGCAATCACTCGCAGTGGTTCACTAATATTCTCCTTCGTGCAATCTGAAATTAAAGCATGGGTGTGGTACTGGGAGCTATATAGAATTGCACGTATGTTTAAGTCATCAGCATGAACAGGCACAACGATTATACGTTTGTGCCTTCATTCACAGGCGAATCAATCCCCAGTTAGTTTGTGTCTCTAGGCCTCGTAGTTTTCTAAAACATTATTTATTTATTATTTATGATGTAATTTTAACCGCATTTCTTATTATCTTTAGTACTTGGTTGTATAATTAAAAACTTTACAGTGCTGCTCCAAGTAGCACTGATGGTCCATTGGTATCCTGTACCAGTGGCCAGAAGTTGCATTATTTAATTAAAATGCGCAATGTGCGCACCTAAAAGAAAGCAAATGATTACTGCTGATACACATTGTTACTACATTTCGTATTTAGAAACACATCAAAAAACTTAATTACATTTCTTGGTTGGTTATTAACACTTTGTAAAAATATATGATTGAGATACTCTAATAGAGCAGTCACTTACTCTAATACGGCAGTCAGAAAACAGTAATGTGCGTTAATAAAATAGTAATTTCTCAAACATAACCTTGACTTTGAAAGCATAATTTTGAACATAATAGGCTTGATTTTTGAGCACTGCTCAAAAGTATAATAGGTAAAATTTTGAGCATAATAGGCCAGGGCCTTCATGGCAGTATTGGTTAGGTATAGCTCAACCCAAAAGTACCTTTAGTGCAATCTGCGCTTCCAACAGATTTTTTTAATTTGATTTTTTATTTAGTGGGATTTTCTATTGAATAACTAACTGCCAGCATGCCCAATGTCTTCAAACAAGTGTAATTTATCAACAGCAAAGGATACAGAATTGATTTTTTTCAATATTGGTTGTCATTTCAGCCTAACATGTGCCTTTTGGCATACTGTAGTATGTATCATGCATGCATGATGGACTTTCCCTTCTTTTCACTGCAAGATGTTGATTCATAGTAGTACCACACCATTATCACTAAGAATGAAAGGAAATTGTCCATACTTTTCCTACCACACACCTAATAGTTGAAGTAAGTAGATTAGATTCACGTATCATTCTGCATGTGTAGTACTGCGTAATGGGCTGGACATAGTCAAATAGTACATGAAACAGCTATTGCTAATTAGTAAGTAGTATAGGGGCACACCTCTTGTCAAACAATTATATATATATATGGAACTATTCTCTCAAGTTAACTAATGATTTATCAAACAGTGCGATATATCAAACAGTACGGTAGTACTGTTTAAGTAGGGATTGCCCCAAAAGTGCCTGCCTGCCAGCCAGCCCTGCCCTGCCCTGCCCTACCTGCCTACCTACCTGCACTTACCAGTGGCATGTGCCTTTTGGGGTTCCGACAAGTGTGTGCCCTCTGCGTCTTGTGTTTCCTTTTTTAAACCAGGTACGAGCCCACAGCCGGCCTTTGGCCGGCTGTGGATGCACGCTTGATTTACTGAAATTGTTTTCGTGAAAGTGTGTGTGTGTGTGTGTGTGTGTGTGTGTGTGTGTGTGTGTGTGTGTGTGTGTGTGTGTGTGTGTGTGTGTGTGTGTGTGTGTGTGTGTGTGTGTGTGTGTGTGTGTGTGTGTGTGTGTGTGTGTGTGTACCTACCTATCTACCTATCTATGTTTGTTCATATGTACCCACATGAGCAAAATCGTTAAATGGTAAAAAGCAGCCAAGATGCAAGAAATGAAAGTTTGTATTAAACTTCCACACACATAAACTTTGCTCTGCGGTGGTTTCTTCTCGGCGGTCTGAAATACGGGTATGGCGAGTCTTTGTGAATGATCTTCCCTTTTGGTTTTATAGATGTTTAACAACTTCAAAACAACGTTGAAGGCCTCCTAGGCTACCAAAGATAGCGTATACTTTGAGTTGAAGGGGGGGGAGGGCGTTACCTGTACTTATGCAAACGAAAATGAAGCGCAACCTCAAGTAAACAATTTGCATGAGAAAACACGATAGACACACTATATAACAGTCGAGAAGATAATTCTGTGCATAATTTGCGGTTTAAAGTGGTTTGTTATAGTTACACTTCGTTAGCAGCACATAGCAACGTAATTATAGGATTACAGAATAATTCATGAATTACAAAATATGCTAAATTACAGAATTTACAAATCCAATTATCTAGCTGAATTATTTATTAGCATGAATAAAATATACATGGTTGATTAATTGCCTATTTAGTTAGAAAGGGAAAGTATTAACTGCATGACCGCCTGGTTTTAGAAGTACGTAGCATTATATCAACTTGTTATCTTCAGTCAGGCTGGTGGTCTTCTTCATGTAATTAAACTATATCAAAGCATTAATTTTCCATATCAACATTTTCCTTGAACAATATAATTATTTAGATGCCGCAAAATTATTTAAAGTTCTTATGCCTGTAACTTCATGATTGGATCGAGACCATTCCCATTAATGAATAAATAATGATTGAGCATGGAGACCACTCCCCTTAACAATCTATTCACGCAATCATAATGACCACACCCTTTTATTATTAGTCTAACTGTATTTATAATGCTAGCACGGTGAAAATATGAAATAGTTATGCCCGCCTGGTAGGTGAAAGGCTGACTCAAGATAGCTAATAGAACAGTCACATGTGCATAGCTGTATGCTATAACAAAAACCAATAATTTATAAATAAAGTAGATATAAAGTACTAAAACAAGAGATAAAGGTATTACAGCATAGCTCGGTGAAAAAATCCCTACTTTGGCATTGAACAAAATAATTGTTATAAAATACCAACGTATGAATTTTCTCACAGAGCTATGCTGTAGAATACCATCATTCAGCTTTTGTTATTGCTTGGATATCTACTTCATTTTTAAATTAATAATTTTAGTATGTTATGTACATAAAAGTTAACAAACAGGTGTAAGAAACCAGCCATAAATTTTAAAAGCAAGTCGAGATCATCACAATAAATAGTACTATAAATAATGGGGATCATTTCCCACAGTGAAAGTTTAATCTTTTAATCCTTTACACAGTACTACCATACTGTATGGTAACAGAAAATAGTTAATTCCTATAAGGTATCAAACCTTATTATCTCATTACCTACACAAAACATGCACAATTGCTACTTTGGTTTTTGTTCATTTGTGTAAAAATTTTTAGGCTGGCTCTGTGTTCACCTGTAGGCTGGTAAGCCAAACAATGCCTATTGTTGCTGGTGATTGGTGATGGCAGCAATATAAAACCACAGAATAACTACTGACACTGGCCATAATAGTTAAAGGCAGGCTCCATAAATGAAAAAGTAACCAAAGCTGAACCCAACCCTAACACTAACTAGTTTAACTATGAACATAACGATAGTTTTCACTGTCTGTATGAAGTAGAGTTTTTAGTGAGTTCGAGGCAAGCTAGAGTTAGCCATCTTTGGCTGGAAAGGCTCCAACCCTCAAACTTGCCAAAATATACTTTCATACAACTAGTGTGCTTGATACTTCAGATCCTGTGACAACCAGTTAGCAATAGGTATTATTGGTGCTGGAATTAACCAATAAATTACAATGACAGTCTGTTGTTTTTTTATAATAGAAACAAATGGATATGTATACTGGTGCTGAAATCATTTGCTGTAACTGTTGGACTCCACTATAAAAGCAATAGCATACTTACTGCCATAAAACGGTTGAAAACGGTGAGCAAGTGTAATAAAGGTGACTGTATTGTGTGATTGTGTTTATGAAATCACAACATAAATCTCTGTATGTTTCTGGTTCTTCATGGCAGTGTGTGGAGGGGGATACACCAAGTTTTAAAGATGCAGAAGCACTGGAAGATATTGCTTTGGTGCTTCAAACTTTGCAAAAGGAGATGAAGTCAAGTGTGGAACAGTGAGTTGCATAAATAACAGAATGACAATACTATTTCCCAGAAATAATAAAGTATTTTTATACCATGGCAGCTGCTGTAGTACACTACTGTATGGGTACAGGGGTCAGTGTAAAAAATCGCTGTCCAAACAATAATGTGCTAATTTCTGCTGTATAGTTAATCAAGACACATGGTAATGAGTTGTGCAGCACTACATCAGGGTTGTTATTAACAAGAGCAATAATGCAATTTCATAGATATGTAGCTCTGTTGCTGCCTTTACACAATGAGAAAATTTTTTACTATGTAAATCCCCTCCACTTTCAGTAGTTCACATACCAAATTTGAGCATAATCATTCCCGCATGAAATTTGGTATGCGTAAGTGGATTAAAGGCAAATTTTGGTAGCAAGTTTGGTTTGAACGGAATTATTAGTGATTATAATTATCCCAATATGTTGTCAGCCCTACAGGGTAAACCACTTTATGGAAAGAAGCTGAAAATTAGAACATGGATAGGTTAACTATCAAACCTCAAACATTTGGTGGTTCAAGTTAAATACCATCAAGATACAGCACAAATACCATTGGTGCATAACAATTATGCAACTGATTACGCTTGCCACACTTACCAGGCCAACCATTTGAAGGAATCAACCAAAACTGGTGTTAATCCTCATAGAAAGAATTTTCAGTGGTTTAGACAAATCGGACTAAAACCATGAAGTTAAAATCCAAAAGTCAACTAGGTGTAGCAAGTGTGTTATTGAGATACTCTAATATTGCATTCACCCTATTAGAGTAGTCAGCTATAAGTCACTATATTAGCTATGTTGCAACAAGTCACCATGTAGAGAGTTCAACTATGTTACAAGTCACCCTGTAGAGAGTTCAGCTATGTCTGTAGAAAGTTTAGCTACGTTGCAAACCACCCTATAGAGAGTTCAAGTCTACATACAAGTCACCCTGTAGAGTGATCAGCTATGTACAAGTTACCTTATAGAGAGTTCAGCTACATAACAAGCCACCCTGTAGACAAGAAAGTTACCCTGAAGAGAATTCAGGTACGAAAAGTTGCCTTGCAGAGAGGGCAGCTACAAGTAAGTCACCTTGTAGAGATTTCAACTACACCCTGTAGAGAATTCAGCCACAGAAAAGTCAACAGTAGAGAGTTCATGTGATAATTTTATAGTAACAATTGCAAAATTGTTATAACTATGTAAACCAAAATAGTTCAAATGGACATAAAAACCACTATTAATAATCTGCATTCTTCCTGATTCCTTTAGTAAAGAAAAAAGACAAGTAAAAAGAAAGCCCCAAAGCCAGCCATAGGCCACCTTAGGAGAATGGAATTGCAAAAAGAAGAGATATCTATACCAAAACAGCATCTTGTGAAAATGTGCAACCCCAAAATATCCTGGGTAAAAAAGATGTGAAATCCAAGGTGGTTGTAACCAAGAAATGGCTGTGATGCTAGTTTAATTGCAACAAACTGATGTTATGGCACCTCTAAAATAGTTAGGGTTCTAGCTATAAGACCTTTTATGCACTTCTGGATAAAAGCATAAAATGTTGAATGTATCATAATGATTGTTTTTTGATAGGAAGCTACTTCAGATTTGACCTTTGGTGTCCTTTACGCCCAATTAAATGATTAAAAGTAGTCATCCATCTCATCTGTACATGATTCCAAATTCACTAACTTGGTATCAACTTATGCTCTTGCTCTAAGAGTACATGTAAAAAAATCCATACCTTGCACTATTCCAAAGTTTTAGCCATTGATAAGAGCAAAAAGTAGCTGTATATTTGCCCACCCACGCCATGCAATATAGTACTATACATACTACAGATAGTATTTCAAACATAATTGTGACCCGCTGAGCAAAAACCAGCTGTTTTTGCAAAATTCTGATTTGCTATTTTAAAATGTATTGAAATAAACTGGGTAAAATACTCGTGCTACAGAAAAATTTTATGCACATTTCAATTGATTTGTTATGTACCAAAATGAAGCTCAAATTACTAAGACCTATGCATCACCAGATTCTCCTGTTCATTGGAAGTACGAAAATCTCTGTTTTGTGTTTGTACAGCATATGGTACGTGAGTTATGAGTGCTTATTTACAATGCAGTAGAAATAAAGTTTACCGTCATCATTTAATTGTTGAAATAGCCTTCTTCTTTGTCTACATGGAGACATACAGGGAAAACACTATACCTTGATCATTGTGCCAGTTCATGGTGAACAGACTGAGCCAAATCCCATCTTTGTAACTTGTTTCAGTCGTGAGTTATGGTCAATTAAGTAAACATCTGTAATTTATTTGCTATATTGTTGCTGTACAAATCGAGTTTATTCCTGTTCCACATGTCTATAGCTATAACTCCAAGACTATTCATCACAAAAGGCTGAAACTTTGATTGTCCACTCCTTTGTTGCTATAGATAACAGAGAAGCAATAAAGTGGAATTTGAGGAATGTGCAAAATGGCTGGTTTTTGCTCAGTGGGTCACAATTATTAGATGAGTTAGATATGCAATATCAATTACAATTGTACAGTTGAACCTGATTAGTTTCCACCTACCCTTGAAGACCATTTCTCTATACAAGTTTATTTCAAGAGATATAGTACGTACATTATACGTAAAACACTCTGCTTTTCTCAATTAGATAGAACACATTGCTAAAATTAATGGTGCTAGTGCATGTGGGATATAAAATAGGTCTATGCTAAGCATATAATATTTTAGTTGTCCCCCTTTTCTGTAAACTCAACTGATTATACAGTTGCATCACTGCCATCTTTAACATTACTAAGTTGATGTTATGCTACTTCTAAAAACCAGGCGGCCATGCAGTTAATACTATCCCATTCTAACTAAATAGGCAATTAATCAAGCATGTATGTAATTTAGTTTATATTCATGTTAGTGCTAGATAATTAAATTTCTAAATACTGTAATTTAGTGTAATTGATTATTTATGAATTACTTTTAATTAGGTATTTACATTCCTATACACTGCTAAGGAAGCGTAACTACAACAAACCACTCTAAACCACAAAAATTATCTTCTCAACTGTTTTATAGTGTGTCTATCATGTTTTCTCATGCGAACTGTATAGAGAAAGCGTCAAGGCTGTCCTTCATTTTCATTTGCATAAGTGCGGGTAACACCCCCTTTCAACTCTAAGGATACACTATCTCTAAGAGGCCTTCGAATGTTGTTTTAAAGTGTTAAACATCTATAAAACCAAAAAAAACCATTCAAAAAGTTTATAAAGAGTTTCCATGCCCATATTTCAGACCGCCGAGAATAAACCACCTCAAAGCAAAGTTTATGTGTGTAGAAGTTTAATACAGACTTAATTTAGCTTTCAATTCTTACATCCTTGATGCTGTTTAACATTTTTAACATTTTTGCTCACATGGGTGCATATGGACAAACAAACATAGGTAGGACACACACATACACATTTTTACGAAAACAATATCAGTAAACCCAACCACAGCCAGTCTTTGGCTAGCTGTGGGCACACACCTGGTTTAAAAACTGTAAGTTCCTTAACTATCTTATTGCAACCCTACTGATATTACACAGTAAACTATAAATATTGTATACAAATTAGAATCAAGATAACTTGTACTAAGTTTCTGCATTCAAGACAATTATTTTGTAAAAAAATACAACATATATACATGCACTTTACTTTAAAATGGTGCCGGCATTAAATAAAGAGATCAATGCTGTGGTGCCATGAAAATTATTTAAGAATGCAGAGGTTAGTTTTACTTATACTGATAACTATAGTGAACCTCTATAATTTGAGAAGCAGAAAGGTTTTGTGAATATGTTAAGGTAATATATCACGTAGACAAAATATTATTGGTGCAGCAAACAATGTCAGATTACAAAGGTATTCTGGATTAGAACTAGAGATGTAGGATTAGAGAGGTTCCACTGTAGTAGCTTTAATAATAAACATAAGTAGTATGATTTTGCTTGCTATACTGAGTTACCATTCTATAGGGTGTTTTCAGGTATCTTCCAATGATAGATGCTAAACATTATATGTGTCTGAAACTATACTTGTAAGTACATATCATTCAGTACAATAGTACTGTATAGTAGGGATGACAAAGGTTTAGGTGTGGCCTGTGATAATATCACCCAGAAATCTGCCTCGATTCTGATTCCCCTCATGATGACATGACAGTATTGGTTGGGTAAAATCAATCCCAAAAGTGCTTTCAGATTGATGCAAAACACATTTGTCAAATTGCTACAGATTTTTTAAAATTATTCAATGGAATTTTGGAATTTTCTACTGCCTGCCTATTTGATGCATTTAGTAACAGCTACAGCACAACTTCTTTCACAGAAATACTTCAAATTCACTTGAAAAGAAACCTTTGGCATATTGATAGCCATACAATATGCGTACTATTGTCTTACGTACCTTACCATACAACAGCCATCAGTAAAGCGCATTATGGCTTCCATTTCTGGGCATACGTGTCATCACACAATGTTATTGTACCAAAATATTAGAATACATGTGTTCTCAAAGTTCAGCCAGTGGAGCTGTTCTGCACTGTTGCCTGCCACCTAAAATGGACTGCTTGAAGAATGGTGTGCACAAAACATATATACGAAGTAGTCTACTATCAACTAGGACACTGCAACCTCATGTATTCAGAAAGGTAAATTAATCTGGTATACATTGTCGCGGAGGATGAACTGTAGAACACACACACACACCTATTATGTATGTAACACTATTATGTTGTGTGCGCATGTCTGTACACGTGATAAGAACTGGTTCGATTGTGGTATTAACACGAGGGGCTTGCTTCGTGAGTAGTCTTGAATCCTCCCCTATTCCGCCAATCGTAAGTGGAACCTCGGCGTACTGTAATTCTACCAACGACATTTTTGGTGCTGTGACAGGTACGCCGACTATATTGTCATAACCCCGCTACATTTTTGGTGCTGTGACAGGTACGCCGACTATATTGTCATAACCCCGCTACATTTTTGGTGCTGTGGTCAATGGCGGAACTCAAGAGACTGGTTTCATCTAGACGAGGATTCAGAGCGCATCTCACAAAGCTACTACAGAGTTTACCCGAGATTCTAATTAATGCACAGGATCTTACTGACGATAGCGTCGCAACCTTGAAGGATCTCCACGAGCAACTCCAGCGAAAACAAGAATTAATCTCAGGGTTAGATGCGAAGATACTGGAGGCTACAACAGACGAGGAGGAGATCGAAGCAGAGGTACTACAGACGGAAGAAATAAACTCTTCCATATCTACAGCCAAGGCGAAAATTACTCAACGCCTTAGGTCCACAATATCTACAACTACAGAAGTCCGCACGTCACGTGATCACACATCACCTCCATCTGCTGTTCTACCACAAGTAACTCGCCTCCCCAAACTAGAATTACCGCAGTTCAATGGTGACCCCCTAGTCTGGCAGACTTTTTGGGACTGTTTTGAGGCAGCAGTCCACAGTAACACTTCATTGACAGGCGTGCAAAAGCTCAGTTATCTTCGAGCACAGCTCCATGGTGATGCTGCCCGAGTTATTGCTGGTTTCCAGTTAACTAATGACAACTATGGACATTCCGTCACTCTGCTGAAGGACAGATTTGGACAGGTGTACAAACAAGTTGAAGCACACATGCAAGCCTTTGTTGATTTGCCCAACCCGAGTAACTCTCTCTCCAGTTTGCGACAATTCTATGACACCACTGAAGGGCACATTCGCAGCTTAGCAACACTAGGTGAACCGGAGGATTCCTATGGCAGTCTACTTGTAACGATCCTTCTTGGAAAGCTGCCAGCCAAGACCAAGCAGAACTTAGTCAGAGCCCATGGCAACAAGAAATGGACCATCACAGAATTGCAAGCCGCTGTTCTCAACGAAATTCATATTCTGGAAATGGGATCATCAACAGAATCACGTACCTCCCCGATCCCACCAACTGCTTCATTTCTTACCAGTGCTAAGAAATCTATAACAGCAGGCAAGAGCAAACCACGATGTCCATTTTGTGCAGGTTGTCACTTTCCCTCCATGTGTGAATCGGTTCAGGACCCACGACAGCGGTGTGAAATTGTACGTCAGAATAAACTCTGCTTCAATTGTTTAGGGCACCACAAGGTGTCTCAATGTAACTCGAGACATCGCTGCCATACCTGCCAACGAAAGCATCACACCAGCCTATGTACTAATGGACAGCACAGTGACAACACTTCTGAGACATCTGTCCGCTCCACTAACACCGGACAGCCAGCCAACCCAGTACATGGTCAACCTGCTATCCCCACAACCTCTAATTCAACTGACACTGCTTCTCTTTCAGTAACTGTTCCAATGCCACAGAACACTGTTTGTCTTCTCAAAACTGCGATAACAACTGTCAGAAATGGTACAAACTCTACAAAAGCTAATGTCTTATTCGATGAAGGCTCCCAGAGATCATTCATTACTGAAGAACTTGCTAACACCTTAGCTGTGCAGTCCTACCGCAAGGAAGACATCACAGTATCATCCTTTGGGGCACAGTGTCAGTTGAATCGTCAGGTAAATGTTGCTGTCATAAATCTAATTACTATGACCGGTCAATCCATACCACTAACCGTGCTTGTAGTACCCCGGATTGCCACACCATTACAGAACACAGTGACATTTAATGTTGCCCACCTCCCACACCTTCATAACCTCCCCCTAGCCCACCCACTCAGTGCAGATAAGGAGTTTGATGTTTCCCTCCTTGTGGGTGCGGACCACTATTGGGACATTGTTGGTGATGCTATTGTACGAGGTGATGGACCAACAGCAGTGGAATCCAAAGTAGGTTACCTACTCTCAGGACCAACTCCAACAACAACTGGTCAATTCCTAATCAGCGCTACCAGTGTCATGATGCTGGCTCTTACACAACGTGAGTTCAACCTAGAACGTTTCTGGGACCTAGAATCTGTGGGAGTGACCCCTGTTGACAACTTGAGTGACAACGTGCTAGACCAGTACACATCATCTTGTGTTACTAGAGATCTGGACGGAGCATACGTGGCTAGATTCCCTTGGAAACCAGACCATCCTGACCTACCAAGTAACTTTACCATAGCTAAACAGAGAACACGTCAACTAGTCAAGCGTTTGTCCAAAACCCCTGATCTGCTGAAAATCTATCACCAGATCATCAGTGAACAGGAAGCTAGGGGCTTTATCGAGCATGTTGATGATCAGTCCGGCCCACAACCAGGCGTCCATTACATCCCACATCATGGTGTAGAGAAAGATTCTACAACAACACCACTACGGATTGTCTTTGACTGCAGTTGCCGTCAATCGTCTCACAGTCCTTGTCTTAATGATTGTCTACTCATAGGCTCACCATGTGATAATGACTTATGTGCTGTTCTTGTCCGTTTCAGATCACACTGCTTTGGAATATCCACGGACATCGAGAAGGCTTTCCTTCACATACGGCTACACCCTGATGACAGGAACTACACCCGATTTTTCTGGTTGTCCGATCCAACAGACCCTTCAAGTGAGTTCTGTGTGTACCGTTTTAAGGTTGTACCCTTCGGAGCCACCAGCTCGCCGTTCATGCTTAATGCTGTATTGCGTTATCACCTTGAGCAGTACAAGTCGATGGTCTCACATGATATGCTTTCCAACCTTTACGTGGACAACATTATAACCGGCTGTGATTCAGAGCAAGTGTCACTGGACTATTACTGACAAGCTAGAGCCATTATGGGTGATGCAAGACTCAACTTGCGTAGCTGGTCCTCTAACAGCACTGAACTCACTGCTGCAGCTGTCAAGGACAACACAGCCGAGAATGCACTGTCAGTCAATGTTTTGGGACTTCGCTGGACTCCCGAGTCAGACAAGCTTTATCTGGCTACAAAACCATCTATCCTTACTTATAATCATCTTATAACCAAGAGAGAAGTTCTACAAAACCTGTCAAAGATGTTCGACCCACTGGGATTTGTTGCACCTGTAGTTGTACGAGCTAAGATGTTAATGCAGAAGCTGTGGCAATGCAAGATCACGTGGGATGAGCCTTTAGATGAGGATTTACAAGCTCAATGGAGAGATATTGCCAATGACCTTAAGAGCACAGCACGATTTTCTGTAAGTCGGTGTTATTTTGATGCATGTATGACACACCCAGTTGTTCATTGTTTTGCTGATGCAAGCCAACATGCATATGGAGCCGTAGTGTTCCTCACTGAAGGCAATTTAGTGTCATTTGTTACAGCAAAGACCCGTGTAGCACCTCTGAAGGCACTCACGATTCCACGACTAGAGCTCATGGCAGCATTAGTGGCCACTCGTTTAACATGTTTTGTGATGAAGGCGGTCCCTGACCTTAACCTGTCAGTTTTTATGTGGTCTGATAGCCAGATAGTGCTCCACTGGCTCAAGAGCCAGAAGCCACTTCCAACATTCATAAGAAACCGAATCACTGAGATGAATACTTCATTGCCACAGGCCACTTGGAACTATTGTCCTACCGCTGATAACCCAGCTGACCTGCTTTCAAGGGGTACCACCACCGAATCTCTATTGTCCTCGTCCCTGTGGCAACATGGCCCCAAGTGGCTCACTACCCCAAGTCAGTGGCCATCATTCCAGCCACCACCCTTACCACCACTTGTTTTGGCAGCAGCAGTAGCGACAGAATTTGTTCCCATGGAACAGACACCACCAGTTTTAGGCATACACTGTGTTATTTCCATCGACCAATACAGCTCACTTAACAAGTTGTTGTCCGTCAGTGCGTATGTTGTTCGTTTTGTAGACAATCTCAAGATTCAGCCCCAGCAACGACAATTTGGTCCCATCACTGCTGACGAACTTCACAAGGTGAACCTCAAGTGGGTAAAGGATATACAACACACAGTATACTGGAAGGAAGTCAACAATCTACAGCTGTTAATGAAGCAACCCAGAAGCCCTAGGGTGTTACTTGTTAGACAACTCCGACTCTTCCTAGACACAGATGGCATGCTGCGTTGTGGTGGACGCATTCACAATGCTCCAGTAAGTGAGGTGACCAAATTCCCGTATTTACTACCACCAAGACATTCACTATCCAAGTTGGTTATTGTGGACATACACATCAGACTTTGTCACTCAGGTACCACTGCAACATTGACCGCTCTACGACAGTGTTACTGGATCCCGACTGCACGACAATACATTAAATCAATTCTGCGCCATTGTGTTATCTGTCGCAAGGTATCTGGAAAATCCTATGCTGCTCCAGATCCTCCTCCCCTACCTCGATTACGAACACAGGATGTGTACCCATTCACGTTCACGGGAGTTGATTTCACAGGCGCCCTGTATGTACAGCAAGGCAAGCAAGAGGTGAAAGTGTACCTGTGTCTCTTCACTTGTGCTACTACTCGTGCGATCCATCTGGAGATAGTGCAGGACCTGTCAGCTCAAACCTTCCTATTAGCATTTCGCAAGTTTGCAGCACGGCGATCCCTCCCAAGCATAATGATCTCTGACAATGGTTCAACCTACTTGTCAGCAGCAGAAGAGTTGCATTCCTTAATGCAATTGCCAGAAGTCAAGGAGGAGCTAGGCAGGAGGGGAGTTTCATGGAGATTTATACCCAAGAGGGCCCCTTGGTATGGGGGGTTCTGGGAACGCTTAATTGGGCTCACCAAGACTGCTATCAAGAAAGTGCTGGGAAGGCGCCATGTCTCACTACCAACATTAGAGACCATCACTGTGGAGATTGAGGCAATACTCAACGACCGCCCACTGACATTTGTCTCATCTGATCTAGGCGACCCAGAGCCCTTGACACCTTCACATCTCCTGCATGGACGTAGAATCACATGCCTCCCACACCAGGACACAGACATTGATGAACTTGTAGACCCAACTTACAGAGAGGCAAGCCAGATACGTAAGAGAACTAGAGTGCAGGCAGTCATACTTGGTGACTTTAAGAAGAGGTGGTGTCATGAATATCTTACTTCACTACGGGAGTACCATAAAGCATCAGGGAACAACCAGCGACGTGTGAAGAAGGGTGATGTGGTCATCGTCCATGATGACACCCCACGAGCAACCTGGAAAATGGCCGTAGTCGAAGACTTGATTGTTGGTAAAGACAGTCTTGTGCGAGCAGCTACTATACGGACCGCAAATGGAACTACAACCAGACCAATCACTAAGTTGTATCCCATGGAACTGAATGAAACAGATGAGAAGAAAGTTGGAGTGGAGAAGAGTCCCACTATCACTGATCCAGATGATGCCAGAGATGAGCAGGCGACTGATCCAGACGATTCCAGGGATGAGCACAGCCGCCCACAACGAGCTTCCGCAAGGAAAGCTACAGACCGAGTCAAAGAGTGGATCAGATCTCTTTCTGCCCCCCCGGAGGATGTCGCGGAGGATGAACTGTAGAACACACACACACACCTATTATGTATGTAACACTATTATGTTGTGTGCGCATGTCTGTACACGTGATAAGAACTGGTTCGATTGTGGTATTAACACGAGGGGCTTGCTTCGTGAGTAGTCTTGAATCCTCCCCTATTCCGCCAATCGTAAGTGGAACCTCGGCGTACTGTAATTCTACCAACGACATTTTTGGTGCTGTGACAGGTACGCCGACTATATTGTCATAACCCCGCTACATACATAGCCACCAGACCCTGGTCTGTATCAACAATACGTAGGTGCAGCTGGAATATATGTAGACAGCCCTTGTGCTTCTATGACTATAGCTACATTGCAGATCATGACCCCACTCATGAATATGATTAAAACTAGAATTATGATACATACATGTGAGGGTACTAGTAGCCATGAATTTACAAAAAAAGTTTACAAACAAGTAAGTTGAAATTACAAATTTTAAACTAGAGTGGGAGCAATGTAGCACTCTAATAAAAAGTACTAAAACCAGCTGGATCAAAGTAGTGCGTAATGTCCAACAACTGTAAAACAGTAAGAAGCAAATATTCCTACTGTGCTGTGTAGGGATATTCACTTTGTGTTGTTTTGCAGTAATTGGACATTATGCACTACTTCAATCCAGCTTCAATCCAGCTTGTTTCAGTACTTTATATTGGGGTGCTACATTGTCGCTACTCTAGTTTAAAGTTTCTAAATATTTACTTGTTAAATATAGGAATCCAAATAGTCTACATTATTACCCCCAACATGTTGTCTGTAGAAAAAGTAGTTTCATAATAATTATTGTTTACAAATTTAAACGTTTTAAAATTTATCTGCATGTCTCTGCAGTGTAAATAATACGTATATGAAGTTTACCTTGTTTTCTTCCTGTCAATATACTCCATGCTGGCTTCCTGGGCTACATAGCACACCACCGTGTGTCTTGATAATGGCTATGCATTATTAACATCATTGCAGCCATTTCTTGGCCGCCACGTCAACTTTTTCACCCAAAGTTTGAAGACTGCACCCTTTTCACAACTTGGCTGTTTTGTGTAGATAGTATCCCCCCAAAAACACCTTTGCTGTAAAAAAGGCGCGTCCAAGAAACTACAAGTATCTGTAACCCAATGTAAAACAGATAAGCTGTAGAAAAATACTCCATGAAATTAATGGGTAACTGAAAGAGCTGATATCTAGAGCGGCCAAGAATCAATAATGTTACTACAACTGACTATGATTACCAAAGAATACCTTGGCTGTAGAACAGGTAAATAAAAGTAACTGGCAACCAAAACAGCTGATATCTGAAGCGGCCAAGAATAAAAGTTAAGTTGATACAACATACTACAATTATAAACTTGCAACATTGAATCCTAATCATTCAACTGTGTTCTATACATTCACCCTTGCTACATCCTAAATTAATTCTTTGTAACTCTAATTGGCTGGTAATTTAGCCGCCTTTTTTTCTTTACTCTGACTATTGAAAAAGGCGGCCAAATTACCAGCCAATTAGAGTTACAAAGAATTAATTTTAGGATGTAGCAAGAGTGAATGTATAGAACACAGTTGAATGATTAGGATTCAATGTTGCAAGTTTATAATTGTAGTAAGTTGTATCAACTTAGAACACAGTTGAATGATTAGGATTCAATGTTGCAAGTTTATAATTGTAGTAAGTTGTATCAACTTAACTTTTATTCTTGGCTGCTTCAGATATCAGCTGTTTTAGTTGCCAGTTACTTTTATTTACCTGTTCTACAACCAAGGTATTCTTTGGTAATCATAGTCAGTTGTAGTAACATTATTGATTCTTGGCCGCTCTAGATATCAGCTCTTTCAGTTACCCATTAATTTCATGGAGTATTTTTCTACAGCTTATCTGTTTTACATTGGGTTACAGATACTTGTAGTTTCTTGGACGCGCCGCAAAGGTGTTTTTGGGGGGGATATCACTAATTTTTGTCAGTTATATAATTTACAGACCCAATGTTCAAGTCATGGGGGGTGTATGATGAATTCTGCCTTGTAGAGGTGTTGCAACCAAATAGAAATCTGCTGATAGGTGGTGAGCATATAACATACATTCCTTTAGTAGCTATTAATTTTTTCTTAGGACAAGGGGCAGTGGAAATTACTGGTCATGCCAAGCAATAATGGCTACAGTCAGGGTAACCAAAGATGTGTGTAAAGCACTTATTTGCAAAGCATGCTTTTCTAGATGATCTTGGGAAATGCCACCATCTTGACTCTGAGATTGCATCTGGGATCTGGGAGTGTTTTCAGACAGAGATGTGAATATTCAGCTATATTGTTCAATGACTGTTCTATTAGAGTATTTTATTGCCTGACTGTTCTATTAGAGTATTTATTGCTTGGCTGTTCTATTGGAGTATATCAATCATTCTGTACTTGTCAATGAATAAAACCTGCTATGACTACTGCCATAGTGCCATGAGGATGACCTATCAACTTGGTTTGCCACTCGTAGAGTTAGATGCTTTGCTAAGGGTTATGAAAGAGATCACAAACATCGTACTATTATTTTTATTTCACTACATACAAACACACGCTTACATCATATACAAGCACAAGACGCACACAAAATGTGCAAACACTATACACACATGTTCACAAACATACACCACATATTGGTTGTACTCAAGTTAATATCACATCTCTTGTGAAATGGTCTTGTAGGAGAGATGGTAGTGCCTTTACTTGGTGCTAAAAAGTTCTTGCAGAAAAGAAAATTGTGTTGTAGATACTGTTTAGTGCAGGTTAATTACACATGTCACTCCATAGTTAAGCCATGAGGATATCCAAGCAAGTGTCTTTGGTGTTGCGACTGATGTTCCAAGTTAGTTGTATGTGTGTTTAATTTTTTAAGGTTAAGTTCATGAGTGCCTGCTTGTTCTTTTACAGGTCTCACTTAACCTTGTGTCGTCATGCAGACATCTGAATATTGTGCAAGCTCTGTGGAACAACCCCAACTCATATACACAATCATTGACAACCACAAACCACATGCATATGTACATTTAAGCAATCTGTTACAAAAGTTGAAAGCCACAACACAAGCTCATACCAGCAAACCACGAACCACATTCCAGCGATTTGTTACAAAACTTTGTTGCACCATGGTATGTGCATAATGATCAATTAATAAAAGCCACAACACAAGCTCCATGGTGCATTAATGGAAATAAATAAGTTCCACCTGACTGACAATTATCACGTGACCTATTTAGGGGATATCCCTTGGAAACACCCCGCACAGTAACGCTTTAAGTGAAAAGTGAATGACACTTGATACGTGATTTATATTATTATTGATGGCAGTCCATGTCTTGAGGGAGAAATATAATATTATTAAACACTAAAATACATTAAAGTACGAGCACCGCATTGTAGAGCCATAACCAAGAACAAGTTCCACTTGACTGACAATGATCACGTGGCCTATTTAGGGGAAATCTCTTGGAAAGTCCTTGTAACACCTCAAGTGAATACACGTGATATGCGGTTTACATTAATTATTGATGGCAGTCCATGTCTTTAGAGGACTGAATACTACTAAATATTTGTTGTATTGTAACTGGATTTCAATGGAGCGGCGAAGCGTACTTAACTGATTTGAAACTAAGATACGTAGAGTCTACACTGTTTGAAGAAGAACGTCTATGATGTTAAAGCCGGAGTCTCCGGCGAGAATACTGATGTCCTCAGCTCTTCGTGGAGGTTCAGTAACGAAAAGAGGAGAGGAGGTTCAGTAACGAAACGAGGAGTGGAGGTTCAGTAACGAAAGGAGGAGTGAAAAAAAATGAGGCTAGTGTGAAAGTGCCACATCTATTCACACTGATTAACCGCGTGTATGCGATTGGTTTTTGACTGTCAGACGTCTGCACTGACTAGTGCACATTCACTGAGACCAAGCTGAAAACTTCTGTGATGGTACCAAGTTGAGTAGCAGCAAGTACCAATATTTTCCTGCTTGAAATTATATGTCATGGATGGATTGTCAACAAGGCGTACTCGTACAGACCAAACAGCTTTCAGTATTGTCACTGTAGTGCCAATTTAGAAGTCCTGGTGGAAGAAGTAATGTAATCTACATGATGCTTGTACAAAAAAATACTCTTTCACATTGCATACTGGTCTTTATGTACAGTGAAACCTGTCTAATCAGGACACTGTGTAGTAAGGTCACTGCTGGGCCAACTTGTGAATCCTTAAACATATTACCTCAAGGGTGTGATGAATTTTCAGGTCCTCAAATTTTGTATTACCTCAAGATGTGATGAATTCCCCAAATCTGTCATTTACATAAAAAGTGACAGATTTTTAATTGTATTGTATTTAATGCCCGCCTGTTAATTTTACAGGTACAGGGTACTTGGTCATAGCATGTGGTTCTCTTACTAGCAGTGCTACATACATAACTTGGCTAGAGCTGCTCTAAACTTGGCAACTAAGATCAAGGTTCGGGGGTAAGTAGACAAAGGAATTTTATAATGTTATGTAGTTCTCAATTGTCAGGTGTACGTGGACTGTACACCAAGTGTGCGTGGACTGTAGTAACATCAAGGACATTGTGGATCTTCAGGTCAGCAGTGCTACATACATAACCTGCTCTAAACTTGGCAACTAAGGTCAAGGTTCAAGGGGTAAGTAGACAAAGGAATTTTATAATGTTATGTGTGTTCTTTAGTTCTCAATTGTCAAGTGTACGTGGACGATGAGGCCTGATAAGATCTTGGCATTATATCTCAGTTGATTACAATCTTCTGAATTTCCAGGATGAGGCGTACAGTTGCGATGGGACTAACTACAGAGGAACCTGTCTTAGCGGCCACCTGTATAGAAAGGCCACCTCTTTAAAAAGACCAGCTTTAAATTCCCCTAGTGAGAAGTTTATACACTAATTTACCTAGCCACCTGCCTATTAAGGCCAAGAAATCTTGGCCCAAAGGTGACTGGCTTAGACAGTTTCTACTGCATCCCATTTTATTGTCAGAATTTTATTGTTAATGACACAAACAATTAATGTGATATATTTTGTTATGTAACTTGTGTATTAATTAAATGACATGCATGACGAAAGCCACAATGGGAGTGACTACTTGCTGTTAGGGTGGGTAATGCTATGTAGCTAACAAGCTGGTTTGAGCACCACCAGAACACACAATACACCATGTGTGGTGTGGCAACAAGAATTATGCTTGGAACACTTTCTCAAGTGACACTATGTTCTTGACGCTTTCACACTTGTTTATAAGACATCTGCCAATTATCAATGCACGCATGAGGCGTGGCACTAAATGGAGTTTAAAAGATTTCTGCTTAAAGCACCTTCCCTAGGGAACTTATGGTTCTACACGCTTTTACAACTTGTTTATCAGACATTAGGGCTTGTATTCACATCGTGTCTTTAAAAGTTATTGTAGGGATTAGAGGTTTGATCGAAGAAAATATGCGTATGAACAAACCAGGATTAGATAATGTCAGTGCTAGATGGACTGTACAAACATGGGTAAGTTGACTGGTATAAGGTGACGCTAGGTGTAACACAAGGTTGAGAAATAAAGCGAAATGTGTCTAAATACCCGTCGCAAGAAAAGTACTACTACGAAAAAAGATTTTTTTATTATGTAACACAATACAAACCTATTGAGAGATGTTGCGTAATTCAGGGCTAATATTGTGAAACCATCCCTACATGTAAATAACTCACAGTAATGGCCACACGTCTTTTAATTGGGCGTGCTCTTTGTAGTTTCTTGGCCGCGTGCCTCACTACCGTGAGTCTTGATTAACTGCATGGGTACCTGGGTTTTAGAAGTAGCTCAACAGCAACTTGTTATTTGTTTTTTGTTGTGCATCAATTTAGGTCATAGTCAAAAGACGTATATACTTTACTCACATTACTGAACATGCATCTCAGTTTCATAGAAAATAGACAACAAGTATAGTTTCTCTTAGCCTGTTAAATAGATTTAGTTCCAAATTTTATCCAGAAACATGATGTTGTTGTTGCACCAGGCAAAGCTGTTTGCAACTTTGACTGTTGTATTTACAGAAATGCGTGTAACTACCTACTGATGTTTTGTTGTCCACTGCTACACATATGCAGCCATTTGACCATGTAACTGTTGAGTGATAATTGCATCATTATTGTATGCTTAAATAGCTACTTGTGAATCACTGGTTGTTGCTCTTGAATAACTTCCATTGCAGCTAGTATGATTAATTACTCACTTTCTCATCACATAATCAAACTGTGTGATTTTGGGAGCAATTGTTCATATTCTGCAAATGTAATTAATATGTTATCACAATAGTGATTTTGTGCATTTTGTAGGAAGGAACTCCATGAGTATTTAAAATTCATCCACTGTTGTGAAAAGTTTTTCATTGAAATAATCTCCACTTTATGCTTTGAGAAAACTTATGACTCCAAAGAACCAACTCCTGAACTGATTGATTATTTGATGGATTGCATATACACCAGTAAAGGATCAACACAATTGACACCATTTTTGGACAAAGAAACTGATGCTGTTCCTATTGTTAGATCATACCTGTTACGCCTTTTGATAGGCATAAAGTGAGTTTTAACAGAATGTAATTAATCAGTTTGGAGTTCATAATTTACCTGCTACTTACATAACTATAGGACAACTTGAAAATTTTAATGCCACTGGCTTTAGCTATGGTTGGTTGCCTATGAGGATGTGGCCTGTATTAACACCATAGACAACAAAGTCCCCACAAATATTTCATTAGATCCCCTGCTAATATTAGTTCAGATAGTTGTGATAACTGGTTAAAAAATGGCTAGTGATTTCATGTTGTGTTCACTTGTTTCTCCCATGACACTTCTCAAGACTGACCAAGGCTGCATGTGTTTGTTGTGCTGATGGTAAGCCCTGAATACTAAAAGCAAGCAGGTGCACATTTTTATGGCTTCTTGTAGCACTTTTAAACTACAGCTGTACAACAAAAATATGTTGTTTTCCTGTGTTTTAGCTAGCCTAAGGAGGGGGGGTGGCAAACGGTGGCTTTTTCACCTTATATACGTGCACGAGTGACTATTTATCTAGCTTGTTCGCGACAACCTCGGTCACAACTTTAATTTACACAGTGCTTTAGAGGCCTACCAATGTACCAATCATTGTCCCATGCGCACCATGCGCACTCGCATGGGCATGCATTCACACTATCATAAAACGGACATAGCTACGTACATGGAATGGGCTCACCGGGTTCAAAGTACGTTAGCACTTTCCCAGACTGGCTCTTCCTGGCTGCCGTCTTCACTCCACGCCACTGTTATGACATGTGGTGCTACTTATCACACATATAATTCAAATAAGCGAGATTACAAGCTGTCTTCACTCCACGCCACTGCTATGACACATGGTGCTACTTATCACACATATAATTCCAATAAGCGCACACATGTGTGCACGTGATGCAATTGCAATAGACAAATTCCATAATAAGGCTTTATAGCGTATAGAAATAACCGTTGCCCCTAGCAACCTGAATTTCCCAGTATTATTAGGCTAAAGTAACTTCTCCAAATTTTGAAAGGATAGCATATATATGTCATAAGATATGACATTTTGAAATTTGTGGTTTTCCGATACATATCTATGTGAAAGGGCTACAGTTGCCCCTTCTGGGTAATCACAAAATGAGGTATTTCAACATACGCAAAAACTAAAAATTCAAAAGTACATATCTCTCAATATTACATAATTTGTAGATGTGAATGTCAACAATAATCTCTCCAAGTTTTAAATGGATAGTGTATTTAGGTCATAAGATATGACATTACTTGAATCCCATGATTTGTGTGATTACTGAGATGGGGCAACTGTTGCCCCTCTCATTGACAATGTATGGGAAAATTGTAACTTCAAAAATGTAATTTATTGTATCACAATAAATTGAAGTTAACATGCATGCTGCAGATATCGCGATGTAACACTATAAGAACTTGCACATAATTTCTGTGACCTAAGTGCACGCTATAGCGTAAGGGTGCGCTATGATCTAAGCACGTGAAGTAATGTTGAGATGGTTTCAAGTATTATGTAATCAACAAACTGGTTTAACAGGTTTGCGGTCACGTGACATGCCACGTTCTTGAAAGGTGAGGTGCTGCTGCATGAATATTGCTATTGCTGCTGTCAATGCACTGAGGGTGCTCCTGCATGAATCAAGAAGCCGGCGCGCAACCCCGTGAGTATATTGACAGGAAGAAAGAAAATGCAATTTTCGCACCTCCGTAGCTCTGTGCTGCCTTGATGAAACAAGACAAATTTTGCTGTGTACATTCCCTCCAACTTCAGTACTCCACATTCCAAATTTGAGCAAAATCGCTTCAGGCATTCCTGAGATATGCGACTTCAAAAATTGGCTTAGTTTCTTCGTGTTTTTTTTCTTCTTATTATTTTTCTTCCTCTTTTTGCACACTTACAAAAACTGCTATAAAACGCGAACGCGTTATGCGATTGCCTTGAAATTTGGCACACAGAAGGAAGGTATAAGGGCGCATCTCTGTACCAACTTTGGCTGGAATACCATAAACAGGCAAAGAGTTATGAGCGATTATGCACGAAAAATAACACCAATATGTTGTCACGCCTACAGGGTAAACCGCATATGGGAAGAAGCTGAAAATCGGTGGGTGAATAGGTTAACTATTGAACCTCAAACCTTTTGTGGTTTGAAAGAAATCGAACTAAAAACCAGGAAGATACAGCGAAAAAATCAACAGTGTGTAACAATTATGCAATCGAGATTAGCTAATTTTTTTTATTATTATTATTATTATGCTTGCCACGCCTACCAGATAAACCACTTGGGGTAATGCTTTGAAAATCGCTGTACAGATGGAGTTATCATCTTAGAAAGGCTCTTCAATGGTGTAGAAGAATCATACTTAAAGCCACGGAGTTATAACACGAAATCCAACTTGGTGTAGCAATTGCGAGATCGAGATACTCTAATAGAGCAGTCATCCTAATAGAGCAGTCACCCTGAACAGAATTCAAGAGATCAGTTAGAAATAAGTAACCTGTATAGAGATCAGCTACAAACAAATCACCCTGTAGAGAGTTCAGCTACAAACAATTCACCCTGTTCAGACATCAGTTAGAAGAAGTTTTCTTGTAGAGAGTTCAGTTACAAACAAATCACCCTGTTGAAAGATCAGCTAGAAGATGTCACCTTATAGATAGTTCAGTTACAAAGAAACCACCATGTAGAGAATTCAGCTACAAACTAGTGACCCTGTAGATACATCAGCTAGAAGAAGTTACCTTGTAGAGAGTTCAGCTACAAAGAAATCATTCTGTAAAGAGCTCAGCTGCAAACAAATCACCTATACAGAATTCAGCTACAAACAAATCACCCTGTAGAGAGATCAGCTAGAAGAAGTTACCTTGTAGATAGTTCAGCTACAAACAAATCATCCTGTAGAGAGATCAGCTAGAAGAAGTTACCTTGTAGATAGTTCAGCTACAAACAATTCACCCTGTACAGAGCTCAGTTAAAAGAGGTTTCCTTGTAGAGAGTTCAGCTACAGACAAATCACCCTGTAGAGAGATCAGTTAGAAGAAGTTACCTTGTAGATCGTTCAGCGACAAACAATTCACCCTGTAAAGAGATCAACTAGAAGAAGTTACCTTGTAGAGAGTTCAGCTACAAAGAAACCATCATGTAGAGAATTCAGCCGCAAACAAATCATGTATAGAGAGTTCAGCTACAAACAAATCTCCCTGTAGAGAGATCAGCTAGAAGAAGTTTCCTTGTAGAGAGTTCTGCTACAAACAAATCACCCTGTAGAAAGATCAGCTAGAAGAAATCACCTTGTAGAGAGTTCAGCTTCAAAGAAGCAATCATGTGAGAGTTCAGGTACAAACAAATTGTCCTGTAGAGAGATCAGCTAGAAGAAGTTACCTTGTAGAGAGTTCAGCTACAAAGAAACCATCATGTAGATAGTTCAGGTACAAACAAATCACCCTGTAGAAAGATCAGCTATAGAAGAAATCACCTTGTAGAGAGTTCAGCTACAAAGAAACTATCATGTAGAGAGTTCAACTACAAACAAATCACCCTGTAGAAAGATCAGCTATAGAAGAAATCACCTTGTAGAGAGTTCCGCTTCAAAGAAACAATCATGTGAGAGTTCAGGTACAAACAAATTGTCCTGTAGAGAGATCAGCTAGAAGAAGTTACCTTGTAGAGAGTTCAGCTACAAAGAAACCATCATGTAGATAGTTCAGGTACAAACAAATCACCCTGTAGAAAGATCAGCTATAGAAGAAATCACCTTGTAGAGAGTTCAGCTACAAAGAAACTATCATGTAGAGAGTTCAACTACAAACAAATCACCCTGTAGAAAGATCAGCTATAGAAGAAATCACCTTGTAGAGAGTTCAGCTACAAAGAAACCATCATGTAGAGAGTTCAGCTACAAACAAATCGGCGTGTAGAGAGATCAGCTAGAAGAAATTACCTTGTAGAGAGTTCAGCTACAAAGAAACCATCATGTAGAGAGTTCAGCTGCAAACAAATCACCTGCAGAGAGTTAAGCTACAAACAAATCTCCCTGTAGAGAGATCAGCTAGAAGAAGTCACCTTGCAGGGAGTTCAGTTACAAAGAAATAAACCATGTAGAGAGTTCAGCTGCAAACAAATCACCTGTAGAGAGTTCAGCTAGAAACAAGTCACCTTGTAGAGAGTTCAGCTAGAAGAAGTCACATTGTAGAGCTACAAAGAAACTACCATGTAGAGTTCAGCTGCAAACAAATCACCCTGTAGAGAACTCAGCTACAAACAAATCGCCCTGTAGAAAGATTAGCTAGAAGAAGTTACCTTATAGGGAGTTCAGCTATGAACAGATCACCCTGTAGAGAGTTCAGCTACAAACAAATCACCCTGTAGAGAGTTCAGCTACAAACAAATCACCCAGTAGAGAGTTCAGTTACAAAGAAACCACCATGTAGAGAGTTCAGCTGCAAAAAAAATCAATCACTCTGTTGAGAGTTCAGCTAGAAGAAGTCACCTTGTAGAGAGTTAAGCTGCAAATAAATCACCCTGTAGAGAATTCAGCTACAAACACATCACCCTGTAGAGAGATCAGCTAGAAGAAGTTACCTTGTAGATTGTTCAGCTACAATCAATTCACCCTGTAGAGAGAGCAATTAGAAGAAGTCACCTTGTAGAGTGTTCAGTTACAAAGAAACCACCATGGAAATTTCTGTAATCAATATAATATTATGTGACCGGATTTGCGAAAAGGGGTCTTCCACACACATCCAATTCCATAAACGTTGGAGACCATAACTCAGTGTTCAAGTAACATATTAACCTGAAAATTTCACCACGTATTCAGCTATAGTGGTGCTCACCACTGTCCAAAATTCAAGGCAATAGCTCTTTCCAATCTGAAGTTATCAATTGTCAAAGTTGGCAAATTGGATGTGTGTGGAAGACCCCTTTTCGCAAATCCGGTCACATATCCAGACACACGGTAGTGTGTCGTGCGGCCCAAGAAGCCGGCGCGCAACCCCGTCAGTATATTGACAGGAAGAAAGAAAACGCAATTTTCGCACCTCCGTAGCTCTGTGCTGCCTTGATGAAACAAGACAAATTTTGCTGTGTACATTCCCTCCAACTTCAGTACTCCACATTCCAAATTTGAGCAAAATCGCTTCAGGCATTCCTGAGATATGCGACTTCAAAAATTGGCTTAGTTTCTTCGTTTTTTTTTTCTTCTTATTTTTCTTCCTCTTTTCGCACACTTACAAAAACTGCTATAAAACGCGAACGCGTTATCCGATTGCCTTGAAATTTGGCACACAGAAGGAGGGTATAAAGGCGCATCTCTGTACCAACTTTGGCTGGAATACCATAAACAGGCAAAGAGTTATGAGCGATTATGCACGAAAAATAACACCAATATGTTGTCACGCCTACAGGGTAAACCGCATATGGGAAGAAGCTGAAAATCGGTGGGTGAATAGGTTAACTATTGAACCTCAAACCTTTTGTGGTTTGAAAGAAATCGAGCTAAAAACCAGGAAGATACAGCGAAAAAATCAACAGTGTGTAACAATTATGCAATCAAGATTAGCTAATTTTTTTATTATTATTATGCTTGCCACGCCTACCAGATAAACCACTTGGGGTAATGCTTTGAAAATCGCTGTACAGATGGAGTTATCATCTTAGAAAGGCTCTTCAATGGTGTAGAAGAATCATACTTAAAGCCACGGAGTTATAACACGAAATCCAACTTGGTGTAGCAATTGCGAGATCGAGATACTCTAATAGAGCAGTCATCCTAATAGAGCAGTCACCCTGAACAGAATTCAAGAGATCAGTTAGAAATAAGTAACCTGTATAGAGATCAGCTACAAACAAATCACCCTGTAGAGAGTTCAGCTACAAACAATTCACCCTGTTCAGACATCAGTTAGAAGAAGTTTTCTTGTAGAGAGTTCAGTTACAAACAAATCACCCTGTTGAAAGATCAGCTAGAAGATGTCACCTTATAGATAGTTCAGTTACAAAGAAACCACCATGTAGAGAATTCAGCTACAAACTAGTGACCCTGTAGATACATCAGCTAGAAGAAGTTACCTTGTAGAGAGTTCAGCTACAAAGAAATCATTCTGTAAAGAGCTCAGCTGCAAACAAATCACCTATACAGAATTCAGCTACAAACAAATCACCCTGTAGAGAGATCAGCTAGAAGAAGTTACCTTGTAGATAGTTCAGCTACAAACAAATCATCCTGTAGAGAGATCAGCTAGAAGAAGTTACCTTGTAGATAGTTCAGCTACAAACAATTCACCCTGTACAGAGCTCAGTTAAAAGAGGTTTCCTTGTAGAGAGTTCAGCTACAGACAAATCACCCTGTAGAGAGATCAGCTAGAAGAAGTTACCTTGTAGATAGTTCAGCTACAAACAAATCATCCTGTAGAGAGATCAGCTAGAAGAAGTTACCATGTAGATAGTTCAGCTACAAACAATTCACCCTGTACAGAGCTCAGTTAAAAGAGGTTTCCTTGTAGAGAGTTCAGCTACAAACAAATCACCCTGTAGAGAGATCAGCTAGAAGAAGTTACCTTGTAGATAGTTCAGCTACAAACAAATCATCCTGTAGAGAGATCAGCTAGAAGAAGTTACCTTGTAGATAGTTCAGCTACAAACAATTCACCCTGTACAGAGCTCAGTTAAAAGAGGTTTCCTTGTAGAGAGTTCAGCTACAGACAAATCACCTTGTAGAGAGTTCCGCTTCAAAGAAACAATCATGTGAGAGTTCAGGTACAAACAAATTGTCCTGTAGAGAGATCAGCTAGAAGAAGTTACCTTGTAGAGAGTTCAGCTACAAAGAAACCATCATGTAGATAGTTCAGGTACAAACAAATCACCCTGTAGAAAGATCAGCTATAGAAGAAATCACCTTGTAGAGAGTTCAGCTACATAGAAACTATCATGTAGAGAGTTCAACTACAAACAAATCACCCTGTAGAAAGATCAGCTATAGAAGAAATCACCTTGTAGAGAGTTCAGCTACAAAGAAACCATCATGTAGAGAGTTCAGCTACAAACAAATCGGCATGTGGAGAGATCAGCTAGAAGAAATTACCTTGTAGAGAGTTCAGCTACAAAGAAACCATCATGTAGAGAGTTCAGCTGCAAACAAATCACCTGTAGAGAGTTAAGCTACAAACAAATCTCCCTGTAGAGAGATCAGCTAGAAGAAGTCACCTTGCAGGGAGTTCAGTTACAAAGAAATAAACCATGTAGAGAGTTCAGCTGCAAACAAATCACCTGTAGAGAGTTCAGCTAGAAACAAGTCACCCTGTAGAGAGATCAGCTAGAAACAAGTCACCTTGTAGAGAGTTCAGCTAGAAGAAGTCACATTGTAGAGCTACAAAGAAACTACCATGTAGAGTTCAGCTGCAAACAAATTACCCTGTAGAGAACTCAGCTACAAACAAATCACCCTGTAGAAAGATCAGCTATAGAAGAAATCACCTTGTAGAGAGTTCAGCTACAAAGAAACCATCATGTAGAGAGTTCAGCTACAAACAAATCGGCGTGTAGAGAGATCAGCTAGAAGAAATTACCTTGTAGAGAGTTCAGCTACAAAGAAACCATCATGTAGAGAGTTCAGCTGCAAACAAATCACCTGCAGAGAGTTAAGCTACAAACAAATCTCCCTGTAGAGAGATCAGCTAGAAGAAGTCACCTTGCAGGGAGTTCAGTTACAAAGAAATAAACCATGTAGAGAGTTCAGCTGCAAACAAATCACCTGTAGAGAGTTCAGCTAGAAACAAGTCACCTTGTAGAGAGTTCAGCTAGAAGAAGTCACATTGTAGAGCTACAAAGAAACTACCATGTAGAGTTCAGCTGCAAACAAATCACCCTGTAGAGAACTCAGCTACAAACAAATCGCCCTGTAGAAAGATTAGCTAGAAGAAGTTACCTTATAGGGAGTTCAGCTATGAACAGATCACCCTGTAGAGAGTTCAGCTACAAACAAATCACCCTGTAGAGAGTTCAGCTACAAACAAATCACCCAGTAGAGAGTTCAGTTACAAAGAAACCACCATGTAGAGAGTTCAGCTGCAAAAGAATCAATCACTCTGTTGAGAGTTCAGCTAGAAGAAGTCACCTTGTAGAGAGTTAAGCTGCAAATAAATCACCCTGTAGAGAATTCAGCTACAAACACATCACCCTGTAGAGAGATCAGCTAGAAGTTACCTTGTAGAGAGTTCAGGTACAAAGAAACCACCATGTAGAGAGTTCAGCTGCAAACAAATCACCTGTAGAGAGTTCAGCTAGAAACAAGTCACCCTGTAGAGAGATCAGCTAAAAACAAGTCACCCTGTAGAGAGTTCAGCTAGAAGAAGTCACATTGTAGAGAGTTCAGCTACAAAGAAACTACCACGTAGAGAGTTCAGCTGCAAACAAATCATCCTGTAGAGAGTTCAGCTAGAAGAAGTCACCTTTTAGAGAGTTCAGCTACAAAGCAACCACCATGTAAATAGTTCAGCTGCAAAAAACTCAATCACCTTGTAGAAAGATCGGCTAGAAGAAGTTACCTTGTAGAGAGTTCAGCTACAAAGAAACCACCATGTAGAGAGTTCAGCTGCAAACAAATCACCTATAGAGAGTTCAGCTAGAAACAAGTCACCCTGTAGAGAGTTCAGCTAGAAGAAGTCACATTGCAGAGAGTTCAGCTACAATGAAACTCCCATGTAGAGAGTTCAGCTGCAAACAAATCACCCTGTAGAGAACTCAGCTACAAACAAATATGCAGTGTAAAAAGATCATCTAGAAGAAGTTACCTTGTAGAGAGTTCAGCTACAACGAAACCACCATGTAGAGAGTTCAGCTACAAACAAATCACCTGTAGAGAGTTCAGCTACAAACAAATCACCCTGTAGAGAGATCAGCTAGAAGAAGTCACCTTGTAGAGAGTTCAGCTATAAAGAAACCACCATGTAGAGAATTCAGCTGCAAACAAACACCCTGTAGAGAACTCAGCTACAAACAAATCGCCCTGTAGAAAGATCAGCTAGAAGAAGTTACCTTGTAGGGATTTCAGCTACAAACAAATCACCCTGTAGAGAGTTCAGCTACAAAGAAACCATTCTGTAAAGAGCTCAGCTGCAAACAAATCACTTGTACAGTATTCAGCTACAAACAAATCACCCTGTAGAGAGATCAGCTAGAAGAAATTACCTTGTAGATAGTTCAGCTACAAACAAATCACCCTGTAGAAAGATCAGTTAGAAGAAGTTACCTTGGAGAAAGTTCAGCTACAAAGAAACCATTTTGTAAAGAGCCCAGCTGCAAACAAATCACCTGTACAGAATTCAACTACGAACAAATCACCCTGTAGAGAGATCAGCTATAAGAAGTTACCTTGTAGATAGTTCAGCTACAAACAAATCTCCCCGTAGAGAGATCAGCTAGAAGAAATTACCTTGTAGAGAGTTCAGCTACAAAGAAACCACCATGTAGAGAGTTCAGCTGCAAAGAAATCACCCTGTAGAAAATTCTGCCAGAAACAAATTGCCCTGTAGAAAGATCAGTTAGAAGAAGTTACCTTTTAGAGAGTTCAGCTACAAAGAAACCATTCAGTAAAGAGCTCAGCTGCAAACAAATCACCTATACAGAATTCAGCTACAAACACATCACCCTATAGAGAGATCAGCTAGAAGAAGTTACCTTGTAGATTGTTCAGCTACAATCAATTCACCCTGTAGAGAGAGCAATTAGAAGAAGTCACCTTGTAGAGTGTTCAGTTACAAAGAAACCACCATGGAAATTTCTGTAATCAATATAATATTATGTGACCGGATTTGCGAAAAGGGGTCTTCCACACACATCCAATTCCATAAACGTTGGAGACCATAACTCAGTGTTCAAGTAACATATTAACCTGAAAATTTCACCATGTATTCAGCTATAGTGGTGCTCACCACTGTCCAAACCTCAAGGCAATAGCTCTTTCCAATCTGAAGTTATCAATTGTCAAAGTTGGCAAATTGGATGTGTGTGGAAGACCCCTTTTCGCAAATCCGGTCACATATGTATTATACAGTATATATAATTTGTACATTTACTGATAAACTATTTAAAGTACATCTACTTCATCTTTTCTTCTTCCTGTAGTAAAGAAAAAAACATAGGTTAAAAAAGTCCCAAAGCTGGCCATAGGCCGGCTTTGGGGTATACAAATACAAAAAGAAATGAAATCTAATCCAAAACAGCCAAGCTGTAAAAAAAGTGTGTGGCCCTCAGAAAGGCTATGGTGAAAAAAGATGTGAAATCCAAGGTGGCGGCCAAGAAATGGCTGTGATGGTAGGTTAATGGTAAAAATTTTAATAATGACAATTTAGGTAAATTTTGTGAAGTGGCACAAAAATTCACCTGAATTGTCGTTATTAAAATTTTTACCATTAACCTACCATCACAGCCATTTCTTGGCCGCCACCTTGGATTTCACATCTTTTTTCACCATAGCCTTTCTGAGGGCCGCACACTTTTTTTACAGCTTGGCTGTTTTGGATTAGATACTGTATTTACTTGATTAAATGCAACGACGTTTATTACCTTATTTCCAAAAATCGATGCGGCGACTATTCAAACTCGACTACCACTCGATTCTCGTGAACAATGTTTAAGCCATTATTTTCACAATTGATTGTGGGACCACTCAAGTGCTGCGACTATTAAAGGTGCGGTGTTTAATCAAGTGAATGTGGTATTGCTGCTTGCTGCTGCTGCTGCTTGCTGCTGCTGCTGCTTGCTGCTGCTGCTGCTGCTGCTTGCTGCTGCTGCTTGCTGCTGCTGCTGCTTGCTGCTGCTGCTATTATTGCACTGAGGGTGCTGCATGAGTATTGCTGCTGCTGCTGCTATTGCACTGAGGGTGCTGCATGAGTATTGCTATTGCTGCTGCTATTGCACTGAAGGTGCTGCTGCATGAATATTGCTATTGCTGCTGCATGAATATTGCTATTGCTGCTGCTATTGCACTGAGAGTGCTGCTGCATGAATGTTATCGCTGCTGCAAGAATGCTATTACTGCTGCTGCTGTATGAATATTATTGTCACTACTGCTATCGCTCTGAGGATGACGTTACGTGAAGATTACATCTACCACATGCATGTTACCACCATTATTACTGCTTCCATTAAAGCGTATATAGTCCAGACATCAATTGGTCGATATGCAATACTGCCCTAGTATGGCTACTACGGCGTCTAGTGACTCCAACCTGATCCCCTCAGTTGCCCAATTCCATTTGTGGCTGCTGCATGTATATCATGGCCCCAGCACAAAAAAAGAATTATCGCCACTTAATGAAACATTCTTGTGGCCATGTAAATGTAATCACTGCTGTGAGCTTAAGGGTGCCACTATTGCATGATCTACCGAGAGTGCGGAGACTAGCGGAGTACTGTGCGATGCTCTTGCTGCTGCATGATATACAACCTCATGATATACCAAAGCGCTGCTGCATGAATTTTATGGCTCCTGCATGTCTGCTATTACTGTTGCCACTACTATTGAACTACAACTCTGCCGCAAGTAATTTACTTCTACTGTTTCATTGCTAGTATTGCTTCCACTGCATGCATGCTCTTCACTATAGCCTTGCAAGTTATCACTGCTTCTGCGGACAGGCATGTCCTAACTGTTGCTTTCATGTAGTATATACCATGCTTATGCGACTGCTACACTATTTAGTGACCACCTCAATTGTCTAATCCCACTCTAATCTTACTAGCTCATGCATTATCATTACTGCCACTGTCACTGACATCATTATACTTCCATGATTGACCTACTACAAGTGTGTAACCACTCTCCAATCCCTTCTACACCAACCCTCCCCCACTCTATGCTATTAATTATGTACCTGGTGGGTATTTGTATACATCTCTATGGTCAAAAGTGTTTTTTCTTTAGTAATACTATTATCTCCTTAAGCATGGCAACTCTTAGACGTGCTTGGGTTATTCCATTTCCACCTTTACGTGAAATTGCCACCGGTTAGTCACATTGCAGTAACTTTCTGTTGTTGAACATGCATATGTGACCACTGCACTTCAGCTGTATTACTCTCTGCAGGCTTGCTCCGTGCCCGTGCATATGTAAGTCCATTGGTCGCTACAGGCAGTTAGGAGGTGCGCATATCTACACCAAGGTTGCACATCCCTTCTCCATGTATATAATAACACCTTACTATAGGGTTTCCTTTCCCTGGTTTAACAGTAGGATAGGTGTCATTGTCTAGGGTCCCTTTACAAGCTTTCCATACCTCTGCAACCTATCTACGTTATTATGCAATTAAATATTTCGTTCAGTTGCTAATGTAACTTGTAATATCTCCAGTATACACCAACTGTTGCATACCTATATAGCTCAATGGCTGTTGCTTTCGAAGGCATGCTCCATGCTCAGGCATATGCATGTTCATTGGTGGCTGCATGCAGGTAGGAGGCTGGGTGCGTATATCAACATTTACCAGCTTGTGTTGGGGGTACATACCTCCAATCGTCAGTTGCACTTGCCTTTGTCAGTACATAGTGTCTGTGTGCACAAGAGTACTCTTGTACTTTAAACTTGAAAGCATCTGCATACAATATAAACTGCTACATGTCTAAAATCATTGCAAGCTTTTATACTACATAAGTAACCTCTTTAGCTCTAATTGCAAGTTTACTCGTGCTTACCAATGTCTGTATGTATAGTACTTGGCTGTATTCAGACTTGGAATACAACTGTTGCTGCTGCTTATGGGCTTTTACATTTATGTTCTGCTTACATGCTTGCAAAAATGCATATCAGTATTTGCAAAGTCACTTAATGCTCACTAATATATGCATGCATTTGTTGCTGCATACAGGTAGTCGACACTCGCATACAATCAATTGACAGGCCTACTGTGTACATTGCATTCATATCATATTTACACACTCCTTTATACTTCTGCTATACCTGCACACTCCTCGGTACTCACAGGTTCTCAGGCATTAGTCCCTGCTGGTCCTACAAAAACTCTGCTTGGTAAGATGCTTACCGCTATCGGTACGCATACAGGCTCACTTAGTTGTATTCTCATTTAGTATTGTCGTAATTTTCTATATACCATCGGGATGTGTCATATACTTCATGCATACTTGTGCTATGTGTGGTTATTATAACTACAATAATATTACTGTCTGTGTACTATTATAATTTTATATGTGGGGTACAGCAAGCTTGGGCAACTAGGGAAATTTGGAGAAATTTGGGTGAATTAGATGCTAGTTATGTAGCTGTAATGCTTTATCAATTGATGCCAATGTTAATGTTCATGACATAGCTTGGTCTGTCATTTTGCTTGCTAGTGATCAATTGCTGCGATTTGACATGTCTTAGCGGTTTGCTATCATCACTTGCAAATGCTATGTTCATTCATCTACCCTATTTATGGAAGAACTTACTGCCCGCCCTATGATTTCCTCAGTTGCCCATTATTCATCCAAACTCATCCTCTCTATATCACATATTATATGATCTATATATATATATATATTGTCATGTCATGCACGATCTCATGTAGATATAATCTTACTTGCTATTATGGTATCATTGTATTCTTGTTGCATGATTATTGAACTTGTGTATTGTCACGTACACTACTGGCTTTGTGGGAAAATATTATGTGATTAGCATTAGGAAAAAGAGTAGACAATGTAGAGCATGGTGCGACGGAAAGGTGGATAGCTAGGTAAATAAATGTATTATATATATGAGCACATATGTGTAATTTAATCCTCTATAAATGGTGGCGGTTGCCACTATTCCCAGGGGTGGGCCCCAGCAACCAACATGTTAATGTCATATCTCATGACTTATTTATGCTATCCTTTTAAAACTTGGAGAAGTGACTTAAGACATTGACACCTACAAATAATGTAAAATTTAGGTTGCTAGGGGCAACGGTTGAATTTTTCATTATGAAATTTGTCTATTAGCGACACTGACTCACTGAACTGATGGATTACTGTTTAACTGCAGCCCTACCCACATTAACTTAGTTTAAGATCTTAAACTTCATTAATTCTGAATAGTCATTTTGTCATGGTCTATGTTTAATAAAACTTTTATGGGGGTACCATAATGGGTTTGTACGATATGTTTCGCTACTTAAGATAAGTCTTAACACCACACACTAGCAATGACAATGGGTACAACATATTTATACAAAAGCGGTTACTAAGCGATACTATACATAAAAAATGATCTAAGTGAGGTGTATGCATTAGTTCAGTCTATGACGTCTGTTGACTTCCTGCTAATATGACTTCTTGACATATGCAGGCTTCCGTTGTCCGGTAGTTGCCAGGTTTCCATAAAGTACTGTATTATAATTAAATAGGTGATTTGATGATGGTGCTACAATACTCCCCCTCCAGTGAGCGATCACGTGAACAATCGATATTCTGCAAGTTTACGGGGCCAGTGGACACGACAGCCAGATCTTGTGGTGCGAGGAGAGTTGTGCTTGGATGAGGAAGTAGCTGGAGGTGGAGCTGTAGATGTTGGTTGCTTGATCTGTGTTGTTGGTTTGGCTGGTAGTGTTGATGTCATGATTGGGGTGGTATCATCGGTGGCATCATTGGTAGATGGTAGACTGTCATCTAGGTAGGCTGGCTTCAGGAGATCTAGCGAAATAACTTTCTTCTTTCCAGCAATGTCCAGGGTAAAGTGTTTGGCTGTCCTATTAAGAACTTTGAAGGGTCCATCTAGGGGTGCTGGAGTGGTCGCTTGACGGTGTCATTTCTCACAAAGACAAAGGGACAAGTGTGAATATCCTTATTGATGTAGGTCTTCCCGTGTTGGTATTGTCGGGATAAATGTGGGCGAAGCTTCTCCATGACTGTCTTCAGCTGTGTTTTGTAGGATGTAGGGTCAGTGATGTGTGTAGTGTGTGCTTGAAAGAATTCTCCTGGCAGACGTAGCATAGTGCCATAAACTAGCTCAGCTGCTGTGCACTTTAGGTCTTGCTTGATTGTTGTACGTATGCCAAGGAGAATGAGAGGAAGGGCTTTCATCCAATGGGTGGGGTCTGATACGCACTTTAGCGCTCCTTTCAAATGGCGGTGGAAACGTTCCACCAGGCCATTGGCAATAGGGTGGTACGCTGTTGTGCGGATTCTGTTGGTACCCAGGAGGTTCATGAGCTGTGCCCATAAGTACGATTCGAACTGTTGACCCCGATCAGTTGTAGTAGTGGAGGGTACGCCAAATCATGAGACCCAACCATTGACGAAGGTGTGTGCGACGGTGTCTGCTGTGCTGTCTGGGATAGGAAAAGCTTCTGGCCAACGTGTGAACCTATCAACACATGTGAGTAAGTATGTGCAGCCCTGTGAGACTGGCAAAGGACCTACAAGATCAATGTGCACGTGATCGAAACATATGTCAGGTGTATTAAAACTAGCTAAAGGTGTCACTGTATGCCGGTGTACCTTAGAACATTGACATTGAAGGCAAGTTTTAGCCCAGCTGCGAAGGTCTTTGTTCATTCCTGGCCAGAAGAAACGGGAAGAGACAAGTTGTTGTGTGGCTTGTATACCAGGATGTACGATGTTGTGTAGTGAGTTGAATACAGTGCGTCGAAAGTTCTCTGGTACATAAGGGCATTGTTTTCCCGTAGAAGTATCGCGAAGACGTTGTTCTGTACACATGGGCAAGGAAACTTTAGCAAAGTGCAAGGAGTTGTCTTCTGACTGCATAGACCGCAGAGTGATGATATCAGGTTGAGCCTTAGCCATTGCTTGGAAATCAACTTTGGCAGTTGAATCCAGCGAGACAACATTGGCTTCCATGCGGGAAAGAGCGTCTGCCACAGGGTTCCCTTGTCCAGCAACATGGCGGATGTCACTGGTAAACTGCGAAATGAAATCTAGGTGACAAACGTGTCGAGGAGAATGTCTGTCTGGCTTTGAATGCAAGCTGTGAATTAGAGGCTTGTGGTCGGTAAGAACATGAAACTCTCATGCTTCAAGGAAATGCCTAAAGTGACGAATAGCACAGTAAACGACAAGGAGTCCGCAGTCAAATGTGCTGTACCGCTGCTCTGTTTGTGATAGCTTTCTTGAGAAGTAGGATAACGGGCACCACTGACCACCCAGGTACTGTTGGAGGACAGCCCCAATAGCAATGTCTGATGCATCAGTCATGATATTGACAGGGGCGTCAGGCTGAGGGTGTACCAGAATGGTGGCATTGGCTAGTGCTTCCTTGATCTCTTGAAAAGTGGCAGTGGCTTGTGCGATTCATTGTAGCTCACGGTTGTTGGGTGCCATTGACTTGAGCATTGTGTTCAACGGAGTTAAAATAGTAGCACATCTTGGAATGAATCTGTGGTAAAAATTCACTAAGCCAAGGAATTCACATAGCTTGCACAATGTAGTTGGTTGTGGGAACCCTCTGATACTCTGCACTTGTTGGGGTAGTGGGGACACACCAGACCGAGTGACGTGGTGGCCTAAAAAGTGCAGTTCACTAACAACATACACATTTTGCGGGGTTGATTAGGATACCATACTGTTCGAATCTTTGCAGTACTAGACGCAAATGGGCTTTGTGCTCTTCGGGGGTGTGGCTTGCAATTAATACGTCATCGATGTAGGCGTAGCAAAATTCTAAACCGCGGAGCACTTGGTTCATAAAACGTTGGAATGTTTGTGCTGCGTTTCTAAGCCCGAATGGCATCCATCGAAACTCAAATAAGCCAAACAGTGTGGTGATAGCGGTCTTTGCCATGTCAGATGGCTCCACAGGGATCTGGTAGTAGGCACGCACCAAAATGGTGGTGCCATGAAGTGTGGCAGTGAAATCCTGTATGTGAGGTATAGGATACCGATCAGGAATGGTCACTCTATTCAGAGCCCGGTAGTCACTGCAAGGTTGCCAGTCTCCTGGGGTCTTCTTGGGAACCATATGTAGTGGCGATGACCATTGGCTGTCAGATGGTTGTATGATTCCTTGCTCCATCATGTGCTCGAACTCGTGCCTAGCAATGCGGAGACTGTCCGGTGGTAGGCGTCGAGCTCTGGCGTGAACAGAAGGGTCTGTAGTGCTGATGTGATAGGTGACATTGTGTAGCACTGCCCAGGATGAAGTGCATGGCCTAGTCACTGAGGGGAATTCAGCCAGTAAGGTGTCATATTCAGTGTTGCTGTGCTGTGGGAGAGACGGACTGGGTTACACAATATGTGAAATAGTACCTGTTGTCTGTAGTGACATCGTTGTGTCCATAAGGCGGGCGTGTTGCATGTTGACCAGCAGTCCATACTCTCTGAGGAAATCTGCACCCAGGATGGGCATCTGAATGTCGGCGATGACAAAAACCCATCTGAACGTGTGTCGTAGGCCCAGATCAAGCGTAAGGGAGCGTGTCCCAAAGGTTGAGATTGATGAGCCGTTCACTGCTTGAAGACCTAGGCCATCTTGTTTGTGCTTCTGCTCAGCTGGGGTTGGAGGGATAACACTCACCTCCGCACCGGTGTCAACCAGGAAGCGGTGGCCAGAATTGCCATCAGTGATAAACATTAGGTGACTGGTTGGGTGGCCAACCTCACTTGTCACCGAAAGTGAGAGGCCTAGTCATTTCCCGCCTGCTTGCAGGGGGGTTGACAGTTTCTGGCTCGGTCACCAAATTTCCGGTGGTAGTAGCATAGACCGTCATCATTCCTGGATGAAGAGAACGATTGTCGATGGATAGAGATCTGCCAGGGCTTGGTGAGTGAGGTCGTCTTGTTAATTGGCTGATGGTGCTGGCCATCTGACTAGCAAGGGTGTCCAGTCACTCTGCAAGTTGGGTGACTTGGTCAGCCAGCTGAGTGGTGGTGTCTTGATTTACTGCGGAGATAGTAGAGGCCTCTACGATCCTGTCAGTTAATTCAGCTAGCTGGTTGAGATTGAGGGCACTGGCAGATGGGGTGAGCACCATCCTGACGTTTGGTAGTAGGCGTAATAGGAAGAGTTCCCTTATCAAGGTGTCATCCATGGTAGCTGCCATACCACCTAACAGTTGCTGAATCCTCTGCAGGACCTGGGTGGGCTTGCGATCCCCTATTTCCTCCGCTGAGAGTGGCTCCTTGATTCGACGTTGTTCGGAATCAGACATCTGCTTGGTTAGCTGTTCCTTCAGCATCTCATAGGGATTCTCAGAAGGAGGATGCAGGAGGAGGTCTCGTACCTCAGTGGCGAACTCTGGGGACAAACAAGAGACGATGTGGTCGAATTTAGTCTTGGATACGGTGATGCCCCGAGTGCTAAACTGGGCCTCAATCTGTGCAAGCCACAATTCAGGATCCTTCGGCCAGAAGGGAGGTAGTTTGATCTGTACTGCAGCAATGTGAGCGGTGGGAGGTTGCTCTGCTAGGTCGTCCACTTGGGGGGAAACGTGTTCACCACTACTAGTCATCTCAATTTGTTGCAGCTATCGAAGTTGATATCAATCGTCAGGGTCACTAATGTAGGACATGTTTCACTACTTAAGATAAGTCTTAACACCACACACTAGCAATGACAATGGGTACAACATATTTATACAAAAGCGGTTACTAAGCGATACTATACATAAAAAATGATCTAAGTGAGGTGTATGCATTAGTTCAGTCTATGACGTCTGTTGACTTCCAGCTAATATGGCTTCTTGACGTATGCAGGCTTCCGTTGTCCGGTAGTTGCCAGGTTTCCATAAAGTACTGTATTATAATTAAATAGGTGATTTGATGATGCTGCTACAGGTTCAAGAGATATGCTGTGGTATATGGGATGAAATTTTGTCCGACTAGGTAATGCCAAGTTATTTCTTACACAATTGAGGTGTACAAGTACAGTGTAACCTGTATTAGTGACCGCCTGTATTGAAAGACCACTACTGTTGCTTTAGCTGGACGTTAATGTTACAATGCAGCCACGAATGGTCTTGATTAGACAGGTAGACTTCTAAATAGACCTACCATGTGTCCACAAACATGTGAGCATTTTACCTTCTTTTCGTACCTTCTTTATTAAGTCAAGTCCCACCACAGTGCACTTATATATGATGTAGGCCCACTCCACACTACAGTGTTTAAGTTCCATGTGTGGTTACATTGATACAATAGAACTCCTCAAATAGGACACCCTGAACAGTGGACACCTACATGTAGGATACTTGTTCACAGTCCCATTTTAATGGTACACATGCATTTGGACCACTTTTATAGATGACCAATTTGTGTATGTAATATATTAATAGTGCAAGCATTGTAAACAAGAAGGAGTAAAATAGTATGAGGTGAAGCCAAGCACTATTTCCTTCAAGTCAATGTGAGAATTGTTAATCCCGAATACCACAGCCATCCGTCCTATTAAAAATTAATCCAACAACCATAGAAGCTGTAACTAAGCAACAGAAATTCAAAAAATAACCACTGCAAAAGACCGATCACACTTAGCAACCATTGCTTTGATCCCAAAGTGACATTTACCTTAGCAACAGTTACTTAGCAACCATTGCTAAGTAATCATATTGTTGCTATGAGAAATCTATCACTATGGTAACACTAGTTGTCATCAGACATGTACTTCCAATAGAAACACACCACACTATTTTAGCAAATCAGATAATATTACAGGTTTTTGTCGAGAGACCTTGAAAAAAAAGTGTAATACTAAAATTGTTTGACACGTATTTCAAAATAATATGTCAAGGTGCTATTGAGAGATGATTGTAACACATCCACTTGTCGGATTATTCATGAAGTATTCAAAACATTTGTGGGTATAAATCAGAAACCATGTGGTGTATGGGACTAAAAATTTGTATGGGCAATGAGGTTATCTTCTTCTTTGTCCACCTAGAGAGATGCTTGATCAATTTAATAAGCACCTGTAATTTGTTTGCCATGTTGTTGCTGATTTATTCCTGTTCTAACTGTTTAACATATATAACTCCAAGATTATTTATCACAAAAGGCTGAAACTTTGGCTCTCCACTCTTTAGATAACAGAGAAGTAATAAAATGGAATTTGGGGAATGTGCAAAAATGACCGGATTTTGCTCAACGGGTCACATATGGCTGCAGTACACTAACTTAATAGAGTGTTACGATGTTTCTTGCCTGATTTTCTGGCTTCATCCTCCATAGTTGTGCAAGTATATATTTCTTGCCTGTGCCCTGGATAGAGAGAGCACCAAATGGTAGCAGACTTAATTGGAGTATAAATGTTTGGTAGATGAACATTTAAAGTTTCATCATTTGCAACATATTGTTAGTATTCAAAACAAGTTTTACGAAAGCTGTTGTAATTATATACAAAATATGCAAGAAACCCAAATATTGGTGCAAGCCTAATTTTCAGTAGAATGCAATGGATAAAATATTTTTGAAATTGAAAAAAATCTGTAAATTTTTGAGCACTTATTTCAAGATGAAGGAAGGTGATAACAGCAAAAAAACTTGGTAGCATCATTCATCATCTCCAAGGCAAGAGGTGTTCGATAATCTTTGTTTCATGTCAGTGCTCCCAAGGAGATGGAAGGTGTGAGCATTATTCTGCCTCACATTGGACAGGTGGTTTGTTATCATTTTTTCTCACATTTTTGTCTTCACTCTTCATATGTATGCTATGACCGCTTGATTGCATGCTTGTAGTTTATTTTCTGTATTGTCACAGTACAAATCGATTTTCCTGTTGTTGCCATTATGTAGCACTGTAACTTTGAAAGTTCTTGGCTTCTCGAGCTAAAGCTTTAGTTGGCCATTCCTTTGGCTATTTAGATAAGTATAAGGGAATATTAGAATTTTAAGTTTGACTAGGGATCATAGAAAGAAAAAGTAGGGATGCAAGGGAGGTCGCCTACACCTGCAGTTATGTGACCCGCTGAGCAAAAACTATCCGTTTTTGCACATTCCTTGAATTCCATTTTATTGCTTCTCTGTTATCTATAGTAACAAAGGAATGGACAGCCTAAAGTTTCAGGCTTTTGTGATGAATAGTCTTGGAGTTATAGCGATAGACAATTGGAACAGGAATAAACTCGATTTAAACAGCAAATAAAATACAGGTGCTTATTAAATCGATCATAACTCACGACTGAAACAAGCTACGAAGTGGCTCAACCTGTTCACCATGAACTGGCCCATCAATCAAGGTATAATGTTTTTTGTGTATGTCTCTGTGTGGACAAAGAAGATGGCCATTTCAGCAATTAAATGACGATGGTAAACTTTATTTCTACTGCATCGTGAATAAGCGCCCATAACTCACATATGGTACACTCTACGAACATGAAAGAAAACGTTTCATACTTCCAATGAACAGGAGAATTTGGTGATGTATAGGTTTTAGTGATTTGAGCTTCATTTTGGTACATAACGAAGCGATTGAAACGTGCATAAAATTTTTATGTAGCATGCATATTTTTACCCAGTTTATTTCAATACATTTTTATAGCAAAATAGAATTTTGTGAAAATGGCCTGTTTTCATTCAGCGGGTCACATATACTAATAAGCATTTAATCCCTACTTCAGTCTATACCCATGACTAAATTAGGAATTAAATGCTAACTAGTATATCTGCAGGTGTAGGCAACCTCCCTTGTTTCCCTACTTTTTTTCTATGATCCCTAATTGAACTTAAAAGTCATAATTTTTCCTTATTCTTGTTTGTTAACTTTTTTTATGACTGGTGAGCCTGCGCATACTGCATCAAAAAAAGGATGGCATCAGGGTTAATGTTTTGTCTGAACGTGTGCATCAGCTATCAATTACTGACTCGAAAGTAAAGTGGTCATTATGCTTCGCTTTCAGCCATGTTCAGCCCGTTACACAGTGCTACAAACGGAAGAACAATAAGAGAAGCACCTCCACAATCAATCCAGTCACCACAAGAAATATGGACACTTCCCTATTACAAACGTAGAGAAGCCATGCATTGCGCGACTGCAAATAGACACTTTGGGAATTCAGCAAAGGAAGACAAAGGTAAGTCCATGATGCATGCATTGTACGTACTACGGTATACCAAAGGCATGTCTCAGGATGAAGCGACGTCAAACAGTGACAAAATTAAGCCCATAACCTTAGCCGTTATCGAGTTTCGCTTGCCTGCCTGATGGCAGTTAGTCAGTAGAAAATTTCATTGAACAATTTATCTTAATTTTGTAGCAATCTATTGGAAGCATTTAGAGTCGTACTGAAGGCACTTCTGGGCTTGGTTATACTTAACCAATACTACCAAGGCACCAGGATGGTATTGTGAAACTGGTTTTTTGGGTGATATTTTTTGCCAGGTATTTTTTTGCCAGAAGGCCCAAACCTCCGTGATCCTTTTTAATATACAGTACTACCATACCATATGATGCCATTTTGTAGCACTGTAACTTTGAAAGTTCTTGGCTTCTAGAAATGAAACTTTGGTTGGCCATTCCTCTGGCTATTTAGATAAAGAAAATCTAATCAAAAACAGCCAAGCTGTAAAAAAAGGTGCGGCCCCCAAAAAAGGCCATGGTGAAAAAAGATGTGAAATCCAAGGTGGTGGCCAAGAAATGGCTGTGATGGTAGGTTAATGACAAAAAATTTAATTACGACAATTCAGGTGAATTTGCATTGCCTCCTCCACTAGGATTCGGCACCAAATTCACCTGAATTGTCGTAATTAAAGTTTTTGCCATTAACCTACCATCACAGCCATTTCTTGGCCGCCACCTTGGATTTCACATCTTTTTTTCACCATGGCCTTTTTTGGGGGCTGCACCTTTTTTTACAGCTTGGCTGTTTTTAATTAGATATCACTTCTTTTTGTATTTGTGTATTGCAAAGCCGGCCTATGGCTGGCTTTGGGGCTTTTTTAACCCATCTGTTTTTTGTTTTTTTTACCACAGGAAGAAGAAAAGAACTTAAAGACAATTTTTAATACTTCAACTATTTTTGATTCTATTATATAGTAATTATACAAATTATATACATATATTTATTAAATGCCAATTATTCTCCACAGGATAATTTCTTTGCAACTGATCTCTCTACTGGGTGACTTGAAATGTAGCTGAACTACAGGATGGTTTCTTTGTAGCTGACCTCTCTACAAAGTGACTTGCTTCTAGCTCATCTCTCTATAAAGGGGTTTGTTTGTAGCTGAACTCTCTGCGAGGTAATTTGATTGTTGCCGAGCTTTCTACAGGCTTCTTTCTAGCTAATCTCTATATAGGGTAACTTGTTTGTAGCTGAACTTTCTACAGAGTGGGTTCTTTGGAGCTGAACTCTCTACAAGGTGACCTGTTTTAGATTATCTCTCTACAAGATGACTTCCTCTAGCTGATCTCTCTACAATGTGACTTGTATCTAGCTGAACTATCTACAGGATGATGTGTTTGTAACTGAAATCTCTACAGGGTGACTTGTTTCTAGCTGATCTATCTATAGAGTAACATGTTTCCAGCTGAACTCTCTACAGAGTGTGTTCTTTGTAGCTGAACTCTCTACAAGGTGACTTCTTCTAGCTGATCTCTCTATAGGGTGACCTGATCTCTCTGTACGGTGACTTTTATCTAGCTGAACACTCTACAGGGTGATTTGTTTGTAGCTGAACTCTCTACAGGATGGTTTCTTTGTAGCTGAACTCTCTACAGGGTGACTTGTATAGCTGAACTATCTACAGGGTGATCTATTCATAGCTGAACTCTCTACAGGGTGATTTGTTTGTAGCTGAACTCTCTACAGGATGCAAGGTTTCTTTGTAGCTGGTCTTTACAAGGTGATTTCTGCTACTACAGGGTGACTTGTATCTATAGCTGAACTATCTACAGGATGATCTGTTTGTAGCTGAATCTCTACTGGGTGATTTGTTTGTAGCTGAATTCTCTACAGGGTGATTTGTTTCTAGCTGATCTCTCTATAGGGTCACTTGTTTCTAGCTGAACTCTCTGTTCTTTGTAGCTGAACTCTCTACAAGGTGACTTCTTCTAGCTGACCTCTCTATAGGGTGACCTGATCTCTCTGCAGGGTGACTTTTATCTTGCTGAACTCTCTACAGGGTGATTTGTTTGTATCAAAACTATCTACGGGGTGATTTTTTTATACCTGAACTTTCCACAGGGTGATTTGTTTGTAGCTGAACTCTCTACAGGGTAATCTGATCTCTCTACAGGGGGTGATTTGTTTGTAACTGATATCTCTACAGGTAGATTTGTTTGTAAGTGAACTCTCTACAAGGTGATTTGTTTGTAGCTGATTTCTCTACAGGGTAATTTGTTTGTAGCTTAACTCTCTACAAGGTGATTTATTTGTAGCTGAACTCTCTACAGGGTGATGTGTTTTTAGCTGATCTCTCCACAGGGTGATTTGATTGTAGCTGATCTCTCTACAGGGTGATTTGTTTGTAGCTGATCTCTCTACAGGGTGATTTGGTTGTAGCTGATCTCTCTACAATGGGTAATTTGTTTGTAAAAATCTCTACAGGTTGATTTGTTTGTAGCTGAAGTCTCTACAAGGTGTTTTGTTTGTAGCTGATCTCTCTACAGGATGGTTTCTTTGTCACTGAACTCTCTACAAGGTGACTTGTTTCTAGCTGATCTCTCTACAAGGTGACCTCCTCTAGCTGATCTCTCTACAGATTGATTTGTTTGTAGCCGAACTCTCTACAGGGTGATTTGCTTGTAACTGAATTCCCTATATTGTGTCTAGTTTCTAGCTGATCTATCTACAGGGTGATTTGTTTGTAGCTGAACTCTCTACAGGGTGATTTGTTTCTAGCTGATCTCTCTACAGAACGGTTTCTTTGTCACTGAACTCTCTACAAGGTGACTTGTTTCTAGCTGATCTCTCTACAGGACGATTTCTTTGTCACTGAACTCTCTACAAGGTGACTTGTTTCTAGCTGATCTCTCTACAAGGTCACTTCCTCGAGCTGATCTCTCTACAGGTTGATTTGTTTGTAACTGAACTCTATACAGGTTGATTTGTTTGCAGCTGAACTCTCTACAGGGTGATTTGTTTGTAGCTGAACTCTCTACTGGATGGTTTCTTTGTTACTGAACTCTCCACAAGGCAACTTTTTTCTAGTTGATCTCTCTACAAAGTGACTTCCTCTAGCTGATCTCTCTATAGGGTGACTTGTATCTAGCTGAACTATCTACAGATTGATCTGTTTGTTGCTGAAATCTCTACAGGGTGACTTGTTTCTAGCTGATCTCTCTATAGAGTAACTCGTTTCTAGCTGAACTCTCTACAGGGTGATCTGTTCATAGCTGAACTCTCTACAGGTTGATTTGTTTGTAGCTGAAATCTCTTGTTTCAAACTGATCTTACTGTAGGGTAACTTGTTTGTAGCTGAACTCTCTACAAGATGGTTTCTTTGTAGCTGAACTCTCTACAGAGTGATTTTTTTTGTAGCTGAACTGTATATAGGGTGATTTGTTTGTACCTGAACTTTCTACAGGGTGATTTGTTTATAGCTGAACGCTCTGCAGGGTGATTTGTTTGTAGTTGATCTCTCTACAGGGTTTCTTTGCAGCTGAGATCTCTACAGGGTGACTTCTTCTAGCTGAGCTCTCTCTTGTTTCTAGCTGATCTCTCTACAGAGTGGTATTTTGGTTGCTGAACTCTCTACACGGTGACTTGCTTGTAGCAAATTCTTTACAGAGTGACTTGTTTGTAGCTGAATTCTCTACAGAGTGACTTACTTATAGCTGAATTTTCTACAGAGTGACTTACTTGTAGCTGAACACTGTATAAACTATAAAGTGACTTGTCTGTAGCTGAACTCTCTTCAGGGTTACTTGTTTGCAGGTGATCTCTATAGGGTAACTTGTTTGTATAGATGAACTCTTTACAGGGTAGTTTCTTTGTAGCTGAACTCTCTCCACAGTGACTTGTTTGTAGCTGAATTCTCTAGAGAGTGTAGCCGAACTCTCTACAGGGTACATGACTTGTTTATAGCTGAACTCTCTTCAGTGTGACTTGTAATGTTCTGAATCACTACAGTGATATATTTGTAGCTGAACTCTCTATAGGGTGACTTGCTTCTTGCTGAACTGTCTATAAGATTAACTGTTTGCAGCTGAACTCCCTACAGAATAACTTGTAATGTAATAGAATTCTACAATGGAGTAAATAAATTTGCTGAATGCTCTATTAGGGTGACTGTTCTATTAGAGTATCTCGATCTCGCATTTGCTACAAGGAGTTGGCTTTTGAATCATAACTGAGTGGTTTGTAATCCGATTCTTCTGTACTACTGCAAGGACTTTCTATGAAGATTATTCCAACTATACACCAATTTTCAGCTCATTGCTCTAAGCGGTTTGCCTAGTAGGCGTAAAAACTAATACTTTTTTATTCATAAAAATCAATCGCGTAATTGTGACACAGGTTGGGTTTTGTGTTATATCTCCATGGTCTTTATCTCGATTCCTTTCAAACCACCAAAAGGCACTCCTACGATGGTTACTCCATCTACATAGAAATTTTCTACTCATTCCACGAAGCGGTTTACCCTGTAGGCGTGACAACAAATCGATCTTGTTTTACGCGAATAATCGGTTATAACTCCCGAACCGTTATCAGATTTGCACCAAATTTGATACTAGGATTCGCCTTTGGACTCCCTTTCTGTGTGCCAAATTTCAAGGCGATCAGTGTACGCGTTTGTGTTTTATAGCAATTTTTGCAAGTGTGCGAAAAGACGAAGAAGAAAAAAAATGAAAAAAAATAATCGAAACTTTTGCAGCTCGTATCTCGGAAATGGCTGGAGCGATTTCCTTCAAATTTGGAATGTAGACTCCCCTAGCTGGCGGGAAACTCTGTAGCAATTTGGTTCCAATCGGATAAGGTATCACCAAGATACAAAGGTATGAAAATGACGTTTTCTTTCTTCCTGTCAATATACTCACGGTGTGGCGCGCTGGCTTCTTGGGCCGCACGACACACTACCGTGTGTCTTGATGTAAAAATAAAATGAAATTCTAACATATGGAGTTCTTGCAGATCCGGTCACAAATAATCTTTTCTGTAACAATACTTTTATGTTTATTATTATTTTAAGGACAATTAATAAAAATTAAATAATGGTGAATATATTATCTATGTTTCTATACATAGTAATTTGGTTTGCTATGACAGATTAGATATTAAGCTGATATGTATATATATATATATATATATGTATGTATATGTGTAGGGCTAATACAAAAGAAAGCCTTGAGAAACATTTTGAAAGGTCACGACAGCTTGCTGAAAAGGCTGACAAAGGTTTATATGTTCTGTACAGCCAGTGTTTTGAGGTATGTTTATATGTATCTTTGTAAAATAATGTTAATACTTACTTTCATAATGTTTGCTATGTGTTTGTCTGTATACATTATGTCCAATACAATGGTAGGATCTTGTTGTTAGAATTAATGCAATTAGATGAGTTTTTTTTATAATATTGGTACTGGGAAACGAATTTGAACAAGGATCATTAGTTGTGATCATGAAAAAACTACATAAATAAGGATGGAGAAGGGATTGCTGAGGTGGTGATGTAAACCACTAATCCCTATTTTGACTCTTCTATAAATAGGGTTACATTACCACCTCAGAGATCCCTTCTCCATCCGTATTACTTCTTGCCTATGCAGTTTTGTTTACAAGATCACAACTAACTCTATTCTTCTTCTTCAATTTACAATATTTTGTTCCCTGGTTTCTGAATTTTTTCATGTCCATGTACATGGACAAAATAGTTTATAGTATGTGCCTGCAGGTAAATGTTCTTACATTAGGACCTTCCTTGCTACAGCATGCAACCAGCAATTCTGCAGCTTGCTCAGAAACTCCAACTGAAGCATGTTGTTTCCAGATACTTTCCTAGTGGCAAGATAAAGAGACTTCTGATGATGTGGCTGGTTGTGGAGGTCTGCACATGTTCGTGGCTTGAAAAGATGGTGAACCACCAAATGACACAATATACAATACCACTTTCCTTTTAGTAGATAGATAGACTTCACCATAATTTACTGGTAAAAGAAGAGTTGCAAAAAACGCGAATAAAATAGCACGCCACAAAGCAACATGCTCGACTCCAAGTGTAAAAAAATTTTTTTTTAATTTAAAACATGGAAATAGATCTAGAAGTCACTGAAAAAGTAAAAAAACAAGAGTCCAATAAGCGAGCATGTTAAACACACAGAGATCTCTATTTGGACTCAATGGATTTAGGGAAAAACAGTGGTTTCCATAAATCAGGGTCAGATAAGTACTGAGAATGCTTCTGTATATTAATGTTAGTTGAGTCCAAGTTTAAGGGCAAACAGGTCAAAAATTAGACTTACTGTACACTGCATAAACAACTTAAGAGAAGCCAAAGAAAGTGTCACTTCTCTTAACATGCAAATAGAGATCTGTGTGTGTTTAACATGCTGACTTGTTTGACTCTTGTTTCTTCACTTTTGTAGTGATCTCTATTCCCATGTTTTAATTTTTTAAATTATTTTTCTACTAGTTTGTTCACTGGACTAGCACTGGTACCTGCCCTACGTGCAGGACCATGTCCACACTAACTAAGCATTAATATCACTGCACCATGTATTCACACTAGTGCTGAGCGATAGTAGAAAATTCACTATCACAATAGATATTGAAGTATTATTCACGATACGATAATATCACGATAATTACACTTTGAATGATCTTCAGTCAAATTCCAAGTATTCAATACATAAATAAACATGAGCATAATTAACACCATCATAAATTACTGTTTTCTTGTAAATGCATTAATTGAGTAATTAATTGTGTGGGCGGCCGATATTTCGACATTTTTGTTACAGCCTTGCAGCCAAATTTTTCCATGATAAAGCAAGTCAAGTAGCTATAAAACAGCTAAGCCAGCTTCTCAAACAGCCTTTTTAGTGCAATTCTAGACCCTTCGCAAAGCAATTGACTAATTTCGTGGGCGGCCAATAAATCTACACAGCTTGTTATAGCCTTGCAACCAAACAATTCGTGAATAAACAAGCCTAAAGAGTTACAAAACAGTTGAATAAACTTGGTAACAATGTTTCTAGTAATCTTACAGCAATATCACGATAGTAAACTGTAATTATCGTATCACGATAATGATTTTTTGATCGCAAGTATCGAACTATCGATATTATTGCTCAGCTCTAATTCACACAGCGTACATGGTGATGTCACTTTTAAGCCTGAAAGCTATATGAAATGTTGTGACCATAGCAGTACTGTAGCTAAGACAACTATAGTAATGTGTATACATAAATAATATGTTTACCGCACAGGTGTTTACATGTACCTGTCCTGATATGTAGTAACATCATTTGACGACTTTAACTCACTGACATCAAAAAGAAATGACTAGTATTTATACCTGCCCTACAGTGCAGGACTTGCCGTATTGTGCATGCATATGTTACACATTAAGCTTAAAATTACCCTTTGCGTATCATCTCCACATTAACTATATAAATTTAATGTAATGGGAACCAAGCATTACAAATCAGTACCTATGTATGTAGTTATGTAGTATGCATGGTGATGTCACATTAAACATAAGGCTGCATCCTGCAAGTACACTGAAATGATGTAAGCACCATGATGCAGGTAGGTAAGCTTAACAGCAGAGCTATATGTGTAACAAACTAAACTAAACAAGTATTACCACATCTGTAATTTATAATAGTAGTACCTGTCATACGTAATATTACCATTTCAGATTCTACATGGAATTTAGCTGACAGTAAAAAGAAACAATGTAGCAACAGTGTACCTGTCTTACAGCAAATAGTACCTGCCCTACAGTGCAGGAGTTTCTCTGTTTAGTATATATGTTACACTTTCAAGTAACAATTGTGACTCCCACCTGTACAAAGTTGTGTAATTTACTGCAAGCACATCTACACTCCAGCAGTATACAAATAATGTATCTACTCTATAGATACAGTATAGTCTCATGTACATATTTCCAACTATAGCTCATCTTATTTCCATACAAAAACATTATAAGTTGATGTCAAAGTATTTACACTGAGAGTGAAAATAAAACGACACACACTTAGAAAAGAATGTCGCACAAGTAAGGTTCAGAATCAGAGACTTACATGAAAAGTTCTTATACTGTAGGAAAAACTGTCCTTCATGTCCATAGTAACTAAAAGTTATAAGCATTAGATATCAGCACCATCATTCACACAAAAATATAGGGAAAAAGATGGCACAAAAATGTTACCAAAACAAAACAAACAAGCAAAAAAAAAAAAAACAGTCACCACCTGGAATTCAACTCAGACCTTTGGTTTATAAGGCACGTCTCTTGACCACTTAGCTAAACTTCTAACATTAGTGCCATGCCTTGACCACTTAGCTAAACTTCTAACATTAATGGGAAGGCATTTAATCCGTCTTATAAAGACATGTATATGTAGACTGGTACAGGTGTTTACTTGCAATATGCATGTGGTTTAAAGAAAGAATTTAAGCAAATTTTTGTCTACACTCTTGCACTAATCATATTAATACATGCATCAGCTGGCAAGAAAATCATTGGATGCCAAAGTAATGCAGACAGACGGATGGCTTTTCAGTTTTATATCAAGACACACGGTAGTGTGTCGTGCGGCCCAAGAAGCCGGCGCGCCACACCGTGAGTATATTTACAGGAAGAAAGTAAACACGATTTTCACATCTTTGTAGCTTCGTGATTCCTTATCCGATTGAAACTAAAATTGCTACAGAAGTGCCGGCTAGGTAGGGGAGTCCACATTCCAAATTTGAAGAAAATCGCTCCAGCCATTTCCGAGATACGAGCGGCCAAAGTTTGAGTTTTTTTTCTTCGTTTTTTTCTTCTTCTACTTCTTTTCACACACTTTACAAAATCTGCCATAAAACACGAATGCGATTTCTTGGCCGCCACCTTGGATTTCACACATTCCAAATTTTTACCATTAACCTACCATCACAGCCATTTCTTGGCCGCCACCTTGGATTTCACATCTTTTTTCACCATAGCCTTTCTGAGGGCCGCACACTTTTTTTACAGCTTGGCTGTTTTGGATTAGATAATACTATACAACCAAATACTAAGAATAATACAAACTGTGGTTAAAATTACACCATAAATAAATGATTAAACACTGTACAATCGAGATACTCTAATAGAGCAGTCACTTAGCTGTAGTAGAGCACACACTCTAATTACCCACACAGTGCCATCTTTGATTATCTACCCTATAGTTCATTATCACAAGAAAGTAAAGTAGCTAAGTTACGTGTGTTCATCTTGCAGACGTGCTCAGATTGATATATACTTTAATACAGTCACTTACCAGTCAGTTTCAACTGTAGCAGTCACATATATGATTACCAGCTTAGAAAATCCTGCCAATCTTTGTAGGTGTAATGTAATTGCATAATACTGATATGTAACTGGTGTTACTGAGCTACTAGTAGCTACTGTTTGTGTTATTCTCCTGACCGCTGTGTGCTAGCTACACACTGTATATGCCTTGCACCTGTTGTTAGGTTGTCCCATTCGTACATGTACTTGGTTGTATGTGACCTGGTCCTATTATACAACCAAGTAATAAGAAATGCAGTTAACACTACTTCATGAATAAATAATAGATAACTCAAAAACTATGAGACCTACAGACATGTACTAACCAGGAATAGATTCACCTGTGAATGAAAAGGCACAAACGTATAATAATTACACCTATTCATGCTAATGATTTAAACAAATGTGTGATTCTACAGGTAAATAAGATCACACTAATTCCAGATCACATGAAGGAGAAAATTTGCAACCGTCTTGCGAGTGATTGCAGGAAGGTCAGAGGCCACTGTACACGTAAACAACAAGATTACACATTTTAATGTCAGTGTTGTTTGTAACAGTTTAGGTATCCAATCCAGCATATGCACTCCAAGCTTAAACAACCGCCACAGGCTTGACATGCAATAGTGTCACGTACCTCAAAACCACAGGTTAGTATATATATATATATATATATGTGTGTGTGTGTATCACGTTCACACTTCAGATCAAAGGAAAGCCAGTGCACATATATCACATATTGCACTGGCTCAAAATGTTAACAAGATATGCACACTGGTACTATCTCGTTACAAACTGCCTTAATGAGATATGCACACTGCACCAGTGCGTATATCTCGTTAAGGCAATATGTATATCATTAACTTGAGACATTACACACCTAATAGGAGTGCACACTATATTCAGAAATCATTAGATTTCTTTGATGTTATCTGTTATCTCTCTTCTCTTATATAGGGAATCAAACAATCTGTGATTGTGGGATTCAATTTTGCCAAACAACCTGTGATTGTGGGATTCAATTTTGATGTACTTTTGTAAATGTAGTAATTAAAGTAACATAATTAACACTAGTCTCTTAAAATTGATATATTAGTATCAGTAAAATCAAACTACTGTTTGATGTATTAAAATTGAATCCCACAATCATAACTTACTTGATTCCCTATATAAGAGAAGGGTATAGCAACTAAAGATTTTGCCAATTAGGTGCGTCTGCATTCTAAAGTAGAACATATTAGTTATACCACGGGCACTCGTACTTTGCCTGTATATATGTACTCGGGCCTGCGGCCCTCATGCTCATGCGTATATCAGGCAAAGCACTCGTGCCTGTGGTATAACTATTACATATACTTACCTAACCTGTTAGGTATACTTACCTATAGTTTGACGGCTATGTGCCTAAATATACACCTGGTGGCACATTTGAAGGTTCACGTGATCATGGTATATTATACAATTATAACAGGGATATGACTAAAATATACGTATGACTCCCGAGAGTGCGCAGTGCTCGACGGAAAGTGCATATATTTAGTCATATCCCAAGTAATCGTGTTATAACTGGTGTATTCTACAACCCAGTAAATGAAACAATTATAGATAACATTATATGTGACCGGATTTGCGAAAAGGGGTCTTCCACACACATCCAATATACCAAGTGTGACGATTCATAACTTCAGATTACAATAAGCTATTGGCTTGAAATGTGGGCTGTAATGAAAACCAACATAGGCTAATTGATGAAGAAAATTTGAGGTTTGTATGTGGTTTGACAACTAAATTATGGTCTTCCAAAGTCATAGAATTGGATATGTGTGTGGAAGACCCCTGTTCGCAAATCCGGTCACATATAGTGAAACAGCACCTGTTGGAGATCATATCGGAGATTGTGTCAGAGATCGGAGATCTTGTCTTCACTTCTAATTAGTAGCTTATACTATCATTCGGTGCTGTAATTATAGCTTAATATATGTACTTCTCTTATCACAAGCTGACGCAAGTTATTAATTTGAAGTGCAAGAAACCAGGACACATGATAATGTGTCGTACGGCCAAGGAAAGCCAATGCATCCAGCAGACAAGTGTGTATTTTGCAGGAACCAAGAAAATGTAAATTTTCATGAATTCGTACCTCACAAACAGACATTTTTTCTGTGAAATATTCCTCGGGATGGGACATCTTCCATACCACATTTGTGTTAAGTTGGTCCAGCCGTCTTTGAGATATGCACCTTTAAAATTTGTCTTATTTTCTTGTATTTTTCTTCATCTTCCATTAAGTTTTCTTTTCGCACCATTAAGTTTTCTTTTCGCACCACTTACATAAATTGCCACAACTTGTGTAAGCCTTTCAAATTTTGGGGTATAAGAACATATCATAGCTTATTCATCTTCTTTTCCAAAATAGCAAGTGTGATTTTTTGTCACACCTGCAGGATAAACCACTGATAGAAATGACTTTAAAATCAGTATGCAGACAGTCTGACCATCATAGTGTGGACCTTTTGTGATTTGAAAGTATTATTAGCTAAGCAGATATAAAGAAAAATCCGAACATGTGAAACAAACAAGATCAAAAAATTCATGCAAGAAAAAGATTTTAAAAGAATTTTTCAAACTTCAAATCAGAGACCTTCACACCTATATTCCCAAACCCTTTACTGTCACTGCTGTCAGTTGCTCACCTTACTTAATTTTACCTTATAAATGGAAACTCCAGTTTACTACACCAGAATATAATTTTGTGGATCTATCCATGGAAATTCTAGATTGCTCTAGAACATTTTGTGTGCATTATTTAGAATTACTCAGAAAAATGTGCACTCTATTATAATACTACAAATAAAAATAGGCTATACCATGCAAACATGCATAAAATTCACAAAATCAAGGTACACACTCTAATAGAGCAGTCAGCCTCATTGTGATTTGTTGTCACACCTACCAGCTAAACCGCTTTTGACAGCTGGTTAAATTTTTCTTGTATGTGTAAACCTTCAATAACATAATGGAAATTCGTTTAGATTTCAATGAATTATAATGTGAAATCCAACCATATATGTGACCAGATTTTACAAAACCAATCCAAATTGCACATCAGGCAAAATCAAACCAACATCACCAGTGGATAGCTACACTATTATTCTAGTAGTTTTGACCCTCAGCATTACCCAAACTACTTAAGGCTGGTTTTAACAGATGTCTTTTCTGGGTGGTGTGGAAAGCTCAAATGACGGTTTCGGGGCCTGGCTTGGCAAGAATCAGTGGTTTGCTGGTGGATGGCCTGATACTGTTGGTCAAACGTTTTTCTGTTGATTTTGCTGCATATCAGCCACTAAAAAGCCTGTAATCTCATGTCCGTACTTCAATCATGGTCTGCCTCCATTTTAAAGTCTATCTCTTCCCACCCCACCACCCCTACCCTCCTCCCCTTTGTGAGCACGCGTGATACTACTTCACTCTTTGAACTGGTCAAATTTCTATCTTATTCAGTGGGAACTCTACAAGCACCTACAAGTCCTGGAAGTGGTCTGGAAGGTAATAGATAAATACATCTTTTGTGTAAATTTCATGTGCGTGCTTGCTATCCTTGGCAAGTTAAGCTAACTTTAATTCTTTAAAACCGTTTATCTCAAAACTTCTAATGTGCAATTTGGATTTTTTTTTTCCAAAATCCAGTCACATATGAAAATACATCTGAAGATCCCTAAATAGAGTAGCAATATTCAACAACAGCGAAATAATACAAAAATTAATTTCAAATGTCACATATAATATAGTTTTCCTACTTACCCTGTAGAAAAATATAAGACAGCCAGAATATACAAATACAAAAAGAAATGATGTCTAATCCAAAATAGCCAAGCTGTGAAAAAAGGGTGTGGCCTTCCAAAAATAGGTTAGTATGAAAAAGATGTGATATCAAAGGTGGTGGACAAGAAATGGTTGCAATGATATTATACTGCCACTTAATTTGTAAGGACAAGAAATGGTTGCAATGATATTATACTGCCACTTAATTTGTTACAATGATATTATACTGCCACTTAATTTGTTACAAATTAAGTGGCAGTATAATATCATTGCAACCATTTCTTGTCCACCACCTTTTACAAATTAAGTGGCAGTATAATATCATTGCAACTATTTCTTGTCCACCACCTTTGATATCACATCTTTTTCATCAAAGGTGGTGGCCAAGAAATGGCTGCAATGATATTATGTCAATTAGTTACAAATTAATTGACATAATATCATTGCAGCCATTTCTTGGCCACCACCTTTGATATCACATCTTTTTCACACTAGCCTATTTTTGGAAGGCCACACCATTTTTTGCAGCTTGGCTGTTATGGATAAAAGTAGAGGATTATTTATACTTTACTCTATTTATGCAGCCAAAGATTAGTGTGTAACATATAGGTACCGAGTGCCAGCACTCAATGTTGTAGAGGATTCGTTTGGTTGGAATTGTAATGGATTATGGGTGTACCATAACAGTATGGTAATTGTGATGATTACTGTGATAATTTTACAGGATGAGCTTCATAAGCATGCAGCTAGTGAAACTGAAACAACTGAGAAGTGCTTAAAAGAGAATTTTGAAGAATACATACACTCTTATGGATTGTTTTCAATAAATAATTTAATGGCGATTGCCAAACTTCGTTACCATTTGTCTCAGCTTGCCATTGCTCTTTGTAAATTGCCTCAAAATGGAGCTGTGGAAACATCCCCTAAAGATTGGAAAGATACTTTAGAGTATGTTCAAGCAATATTTCATGAACCTAAAGGCAAATATCCTGCTGAATATGTTGTAAAGTTTATAATACGGCAGTATGGTATTGAAAGATTCAATGAGTTGAAGACATCTTATCCTTGGATAGTTCCAGAGCACCTTAAGAGCAAAGAAGAAAACAGCGTAAGTGTATTTGTTGACATAGCAAAATGTTTTAGCAGACACAATAACATATGTGACCAGATCTGCCAAAAATTTGACATACTCAGGAATTCTATATCATACAGTACAGTACAGTAGTACTGTATATTAGGGATCATGGAGGTTTTGGTTTTTCTGGCCAAAAATATCACTCAAAAACCAGCTTCACAATACCATCATGGCGCCAACCAAACCCAAAAGTGTCTTCAGTACAACTCTACATGCTTCCAATAGATTGCTACAAAAAAATTTTATAAATATTCAATAGAATTTTCTACTAACTACTTGCCTGCCTAATGCCTTCAGGCAAGTGTAACTTGATAACGGCTAAGGCTATGGGCTTGATTTTTTCACTATTTGACGTCGCTTCAGCCCAACAGGTGTCTTTTGGCATACCGTAGTACGTACAATGCATGCATCATTGACTTACCTTTGTCCTCCTTTGTGTCCCATTGACACGGTAGCTCGATGGCTTCCCTACATCTGTAAACAGAAATTGTCCATACTTTCCGTGGTGACTGGATTGACTACAGAGGCACTTCTTCATTTGTAATTTTGTGAAATGACCTGAACATAGCTGAAAGTGAAGCATAATGGCCACTTAACTTTCCAGTCAATATTTGATAGCTGGGGCACACATTCTGATTAAAAAATTCTCTCAGGTGCCATCCTTTCTTTTGATGCGGTATTCGTGGGTTCAACAGTCATATTAATGTTTCAAAAAGTAAGCAAACAAGTATAAGGAAAATTAGGAGTTTTAAGTTTTAATTAGGGATCATAGAAAAAGAGTAGGGAAATAAGGGAGGTCACCTACACCTGCAAATATACTAGTGGACATTTAATCCCTAATTTAGTCACGGGTATAGACTGAAGTAGGGATTAAATGTCCACTAGTATATCTACAGGTGTAGGCGACCTCCCTTGTTTCCCTACTTTTTTCTATAATTCTTAATCGAACTTAAAATTTCTAATTTACTTTTTATTGAGCAAAGTGTATGCTCTGGTGAAGTTTTAACGTCATATGCCAAGAACTTGTGGAGTTACAGCCCTACAAAGTAGCGACAGGTTTTTGCAGATCCAGTTACATATTGGCAAACAACTCAAACAATTACATTTATTTTTAACATATCACCGTGGTACTGGTACCTTTTCTGCATGTAGGACTTGCACCTATTGTGTGTTACATGTATATTATAAGTCTAAACCAAAACAGCCAAACTGTAAAAAAAGAGTGCGGCCCCCAAAAAGGCCAGGGTGAAAAAAGATGTGAAATCCAAGGTGGTGGCCAAGAAATGGCTGTGATGGTAGGTTAATGGCCAAAATTTTAATTACAACAATTCAGGTAAATTTGCATTGCCTCCTCCACTAGGATTCGGTGCCAAATTCACCTGAATTGTCATAATTAAAATTTTTGCCATTAACCTACCATCACAGCCATTTCTTGGCCGCCACCTTGGATTTCACATCTGTTTTCACCCTGGCCTTTTTGGGAGCCACACTCTTTTTTTACAGCTTGGCTGTTTTGATTTAGATATCACTTCTTTTTGTATTGCAAGCCACAAAACCAGCCATAAACTGGCTTTGGTGCTTCCTTATAACTTGTTTTTTTTCCTTTACTGCAGGAATTGTGGAACAAAAGAAGTAATTTTGTGTATAGCTTTTTGTCTGATTAAATATTTGTATATTTAACACTGAATGATTATCACATACTGTAGTTAATAAGGTGACTTCTTACATAACTGAACTGTAGCTGAAACTCTCATTGTTTGTAGCTGAACTCTTTTCAGGGTGACTTGTTTCTAGCTGCACTCTACATGGTGATTTGTTTCCAGCACATATTTCTACAGGGTGAATTGTTTGTAACTGATTCTCTATAGGGTAACTTGTTTCTAGCTGATATCTCTACAGGGTGATATCTCTACAGGCTGACTTGATCTTCTACAGAGTGACTTGTTTGTAGCTGATCTCTCTACAGGGTAACTTGAACTATTTACTGGGTGACTTGTTCCTAACTAATCTCTCTACATGGTGATTTGTTTCCAGCACATATTTCTACTGGGTTATTTGTTCGTAGCTGATCTCAATAGGGTAACTTGTATCCAGCTAATATCTCTACAGGATGACCTGTTTCTAGCTGATCTCTCTACAGGGTGATTTGTTTCTAGCTGAACTCTCTACTGGGTGACTTGTTCCTAACTGATCTCTCTACATTGTGATTTGTTTCCAGCACATATACTGGGTGAAGCTGATCTCTATAGGGTAACTTGTATTTAGCTGATGTCTCTACAGGGTGACTTGTTTCTAGCTGATCTCTCTACAAGGTGATTTGTTTGTAGCTGATCTTTACATGGGTTACTTGTTTCTAGCTGATCTCTCTTCAGGGTGACTGCTCTATTAGGATGACTGCTCTATTAGAGTATCTCGATCTCACACTTGCTACACCAAGTTGGATTTCATGTTATAACTCTGTGGCTTTATGTCTGATTCTTCTACACCATTGAAGAACCTTTCTAAGATAATTACTCCATCTGTACAGCGATTTTCAAAGCATTACTCCAAGCTGTTATCTGGTAGGCGTGGCAAGTAGTCTTTTTTTTATTAGCTAATCTCGATTGCATAATTGTTACACACTGTTGGTTTTTTCATTGTATCTCCGTGGTGTTTAGCTTGATTTCTTTTAAACCACAAAAGGTTTGAGGTTTAATAGTTAACCTATTCACCCACCGATTTCAGCTTCTTCCCATACACGGTATACCCTGTAGGCGCGACAACATATTGGTGTTATTTTTCATGAATAATTGCTAATAACTCCTTCACTGATTACTGTATTTCAGCCAAACATGGTACCAAGATGTGCCGTTATACCCCCTTCTGTATGCCAAATTTAAAGGTAATCGGATATGGCGTTCGCATTTTATGGCAATTTTTTGTAAGTGTGTGAAAAGAGGAAGAAAAATAAGAAGAAGAAAATGAAGAAACTAAGCCAATTTTTGAAGTCGCATATCTCCAGAACGCTTGAAGTGATTTCGCTCAAATTTGGTATGTGGAGTATTGACGTTGGCGGGCATGTCCACAGCAAACATTGTCTTGTTTTATAAAGGCAACACAGAGCTACAGAGGTGTGAAAATCACATTTTCTTCCTGTCAATATACTCACGGTGTTGCACGCCGGCTTCTTGGCCTCGATCCTTTCCTAAACATTAGATAAGTATTAAATATCATGTTAAGTGCGTATGACAAATATACTACATCCAACCAGAGTTGGCTTGTCTAAATATACTCAGCAATACATACATTGTTAAGAAATAGTCTATTTAGAGGTAAGTAAACTGGTTGCTTGAATATGTATATACACAGTTGCAGAAGGTTATGCAAAAAAAATGGTGCTTACTTTGTGACAGTCAAGGTTTATCATGTGGTGACTAATACAGAACATATCAAAGCAAAACAGCCAAGTGTAGTTGTTACAACAATAAAATAATACTATTTACTTGACTTAAATTATTGAAGTCACCATTAGCAAGTTAATTTGATGCCCTCATAATTTTATCCCTGTCAGTATTAATGTCATCTTCCTAGATTGCACAGAAACTCTGTTCTTACTAATTACAATTAGAGCTCACATTGGGAAATTTTAAATGTCCCTCACATCAAATCTGCTGCAAAGTTTATTTACATGCAGTTTATGAAAGACTTTTACCAGATTTTTCTCCATATACCACTGCACTGAAAGAGATGTATTGACAAAAGACAGCCATTAAACCTTTATTTAAAAGCAATTTTAGTTCCAGATGATAACTATTTTGTTTAGTGCAACACACAAAGCAGTTATATGTTAGAACTTTTGGGTAATCACATGTAATATGACATGGAATCTTTAATATTAGGGAGATCAAATTATCAACCCTGTTCAAGTTTATCATACGGTGGAAGGATTTGATAAATTATTAGAGGCACTGACAGTCCTTGTTACAAGTTCTGATAGCACTGAACTAGACAAAGTTGTGAAGGTGATGAATACAACACTTGCAGTCCATTAGTACATAGTTATTATGTATAATTCTTTTCTTGTAGGAGCTTATCAATCCTGGTCATTCCGTAATGATTACAATGGCAATTTATGCAAATGTAACACTTAAAATTCCTTCAATGAAAGTTTTACCAAAGGTAATACAATTATTTTTGTATTTCAAAAGTTATGGGTAAACAACATAGTCAACCAGCATTAGAAACATGGAAATACTCTCTTTTTTTCGTGTACATTGTCCGTATTTAGTAGAATGGCTAAGATAATCTCTCTACATTATACATTGGTTTAAATGTAAAGTACCTTGACAAGATGCTTGAATGTAAAGGATAATTCTACAGAGTAGTATATGTAGTTGCAATGATATACAATACACATTATGCATTGTACTGCAGAACTGATCCCTGCGATTTCTACAATGTGTAGTGTGGCCAACAGAAGCCAGTATGAGCATGCAATAGATAAAACCATGAAAATGCAATTTTCATGCATCAGAAACAAACCATGTTTGCTGTACTAATTCACTCACAACAGTGAGAGACACCATCCGTACCAATTTTGGCTTGACCATATTTAAGTAACGAATGTTCAAAGTATATTGTTTATCACATTTTGTTGTAGTATTTTTTATTTTCTTTTTCTTTTTTTATTTGCTCATACTTGGTTTGATTTCCTTCAAGTATGGAGGTAGCACAAACACATTACAGCACATTTACAGCTCACTTTTATTGCGTATTGGGTTAAAGAAACAGAAATTCATGTGTGTGTTAATTGTTACACTTACTGCCTGCATAGCATAGCAGCATAGCCAATATTGTCAATATTGTGCACTTTTTCATAAACCATGAAACTTTCTACATAAATAGTACTAGTACTCCTTGTAACATGTATTTGTAGACCATCACAGATCTTACTTTCAGTGACCTTGATGGCCATGTTTACACAGATAAATGATCATAATCTGTCTTCATTTCCATGTAGCATGAACATGAGCATGCATGATTACCTTAGTTAAGCCGGGGCTTGGAAATGTTAGCACAAAAACAAGGGAGGGTGGGTGGGTGGGTGTTTTATTCAACATCTGAGACAAGATTCGGAATTCAGCACAAGTAACACCTGCTGGTAGCAATCATGTGCGCATGTGCAATAGTGAATATTTTATCGATAGTGGGTTCAATCCCAACCATACACAGGCTTCCTTGTCGGTTAACCTTATTTACAGTGGTAAATTGTGTATTGCAAGTGTGATTTGTTACTATACCCACCACCCAAACTGCATTTGAAAATTAGCTAAATTTTCTTTAACAAAGTATAAACACTTATTAACGGATCAGATATGGCATGAAAACAATGTAAATACACAATCATGATACTCTTATAGAGCAGTTATGTATTCCAGTACATGCAACATTCAGTAAATATTATTTAGTTACAAAAAACATAATACCCGAAGTCTTGAGTATATAGTTCTATTCACCTGTAGGAAAATAAGGAAATAAGGTGTAAATTAAACAACCCATAGCCTACTTTTGGGTTTGCATAGTACTTAATATTACATAATAGTTACTGTAAAATCAGGCTTGTGCAAACATTTGGGATTCTTGCAGATGTAGAGCTATATATCTGTAGATTATGGATTTAAAAACTTATGAAGCATAAAGAATGTGTATAGTAATTATTGTTTTGTGCCTAATGCACAACTACAAATACGAATGCTGATTTCCACTTTTACTGTACCATTTGTTGCTAGTTCCAATGTTGATTCTTTCCCATACCATAGATTGTGATCATATAATTATTTTGAAGATAAGAGTGCATATCTGCATGTATGTTGTGACATCACTGTCGATGTGTGGTTATCCTAACCCTATGCAAGATTAGAAATTTTCCCTTGGAATAGGGATCATCATGCAGTACGATAGAACTGTATAGTAGGGACCACAAAGGAGTAGGCGTGGCCCACAAAAAATATGACCCTAAAATTAGCCTCAATTTTCCCTGACGACGATAAGGCAGTATTGGTTAGGTAAAACTAAGTACAAACAAGCTTTCGAAACACTTTCAACAAGTTGCTACAGAATTTTTTTTAAATATTATAAACAGAAGTTTCTACTGACTGAGTAACTGACTGACTGATGCCTTCAGACAAGCGTAACACGATAACGACTAAAGCTACGGGCTTGATTATTTCACTGTTCGACGTCGCTTCGGCCCGAGAGGTACCTCTTTTGGCATACTGCAGTACATACAATGCATTCTTCATGGACTTACCAATGTCCTCCTTTGTGTCCTATTCATCTTGGCTGACAATGAAAGGTGTCGATTTGGCAGTAGCACATGATGGCTTCCCTTCGTAACGGAAATTGTCTGCATTTTTCATAGTGGCTATATACTTTGATTGCAAAGGTGCTTTTCGAATAGTTCTTGATTCGTAATGCTGTGTTACGGGTTGAACATAGCTGACAACGAAGCATAATGGATACTTCACTTTTCAGATGATAATTGGTAGCTGGGGCGTGCGGCGCCGTTTCTTTTCTTTTGATGCGGTATGCGTGGGTTCAACAGTCATAGTAATTTTATTTTACAAAAAATGTTAACAAACAAGTACACAAAAAATTTGGAATTTTCAAATACCATAACACATCAATAAAAAGTACTGAAACAAGCTGGTCCAGGAGTAGTGCACGATATTAAATCACAAGGAAGTGTTATATCCCTACTGTACTCTTCTTATATTTGTGTACTTGTAGAAATAAAGGCAACAAAGCAAGGGAGGTCATCTACACCTACAAGTATACTATATAGTTGACATTTAATTCCTACTTCAGTCATATTCAGCCTGTAAATAGTATAATTATGATTGAAGTAAGGATTAACTGTCAAGTAGTACAGCTGCAGGCGTAGATGACCTCCCTTCTATAATCCCTACTTAAATGTATTTCCCTACACTTATTTGTTTACTTTTTGTAATAAAAGAATTCATTGCTGGTGAACCATCACATACTACATCTATAGGGCCAGATCCAAAAATTAATTGTATGACGACTTGCACCCCAAATATTAATTGCTGAAATGCAGCATCAAAAACAAAGAACAATATGAGAAGCACCTCTGCAATCAATCCAGTCACTATAGAAATTGTGATTGAACACAGGCATGCCACAACTGAAATGTAAAGTGGCCATTCTGCTTCAGTTTCAGCTATGTTCTACCCATTATACAACATTAGAACCAACGTTACAACGTTATACAGTGTTACAACCAATCAACATTCACATAGTGGTGGAGAAAGAAATAGGACACAAAGGAAGACAAAGGTAAGTCCATGATACCTGCATTGTAGCTACTGCAGTTGACCAAAAGGCACATCTTGGGCAAAAGGTGACATTGAACAGTGAAGAAATCAACCCTGTAGCCTATCCATAATTGAGTGATGCTTGGCTAGAGGCATCAGTCAGGCAGTCAGTCAGTTAGCAGAAAATTCAGCTAAGTATAGTTTCATGGAAACTTGTTGGAATGGTTTAGGGTTGCTCTGAAGACATTTATTAGCATGGTTATGCCTAACCAATACTGCCAAGCTGTCATAGAGGAACTGTGAGGCTGCTCTTTGGTGATTGTAGGAAATAGGTTATGCAATATGATGTAAGATGTATCACGTGTGATTATTAGTCTGATTGTGGCTTCCTCGTGTTATGATCATACATGTCACTGCGAGCAGTAGAACGCCTCATCTCACCGTTGTAATCGTCAACCTCGTTTTTCTAACCCTCATCGCTGATCCTTGGTGCCGGGTTGAGGCACCCCATCAGGTGATACCTTCGTTCTCAAGTGTTTTGTTGTTCCTGCCATCTTGTTCTCCAGATATCACCCATGTCACGGTCGTCGTATGTTTTTCGCCAAGGAGATCTTCCTAAGTTGGATCTACAAATCGACTGCGGCTCTGACTTTTCAGCCTGGCAAACGCAGTGGGAATCATACATGAGCCTGTCCAGACTTGGCAAAGAAACTGCTGTGAAACAAGAACAAGCCTTGACATTATGTTTTTCATGCAAAACTCTTACCATAGTCAACAACCTTGGCCTCACCACCGAGGACCGTGGAAGTGTAGCCTCCATTATTAGTGCCATCAAGAAGTACGTCGCTGGACACATTAATGAATCAGTGGAGCGACGGAATTTCCATCGTAGAACACAGCAGCCCGGGGAGTCCTTCGATGATTTCCTTGTTTCTTTGAGAGAACTAGTGAAAACTTGCAACTTCTGCAATGATGCTTACACACAGAAGAGCTTATGTGACCAAATAATCGAAGGCCTCCTTGATGGTGACACTGTCGAACACCTTTTACAAGAAAAAGACCTCTCTCTAGATAAAACAGTCCACATGTGCCAAGTCCAAGAGGGAGCCAAGAAACAACGAGCTGCCATACAGCAAGGACCTGGTCATCTCCACGAATCTGTGGCAGCTCTCAAGACACACCCACAAAAGAAGACATTTACACCACAACCTCTCTGTCTTGGTTGCGGAGCCCAGGCACATCCAGCAGGTCGCACACAATGCCCTGCATATCGTGTGTCATGTCACAATTGCAAGAAACTGGGTCATTTCTCCAGAGTCTGCCATTCCAAACTCATATAACCTCATCCACCGCGGCCCTATACATCTACCCTTCAATCTACTCAGTCCGATAGCTCCTGGTCCGAACAAGCAGGTCTGTCTAACATCCACCATGTCACATCTACTGACCCTGCACCCAAGCTAAAGTTGACATTACCACTCTTAATGGTGCCACCACCACAGCTGTTCTTCCAGACTCAGGTGCAGATATTTCAGCAGCCGGTACTAGTATTCTCTCTCAGCTTAATGAACACATTGACAACCTTTTACCTTCCTCCCAAAGCTGCGAATGGAGCAGAGATGCATCCTGTTGGCAGGCTGCCAGTATGTTTCAAGATTGGCAACAAGGAACACCTTGATGACTTGCACATTTACCCTAATGTTACAGGTACACTGATGTCCTGGAAGACATGTAAGGAACTTGGAATCCTACCAAACTGCTATCCCAACCCAACCATTTCCAGCACTACTGTCAATTCTGTAGCTGCCACCCCTCCAGTTGATAGTTTACCCCTTGACAAGCACTGTGCAGTTCAGGAGTTCCCCACCGTATTTGATGGTAACATTAACAGCATGGAAGGTGAAGAATTCCATATCTACCTTACTGATGATGCGAGACCATTTTGTGTTAACACCCCAGATCTATTCCGTACGCTTACCGTGACAAGCTGAAAGCTGAACTTGACCTCTTACAATCACAGAACATCATCACCCCTGTTATCGAAGCCACTGACTGGTGTGCACCTATTGTCGTAGCACCCAAGAAGAATACTGATCGGATACGTATGTGTGTTGACCTCTCACACTTAAATAGATATGTAAAGAGAGAAAGGTACCAATCACCCACCCCAGCTGAGGCCATTGCTGACATATCTACTTGCCAAGCTAAGTTTTTCACTGTTTTGTATGCTATGAAGGGCTATCACTAATGTCCTCTTGATCAAGAAAGTCAGCTTCTCACCACATTCATAACACCATTTGGCAGATTTAAGTATATGCGTGCACCATACGGAATTTCCTCCATATCTGAACATTATGATGGACATATGTATGAAGCCTTTGAAGGTCTCTCCGGTTTCCGCCGCATAGTGGATGACATTGTTATCTATGACAGTGATGTCACACAACATGCTTCACATGTCCAAGAATTTCTACAAAGATGTGCTGAGAAAAAGATCACCCTGAATCTAGACAAGTGCAAGTTTTGTGAGTCCTCAGTTACCTTCGCAGGATTCCAGCTCTCTGCTACAGGTTACCAAGTAGACCACACTATTATAGATGCCATCTCGAAATTTCCAACTCCAGCCAACCGTACAGATCTCCAATCCTTCTTTGGTTTACTTAATCAACTATCAGCTAGCACAAACACCGTCTCCACACTACTCACACCACTGCACCCCTTGCTCAGTACAAAGAACGATTTCCAGTGGTCCGCCACCCATGACCAAGCATTTCAAACTGCCAAAGAATCCCTTACTGATGCACCTGTGTTGTCATTTTTTGACATGAGTAAACCCACTAGACTATGCACAGATGCTAGCTGCCAAGGCCTTGGATTCATACTCCAACAGCAAGACAACTCTGGCACTTGGTGTTTGATTCAGGCAGGGTCCCGATTTCTCACTGATGCTGAATCTCGCTGCGCCATCATAGAGCTGGAAATGTTGGCCGTTGCTTGGGCTACCTTGAAGTGCCACTTGTTTCTAGCTGGACTACAACACTTTCAAGTTATCACAGATCACAATCCTCTTATTCTTATCCTTAACCATCACCGACTTGATGAAATAGAGAATCCACGTCTTCAGAGATTAAAGATTAAGCTGATGGCATATAATTTTACGACAGAATGGGTGAAAGGCACAAAGAATGATGCCCCAGATGCCCTGTCAAGGAACCCAGTGACAGACCGATCACCTGAAGATAGTCTTGCTGAGTTAGATACTCTTAGCCAACCAGCCCTGTCCATTACTGAGATACGAACTCTCACACAAACTGAACCACTACCATACCGCTTAGATGACCTCAGAAAAAGTGCCCAAGAAGACACAGAATATCAACAGCTCCAACATCTCATCTTACATGGATTTCCACCCCATCGTAATCAACTACCAGATGCTTGCAAACGATACTGGAATACTAGAGACAGCCTCACCATTGATGATGGCCTCATTGTTTTTGGCTGCAGACTTCTTATTCCCACAAAACTGTGACCTGTAATTTTGTCTCAACTCCATGAATCTCACCAGGGCACTGTAAGGACAAAACAACGTGCCCGTCTTTCCGTGTACTGGCCAGGAATAGACAATGACATCGACAGCACCATCCTATCTTGTAAGCATTGCCAAGACCATCTCCCCAGCCATACCAGAGAACCAATTGTTCAAAAGCCAAAAGCAGACCGCCCATTCCAGGAGATTGCAATAGACCTTTGCTCACACGCAGGCCACACCTATCTGATCATAGTTGATTGCCACACTGATTGGCCAGCTGTTATCCCTTTACACCCTAACACTACTACCTATACAGTCATCTCAGTTCTCCGGCAGTCCTTCTGCCGTACAGCTATACCTGACACTGTATGGTCTGATGGTGGACCACAGTTCACATCCAAGGCATTTTCTGAATTCTCAAAGTGCTGGGGTTTTCTACACAAACTTTCCTCACCAAGATACCCCTCAGAGTACCGTCAAGTCCATGAAGAAACTACTTCAAAACTCATGGAATGGCAGAGCCCTAGATGATGAGAAATTTTGTCAATCATTGCTACAATACCACAATACACCCAGTAGAAAGGATGGCTTGTCACCAACTCAGAAACTGTTCGGCCACCCTGTGCAAGATATCCTACCAGCTCACAGGCGGTCCTTCCTACCACAGTGGCAGCGACCAGCTCAAGAGGCTACACAGCAGGCTGAAGACACTTCCAGCAGCCTACTACAATCTCCACGCTCACAACGTGCCAGACATTCATGTTGGGTCACATGTTGCAGTACAAAATCCTCAGTCTCGACTTTGGGACATTTATGGGATAGTCACAGAGATTGGTCCACACCGTAGATATTATATCAAGACAACAGATGGCAGAGTTCTAGTCCGCAATAGACGCTTCCTACGCCGTCGTATCCCAACCTCAGTACCCAATGGACTTGGACCTTGCAAATCCATGGACTCCACCACGTCTGGAGCTTCTCATACTCAACGCAGATCTACCCGGGACAAACGCCCCACCAGAAAGCTGATTGAGGATCCAAACTGGACTTAAGTGCAACTGCAATTATAATTATTATATAAGCTTAGATTAGCAATTGATTTTTTTTGGCTGTGATTAGGACTGTTTTTGATTTGTGTAGCATTTGTTTTGTAATTTTATTCCCCTACAAATGCTTGAAAAGGGGGAGATGTAGGAAATAGGTTATGCAATATGATGTAAGATGTATCACGTGTGATTATTAGTCTGATTGTGGCTTCCTCGTGTTATGATCATACAGTGATAATTTTGGACAAGAAAGCCCAAACCTTCATGATCCCTGCTATACTGTACTGTATGATGTATGATACATTTCCCATACAAACACTTGCACATGCACACACACACACACACACACACACACACACACACACACACACACACACACACACACACACACACACACACACACACACACACACACACACACACAACACACACAACACACACAACACACACACACCAATGTATACATGTAAACCATTTTGGCAGACATACTGTATGTAACATTGGGATTGCCATATTTGTATAGAACTTAGATGAGTTGAAGAAATATGTAGCTGGCTTGAAAAATGTCAATGATGATGTAAGTATGATATATCTTATCATGTATTGTGTGCTATTGCACTGAATTTATTAACCTGTCATAATCTGGAATATGAGTACCTTGTTGTCTTTGTGACATATGTACTGATCATTTGTAAAATGCAGTACACCTTCAGTTGTTTGACACACAGCAATACTCATTGCAACTGTGTGTTTTATTAGAGTCTCACTTATTTTGTCATTACCTCAGAACACTGTGGTTAACTGTAGGTGTAACTTGAATGCTTTGTTCTTTTTACAGCTCAAAAAAGTAACTAGCCACATTGTAAATGGTGATTGCAACAATACTATCACCACCAAAACTCAAACCAAGCTTACTTCTCACTCAACAAAAATGATTGGAGTTGTTGTACATTGTGTTTGTGTGATACTTCAGCAGAAAGATGTACCATTTTTGAAGCCTTGTGTAGAACTACTCAAAAATCCTGGCTCACTAAAAGTAAGTACTATTTATTTATTGTAAAACGTTTATGCTATATATTATATTAGTGAAGTTAGAATCTGACTTTTTCTTGTAGTGTTGTTTTAGTTAACTATAACTAAACTAAAAGTACTTTTAGTAAGGCAAATATGTATTAGTTAACTAAAATTAAACTATAACTAAAAGCAAATCCATATCATAACTAAAACTAAATTTATAACTAAAACTAAATCCATAACTAAAAAACAACAGAATAATTTACTAAAACTAAATCTAAAACTAAGAAAGATAACTAAAAGTATAACTAAAACCAAAAGATTTCTTATGCACAACTAAAACTATAACTAAAACTAAAAGGTTTTCATGTTGTTAACTAAAACTATAACTAAAACTAAAATAACAAAGACAATATAACCATAACTAAATCTATAACTAAAATGAATTAAGAAGGATTACTATAACTAAAACTAAAACGAAGAAACTAGCTATGACTATAACTAAAACTAAAACTCTTTACTAAAACAACACCATGTTGCTTAGATCACTGCACGTATAAGTTCACATATGTTCTACAGGTGGAATGAAGCACAGAATGAAACTGTACTGCTATATGTAGCAACCAAACATCAATATATGCTATAGTTTGTGACCTGATGGTGGTTTAGTTAACTATAACTAAAAACTAAATGTACTTTTAGTAAGACAAATATGTATTAGTTAACTAAAACTAAAAGCAGCTAATATTTATTTTTACAGGTAGCATATTTACCAACAATGCCAATCCTTTCTCATGATCTAGTTTTTACTGATCACTTAATGGGATCATACTATAGTAAGTTATGCATTTACTTCTTTGTTCCGAAATATATATTTTATCATTTAGTATGCAAAAATGACCATGTCTTTCTGGTGATCACTGAAGATGTAAGTAAGATAACACAATTGGCTATTAATTTTATACAGATTGTATAATGGTTTTTACTATTATATTAATTGCATAATAATGTTAATGATGCAAATATATGTGTTTGAAGATGATTTTTGGGTATACATAGCATTCTTAAATGAGCACTTTTGTACTGTTTTTGTAATGTGTATGTATTTATGGTGCTAATGATCACATAGTCAAGAGTTCATACATACTATTATATGTACTACTTTACTACCACACCACACATTCATAAAACATGTATATGTTCAGCTAACTTATGTACATATTATAGTGTAAAAAAGTTGAAGAAATGAAGTGCCACTGTAATGCATATGTGAAGGTTGATGCAAACACAAAAAAGCCTGTTAAATTTGAAAAGGCTGGGTTAGTAAAATGTTATAGAATTCATGATCATGAGTGCATGTACATTTAATTACAGGGTAATTGATACTGGCCATATCCTTGGGAAAGCAGATACACGTAGTAAAGAATCTTTTAGTTGCTCAGTAATTAGAGTGATACTACATTCCATTCTTATCTGGTACAGTTGCTTTTCTGAGGTACGTATACAATTATGTTGTGTGGGTGTCTTTGTTGTTTGAATCTTTGTGTTTATGTATGTTTACAAGTGTGTATAGTATGTTGCATATAACAAAAAGAACTCAGCGAATTGATGCTAGATGATACTGCTTTTCCATAACTATGTCTATGCTTATCCTCATGCATGAAAATGTTGGTTATAAAAAATAAACTGCATCATTGAAATGCAGCTAGGAAATACAAATTACTTTGTGAGTAGAGGTGAGACGAATATCAAATTTTTAAATCCGAATATTCTTCAAATTAAAGAACGAATTAACAAATTATTCTTTAAGAATTTTCTGTATAACTAGGTGCTCAAAAGGGACAAAATCCTACTGATTACTGCTACAACTTATATGAAAAGTCCTTTACAATTACATGCACGTGTTTGTCTTTAAAAGATGATGAATTACAGTTTTAAAATGACAGCTTTCAGTTTTTAGAAGTTTTTCAATATTAAATATGTAATTGTCTGATTAACGAATATTAAACAAATAACGAATATTTCTTAACGAACAAATAACTAATATTCATACTATTCTTTTCAGCCTTATTTGTGAGTACAACAAATAATGGAGTAGCTATTAATGTCGGTCGTTTACACACAACCAACCTTTTGTTCCAAGCTGATATTGTTCACTTGTCCAATGATGGTGGTTGTTTTGGTAGTTGTGCAGGGTTCTATGGTTCTCCTACATAATTTTTCAATAGGACCATTGATATGATCAGCCACAAATTGTGGCTCCTAATTGCATGAGGCTTGGGGGCAAAATACCTGGGAGTTCCCAACTTTGAAGCCACAGGGATTTCTAAGGCCATCCTAACAATCCTAATGAAACCCTGCACTATCACACCCCAAGCTAGTCTTTGGATGGAAAAGCTACTCTTGGAATGTGGGAACACTGGACTTGAGTCTACCACACAAGACTCCCTTCAATAACTGAGTCTACCACACAAGACTCCCTTCAATAACTGAGTCTACCATACAAGACTCCCTGTTATGGCTGTGCATTTCCTCCCCTGATAGAATAATCCCATACCATAAAGTTAATTCCCTCTTCTTAATCCTTAATAAAGTTGTTATTTAGCAATTGGTTGTTTATGTACTAATTTCTGACATAGTTTTCTAGTCCTAAGGGTGGGCTATGGGAGGGGACTTTTTGTTCCACCTGCTTACACATTTGAAGTGACCCGTACACGCTGTATTTTTCCTGCACATGCGTTCATAGTGTTTTCCAATTAATACCTACTGTTCCATACTACATCTAGCATTGTGATGCAGGTGTGCTACGTACCTATCTAATGCTGGCTAGCTGCAATGTGTTGCTACACCGCCGAAACAAACATAAATTATCTCCCTCCGTTAACTTTGTTTAACAAGTTAAACTTCAATTAATGTCGGTCGTTTAATAGAGAACCACAAACAATCAACCTTTTTTTCCAAGCTGATATTGTTCACTTGTCCAATGATGGTGGTTGTTTTGGTAGTTGTGCAGGGTTCCATGGTTCTCCTACATAATTTTTCGATACGACCATTGATATGATCAGCCACAAATTGTGGCTCCCAATTGCATGAGGCTTGGGGGCGAAATACCTGGGGGTTCCCAACTTTGAAGCCACAGGGATTTCTAAGGCCATAGAAAGGCTACAGCCTTTCCCTCCAAGCCGCACGTACATAGGAACCCCACACTGTACCACTAGCCAGAACACTGATCCCTGCATTGATAACAAGGCAGAGATGGGATGTAACATATAAGAATGAATGCTTGTGCAAGATGATGTAATAGAGGATTTAAGAACCTGAGTCCTGGGTAGCAAATGTCCATTCCTCACTAGGCCACTGAGAGTAGGCAATGAAGTATCGATCCTTATCAAGGGGGCATCATGAACTAGCTAGGCCACAGACACAAAACAATAGATGGGAGTGTTGCAACTAATCATTTACTGTGTATATTGGGGTATATTGTGGGGGGAGGGGGGGGATAGGATTGATGAGGGGGTTAATGCAATGAAGACAGGAAGTCCATATAATCGTGTGCAATGTGTTGTAAGCACTGCGCAATGGCGGCCAATATATATTATGTTTTATGCAAGAGTAAATATAACTTGCTACATATTATTATTTTATTTTATTTTTTGACTAAAATACTGGTATGCACACTCTTAACCATACCATGTGAAGGCTATGATAACGAAAGTCCATCCAGCTAGCTGAGGCCAAATTCAGCACTGCCAACTAACTGACAGTGTGCTACTACTATAACCACCAAAAGTGCCATAACAGAGTTCCAGCCTATGGAGCACTAACAATCCCAACGGTTGACAGTTTATACTGCACATACTGCATGTGCCTGCATCCCTGTCAATAGTCCCAAAAACAAAGACAGGTATAGTTCATTCCTTAAATATGTCGTGTGTCTTTGCATCAATGTGGTACACCCATTAGGACAATATACTAGTAATGTACTTATATACTGACTGCTGAGATAATATCGGAAGAGGTATAACCCAGCATCTAGTAACATTATTTAGAGGTATAGTGTATGTGATATTTTAAGCAGCCAGCTACAGAGAATATATATGCAGTGGTGACTGTCAACTGTGTCTGTCTGAATTATAGTGGAAACTTAAACAACTACACAATACTCTGTGATGTTCAATAACATTAACTGTGTGCAGCAGTGTTATAGCCTATTCCTGTTGGCATTGCATAGTGTTAAATAGTAGTGTATAATGTGTCAATTGTTGACCAAATACTTTGCATACTCAATTGCCACCAGAATTCTACACTGGGTGTACACACACCAGCTGGGGTGCTTGTCAGTGACACAGATTGGTAATGGTGACAATTATTGAGCATGTATCTATACTTAAGGAGTGTATGTATGTGCATTGTTTGGAGAACGACAGAACGTGTTGGACAGTTCCTGCCAGTGTCGGATTGCAGATATCAATACATGTGACCGGGCCCGTGAAAACAGGGCACGTGGGCACAAACTACACCCCGTCACTCTACAGGTCATATCTCAGTACTGGAACGGAATATTTGTATTCTGTAACTTGTATCATAATGCCAATTAAATGCTTACTAAGAGTTGAAAATTGCATTGCCATACCATAACAGTACAAAATGTTATGAGTGATAAAAGTTTGAAAAAGTAGGCAAAAATCATGTGTCCACATGCCCTATTCTCGCAGGCCCAGTCACATATAGTGTTAGGTATTTATGTAGGTACATATGAAGTGACCTTTATGCATCAATTATGGTAGTCACACTTTGCATGTGTATGCATCCCATCTGGGTACGCAATGTATGTGTCACACGCGTATGAAGTGTAACCAGTGTTTGAAATAGAATGCTCACTGACCCCAATGGCCAAGTGGGATTTTGGGTGATCACCTTCATTTCTGAGACATGATAATGGTTGTAGCTGTGCCTCCAGAATTTTTATAGCAATCCTACAAGGCAGCTCCATATTTTACCTAGGTGGTACTAACATTGATAACCACAAAGGTGAAAGCTTTTGTCAAGTGTGTGCATGTGTATATGTGTTTGGGACACACAGAGAGGGGGGGGGGGGGAGGTGGGTAATTCATAATCAGTGTCCCTGGTAGTATTAGCTAACCAAGTACGAATAGTATGCAATAAGATGATGGCGGATAATGTCATACAGCAGTTATACGTACCCAGTGTTAAGCGATACTTGCAATACAGTAATACTGAATAATACAGTGGAACCTCTATTATCTGCACAGCCCAAATTGGTCACGTGGCTTGTAGTTTATTGACCATAATGAAGTTTGGTTTAGATGAAAGCACAAGGAGGGAGCCTAAAGGCTGCTGTTTACCTGTTTGATGGCTTGTTTATTGTACTACTAATAACTACCACTTGGTTGCTAGGTGATAATGCATTTTTACAGCCCAGGGAAGTGACCATGACTGCTCTGTAGTGACTTCCCCCTCTGCCCACTAAACTGCATAGCACTAACTGATAGCAATAACAACATTACTTGTATTTAAGTTAGTCACTTTAGCATAATAGCATGTTATTCTTAGTTACGGACATTTCTGAGATACGGACAGTAGTAGGTACCAGACCGCCCGGATAAGTGAGGTTCCACTGTAACTACAAATACTGTTATATATTTTTCTGGCTCACCTGGGCCCTCTAGGTACTACTAGTACTTTTACACTGTCATTATGTTCTTGCAATACCCGTGCTGTCTCATGTAGTGCTGGGTGGTATTGCATTTTTGCTCCCTGTATCCAATATTGAGAAGAAAAAAAACCCTGATATCCTGATAGTCAACTAATTCACATTTTAAATCAAGCTGGTAATGTTTATTATAGTCAGCAGTTAATCTGTAGTTGAAAGTTACCACAAGTGAAAGTTACTTGTATCCAACAGGTTGTAAATGTATTTTGCTAACTGCTATAGTAGGCTAGTGCTACACTGTAATCGGTTCACTTTTAGGCAGGGCTTGTGGTCATCAACACATAATTAATTAAATGCCAAAGACCTGATGTCTGGCTTCCCTCATAGCATAATACACCTAATGTCATTCATATCGATATACCTGTATGTTTGAAAGCGAATACCTTTTGACCAGTTCAGTGATAATATCGTGGTATCCTGGTATGTATCATCCAGCACTAGTACAATGTACTGTTTTATGCATAATTGTTGTCCAGTCTTATGGCCTCTACAATGAATATGAGTTATTCAAATACAGTTGACCTACATACTGGGGAACCGTCAAACTGAAAATGAACAAGCCAAGTAATATATAACCACTCGTTACATGTGAAATTGAGAAACTGTAAATAGCTAGTAAGGAGAAACTTCAGATGAAGATAGCAGGCCCACAAACTGTTGTACACACAGTATCTTTTGAGTCTGCTCGTCATTTATACTACATCTGGCTCAAGGAATACACCCACAGATAGCTGAATACATACTACTGTAGCAAGCCACCCTTCAAGAATCATAACCACTACATTGTTTACAATAATTTATGGGTACAATAACTTATGGGTACAATCAATAATTATATTACAATGAAAACCTGTAGGACTTTTCCATTGTTGGACCACAGACACTGCTCCACCAGTGATACTAACGTTTGCCATGCAAACCAATGACCAAAGCATATGAACTGGCCAGAAATCACTTTAATATATTCATAAAGACCATTTCAATCAACTCCTCTAATAGAACATGCATATAGGTGAACAGTTTGGATGGAACTGTATTATTCCCACACATGTGGTACAATTGCACATACCAACCCTGTTTCCTGCACCATTTGTTATGATACTGTACATATAGAAAATTGTGATTAAATGGTGGATCATATACAATGTAACCAGGTGGAAAAGGGGGGGTATTTATTTATTTATTGTTTGTGGAAGGGGAGGAGTAGGGATAGGCTGCTTCATGACAAAAGGAACTAAAATGAGGGCCCTGGAACACACACTGCTTGCTTAATATTCTTTACTAACCCTTTTTAATTTTATTTTTTCTATAAATATTTATTCTGTGAACCAACTCACTGGCACCTGTACTACGCAAAAATAAAAGGAGGGTCATGCCAGTGCCAGACTGGAACAGCCTTGTACCACGCACTATTTAATGCTATGAAGGCACACATGGGGTGCCACAAAGGTGCAAGGTGGACCATCACAATGTAAACCCCAGGACCCCAAGACCAAGGAGTGTTAACTTGTCAATGGGCCCTTTGGGCACCTAAGGTTGAGTACCATTGTATTACACACAATATCTTTAGAGTCTGCTGATTAATGTCATTTATATCGAACTCAGCTCAAGTCACCACTGTAGCAAGCCACACTTCATTTTATACGCTATATTGTTATACAATAAGTACTATAATTGTATTACAATGAAAACCTGAAGTACCCTCCCATAATTAGACCACTAACAACACTCCGCCAGAGGCATTAACATTTGCCAGCACATACCGACCCCATTGTCTGTACCTTAATACAAATGACTATTGTTTATATTTATTATTATACTGTGCATATAGAAAATATGTACCATTATTGTGATTCAGTGGTGGATCGTATACAATCAATGTAGCCAGTTGGAAGTACGGGGATTTTTATTTTATTATTTATTTTATTTTTTTGTGGAAGGGGAGAAGGGGTAGGCTGCTCCGAAAATTAAAATGAGGGGCCCTGCCAATGCCAGCCAACTACTGGAACACACACCACTTCCTTAATATTCTGTACTAACCAACATTTTCATCCTTCAGTGAACCAACTCACTGGCATCTGTACTACACACAAATAAAAAATGAGGGCCATGCTAGTGACGGCCAGCTACTGGAGCGCCTAATATTCTTTACTAACCAACATTTTCCCCCTCGGTGAAGCACCTGTACTACACACAAATAAAAGAGGGCAATGCCAGTGCCAGCCAACTACTAGAACACTCACCATTTGCTTAATATTCGTTGCTAACCAACATTTCTCCCCTCAGTGAGCCAACTCACTGGCACCTGTACTACACACTATTTAATACTATGAAGGCACACACAGGGTGTTACAAAGGTGCACGTGTCCATCACAATACAAACCCCAGGGGTCCCTGAGACCAAGGAGTGTTAACTCACCAATGGGCCCTTGGGGCACCTAAGGTAAAGTGGTAATTGCCTACAGCACAAAAGATTCCTGGGTACACCCATTAACACACCTGCTGGTCTGCTAGACTTATGCTGTCAAAATATGTAGGTAGATCAATTTTGTACTGCACACATTAAATTCCGGCAGTTTATTTTATGATGGTGTTCAGTATGACACAACCACAATACAGTGACCACTATGTTGATTGCTATTTGGATTAGCAATAGTTTTGTAGTGCTAAGGATACCCGTGTCCCCTAATTCCAGTTGCCAACCTTGGTGGGAAATGATTACTTCCAATATCAGTGTGACTGCTCTATTAAAATGAGTGCTTGTCACGCAATATTAGCTTTGCTCACCCAGCCCCATCATGATTTGTGTATTAACCACAACAGGCACATCCAGCTTAGTACCCTGTACCTAAACTAAATGGCAGCATGATTTTTGCGTCTGGCCACGCCCCCACTTGAGCCAGTTCAGCGATGCACACGTAGACATAATAGTTTATGGTAATTATTGTCGAAGATTACCTTATTTAATGCCTAGTGCACAAGTCAAGGTAAATAAATCTACCCTCTGCATGCCTACACTGAGTGTCCCCAAACGCGCGGGGAGTTTCGTGCGGAGGTTTCGTGGCTTTTACAGCTGAGACAAACAATACATTGGTTTGCTGGCATACATACAAGTCACGCACAGCAATGCATGGAAAAAACTCAACAGGCAGGCATTAAGGCAACTGGTTAATCCACCGTCCAAATAATGAATTATTTCATCTCCCACCGGCCACATGTCTCGCCACTCCTGCCCACTACGTAGTGGCACAACTTCCAAACCGGACTCTCCAGTATGCCCATGACTTGCCCACATCACTGGTCCTTTTCTTCTCTTTCAGCATCATAAATGAGACTCCACCTGCTTACACATTTGAAGTGACCTGTGGTATTTTTCCTGCGCATGCATTCATAGTGTTTTCCAAGTAATACCTACTGTTCCATACTACATCTAGCATAGTGAAGCAGGTGTGCTACGTACCTATCTAATGCTGACTAGCTGCAATGTGTTGCTACACCGCCAAAACAAACATAAATTATCTCCCTCCGTTAACTTTGTTTAACAAGTTAAACTTCAATTAATGCAGCAGCTGGAAGAATATATTTATCTTGTTTGGCACTTATCCATCATACAGTAGGGGACAAAATAAAGTTTACATTCCGATTTTAAAAAACGATGGTAATGTTGTTAAGTTTTCATTGTTATAATGACTGTGCAATCATAAAACGATTGTACAAAAACGATTACATAAGCGTTTATACGATTACATAAGCGTTTAGATGATTACATAATCGTTTAGACGATGACGCGATCGTTTAAACGATTACGCAACGAAGTTGAAGGGCGGCAACGTGCACTGTATCCTTGTGCACAAAGCAGGTGGTTACGAGAGCGCAGGCTGTCATGGAAAGCGAAAGGCCAGTGGGTGCTCGACGGGTGCTGGCACTCATTAACGAACAAACCGGTAAGCTATTACTTGTTAGTGGTTTGTGGGATGTACTCGTAAAGGATATACTCGTAACCACAAAGCAATTAGTCAAATAAATATTTACCGCCCAGACACAAACCACAAACCACTAGCCCATTTACCAGTAATGTGTTTATTATGCAGCCCTTTTTACAGAACACTACAGTCATTATGTTGTGTATTGGCCAGAAGGCAGCGTTTCTTCAATTAACGCTTCCAAAGTGCAGCCTGACAAAGTGGCCATAGGCCAGGAGTACCAATTAACAATGGGGAAAAACAAGAAGCACAATGGCATTGTGGTGGCCAGAGGTAAAGAAAACATACAAATGTTATATACAATTTTATAGTTTCAATGTATATTTTAGGCACACAAGCTGAAATGGACAAGTTAGAAGACCAGTTTGTCACTGGTGACTGGGTTCCACCAACTGTTACCATCCCAGTAGAAGAAACTTCAACACCAACAGCACCTAAAAGAAAGACAAAGAAACGTAAACAGAAGACGAACAGCAATGAAGCAGAAAAAGAGAAAACGAAACGTAAACGGAAGACAAACAACAATGAAGAAAAGGCTAAAACAAAGAAAAAGAAAAATAGTGGTGAGTTAAAATAATTCTACATATACATCAATAATGAATAAATTACAGGTACAATTTTATTTGTCACACCAACATCGGAAGTGGGTTCTGTTGAGGCAACAGCAACTACCTGTAGTATCTCTCTGGTGACATCTTCCAGTTCATCCACTGTGCAGACAGAAGTCCTACCTCCCAGTTTGGCAGTGACCACAGCTGTTACTTTACAATTGCCCCACAGTTCTACAGTGACAACACCTCATTGTTCGGCAGTGAATATGCCTCCTAACTTGACAGTGAAAATGCCTCCTAACTCAGCAGTGACAACAGTTCCTAGTTCGGCAATGATGACTGCTGCCAGTTTGACAATGACAACACCTGTCACTTTACCATTAGTCACGCCTCACAGTTCTACATTGATGACATCCATCAGTTCTAGTTGGGCAGCGATGACACCTGTAACTTTGACACCTCCCACTTTGCCAATTGTGACATCTACAGTGGTGACACCATCAGCAAGTTTAAGGAGCTTCCCTTTTGTACCATCTTCAACATCAACAACAACAACTAACCCAGATCTCTTTAGCTCGTTGGTATCAGAAGTTGAAGAAATGACATCACCGCAGGCTGACAGGGTCTTGGATCAATTAAAATCCATGTATGGTGATACCTGGGACCCATATGATGAGCTGGCATTCTGTGATTCAGGTATTTATCTTTTACATCAAAGAGTTGTGATCACTGTTATATATCACAGGTTCTGAGAATGATATGCCCTGTAGAACAAACAGCAACAGTAACAATAGCAACAATCAAAATAGTTACATCAGCAGCAACAGCATTGATGGTAACAACATTATTGAAACTGGAATTTCTGTAAAAACACTAATGGAGAATCAAAAAACAATCATTCACCTACTCAAAGCCGTGGAAAATACTCAACGAAGAACAAATGGTAACTAGTGTTGTGATCTTATAGTTGTTATTATTTTTAAACAGAAATCCAATCTGAATCAACATCAAGCAGATACATCAATGAATCAACATCAAGCAGATACATCAATGAATCAACATCAAGCAGATACATCAATGAATCAACATCAAGCAGATACATCAATGAATCAACATCAAGCAGATACATCAATGAATCAACAAGCAGTGTTACACATCAACGAAGAAGACCAACACATCAACAAACACCGACATATCAACAAACACCATCAACACGCCAACTAACAGTATCACTCACTGACCAACAAACATCATTCACCGACCAACAAACATCAACAAATCAGCAAGTTTCATCATCGAATCAACAATTAGCAGCAAACCCACAGGCATCATCAACAACTTCATCATTGGCTTCTTGCATTGAAATACCAATATCTGGTAATGCCCACAAATATGGTATGGTTTCATCGAGTGAAATAAATCGCAATTCATTAGTGGGTCCAGACATCATTGTAGCCAAGTACAAGCGACATCACAAAGAAAGCAAGGTGTCAACGTTAGCTCAACGACTGGCTCAGAAGTCATACTTCGGGGATGATGTGCTGGTTAGATGTACTCCACTTGGTAGTACACTATACCCTGCTCTTCCAATTGTAGAGCTGAATGAATTAAAAAGAAAAATATTTCAGCTGTTTCCAGAATACTGGCTGAATCCATTAAAATTTGAAAGCATCTGGACTGAATGTGCTAAGTCTATCAGCCAACGCTGCAAGCGGCTAAGAAATCAGAATCCATAGTCAATAAATTATTTATACAAGCCAACTACATATTATTCTTTACATACTCTCATATTCCTGTATTACATACATAGTGACTATAGTGGAAATTATATGCAACTTACTATTTGATGATGTGAAAATGTACCGAGTCATTATCATTCACCAGTTCCTTTATCTCGAGCTTTGACGTTGAACCAGGCAAGTACTTTTTAAAAGCCATGCGGTAGCGAAAAATATTCCTTCGTATTAATTGGATTGCTTCACGTGAGCTCTTCTAGAAGATTCGATCCTTTAGCGTGTGTGCTCATCTCGGTGTAGCAAAGACGCTTGTTTTGACTGACAACACAAGTAAATGTGGCTTTCAGGAATGGGTGTTATAAGGGAGTTCCTTAGTGCTTATCAAAGTAAACCGAGGTGAGTTTCCGTGATTACAATCATTATCCGCTAAGCGGCTGTAATTACGATCGCTTGTGTTCCTGTAGTGTGATAGAGTGACGTTATGGGGTGGATAGAGGTTAATATAATAGGACTTTTAGTATAATAGCAAAATCGAATTAGATATAAACCATAGCTAGCTTTCCTCCGTAAATTAGATTCAGTTTTACAAGTATGATAAAATTAACATGTACGTAGTAACAATAAAATATTACACAGATTGTATTTTCAGTTAGTATCCAGTAGCAGCTCCATTTAATTGTATAACTTTTGGTAATACTTTTTTAAATGATTGATGTATTTTAAACACTTGGCGACAGTCACGCTGTCCCAGAATTCTTTAATCCCATCTATTAGTTCTTGCTTTGTTCTAGGTTTTTTGACACGTCGGATGTACTCTTTCAATTCGTGCCAGAGATTTTCGATGGGATTGCAGTCCGGCGACTCAGCAGGCGTTCGCCACCACGTGACTTTTTGATCTTTCAGAAATCGCTTCGCCTCATTAGATGTGTGCTTCGGATCATTGTCAGCCATTAAACGATGTCCATCAGGGTAAACTTTCTGAAGAAAAGGGATCAAAGTCTCTTCCAGGATTTTGACGTAGAAAGAGCCATCCATTGTACCTTCAAAAATACATATCCCAGTCTTCCCACGTTTGCTGATCCCTGCCCAGATGTGAACTTTCACAGGACGTTTAGCTCTGAAATAAAAATTACATACATTTACATTTTAAACAATTTATTGCATTTATTATTATTAAATAATGAATTAGTGAATAATTACCTAGGTTTTAACCGTGGTGTTTCCCCTTTTCTTCGGCAGCAAAAATGCTTGTGTGTCTCCAGTTGTACGGAGCACTCGTCAGTCCACACAACGTTGTCAAAGTTATCATTTCGATGTTGCTGTGCCCACTCCAGACGTTTCAACTTGTTTGGTTCGCGTATTAATTGGCAGTAGGCACTACCCCTGAAGGTCCACCCAAGTGCTGTACGACAACGAAGAATAGTTCTTCTGGAAAGTTGGTAGCCCATTCCTGTTAACAGAGCGTGTAACTGGATGGCTGTCGTCTCGTCGTCCTCCATCATCCGTTCATCGACTATCCTCTGTATTTCGCGTGTTATCTTCGAAGGTCTTCCAGAACCAGGGCTTCTTGCGATGGATCCTGTTGTTATAAACTTCTTGATAAATTGTGCTATCCCAATTCGTGAAGTTGTGACAGTTCCTTCGTCTTTCAGCAGCTTCGCTATTGTTGGAGGTAGATACCCTTGTTGGTAATAGTATAAAATTCGCCGTTTCTCGTACCAAGAATAAACCATATTTCAGTAGCGCAGACAATCGAACAAACAACAACTGTTACAGTCTTTTACATACCTACTGCATTATACTTATATAGTTACTGTAGCAAACGTAAAAACACTTAATAAGTTTTATACGTAAATTAGCTATGCACCCCAATTGTTATTACTATGCAACCGTTTTTTTAAAGAGAAAAACGTTTGTTTTGTAAAAACGGGACAAGTATAAAACGACGCCTTGACAAACGTTTTTACTAGAGCAAATGTAAACTTTATTTTGTCCCCTACTGTAACTAGTTCGAGGGTATGAAGCTTGAAGCGCCTGTTCCGCCAAAGGCAGGCCATCCTAGCTCGTCTTGAACTTTAAAAAGCTTACCTTCATACAGACAATGAAAGATACTTAACAAGTAAACCTCAGGGTTGGGTTCAGCTTTGGTTTCTTCTTCACCCAAGTGTATATCGTTTTAGGTTCTCCTTGGTTCATATATATCACTAAGAGAGGTTGCAGCTGGTAGAAGGAAGCATAGTAGTACACATCCTGACCTAACACTCAGAGATCTCAAGGCTATTCTCCTGATTTCACTTTTTTTTCATTCAATAATCTTAATTTTTGATCCAAATCTTGTTTTTTTGTTTTTATTTGCGTAACTGCCACATGAATAGCAAGAGCCATAAGTTATGTTTTATAAAACCACAGGTGTATTGTTTTGAATTGAGACTTACAACTTCCATTTGAAAATGACATAAACCTATGTATAAATAGTGTATTAATTTTAAAATGAAGTAGGGATCCAAGCAATAAAAGTAAGTAGGGATTTTCCCACCAAGCTATGCTGTAATATCATCATTCATCTCTACTTACTTTTTATTGCTTGGATCCCTACTTCATTTTTAATTTAAAATACTAGTTTGGTTTTCTTTGTTATAGCATGCAGCTATACATGTGTGACTATTCTAATAGGGTGACTGCTGTATTAGAGTATTTTGAGTCAGCCTTTCATTACTAGGGGTGTGTCACTATTTCATTGTGCTAGCATACAGATAGGCTAATACTTTCAGGGTGTGTCATCGTGATGGATTGTTAAGAGGTATGGTCTCAGTGCTCGATCGTTATTGATCAACCAAATTGTGTTAATTAATTAACAGACATGGCATTTGTGAAGTTACAGGTATCTACTGAGCGTAAGCGCTTCAAAAAGTTTGCGGCGTCTAAATATGCTGGTGTTGATAGGAAAATTTGATGCCTCAATATGGTTTCATTGCATGGAGAAGGAAGAAGACTAGCATGATTGAAGATGAAAGGAAAGACAAGGCGCAGAGGGTACACACTCGTTGACACCCCAAAAGACACATCCCACTGGTGAGTTTGCTATTGTGGCATAAAAATGGTGGCCGTGTACTACTTCATTTGGTCTCCAGCCTTGTGACTGTGGTCAGGCAGACAGATAGGCAGGTTGGAAGTCAGTCTAAAATCCAAGTTTTAGCGATTTAGCCATCTATTAGTGTTTTCTTCTTTTTAAAATGCTGTATTTGATGTTAATTAAACTAATATTATTCCGTAAAGGTGATTTTCATTGCATAAGATTTCTCTAGGATGATTTTTGAAGGCAGCATTTCAGGCAGCGCATGTCATTTTTTGAGAGATCTCTACTTACACACACTAGTACAACACTTTGTGTTTCTTATGTATTTCCTCAGGCTGATAACACTAATTTGAGTGCTCTTGTTAATCCTCATGTTCCTGAAAAACTTCTGCCACTTTTCTTTTGGAAACATCTGGAAAAAGATTTGGTTTTGCTGTCTATTGCACTTGATTGCAGTATTGATGATGCAGTAATGAGAGTACATTTATTATTTAAACAACTGTCAGAAAAACTTGCCACTAATTATCCTAGTATGTTTGTACATAAAATATATTTTATTAAGTATAATACTCTTTCAGACTGCAGCAATGGTAATGACTGGTCCACTGCAGAAAATAGACAAGAATGGGAGGATCATTTCAGCGTACATTTCATTGCACCATGTATACAGAATAGTGCTTTAAAATTAAAAGATGTTTATTGCTCTGTAGTGAAAGGTATGAATATTAAATCCTTTTGTCTTATAGTATTATGTACTTGACATTAATTCTGATCAATACATCAACTGTAATTGTTAACAGATACCGACACCTTTTACTCACGAATCTATGAGAGTGCAGTTGACAGTAATGATCAAAGTGTTATACACTCAGCATTGTGGAGATACCGGACTAGAGTGTCACTGGAACATATCATGTCATTCTCTCAAAACAGAGAACACAAGATTCTTAGTAACTTTTTACAAAAAGTACATATCAATCACAACGTGTTTGTATGCTAAGTATTATTACTGTTGGTATTATTAATTTTTGTAGGAGTCAATTTTAAGAGCTATGCAGTACCTACCTGGAATTCTAAAATTACAAAAGTATTTGTTTGATCATTTTCATCATCAAGTAGGACAGGAAACACAATTGCATGACACTATTGGGAAGTACAAAAAATCAAGAAAGCAAGGTAATGAACTATCAATAGTGGGTTCATAATAGAGATCGTCCATGGTTTTTTTTCTTCATAAAATTATGTTTGAATGTTGGGTTTGCTGGTGTGCATCTCTTGTTATCTGTTCTATAAACTCGTGTATAGGCCAGGAAAGCTTACTCTATGCTAAAAACTTTTGTTTGTAGGGTGTTTTTGCTCTGTGATTGTTATAAGTGGGTGGGTTATTCATAATATTCTAATAGAACAGTCACGTAAATTCTCTAATATTGCAGTCAAGTGAATCTGATAACATGCACTGAATTTGACAGCTATTAAAGGCACTATAGTAATGTAAAATTCAAACTCATATTAGAAGACTCTGTATGCACATTGGAATTTGATCAATTTTATGTGTATACCAAAACAATGGCTGTACATAAAATGCAAAATTGCTCTGAGCCAAGCCAATCTTCAGTATTATTAAAACAAATTCATAATGGATTAGCAAAAAGTATACAAACAAGATGAACAAAAAAATTTAACAGGGGAATAGAGAGCACTGAAAAAGCCACAAAACAAGAAAAGATCACTGGGGTGGTATGTAGACCACAGATCCCTATTTTGAATGAAGCATGTAACTAAATTTTATGATAGAGAGTCAAAATCGGGTTACATTACCACCCCCAGCAATTTATTCTTGTTTTGTGACTTTTTCAGCAATCTTTATTCACCCTTTTAAAAGTTTCAATTTACATAATTATGTTGATGTATGGAATTAAGTAGAATGGCATACTAAATTGAAAAGTATACATGTGTACAATAGTTATCATTCACATAGCTACAGCACATTTCTTTCAGATCAAGAAATGTTTGATGGAATGGTGAAAATGTTTAGTGCTGCTTGGGAACTGGTAAAAAGACATTTGATAAATCATGGTAGGTATACTACATATATCTAAATAGTTACAACAAACCAATGGGGTTTTGTACTTAATCTGTCAACATGACACTCAAGGCCCTAAGTCTTCAGACATCTTTTTTACACATCAGTTATCATGATAGTGGTTCATAATGAGAACCACTATCATGATAAAAGCAACCTTCTAGGCAAGTATGTTTTGAAAACTTTCTAAAGCTTTCTGAAGTGCTATTAATTTTACTGAACAATAATTATTTTACACCTGGAAAGTAGTCTTAATCATTTTCAAGCTTCCAAAACACTCCCAAATCTTCATCTTCTCATTATTATTCTTGTTTTGCATGTCTACAGCCTACAGGAAGCAAAATTCAGCAATAGAATTTAATTGCATGTTTTGAAAATATTCCTACCCAGGTCTGTGTTGTATTAAGGTCTTAAAGTATTTGCGATATATAGTGCAAGAATTATAATTTTGAGATGTCATAGGTGTGTGAAGCCATAGAAGTGATGCTTCAAAACATTGCTTGCTGCAATGTATGGAACTATAATACATGTTAGCTTAAACATAAATGCTACTCACTGAAATATAATTCTGAATGTTTCAAAGTTTTGAAATCTTGTAAAAGTCTTTATTTCCATGCTGTTACAGAAGCGGAGTGTTCCATATATAGTCACAAGAAAGTGCTGATCCATCCTTGCATTATATTGCTGCAATGTCAATTTTGCTATTGATTTAGCACCAACATAAATGTTTTTTTTTTTTAAATGTAGTTTATTGCAACGCAATAAATTGAAGTTAACATGCCTTGGTGTGGGCATAGAATGGATACAGTGCAAATCTACGTACCATACCATAGTAAATGAAGCCAGCATCCTGTAGTGATAAACTAGCCTTTCGAGTAAAAGTAATTAAATCCAGCAACACAGAAACCTTGAGTAGACTGTAAGGTCCATTAGAGAGGCATTGTATATTAGCAGTGCTAGCACCACAAACTGAAATCAACACTTGTTTCAGGTAAAAGTTGAACCAATCTTGTAGGATACATGAAACGTAATGACGTCATATGATTCATTGTAATAAACTGGTTTGACAGGTTTGAGATCACGAGATCATGCCATAGTGCATGGTGTGTTGGCGGACAGAAAAACTTTTTTCCCTCCCTCCCACCCAAAACCATGCATTAAGTATATGTGCCAGTACATATGTTGTTGTATGCGCTTGTACGGTTGTCCACATAATCTATGTATATAATAATAATAAAAATTGAACCTTTGTATGCATAACTTAGTTACACTGCTTGCTTGGTTGTTGTCAGGCATGGGGCGAAGTACTTTGGTACTTGTACTTAAGGACACTTAAGTACACCTTCTTGAGTACTTGTACTTATACTTAAATACTTTTTGTACAAATGTAATGTACTTGTACTTATACTTAAGTCCTAAGTTATGTACTTAAGGTACTTAAAGTACTTTGAAGTACATGAAGTACAATGAAGTCCATATGCAAGTGAAATAAGTTGTAGCTATATTGGCTCAAAGATAATACATTACATGGTCAGCTTTTGGATGAAATCACTTTGTTGCATTTGCTCTAAAACCGATTTAAAAGGTTTCCTATCTTTTGATTCATTTTTCTGTTGATCTTAGAAATAGTTGTACTGCTTTTGGCCTAAAAGATTTAGTTGATCATCAGGCAGCTATAGCAGCTAAGAAGAAGGATTATGCCCTGAACAGAAAGCCAACAACAATGAAGTACACTCACTAAGTAGGTGGATGAATACATTGAAACTGACAGTTACGATGGCCCTAAATCCAGCCAATAAGACAACCAAAAGAAAAATCCTCTGCTTTCAAGGTTGGCAAAAAACATTCTAGGAGTACCATTTTCCTCTGTGCCTGTTGAGAGACTCTTTAGCATTGCGGGAAAGGTATTTACTCCTGAAAGATTTTGTCTTACTGATGGCAGATTTTCACAATTTTATTAGGTGCAACCATAATGCAATTGTGAACACAGTAAATATAATCTGTACTTGGACTTGTACTTAAATACTTTCAAAAGTACTTGTACTTTATTTAAATACTTCTCTTAAAACAATGTCATGTACTTGTACTTGTACTTGTACTTCAACAAATGTCAAAGTACTTGTACTTTACTTAAGTACTTTCACATGTACTTCGCCCCATGCCTGGTTGTTGTGTATCCAATTACTGATATTGAACTTAGATACACGTATATAGTTAAACGGCAACTGAGGACCAAGTGCAGGTGGATGAAGTGCTAATTATCTGTGCATGGCCAAACCAAACCAATTACGCTAAATTTAACTTATATGATTATTCATTGGTTGTTGCTATCACGTTGTGTTGCTATGCATATATGATGCGTTGCTGCAATCTTGTACTAATTGGAAGACATATTTGCTTCGTGGTCAACTGTAAATCCAGTTATGCCATATCCACGATGCTTGTCTGCGTGGCTTGTGCAAAAGTTATTACACCCTACTCCAACAATTTCCTCAGTTGCCCTTTCCCCAAAGTACTTGTGTATAGATATCTGTATGAATGTTATTTGCGTTCTGTGCTGTTATGTATATTTATGGCAATGGTGCAATGTTATGTGGTAGATATTTGCATGAGTGTTTGTTTGTTTGGTGTTGTTGCGTACATGTTATGGCTTTGTGGAAAATGTTATTGTGGTTAGAACTAGGAAAAAAGTAGGCAATAGAGCTAGGTGCGGTGGAAGGGTGGTGTGTATAGCTAGGAAAACATTATAGTCGTGTCTATTTTGTATGCACACATACTAAATACATGGTAAGTGGTGATTGCACCCCGGGGTGTGCACTGCTCGAGTATGCCAAGTGCACACTGCCCCAGGGTGTTTCCACACCAATCAGCATGTTAAGTCTGCATAGACAGATTTATAATGCATTCAAATTGCAGCTATATTCTACAAGTCCAACACTTAACTATTTCAAAGTTTTTCTATGGGTACTATAACCACATATCATCTCTTGAGTAAGTTTAGTTGGTGTTTATGTATTAGTGAATGAGATCTAATCTCAGGGTATTAATTTAGCTTTTCTAAATATCTGGTAATCATGTTTTATTAATCAAGCCACATTGGACGGTCCAAGAAGCCAATGTGCCACACCAGTCTGTTACTAACAATTACGTGGTTTTCACACACATAGCTATGTAGTTTCATGAAATGAGACTTTTTTTTGCTATAGAAATTCCCACCACGTTTAGTAGTCCACATACCTAATTTGAGCATAATTGCTCTGAGATACAAGCCTTCCACTTACAAAAGCTGCCATAAACTCATATGTGATATCCAATTGTGTTGAAATTTGACACACATGAGAAGGATTTTACAATGCATCTTGGTATAAGTTTAATAGTTTGCAGAGTTATCAATAATTGTTCATAATAATAACACCACACCTACAGGGTAAACCACTTATAGGAAGAAGCTGAAAATCAATACGTGTATATGCTAACTATCGACCTAAAACCTTTGTAGTTTGATAGAAATCAAAGTAACAATGTTATTTTACTAGTCACATGATGTCGGAGAGGCACATAGCAAAGCTGTTGCAGGTTGTTTGCTTGTTGTTTTGTGATATTCTTCGACCAATTTCAATGGTTCAGTGGAAGTTTCTTTTCCATTGACTTTGTCTTGTTTCATAAAATATCACATATTACATGTTCAGGTGACCATCAACAATAATAATTTCTGTGATTGTTGTTTTTTTGTAGCGATATTGCGCTCTTTGATGGTTTGGTGCTTCTCATACTTTTGTGTGTGTGTCTGTGTCTGTGTGTGTGTGTGTGTTTGTAACACTGTAGGACAGGTGTAACACAGAATGGCCACTTCATGTTTCTATAGTTGATAGGGGTTTGTTCAGTCATAATTTCTTTTGTGATTGGATTGATTGCAGAAGAACTTCTTGTACTGTCCTTTGTTTCTAATGCTGTATTATAGGTAGAACAAAGCTGAAAAAGAAGTGGATTGCATTATAATAATTGATAGTTGGGGCACGCATTCAGTTGCACAATTAATTTTTAGTAGTACTGTGTGTGGTATGATTCTTTCCTTTGATGCGGTACGTGATGGTGAATTTAAAAAGTAAACAAACAAGTGAGAAATTTCATTCACATTTGAGTAGGCATATTAGAAATAAAAGGCAATGAAACAAGCAAGGCTACACCTGCAGCTATAATATTATACTAGTTGACATTTAATCCTTATTCAGTTATGGCTATACTTGACAGGCTTTATGTGACCGAAATAGGAATTTAATGTCAACTAGCATAGCTGCTGGTGTAGATGAGCTCCCTTGTTTCATTGTTTGTTTTTTTTTGTTGTTTTTGTTTAAATTTAATTCTATGATCCCTCTCAAAATGTTTAATTTGTATTTCTCTTACACTTGTGCTAATAACTACAGAGTTACAATGGAAGATGAAGTATGGGTAACCACAAATGTTTCAAGTTATGATGAATAGACTATTCACTCGGCAATTTTTAGTTTTGCTATTTTTAATTGTTTGCTAGTAATTGCATGAGAGCTGATGCAAGGACTGCTCTTTTAAGAGTATTTTGATTTACTTATGATTTAACATACTATATAGGCACCTTGCAGGCCTGGTAACCTATAAAACATTGTTGCAAATATATAAGAGTTACAGCTACAAAGATTATAATGCAAAAAGTTAATGTGGCAATAATACCTAATGCTACAGAGATTATAATGCAAAAGGTTGATGTGTGCGATAATACCCAATTGAGATGATCTAATAGAACAGTCACTCTAATAGAACAATCACCTAATTGAATGTTTACTCAGCAATTAAAGTTGACATTATATTAAATATCAACTATATATACATATATATGTATCACTTTCACACTTCAGATCAAAGGAAAGCCAGTGCATATATATCACATATCGCACTGACTCAAAATGTTAACGAGATATACGCACTGCCACCAGTGCATATATCTCGTTAACTTGAGACATTGCACACCTAATAGGAGTGCACACTATATCCAGAAATCATCAGAGTTCTTTGATGTTATACTGTTATCCTCTTTTCTTATATAGGGAATCAAGCAAGCTGTGATTGTGGGACTGAATTCTGCCAAACAACCTGTGATTGTGGGATTCAATTTTGATACATCAACAGTAGTTTGTTTTTTCCTTTTGTAAATGTAGCAATTAAAGTAACATAATTAACACTAGTCTCTTAAAATTGCTATATTAGCAGTAATAAAATCAAACTACTGTTTGATGTATTAAAATTGAATCCCACAATCACAGCTTACTTGGTTCCCTATATAAAAGAAGGGTATAGCAACTGAAGATTTTGTGAGTCTACATGCTAAAGTAGAACATATTAGTTAAACCACGGGCACTAGTGTTTTGCCTGTATATACGCACTTGCACTCGGACCTGCAGCCCTCGTGCTTGTGCATATATATCAGGCAAAGTACTCGTGCCCGTGGTATAACTATTACATATACAAGTTCTTTCACCTACACAAGCCACCTTGTATAAACAAATAGCCCAGGGAAGCGAGAGTTCAGTTACATTACAAGTCACCTTGTAGAGAGGTCAGCTAAGGAATAAGTCACCCCTAGTGAGTTTAGTTACAAACAAATCACCCTGTAGAGAGTTCAGCTACATTAAAAGTTATCCTGTTAGAGAGTTCAGCTACAAACAACTCACCCTGTAAGAAAACAAATCTCAGATAGACACATAGTCATATACAGGTTTCCTCTTGTTCCTGTAGTAAAGAGAAGAAAAAAACAAATTAAATCAAAGCTCTAAAGTCAGCCATAGGCAAGGCTTGAAATCACAAAAAGAAGTAATATCTATATCAAAATAGCCAAGCTGTGAAAAAGGTTGTGACCCCCAAAAGACCTAGGGCATAAAATATCTATAATCAAAGGTGGCCAAGAAATGACTGCATTAATGTTAATGTTAATAATGACACGGCAATGCTGTAATTATTAACAATAACATCATTGCAGCCATTTCTTGGCTGTTACTTTTGATTTCACAACTTTTTCTCCATAGCTATTTTTGGCCCCTTTTTCACAGCTTGACTGGTTTGGTATAGCTTTTTAGAACAGCTATGTGATCAATTATAAATTGTGGAGTATTTTTGTGTAAATTTGTAGTCTGGCTATTAGTAGCTTTTGGTATTTAACAGGTCGCTTGAGAGTTCCACTGGAATATGTAGATAGCACACCAGAAATTACTGATGATACCAAACTGGTTTACTTGTTACCAACTACTACAGGAGAAGGAATATGTAGTACATCATTGGTTGATTTTCTAGTAGCACAGCACAATGAGTTCATAAAGTACTGCTACAACAATCTACCATCAAAATACTATGATGAACAGTGAGTTACAAACGTATATGAATAAGTCAGCAATTGTAGACATCCAATTCTTTTGAACTGCATGTATCCATTTTGATTCCAGGCTAGGAAATAAAATGTTCAATATATATGCGTGCGTGTGTGTGTGTACCTATATACATATGTACGTATGTATGATATGTATGTGTGTAGGTATGTATGTGTGTATGTATGTATGTGTGTATGTATGTATGTATGTATGTTTGTATATATATATATGATAGGGACAATGAAAGTGTGGCATGGCCTGAGATAAAATATTACCCAAAAACCTGCCTCGATTTTTCTTCACAATGACATGACAGTATTGGTTGGGTAAAATTAAGCCCAAAAGTGCCTTTAGATTGACCCAAAACATTTTTGTCAAGTTGCTACAGAATTTTAAATTTATTTTTTTTGACGAAATTTTCTATTGCCTGCCTGATGCATTCAGTCAAGCATAGCAGGAAACTGGGTACAGATACAGCGCTACTTCTTTCACAAAAACGTTTCAAATTTACTTAAGAAGAAACCTTTAGCATATTGATAAACATACAATGCATGCGCTATTGTCTTGCCTTTTATCCTTCTGTACCAGTGAAGGTTCTTCATTGATAGTAGGGCTTCCATCCACAGGCATACTACACGTTACACAGCATAACAGGTATGCCCGTGGACACATGTTGTAGATGTTGCAGTGCTGAGTGAGCTGTCCAATATCATCAGACAAGAGTTTGTTTTTAGTTAACTTAACTATTTCATTTCTGAAAATTTGCTGTGACCAACACTGTTCACTACAGGCATGGATCCAGACTTCTAAAAGGGGAAGTTTCACTTTAATGGTAGACTCCCCAGCAATGTTTCACTGTTAAATCTTGCTATTTAGACCTTTAGAAATGCAACTGAAGTCTTCAACAGTTGCTTTAGAAGAGAAAAAAATGATAATTATTTTTAGAGGTACCTATCACAGAAAGATATAGTGATATTTGAAGTATTATCGCTGTAAACAAAGGTAAAAGTAAGTGTAATATGTGTTTCTTTGACTGATAAACTGATTTTAGTTTTATTGAATTGAAGATATACTTGTCAGCATTTCTCAGTCAGGCGTCTGCCAAATTAGGTTCCATGCAACCCTTTGAGTCCCCTCCCCTCCCCCAGGATCCACCTCTGCACTAGCTGCTTCTCTTGTTCGCTTCATCATTATCCGGACTGGTAGCATGTTTTCCTTCATGGCTTTCTTTGTGTTTCTTCACATGATGTGTCAAGCAAACCACATAATATAGCTAAGTGCTACTAATACCATGTAAACAAAGTTAGTAAGTGAACCTAGAAAACTTCCAAGTGAATACAGTTTAGCAATAATATGTGGTGTGTTATACTTATAATTATTATTAATAGTATGTTTTATTACTGTGCAAGACTTCAAAATAGAATATAAAAGCACACTGTAGTTTTACATTACATAGTAAAGATTAAATTTATGTAAAATGTTCTATACTTGATACGTTTGGTAAATCGGCAAAGATTTGCTGACTACTTGCATATACCCGTATAAATATAGTACTGTCATTACCATAATTGTGTAGTATTGTAACCAGTTTTGTGAAAGGGGTCTTCCTGTACACACATCCAATTTTCCAACTTTAATGATTCATAGCTTCAGACAGATTGAAGAAAACTAATGACTTGAAATCTGGTCAATAGTTAGCACCAACATTGCTAAATGGATGAAAAATTTTAGGGCTATGTACAGCTCCTATATGGATGAGTGTTAAAGACCTATTTTCAAAAATCCAGTTAGAGTAATTTGCATTATTAAACAGTGTGTTTAGTGGTCATGAACATGCAGAAAAAGTTCACAAACAAGTTTAAGAAAAATTAAACTAGAGTTGGGACAGTGTAGTATCACGATAAAAGTACTGAAACAAGCTGGATTGGAGTAGTATGTAATGTCCTATTGCTGTAAAACAATAAGAAGCAAATATCCCTACTTATTTTATTCTTATTGTTTTGCAGCAATTGGACATTACATACTACTCCAATCCAGTACTTTTTATCATGGTACTACATTGCCCCTACTCTAGTTTAAAATTCCTAATTTTTCATATACTTGTTTATATAAATTTATGTATATTTGTGCATATTTCTCTTTTTGTTAGGGTGTGTAAAAAGCTGATGGAACATGCTATACCGTTGAGCCAACTTCAACTTTTTCATGTTGTTTGCTATGAACATAAGCTTATCCCTGTAATACTCACCCACTGTCAATATTCTCTACAATATGGAAAGGGAACTGAAGTTACTTATGATCTACAAGCAATAGAAAGAGACCTGTGTGACAAATTCATTTTTGGAAAGCCGCTGATCATGTATGATGAAGTCCCAAGAGTTGTACTCAGGAAAGATGCTCATGACATTGCATTCTATGAGTCCATTGCAGCCAAAGTTCCACAGGTACACAAGATTATAAATGTTTTTCCCACTAAAAAAGCTGTGCTGTAAGGAATTATAATTGAATGGTACAATTTTAGTTTTACCACATTGAATATATGAATGACTTGCTGTGCTATCTATGTAAGATCTAAATTTACTTTGCACTGCTTTGGATGTTTTTGTATACCAATGGAAAATCTACCTGTAACTCACTATTCAAAGAAAATGCTGTTTAACGAAACATAGTCACTAAATGTATCATGCGGCCAAGAAAGCCATTGCGCTACACTGTGAGTGTATATACAGGAAGAAAGAAAGCATAATAATTTTCATGCATGCATAGCTCTGTGCTCCATGGAATAGTTTTTGTACTGAAAACACCCTCCACCATTAGCACCCCACATACCAAAAATATGGCCTAGCGCAATCATGAAATACAATCCTCAAAGTTTAACTTAATTTCTTCATCTTCATTTAGGGGGCTTGGGATGCTTAGATTATTCTTTTCTCGCACTTTACAAAAACCATTATAAAATGCAATGCGTTGCTTGATTTTCTTGAGCTTTGGTGCACTTTAAGAACTTATTGCAGCAAAATCATGTATCAAGTTTAGTGCAAATCTGACAAATAATCATAGAGCTACGGACAATTATTTGCATTAAAAAGGCCAACATTTTGTCATGCCTACAGGGTAAACCGCCTATGGGAATAACTTAAAAATCGATATGCATATAGGGTAACCATCATAGCTCAAACCTTTTGTGGTTGAAAAGAAAACACATTGACAGCTACAGAGTTATAAGGCAAAAACCAAACAACTGTAAATTGCGGGGTCGAGATACTCTAATAGAACAGTCACTGTGGAGTAAATAAGGTGCATGAAGAATGTTGAAAGAAGTTACCAGCATTTGAACCAGGGATCTCCATGCTGAACACCCAAATCTTTAACCACTGAGCTGCTGCTATCACAGCTGTTCACCTCATTTAATTTCTACTTTATAAATGAAAGTTCTAGCTAAAATCTACTCAGTAGTAAAAGTTTATAATTTCGTAGATCTACCTATGCAAAATCTAGAACATTCTATGTGTGTTCTATTAGAAATCCTCAAAAAAAATGTGCACTATGAGAGAAGTATGTAATCACAATTCAATTATTATATTGTAACTTCTCTGCAGCTATGCTGAACAAATACCTAGTTGCCAATGACATCAAACTTGTAAAAATATATTGTATGTAGTTATACCAAACTTATGTAGATCATTTATTACTAGATATTTACACTAAATTTACAAAATCACAGGAAGATTTGCCCTTTGAAAAGAAGGAGCAACTCATTATTGAAGTGAAGAAACTAAAAAACCAACAGAAACTTGGTGAGATTTTGGATGTCATAGAAATTGTTTTGGGATTTCTGGACTCTGCTGGTGGAGAATGTAAAGAAACATTTCACAGCTATGTCACCAAAACACTGACTATGCAGAAAAACTTACCAAAGGTATGTAATAGTTATATAAAGTGTGTGTAGCAGGGAGGATAATAACAGTCAGCTATAAACCATTTGCTAATCTAATGTATTGAGGCCTTTTCACAACTAATGCATATTGAATCCATAATTGCATATGGTTTCAACATAAGTGGATTGAATCCACCTTTATCCTTTTCACACTACACAATTGATTAAATGAATCGGCCACATTTGCACTAAAAAGACTGCATCGTGTTCGATCATGTTTCATTATGCAATAGTGTTATCAATCTCACATTCTGACTGTTTGCTGCCATTTTTTTCGTCTGGACACTGATTCAACTAAGACAAAAGCACTGTCTTAATCACCAACAACGATTGAAAGCTGTGGAACGAAGACTGCTCGTTCAAAGGCGGTACCATTAATGAAGAAATAGGGTGATTCAAAAGCAAGTGACACTTGCTGTAGATTGGTGTGCTCCATTCTTCACAAAGTGTATGTACAATTGTAGTTATATAAAATAAATTACACGTGTATATTATTATTATTATGAATTATAAAAATATTCTAACTATTAAACTGAACTCGTATGTTGCATACATTAGGATGTATTTAGTAATTGCCTTGAGTAAAACTCCTGTGAATCATGGCGTGTGGTGTAAGCCACATTCACATGTGTATTGGGAGGCAGTTAAAGCTGGTGCTTTTGGAGATGAATGGTGGCATGATAATGTATGGATGAGTAAAGCTACATTTGGTGTGCTGTGTGATCAGCTAAGACCACACATAGGCAAGGCAGCAACAAAGTATCATTTACCTTTTGCTGTTGATATGCAAGTAGCTGTCACTATCTGGCGTCTTGCAACAAATATTGAGTATAGAACAATATTACTGCTGAACTGTTTGGACTGGGAATTTCAACAGTGTGTACGATAGTGTATAGAACCACCAGTGCTATCACACATTACCTCTACCACTGAATGTACAGATGCCATCAGAATCAAGGCTAAGGAATAGTACAAGAGTTTGAAACTCTGTGAGGGTTGTTGGAGCAATTGATGGGACTCATATTCTCATTTTATACCCAACTGAATACCTATCGAATTATTACTATTGCAAGGGTTTCTACTCTATTCTGATGCAAGCAGTCGTAGATTCACAAGGTTGATTTATAGATGTAAATATTGACTGGCCAGGAAAGGTGCATGATGCAAGGGTACTAGGTGACCCTGCCTATCCTCTAAAGCCTTGGATGGTGAAGCCGTACCCTGATACTGGTCATCTAACAGCAGATGAATGGCACTTTAACTATTGTCAAAGGGTGATAGTGGAAAACGCTTTTGGAGAATTGAAGGGAAGATGGCATTACCTATTGAAGAGGATGGACTATTTTGACATAGAACATACCACAAATGCTGTGGGCTCCTGCGTTGTGTTGCACAATATCTGCGAGCAATTAGGAGATGTATGCCACCCTGACTTGATCCACAGTACTGATACATCTGACAGCAGCAGTACACCACCTGCTGCTGCAACAGTAGCTGATGGTAGTGCTAGTAACATACAAAGTGCATTGAGCCAGTATGTATATGAACACCAGTAGTTCAAACTTTACTACAAGTTGTTTATGTGATTGTTTTGGCACACAATCCATACACTACAGTTTGTACATTGGGGTCTAATTCTCGATCAGTATCCACACTACTTGGGTGGGTATAATAGTTCCTTTGAGAATAGGGTACACTATTATAGCTTGGCATAAAATCCTGACCAGGGAACGTAGGATTCACAGTAGGATTGTGGTGGGTATAATAGCTACTTTGAGAATAGGGTACACTATTATAGCTTGGCATAAAATCCTGACCAGGGAACGTAGGATTCACAGTAGGATTGTGGTGTGTGGGAAAGATGACATGGGGCCTGGGGATTAGGACATCATGCTACTCGTTTGAGTCATAAAACCAGTAAACATTGACATCATCATCTGAGCATGGCAGTCTTCATGTTCTCTCCGCTCTTTTTCTCTTCTGTCTTCAGACTCTAGCCACCTCTGCTCTCATTCCTCTGCTCTCATTCCTCTGCTCTCATTCCTCTGCTCTCATTCCTCTGCTCTCATTCATCTGCTCTCATTCCTCTGCTCTCATTCCTCTGCTCTCATTCCTCAGCTCTCTTCAGCTTCCTCATCTAATTTAGCTATCTTTGAGATCAAGTCCTCTGCATCACCTCTCCTTCACTTCTTTCCTGATATAAAAATAAACTTTATAGCAGAAAACAAACAACTGCTAACCTCTTGTCTTCTCAAACTTTGTCCGCTTTTCTATTACTTAATATTATCACAATATTATTATGGCTATTCATTGCATAGTAACACATACCTTAATCATATCAGGATTTTTCATGCTGGAGTTTCTCTTTGCTTTTTGGTGGTGGTGTCTCTTCAGTTGCTTCCGTCATATCATCAACTGTAGTAGTAGATCTTCCTGCCTGTTAAACCACTGCTGATGGTGAAGAAGCTTCAAGACTGCTGGATTGGAGTCATCAAGATCTGTAAACATGGAAAGTCTGACTGTGGTTTTAAGCAGTGCAGGACATACCTTCTTGATCTCTAACACTGCTACCTGAGGTGTTTTCTATTATTACAGTTCGGTTAGATGTTGAATGTACAGCTAGTATAGCATCTAGCTCTCTGAAGAATGGGCATGTTTTTCTATTGTTGTCCATCCCACAATTATTATCCTTTACCTAGGTTAAACACGCTTTGTTATACTGAGTTGGCTGTGTCTTTTACCTTTTTGTACTTAACCTTTAGATTCTTCACCTTTGTGCAGCACCCCCTCTCTTTCATAGCTGCTGCTAAGATAGTTTGTTCCTACTCACCCCATTGAGGCTTTCTTGTATGTTTTGCTCTCCCCATATAGTGATTAGTGCTTGTGTAATGTCCATGCTCCATCCTGCTGCCATTACACATGTGTTGCATGAATAAGTACCCCAGTATCACATTACATGGGGTGACGTTAATTAGGTAGTGGATGTGCACTGGTCCGGTCAATTCACCTCACGAAGTGGATTGGCATTAAGCCGGATTGGGAAGTGGATCCAGATCAGGTGTGAAATGGTTGGGTCCAGATTGATCCAGATCAAGCATAGTGTGAAAATGCCTTTTAATTTGAAAGTGAAGTAGGGATCCAAGTGATATAAAGTAGTGAAACAAGAGATGAACGATGGTATTACAGCATAGCTCAGTGGGAAATTTCCTACATTAGCATGTTATAATAATTATTTTGTTCAATGCCACAAAGTAGCGATTTTCCCACTGAGCTATGCTGTAATACCTTCATTCATCTCTTCTTTCACTACTTTTCACTTTTAATTAATCAATCATACAGTATGATAGTATAGTAGGGACCACAATGGTTTAGGCGTGGCCCATGAAAAACATCACCCAAAACCAGCCTCACTTTTCCCTGATGACAATGAGGCAGTATTGGTTAGGTATAACTAACCAAACAAACCTTCTGATCAACTGACTGACTGATTGAGTAACTGACTGACTGATGCCTTCAAACAAGTTTAAGTCGATAACGGTTAAAGCTACTGGCTTGAATTTTTTCACTGTTCAATGTCGCTTCAGCCGGACATGTGTCTTTTGGCATAGCACAGTATGTACAATGCATTCTTCATGGACTTAGCAGTGTCTTCCTTTGTGTCCCATTCATCTTTGGCTGACAGCAAAAGGTGTCGATTTAGCGGTAGTGTGTGATGGCTTCCCTTCATAATGGAAATCATCCATATTTTTTCATAGTGGCTACTTTGATTGCAGACGTGCTTTTCAAACAGTTCTGAATTTGTAATACTGTGTAACGGGTTGAACATAGCTGACAACAAAGCATAATGGACACTTAACTTTTCAGATGATAATTGATAGCTGGGATGCATGGTCTTTCTTTTGATGTGGTATGCGTGGTTTCACCAGTCACAATAATTTTATTTTACATAAAAAAAAACAAGTACACAAAAAATTTGGAATTTTCAACTAGAGTATGGACCTTAGCACATTGATAAAAAGTACTGAAACAAGCTGGAGTAGGGCACGATATTAAATTATTATTATTACACAGGAATTAAAAAGGCAAAGCCTGTAAATCCTGATCCTATGTTACAATAAATCTATGCTAAACATAATGTCATTGTTCAAGTTGTCAAACAACTTCTTGAATTCATCAGTTGATTGAGCCTCCACAATACCACTAGGAAGGGAGTTCCAGTTGTTCACTACACGGTGCAAAAAATAATTCTGTCGAACCTCTCAAAAAGCAAATTGCTTGAACAGTTTGCAAGAGTGCCCTCTAATTGCTGTCCATGCTCTTGTAAAAAAGTAGTTTCATTCACATTTAGATGTCCATTTAATATGTTGTAGGTCATGATCATGTCCCCACAAAGTCTCTGATACTTTAAAATTGGTAATTTGAGGCATTTTAGACATTCTTCATAAGGTAGATGTTTGATAGATGGTACCAGCCTTGTTGCATATCTTTTAATTAGGACCCCATATGATGTTGCCATACTCAAGACATGGTCTTACAACAGACTTGTATAAGTAAGAAAAGGTTTGAGGACTTAAGTTAATAAAGCACTTACTAATTAGACCCAGAAGTCTTCTTGCTTTACTAACAGTTACTGCTACGTGCTTATGAAATTTTAGTTGACTGTCAATCATGATCCCTAGGTCTTTTTCCTCATTAGTTTGCTTAATGTCACAACCGGCCATGGTATAAACATGACTACAGTTTGTCTTCCCTAGATGTAAAGTTTTACATTTGGAAACGTTAAATGGTAACTGCCACATCTCCAACCACATAACTAGATTGTCAATGTCCTGTTGCATTCTACAAATGTCAGCATCATCTGTCACACAACTGTATAATTTAGTATCATCAGCAAATAACAGGCAGTGATTAGTCAGAACTTGAGGTAAATCATTGATGTACACCACAAAGAAAATAGGGCCAAGGACAGAACCTTGTGGCACACTTGAAAGGACATCAGCCCATGAAGATTTAACTCCATTAAGTGTTACTCTTTGTTTCCTGCCTTGAAGGAATGATCTTATCCAATCTAAAAGCTTCCCAGTAATTCCATGTGCTTTCAGTTTAATGAGAAGTCTTTCATGGGGCACTTTATCAAACGCCTTCTTAAAATCAAAGTATAACACATCAATTGGGTGGCCTAGCTGAATTTCATTAGTCCAGTGTTCCATAGCAGTGAGATCACAGTAAAACATTAAGAAGTGTTATATCTCTACTGTGCATTTCCACTATGGTATCTTGAGCACAGTAGGTATATAACACTACTTATTGTTTATACTATGATTTAATAGCATGCACTACTCTCAGTACTTTTATTGATGTGCTATGGTCCCTACTCTAGTTGAAAATTCCAAATTCTTTTGTGTACTTGTAATTTTTAATACACTAGTTTGTTTGGTTTTTTGTTATAGCATACAGCTATACATGTATGACTGTTCTAATCAGGAGACTGTTGTATTAGGGTATCTCTTTCACCTACGAATGAGTGTGTCACTATTTCATATTTTCATCATGCTAGCATTATGAATACAGCTAGCTCAATAATAACGGGGTGTGTCATGGTGATAGATCATTAAGAGGCGTGGTCTCAGCGCTCAATCATTATTAATTGATTGATTGATTTGTTTAATTGACATGGCATTGTATCTATCATGAAGTTACAGGTATTTACTGAGTGTAAGTGCTTTAATTTAATAAGTTTATGGCATCTAAATATGCTGCATGTTGATAAGGAAAATTAACATGAACCCCAAAAGGCACATTTCACTGGTGAGTTTGTTATTGTGGCATAAAATTGTGGCTGTGTGCTGCTTCATTTGGCCTCCAACCTTGAGACTGTGGTCAAGCAAGCAGGCTGGCTGGCTGGGCTGGCAGGTAGGCAGGCAGGCAAAAATTCAAATTTTGGTGATTTTTTAAAATTCTATATCCGGCCTGTGTTTTCTTGTTTTAATGCTGTATTTGATGTTAGATGAACTAATATTATTTCATAAAGGTGATTTTCATCATGTAAGATGTTTCTGGGATGATTTTTAAAGGCGGAATTTTAGGCAGCACTCATCATTTTTGGGGATCCCTACTTAAACAGTACAGTACCATACTGTTTAATAAACATTTCTGGCCATTTTGTTGGTCTGACATAAAAGACAATCAAGTTGATCTGAGGTTACTACTGAAACTTATTCTCATCCCACCTTTTTCCTTACTTAATAATTATCCCCCTCACTGCCAAATTTGTAGAGGCTTCAATCTCTACTGCTTCTAAACTGCTGTAACTTACACACTATACCATATAATCCTATAAAACTATATATCATTTTACTCGCTATAGACCAAGGAATTCGATTATCAAGTTGCTGTTTACACAAGAGCAACCACAATGCCATTATATAACTTTAAAATGCAAAAATTGATCTAAGTGAAACCAAATGTGAAATTTCACTTTACAGGCTAGCACTGTTTATAATAACACAATAAACATTGCTAACCTGTTTACAGTTGAAGTGATTATCTCTAAGGCTGGTTTTCTGGCATTTGATCAAGCGCACATGCACACACAGGCACGAGGTCACTGTTTCAAGGCATACAAAAGTAGCAACACATCACTCCAACCTATATAATCCGTCTCCTTACTGTTTCTCTTTATTGATAGTGCCATTATCACTTCGAAGAATCGTCTACAATGCTTGTTATCGACATTCCGAAAGTATGCGATTTCATCATCTAACTGCACAATAGTGCGCGAGAGACCGGTTATCCCTATTCCCATTCACTTAAGGGCGTGCCCACTACAGGATAAGTGCAGGGGCTACTAAAATGCTCGACCGACTGAAGTTACAGAGCATTTAGAATGTAATGCTACTGGCATTTATATAATTGAAACCGCCATATGGCGGTTGTGGCGGTGAGAGGGTAAAAAATAATTTTGTGCATGCTATGACAAAATACAGGATGTAGATTTATTGTAAAGAAAAGCTTTTTAGATTTCAATAATATGTGTGTATTGTATGCATTACATAATGCATTTAAATGCCACGGTCGGTCAAAGGCCAGCAACCATGCCACAGCTGCCTTTTTGCACTGAAATTGGTTTGGAAAAACTGTGTGTCTGTGTATTTGCATTCTGAGTGTCTATCCACACCCACATAAGCAAACAAATTTTGAGGTACAGAAAGTAAATCTTCATTCAGTAATGAAAGCTACTAAACACTGGTCAAGGTTTAAAGCTACTATAAACTTTACCTGTCCCAACAAGAACACTTTAAATACATCAATCACATGTGCTCCACTTTTATGTTACTATGGAAACAAACAGTACATATAATACAAAATTTAAAACTACTATAAACTTTACCTGTCCCAACACAAACACTTCTATTACACTGATCACATGTGCTCCACTCTTATGTTACTATGGAAACAATACATATAATACAAACTGACACCACCACAATTAGTAGAACCAACATTATCCTTCAACCATGCACAATCAAACTATGTTGTTACTATACTCGAATTAATACTCACAGCTCCAAAAGTAGTAGACCCTACTAGCCAATGCTCCTAAAGTACTTTAGACCCTTGTTAACTACTAGCCACTGCTAGCAAACCCTCGTCAATCATTAATCACTGCTCTTAAAGTAGTAAATCCTAGTCATGGAGTCATGATAACCCTCCAAGTGTATACGAATAAGCTATGCTGTCACTCTCACCCACAACTGATACCAAACCATGTCAACCAACTGTCACTGTTGTTAAAAGTTGTAAGACTCATACAACTAATCAATACCCACCCACACCTGCAGCTGAACACAACATATAACAGGACTTGCAGCACAACAACATACAACTCACCATCATGTATACTGAGACACACAAGACATGTCTAGATTGATGGACCTCCTATTAAATGGTTCTTGTGGTCACCAACCAACTTCACATGTCATGCAAATTGTGAGTCATTTAGGTACATGTTAATCATGTTTAAATCACTAATCCCGGTGAGCCTAAACAGTGTACATAGCAATAGAATTCATCCCCACTGCTAGTCCTTGCAACCCAGAAAATGGCACCCACCCTGACACTAAGTTCTTCCACCACCAAATTAACACAAAATTAATAACTTCAGCACAGCGACTATAAACACAACCAAATGATTTAAATACGAACATACCCCCTACCTGTGATGACATTCAAGAACACCTCCATTTACTACTGACTAGCATATACTCCACCATTACAATTATGAACACAAACACATTATATATCCAAACTACCTTGTAACCCTTCTCAACAATCATTCCCCACTCCTTTCCCTATCTTTCTTTTGGCTGACACCCTACCACCCACAAATAACACCATTCAACCTGCTCACCCAGCTGTGCACTTGGTCCCATCCGTACCATTATCAAAACAGTGATAAGAGGTGCAGGCTCCTATTTGGATTGACCAACAAGGGTTGAGCCCACCCTGGTTGGCCACCATACTGCTATATTCCCACACGACAAACCCATTCACTGGTATACACAACAAGATAAGGTACACGACACTGCAACAGTGTTGAGTATCACCATATCTTTATGCACTGTTCAGTTAAACATAACCACTTCAACACGGTAATCTAACCATTAACCAAAACACATGTCATTGATTATACAATTAACCCCAAGTACTTGTCACCTTTGACACTACAAAACCATGGGACTACGATATCCTGATACAGTCACCACCTACTATACCACCCCACTTCTACTTCACAAACACACTAGACAATGTAACTCACACATCCCTCACAATCAAGTGGCACATGTATTCCACCACTATGACTATGTACGTAAGCATGACATGTAACACAATCAGTAACACTAACATATGTACTTCACCTGCCCTTACTTGTGTATAGCCTCCCACATAGCTGGCACAGATATTTCACCACCTCAACTATGAATGCAAACACAACACATGATTTAAACTATAAACTATTACAAATTTCTTTTAATACAATCGATACCGTATAGCCTAAATATCTCAAGGGGCAAATTTTTTGAGGTTGAGCAATGTTGCTTAAAATATATTTTTCGCAGATTTGCAAACACTCCCAAAATGTATTAGACTATATGGAGGTCTAAATATTTCAAGGATAAAATTTTCGTTGGTAACCCCCAAAACTGCAAAATCAGCATAAATTTTCCCCCTCGAAATATTTAGGCTATACGGTACCTTTTCACCTCCACCACAACTGATATGAGTACAATACTCAATACGAATTCTAACCCACATCTCAAGCACTCCCTTGCATATCTCACACAACTAGCATCCCACCACTACCCAACACTTTTTAAATGTGTGGGTGGTGGTGGGGTGTAATTGTAAGGGTGGTGTATTGTGAAAGAATAAGGTAGGGGTTAAACACTAAGAGGTTTGTAGTACTTTATTGTGTACACACACACACACACAAAATTCAACACAACTCATAGAACATGATCATACAATGCGGACACTACCACATAGACTTCATTTTGACACCTTTCCGCCATCTTGCTAAGGTGCTCCCCAAACCCAATATTGGACAGCACTGGAATGACAACTAGTCCAACTGATGTCACTGACTGATGCATCCCCCGTGCCGGCAGATGTATTCTGCTTACACTTGAGTCAGAGTCATTTCTCTGGTCTCACCATTGTATCTTTGTATTCTAAACCTAGATATAATCATGGATTTTATTTCTTTCTGCAACTTTTCAAACACTCTTAATATAACATATTTAAACAGGCTGTAGGACCAGGTGTCCTACATGCCTTTAGCTCTTGTGCTGTAAAGCCTTAATAAAATTTTTAATAAATGATAAACCATGTGAATTTGTGAAACCACTTAATAGAGACTTGTATACATGCTGTAACAGGTGTTTTAACCTAAAAACAATGTAGCAAGCCTTATAATCTAGGCATATTTTTCAAGTTGAAAGGGTGTGTGTCCCCTTTGTACATGAGTAAAAATTAGTGAGGCTTTGTCTAGAGAATTTGTGTATGTAAACACAACAGACAAACTACAGAACATTTGAGAAGATACTTCTGTATGTATTTTGTGGTTTGTTCAAGTTACGCTTCCTTGATAAATTACATAATAAGTAATTAATACAAAATTAAGTAATAGCATACTGTAAAATATATATATCAATTGAAGGGATAGTATTAACTGGGTGACTGGTTTTTAGAGGAACATATATATGTACGGTACCGCTCAAATGTAACGTCGTCTTGCGAGAGTGCAAGCGATTAAAAAACTTGCTAATTAAAGGGCATGGCACCCATTTCGTTTGCAAATATTCATCCCAAATGAAACAAGATTGATACTCGCAAGCGAAACGGGTACCACACCCTTTAATTAGGAAGTTTTTTATCGCTTGCACTCTTGCGAGATGATGTTACATTTGAGCAGTACCATAGCATCAAATGTTTTAATAGTAATGGCAATGGAGAGCATAATTATGCCATGTACTGTCAGATTTGGAAAGACAGAATGATTATTATTATTATTATTATTATTAGCACTTTACAGTGACCAGCACTGAAGGTCTGACAGCAACATGTGCTGCAGCCTTAGGATTACCTAACCTAATTTCAGGGACTTAGACCTAATGACTTCACTTACTGACTGACTGATAAGGTGTAATAGAAAAGGGGCCAAAGTAAGGAAAAAAATCCCTCCAACCCCAGGATTCGAACTGCAGGTCACCCAATGTCTAGTCGGGGCCACACTCAGTCTTCCTCCAGGAGGGATGGATTTTCTTCCTTCAACCTAAAGTATTTATTATTAGCACTTTACAGTGACCAGCACTGAAGGTCTGACAGCAACATGTGCTGCAGCCTTAGGATTACCTAACCTAATTTCAGGGACTTAGACCTAATGACTTCACTTACTGACTGAAAAGGTGTAACAGAAAAGGGGCCAAAGTAAGGAAAAAAAATCCCTCCAACCCCAGGATTCGAACTGCAGGTCACCCAATGTCTAGTCGGGGCCACACTCAGTCTTCCTCCAGGAGGGATGGATTTTCTTCCTTCAACCTAAAGTATTTATTATTAGCACTTTACAGTGACCAGCACTGAAGGTCTGACAGCAACATGTGCTGCAGCCTTAGGATTACCTAACCTAATTTCAGGGACTTAGACCTAATGACTTCACTTACTGACTGAGTGATAAGGTGTAACAGAAAAGGGGCCAAAGTAAGGAAAAAAATCCCTCCAACCCCAGGATTCGAACTGCAGGTCACCCAATGTCTAGTCAGGGCCACAGTTGCTAACTTTTCACAAACAATACATGCATTGGTGAAAATGTGGGTCTCTCCAACAGAACACCTCCTGTATTCAGTGAATTGTGCAGTACACTTTATGCAAAGGTTACCTAAACACTTTATCATATAGAAATACTAAATTAGACCCTGACCTATTTTGCTCAAATTTTTACCTAATGTTCTTTTGAGCAGTGCTCAAAATTCAAACCTATTATACTTGAAATTACTGTGCTTTTAAATAAAGAATGTTCAAAACTGACTGGAATGTCAGGATTTCCTGACTGTTGTATTATAATAAGTGACTGCTCTATTAGAGTATCTTGATCCTATTACTGTAAAGTGTAAGTGATCAGTATAATATAAGATGTTGTCCATTTCTTGTTTTTTTGTGCATGCATTGTGCATTTTGTTTAATAACTAATTAGTGATGTAGAATCCAGTTGACTCACTGGAATTGCAGGTAGTTAGCATTTGTATAGTGGTGTAACACAGTCAGTACAGTTGATAATAGCTGCTAAAGAATTCATGATCTCTCTGGCAGAGGCTACAGCCCTGGTGTGTTGCAGTTATTAATAAGCATAAGGAAAAATTAAGATTTTTAAGTTCGATTAGGGATCATAGAAAAAAAAAGTAGGGAAACAAATTAAAGGAGCATTTAAATGTTCACTAGTATATCTGCAGGTATAGGCGACCTCCCTTGTTTCCCTACATTTTTTATCTATGGTCCCTAATTAAACTTAAAATTCATACTTGTTTGTTTACTTTTTTTGTAACATTATGATGATCGTGCATACCACATCAAAAAAGGATGGCACCAGAGTTAATGTTTTCGTCTGAACGTGCACCCCAACTATCAATTACTGACTTGAAAGTGAAGTGGTCATTACGCTTTGCTTTCAGCTATGTTCAGCCCATTACACAGTGCTACAAACAAAGAACAGTAGGAGAAGCACCTCTGCAATCAATCTAGTCATCTTGAAAATTACGGACGATTTGTGCACCCCAACTATCAATTACTGACTTGAAAGTGAAGTGGTGATTACACTACAAGTTCACCTATTCACTTTGTTTTCATGTAAAAAAAATTGTGATAATTTACATGTAAAAATATTTTCGTATGATTTACGTGAATGACTGCTCTATTAGAGTAGTTCAATCTTATGTAAAAATTTTCATGTAAATTTTTTTCGTGTGGTGCAGCACCTAATTAAGATAATTGTTCACTTTTTGATAAAAGCACCAAATTTTTTGTGGAGTTTGTAGCATATAAAAAGCCCTTTGGAACCCTATTTTTGGACCTTGTAAATAAAACTATTTGTTTACATGAAAAACAGTCAATATCCTATTAGTTTAAAGGCTGGATCTAGTATTAGACCAGTACAAAGTCTGCAGCTGCAACATGATGTCCCATTAAAATGCCACATGAAACAAATTGTTTTCTCAGCCTGGCAGTAACCAAAATGACTAAAAATGCTATTTTTAAGGAGTTTTATTAAAGTTTTGCATTTCCAATGCATACAGTTCTGTAGTACCATATACAAGGATCATCCTGATGTGTATCGTTTCTTTATCAAAAGTGCATAACAAAAATTATTGAATGATGAAGTTTTAATTGGTTACAGGTGGACATAAAATCATTGAAATTCCTCTGTATGTGCATCAATCAAGTAATTATCCTTGCAATGTTGATCAAATCTTTTTTTTATTTAGCATTGTAGAGATAACTTGTTGTTTGGTATATACTCTGATATTCCAATGATTTTATATCCACCTGTAACCAATTAAAACTTCATCATTCGATAACTTTTGTTGTACACCTTCAATAAAGAAACAATACACATCAGGATGATCCTTGTACACGATACTACAGAACTGTGTGCATTGGAAATGCAAAACTTTAATAAAACTTCTTGAAAATAGCATTTTCAGTCATTTTGGTTACTGCCAGGCTAAGAAAACAATTTGTTTCATGTGGCATTTTAATAGGACATCATGTTGCAGCTGCAGGCTTTGTACTGCTCTAATACTAGATCCAGCCTTTAAACTAATAGGATATTGATTGTTTTCCATGTAAACAATAGGTTTATTTACAAGGTCCAAAAATAGGGTTCCAAAAGACTTTTTACATGCCTCCCCTTCTAAAATCACTTAGTACATGTGCTACAAACCCCATAAGAAATTTGGTGCTTTTATCAAAAGGTGAACGGTTTTGTGGACAAGTTTTGCATTCAAAAATTATTTTACAACAAAAAGCAAATTACAGTATTTTCATCCCTTTGCACAGCATTACAAACAAGGAATAGTATCAGAAGCACCTCTGCAATCAATCCAGTTACCACGGAAAATTAGGGAAGCCATGTATCGTTCTACTGCAAATTGACACCTTGGGCAGTCAGTAAAAAGAAACAGGACTCAAAGGAGGACAAAGGTAAGTCCATGATGCATGTGTATGCCAAAAGGCACATCTTAGGATGAAGCAACATCGAACAGTGAAAAGATTAAGTCCGTAGCCTTAACTGTTATCGAGTTACATGTGTGTACACTTTCCTGAAGCAGTTAGTCAGCAGAAAATTCCATTGAATAATTTTTCTACCATCCTGGCACCTGGCAGTATTGGTTAGGTATAACCAAGCCCAAAAGTTCCTTCAGTACAACCCCAATAGATTGTTACAATTTTTTTTTAAAAACATAACCTTAGTTAAAACATAACCTTGTCACCTTGTCTAAACATTTGTCAAAAACATTCACAGTGTTGGGACAATTACTTTTTAAAAGTATCTCATTACATATTACTGTTACTTGCAAAAAAGCTGTCACATGTACAACTACCACCTTATCACGTGACATGATTGCATTGTTGGATAATGTGTAAATCTTGGTTATACTGTAATTGTATTCAAGAGAAAATAAGCTTCATTCATCAATTTGAGGTGGGCTTAGTTACTTCATTGTTACTCAGTGGTTCAGTAACGAGATTAGTAACTTTGTTACTTGTAGTAATAAAATTACTTAATATTAGTAACTTCATTACTTAGGTAACACATTACATTTGTGTGTAAAGTAACTTGAGTTATATTACTAGCTTTTATAGGATATTTCGTTACATTACTTAGTTACCAACAAAAGTAATATTATGTAATGCGTTACCCCCAACACTGAACATTCAATCCACTATGCATGGAAACTACACAGATATTCAATTGCATTTATATTCTAATCTAGTTACCTATTAGTTATCTATTTGGTGCATCATGTGTTGAATTTTTTTTCAGCTTATAAAAGAATGTGTTCTTGCAAATGCTATTTCACTATGGGGAGTTGTGTCTGTTGTACAGTGCTGTCAGATGACAACGTTAGACAAAGTAAGTGGTACAAAGGCTAGCATTTACATGATATAGTCAATTGAATTTTGCAGGAACCTTTTGACAGACTTGACAAAGTGTACTGTGTTTGCCTTAATGACAAAACTACCCTTCAACAAGTTTTCACAAAGTACATAGACTCACCTATTGACTTTTTGACTGCCCTGCATAACTTTATTGTTGTGCACGTCAGTCACGCTTTGATGGACGAATGCAATCCAGAGTGGAGGTATGAAGTAGGTGTATAAAGCAGTCAGAATCACATAAATAGTAATCTACATATTATCTCATATATTAATAATTGCACTTTAACAATGCAATGCAATGCAGTGAAACCAAAATAAGGTCACCAGAATAGTAGAATACCAATTTCTTTTTGTAGAAGTTGAGTAAAGTATACCAAATGATTGAGATACTGTGCCACATCAAAATCATTGCCTTAGTTGCAAACTAAAAAACTAGGTTATAAAGCCATTTCTAATTTGTCAAGAAGCCATACAAACATTATGTCTGTCTTACATACCATAATATAACAGATCCAATCAGAAAAAAAACTGTGTTAGTTACGCTAAAGTGTTCCAATATTTCAGTGTAAAAGTACCCAATAGAAATTGTCACACACCTATGGCTCCATATAGCATAACCATCTGCACACTTCTTAAGATTGCAACCTAAGACCTGGTTGGACAGCATCTGACCATCCCTTGCTCATCCATGAAGATACGAAATTTCAGTGTATTTACTATCAGGCTTCCATATACATTCTGTATTTGTTTCCGTCTTTGTTTTTGATATGACTGGTAATTTTTATAGTACTCTAATATGAAATGGTATGAATCAAGCAAACCTGTGTCAAATATTCCAGCATAATTAGGAGAAAACATCCTGACCACCTGGCTGACTCCTGTAAGCATTCAAGTGTTAATTGGATGGCTGCAGGTTTGAGGCTGCCCAGGTCCAGTCATGGATTTTTTTTCTCCTTTCTCCGCCTTTTCAAACACACTTATGTAACAACTTTAAACAGGCTGTAGGACCAGGTATCCTACAGACCTTCAGCACTTGTATTGTAAAGCCTTTATAAATAATTAAATAAATAAGTAAATAAATAATAAAAGCATAACAGACTGGAATGCTATGCCAACAAAATGTCATCATATTAGCTGGATGTTTCAAACAATGGAACTTAATTCCATGAAAATAGATTGATACTCCCTAATAGAGCAGTCAATGGAACAATGGAAACTGCAATAGAACACTCAAATACATCGTACATAGTTCCTTAGATTGATATACTTTCTAATAGAACAGTCACTTTGTAGAAATTTATATATATAAAGCTGAAAAGCCGTCTGACCATCTGTCTGCATTCCATTTGAGTTCACACATTCTTCTCTCCAGTTGCTGCACGTATCGAAGTGGCTTTGGCACCAAACAAAGCACTCATCATCTAGGAATAAGCTGGCATTTAAATGAAGCTTCTAGCTGCCGTCATTTACAGCACGTTTGGAGATAAAAATTTGCTTGAATTCTTTCTGCAAACTGCAAGTAAACAGCTATTCCATTCAACTTAAGCATGCCTTTATAAACAACTTTTAAACACACTGTAACCATAGGTGACATTTAATCCATGTGGTAGAGCATGAAGCTTGAAGCTGGTAGAGTGTGAGCTCAAATCCCAGTTATATTGCTTTTTACTCTCTTTTTCCCAAACCTTTTGGTTACAACTTTTTCTTTTTTCACCAACCGTTTTTACTACTACTATTTTTTTTCTTTTGGCAGCATTTTTGGTAACAGGTTTTTCTGTTATGTGTTCTTTTCATTCACTCTACAGTGAAACCTGGGTATTAAGGACACCTTGAGACTGACCAAAAGTGTCCTGATTATCAAGGTTTTCTGATTTTTCAGGTCAGTTTACATGCTAAGGGATACTCTAGGACCATTACCAAGTGTCCAGATTATGCAGGGGTCCTCATTTTCAAGTGTCCTGATTAACAGGTTCCACTGTATTGGTTGATAATAGTTAGTAGTAGCTGTACAAAGGTGATGACAATAGGTAATAATAGTCAGTAGTAGGTTACTCAAAATATCATACAGTATAGTAGTGCTGTAAATAGGTATAGGTTGTAGAGTAGTAAAGGGAACATTAGGGAGTGTAGTATTGTTAACATATAAAGCTCAGCCTGCACCGTAGGCATATTGTCAATAAGTTAAATGTCATACATGTACACTGTATGGCCTACATGACATTATTAACTCTTGCTAACACCACATAATATAGTTTGCATCTGTGTGGTAGACATAATATTATAGGTATGCACAGTAGTACAATATTACAGTTGTCTTTGCTTATGTAGCTACGTACACACAGCTCTGCTGTCTAAAATTATCTGTATGCTCTCATCATTCCAGTGTACTTGCAGGAGTTCTTTAAAAGTGATATTCATTATATATGCAACACTGAATTTAAATGCATGGTTTCCATTACATTAGCTATCCAACAACTCTTAATAAAACATCACCAGTTCCAAGATAATTGTAAGAAATGTTGCTAACCTATAATAGGAACATAATGCTAGCATAATGGGAACACTGAAGAGTGGGAAATCCTGAAAGCATTTTGGGCAAATTTTGACCATATTTGATTCAGGTCTATTTGGTGCTTTTATTAAAAGTGAGCAGTTTTTTTGTGCTTACCTCAGCTGTACTTAAAAATACTGCCTTCTGTGCATAATCTGGCTTACATGTAGACATGTAGGCAGCAGCTTCCTGCAGTAGACAATGACCTGATTTGCCAGCTAAGACATACTTTGTATTAGAGTGTGGACAATGTGTGCATGATCTGTAGTTTGTGAAATGCACCATATTGTACACAATTTTTCCATAGATATAAAGTTTGATCACATTTACTAAAATTGCATACAGGGAAAAATTATCAACTCTAGCAAAAAGTTCAGATGTGAAGTCCACAACCAAACACTTTAGTGGATTTCTTTTTGTTAACCACAGCACAAACTCCTCAATACTTAGAATATTCATTGCAAAGCTAGCACAACGAAGCCTGAGTGCTGTAGGTAGAAAATAATTGTAATTATTTTTTTAACACTGTTAGCAAAAGTCTGCATTCATTGCTGATTGTGTGAAATATTTATTCTATACTTCTGTTTACAGTCTAACTGAGGTATGGGTTGAAGTGATGGAGGAGCCATATATTCAGAACAAAGACAAAGTGAAGAGTATCACTTTTCCTGAGGAGGTGAAGATGTGCCATGTTGCTGATGTGTGGAAACAAGCTGTTGAGCTGCTGTGGCAAAAACAATATTAACTGCTACAACTATTAAGTGTAATTTTAAGGGCTTGAAACTAGGTTTTATAGGTGACATTTATATTTCTAGGCTAGGTGTATATTAATTTTGCTGTTGCTACTGCTATTTTATGCTATTCTTTTAGTTGATATCAAATCAGATATCAAATCAACAAAGTTATACTAGCAGAATTCATGTTCTCAGGTTGTGCTTGTTAACTTTAGCTGTGCAATAATTTTCGTGCCAAAATCCTTGATATAAGTCTTTTGCATAAAAATATTTTCATGATTCACATTGAACAAATTTTTTTGTAGCACTGGTAATGAAAGATTTTATAGCCATTGTAATGCTTGATTTATCCCTAAAATTATTCCAAAGGACCTGTGAGAAGGACACTTAAAGCCTGTGCATAGTGGGAGTGAAATTATTGTCTTGTCAAACCCTATGGAATGCAGGAAAAATCCCAGATCCAGTGGTGGCTTGAATCCCTGCAGTCTAGGCATGCCCCTTAAGGAGCCTCAACAGTTAGGATCCAGAATTTTCTCTGCATTCTAGCTACCTACATTTTTGGGTGCATTAAATGCAATTAACTTTTCGCTTACAAAAATCATTTTTGATCTCTGTTGGACAACACACCCTATGGTGATAGTCACAGAAATTTCTTCCTCTGGGGTGTCATTAAAGTGAATCACGATATTCATTGATCTTGTGCAAATAGAAATTGCTGTCTATTTGAATGCATAGAGTAACAAAGGGTGGTATTTCTATTAAGTAGCAAATACTATACAATACATTAAAAAGGGACAATACAATACTCCACATGTCAGCAAATAAAGTATTAGTCATGTATGAATACTGACCATGTAAGGATCACAATCAATCATGTTCATCCTGCAATTACAACTGAAAATTTTGAAAAGTTGGCCAAGAACCATCCTAAGTAAATTGGCAAAATGTTTCATGTTACAGAATACTACATATAAACTTTTTTAAGGAAAATGTTTTTTTGACAAACTGTATACAGGTCATAGAATTCATTAAATGTTGCTCATGCTATATGGTTTTAACCAGACAAACCAATGACACGCTATAGTGGTCCAGAAGAATACACAATGCTTCAACACTTGCCATTGTAACAATAGAATTAGTGTTTGTGGTCTTACCAACTCTCTAAGAAATGACCAGCTTGAAGGAGTTAATGTCACCTATTACATTTGATGTAGTGCACTTCGAATTGCAGTGGGGCACTACAAGCCATTTTCATGCATTGATGTGGTAGCTTGACATACATTGTATGTATTTGTTTTGGCTAACAAGCAAATTTTAAATGACCAATAAAAATACATGTACTATTTAATGTTGATGAAAATTTGTATACAACATGGTTACATAATTCATTCTTAAAGACCAGTAAGTAGGATCAATGGATGTAATTGTGTGGCCTTAGCTACATACGTGACTCAGAATTAGATTAAAATTATTTGTGACCACTGAAAATAAAGCCTCATCTCAATTATCAAGACACACGGTAGTGTGTCGTGCGGCCCAAGAAGCCGGCGCGCAACCCCGTGAGTATATTGACAGGAAGAAACAAAACGCAATTTTCGCACCTCCGTAGCTCTGTGCTGCCTTGATGAAACAATACGAATTTTGCTGTGGACACTCCCTCCACCTTCAGCACTCCACATTCCAAATTTGAGCGAAATCGCTTCAAGCGTTCCCGAGATATGCGACTTCAAAAATTGGCTCAGTTTCTTCGTTTTTTTTTTCTTATTTTTCTTCCTCTTTTCGCACACTTACAAAAACTGCTATAAAACGCGAACGCCTTATCCGATCGCCTTGAAATTTGGCACACAGAAGGGGGGTATAAAGGCGCATCTCTGTACCAACTTTGGCTGGAATACGATAAACAGGCAAAGAGTTATGAGCGATTATTCACGAAAAATAACACCAATATGTTGTCACGCCTACAGGGTAAACCGCGTATGGGAAGAAGCTGAAAATCGGTGGGTGAATAGGTTAACTATTGAACCTCAAACCTTTTGTGGTTTGAAAGAAATCGAGCTAAAAACCAGGAAGATACAACGAAAAAACCAACAGTGTGTAACAATTACGCAATCGAGATTAGCTAATAAAAAACGACTGCTTGCCAGGCCTACCAGATAAACCGCTTGGGGTAATGCTTTGAAAATCGCTGTACAGATGGAGTTATCATCTTAGAAAGGCTCTTCAATGGTGTAGAAGAATCAGACTTAAAGCCACGGAGTTATAACACGAAATCCAACTTGGTGTAGCAAGTGCGAGATCGAGATACTCTAATAGAGCAGTCATCCTAATAGAGCAGTCACCCTGAACAGAATTCAAGAGATCAGTTAGAAATAAGTAACCTGTATAGAGATCAGCTACAAACAAATCACCCTGTAGAGAGTTCAGCTATAAACAATTCACCCTGTTCAGACATCAGTTAGAAGAAGTTTTCTTGTAGAGAGTTTAGTTACAAACAAATCATCCTGTTGAAAGATCAGCTAGAAGATGTCACCTTGTAGATAGTACAGTTACAAAGAAACCACCATGTAGAGAATTCACTACAAACTAGTGACCCTGTAGATACATCAGCTAGAAGAAGTTACCTTGTAGAGAATTCAGCTACAAAGAAACCATTCTGTAAAGAGCTCAGCTGCAAACAAATCACCTATACAGAATTCAGGTACAAACAAATCACCCTGTAGAGAGATCAGCTAGAAGAAGTTACCTTGTAGATAGTTCAGCTACAAACAAATCATCATGTAGAGAGATCAGTTAGAAGAAGTTACCTTGTAGATCGTTCAGCTACAAAGAATTCACCCTGTAAAGAGATCAGCTAGAAGAAGTTACCTTGTAGAGAGTTCAGCTACAAAGAAACCATCATGTAGAGAATTCAGCTGCAAACAAATCACGTGTAGAGAGTTCAGCTACAAACAAATCTCCCTGTAGAGAGATCAGCTAGAAGAAGTTTCCTTGTAGAGAGTTCTGCTACAAACAAATCACCCTGTAGAAAGATCAGCTAGAAGAAATCACCTTGTAGAGAGTTCAGCTTCAAAGAAACAATCATGTGAGAGTTCAGCTACAAACAAATTGTCCTGTAAAGAGATCAGCTAGAAGAAGTTACCTTGTAGAGAGTTCAGCTACAAAGAAACCATCATGTATACAGTTCAGCTACAAACAAATCACCCTGTAGAAAGATCAGCTATAGAAGAAATCACCTTGTAGAGAGTTCAGCTACAAAGAAACCATCATGTATAGAGTTCAGCTACAAAAAAATCACCCTGTAGAAAGATCAGCTATAGAAGAAATCACCTTGTAGAGAGTTCAGCTACAAAGAAACCATCATGTAGAGAGCTCAGCTACAAACAAATCATCCTGTAGAGAGATCAGCTAGAAGAAATTACCTTGTAGAGAGTTCAGCTACAAAGAAACCATCATGTAGAGAGTTCAGCTGCAAACAAATCACCTGTAGAGAGTTAAGCTACAAACAAATCTCCCTGTAGAGAGATCAGCTAGAAGAAGTCACCTTGCAGAGAGTTCAGTTACAAAGAAACCACCATGTAGAGAGTTCAGCTGCAAACAAATCATCTGTAGAGAGTTCAGCTACAAACAAATCTCCCTGTAGAGAGATCAGCTAGAAGAAGTTCCCTTGTAGAGAGTTCAGCTACAAAGAAATCACCCTGTAGAAAGATCAGCTAGAAGTAGTTACCTTGTGGAGAGTTCAGCTACAAAGAAACCATCATGTAGAGAGTTCAGCTGCAAACAAATCATCTGTAGAGAGTTCAGCTAAAAACAAATCTCCCTGTAGAGAGATCAGCTAGAAGAAGTTTCCTTGTAGATAGTTCAGCTACAAACAAATCTCCCTGTAGAGAGATCAGCTAGAAGAAATTACCTTGTAGAGAGTTCAGCTACAAAGAAATCACCCTGTAGAAAGATCAGCTAGAAGTAGTTACCTTGTAGAGAGTTCAGCTAGAAGAAGTCACATTGTAGAGAGTTCAGCTACAAAGAAACTACCATGTAGAGAGTTCAGCTGCAAACAAATCACCCTGTAGAGAACTCAACTACAAACAAATCGCCCTGTAGAAAGATTGGCTAGAAGAAGTTACCTTATAGGGAGTTCAGCTACGAACAAATCACCCTGTAGAGAGTTCAGTTACAAAGAAACCACCATGTAGAGAGTTCAGCTGCAAAAAATCAATCACTCTGTAGAGAGTTCAGCTAGAAGAATTCACCTTGTAGAGAGTTCAGGTGCAAATAAATCACCCTGTAGAAAGTTCAGCTATGAACAGATCACCCTGAAGAGAGATCAGCTAGAAACAAGTCACCCTGTAGAGAGTTCAGCTAGAAGAAATTACCTTGTAGAGAGTTCAGCTACAAAGAAACCACCATTTAGAGAGTTCAGCTGCAAACAAATCACCCAGTAGAAAGTTCAGCTATGAACAGATCACCCTGTTGAGAGTTCAGTTAGAAACAAGGAATCCTGTAGAGAGATCACCTAGAAGTATCACCTTGTAGAGAGTTCAGCTACAAACAAATCACCTGTAGAGAGTTCAGCTACAAACAAATCACCCTGTACAGAGATCAGCTAGAAGAAGTCACCTTGTAGAGAGTTCAGCTATAAAGAAACCACCATGTAGAGAATTCAGCTGCAAACAAACACCCTGTAGAGAACTCAGCTACAAACAAATCGCCCTGTAGAAAGATCAGCTAGAAGAAGTTACCTTGTAGGGATTTCAGCTACAAACAAATCATCCTGTAGAGAGTTCAGCTACAAAGAAACCATTCTTTAAAGAGCTCAGCTGCAAATAAATCACCTGTACAGAATTCAGCTACAAACAAATCACCCTGTAGAGAGATCAGCTAGAAGAAATTACCTTGTAGATAGTTCAGCTACAAACAAATCACCCTGTAGAAAGATCAGTTAGAAGAAGTTACCTTGGAGAGTGTTCAGCTACTAAGAAACCATTTTGTAAAGAGCTCAGCTGCAAACAAATCACCTGTACAGAATTCAGCTACAAACAAATCACGCTGTAGAGAGAATAGCTAAAAGAAGTTACCTTGTAGATAGTTCAGCTACAAACAAATCTCCCTGTAGAGAGATCAGCTAGAAGAAATTACCTTGTAGAGAGTTCAGCTACAAAGAAACCACCATGTAGAGAGTTCAGCTGCAAAGAAATCACCCTGTAGAAAATTCTGCCAGAAACAAATTGCCCTGTAGAAAGATCAGTTAGAAGAAGTTACCTTTTAGAGAGTTCAGCTACAAATAAACCATTCTGTAAAGATCTCAGCTGCAAACAAATCACCTGTACAGAATTCAGCTACAAACACATCACCCTGTAGAGAGATCAGCTAGAAGAAGTTACCTTGTAGATCGTTCAGCTACAAACAATTCACCCTGTAGAGAGAGCAATTAGAAGAAGTCACCTTGTAGAGTGTTCAGTTACAAAGAAACCACCATGGAGATTTCTGTAATCAATATATGTGACCGGATTTGCGAAAAGGAGTCTTCCACACACATCCAATTCTGTAAACGTTGGAGACCATAACTCAGTGTTCAAGTAACATATTAACCTGACAATGTCACCATGTATTCAGCTATAGTGGTGCTCACCACTGTCCAAATTTCAAGGCAATAGCTCTTTCCAATCTGAAGTTATCAATTGTCAAAGTTGGCAAATTGGATGTGTGTGGAAGACCCCTTTCGCAAATCCGGTCACATATATATAATTTGTACATTTACTGATAAAATATTTAAAGTACATCTACTTCATTTTTTCTTCTTCCTGTAGTAAAGAAAAAAAACATAGGTTAAAAAAGTCCCAAAGCTGGCCATAGGCCGGCTTTGGGGTATACAAATACAAAAAGAAATGAAATCTAATCCAAAACAGCTAAGCTGTAAAAAAGTGTGCAGCCCTCAGAAAGGCTATGGTGAAAAAAGATGTGAAATCCAAGGTGGCGGCCAAGAAATGGCTGTGATGGTAGGTTAATGGTAAAAATTTTAATAACGACAATTCAGGTGAATTTTTGTGCCACTTCACAAAATTTACCTGAATTGTCATTATTAAAATTTTTACCATTAACCTACCATCACAGCCATTTCTTGGCCACCACCTTGGATTTCACATCTTTTTTCACCATAGCCACTTCACAAAATTTACCTGAATTGTCATTATTAAAATTTTTACCATTAACCTACCATCACAGCCATTTCTTGGCCGCCACCTTGGATTTCACATCTTTTTTCACCATAGCCTTTCTGAGGGCCGCACACTTTTTTACAGCTTAGCTGTTTTGGATTAGATATATCTTTACAAAACTGCAAGCTGAGAAATATATAAACAACAACCGTGCAGGGTATTTATGATGAAATAAATTATGTTATGCATTAAGCAGAAGCAACACATCAGTCAACATAGTCATTAATGACATATAATCTTGGTCACCAAAACTGTTGGTTCACATGTTTCTACACTATCTTCTCCTGGTGGGTTTATTAGTACAGCACTTAACATATCATTTAGTAATTTCAGGTAACATTCTGTAGTATGTTTATTGTTTTCTCTGAGGTGAAGTTGTCTGGAGTGCTCCAAGTCAAACTCTATCTTCTGTTCTCTTGTGATTGATGTTAGTCAGAGTTCATATACTTGAATGAAGTAACTACGTACCCCAATCAATTTTGCTCTTGGAAACAGGTGGTACTATGATGTCTGTCTGAGCTCGAGTCTTGAAGTTTGACACTGCAGCTGTGCCAGATACAGCAGCAGATATTAATTGTTGTTTCTCATTGCCCAATAGTTCTTTCAAAATTCTTTCTCCTAATTAAATAGTGAAAACAAAAATAATAACGATATGAACTCTTGTATATGCCCATGAGTGAAAACTGGCTGTTTTCGCAAAAATTCCTTTTTTGCTATAAAAATGTATTGAAATAAACTGGGTAAAAAATATGCTTACGCACATTTCAATTGCTTTGTTCTGCACTAAAACGTCAATAAAACCTATACACCACCAGATTTTCCTGTTCATTGGGACTAAGAAGATCTTTGTTTTGTGTTCGTACAATGTATGGTACGTGAGTTATGGACGCTTATTTACAATGCGGCAGAAATAAAGTTTATCGTCATTTAATTGTTGAAATGGCCTTTTTTTCCATACGGAGACGTATAGGGAAAACACTATACCTTGATCGATGTGCCAGTTCATGGTGAACAGCTCAGACTAAGCCAAATCCGATCTTCATAGCTTGTTTCAGCCATGAGTTATGGTCGATTGATTAGGTGCATGTAATTTATTTGCCATATTGTTGCTGTCCTATTCCAACTGTCTATTGCTATAACTTTGAGACTATTCATCATGAAAAGCTGAAACTTTGGCTGTCCACTTCTTTGTTACTATAGATAACAGAGAAGTAATAAAATGGAATTCAAGGAATGTGCAAAAATGGCCGGTTTTTGTTCAGCGTGTCACATATGCATTCAATATTCAGAAAGATATATATCTTATATTATATATCAAGACACACGGTAGTGTGTTGTGCAGCCCAAGCGCAACACCCGTGAGTATATTGACAGGAAGAACAAAAATGCAATTTTCGCACCTCCGTAGCTCTGTGCTGCCTTGATGAAATGAGACGATTTTTGCTGTGGACACTCCCTCCAACTTCAGTACTCCACATTCCAAATTTGAGCGAAATCGCTTCAAGCATTCCCGAGATATGCGACTTCAAAAATTGGCTTAGTTTCTTCGTTTTTTTTTTCTTCCTTTTTTTGCACACTTACAAAAACTGCTATAAAATGCGAACACTATAATTATCCGATTGCCTTGAAATTTGACACAATGAAGGGGGGTATAAAGGCGCATCTCAGTACCAACTTTGGCTGGAATACGATAAACAGACAAAGAGTTATTAGCGATTATTCACGAAAAATAACACCAATATGTTGTCACGCCTACAGGGTAAACCGCGTATGGGAAGAAGCTGAAAATCGGTGGGTTAATAGGTTAACTATTGAACCTCAAACGTTTTGTGATTTGGAAGATATCGAGCTAAAAACCAGGAAGATACAACGAAAAAACCAACAGTATGTAACAATTATGCAATCGAGATTAGCTAATAAAAAAACGACTACTTGCTATGCCTACCATAGGGTCCGCAACGTGAAAAATGAAGTTGCAAGAAACAAATCCCTACTATCGTAGTATGTTACCCTTAGTGCCCCATCACTAATACCACCCTTGGTTTGGAACTGTGTTCCCTTGTTGGAGGGACACGCTGATTTTAATATTTCGTGTGATTGATCTTAGTTTCGCGCGCTCCAAAGAAGATGTCCAGAGCTCCCAAATTCTGAGTGTGATTTCAAGTGTTGTTAGCCTACCAAGCCATGCATAGAAGTGAGTAAAACTTTGCCTGTGTTTTTCACAAAGGCTGATTTTCTGCTGATGGGTAGAGAAAATGTTTTGTTCGGGGCGCTCCACTAGCCAAGAGAAGAGAAGCCAATCCTATCACATAAGATGGTAATGAAGTTGAATGTATAAGTATTCTACACACCAAGTTTGAAAGAGCTGCGACCTTTCTAACCATCTGGCTGGCAGAGATGAAATTTTCAGTGCAATGATCTTTAATGATTTTGGTGGGTTGCCTCCTTCCTTCTGTTACAAACTGTTTTCCTAGGAGCTTTAAATCAGGGGAAGATCCAAAAGAACACCTGAGGTTTCCTAAGAAGTGGTAAAATCCTTGACTTTTAAAGTTAAAAGGCCATTGCAAGCTACTACTATAATAGAACACTCAGTATTCTATTAGAACAACCATGTATAGTCACTACATTTGCCATCTACTATTGGTTGTTCAATTGAACAGCTGTAGACTAGTTGCTTAGTTAATAAAAGTTGCAGTCATTATGTCAGTAATCATAACCTAGCTACCTAGCAACTTCTTCAATGTTTGCAAACTGAGCATGGGGCAAAGGATATAGCTTTAAATCACGCTGCATGAAGAACACAACCATGTATAATCTGCAATGTTTGAGGTACATATTGTACACTTTGACATCCTCATGCAGTGTGGTTGGGTGATTTGTGTACAAGTAAAGTAGTCTTCCATGCATCCTGCAATGTACATGATGACAGAATCGCTGCTAGTTTTCACTAATTGTTGACATAATATAGTTACATTTTTATCCAAACACACTTAGTTATAATTGTAGGTGTGCATCTAGCTATAGTTTCATTTGAAACAATGTGGTATATACTTTAAAAGTTGCACAGTGTTAATTTATGTCATTAGTACTCTCAATCAAGGTGTTAAAGCACCAAAGTCTTCTAGGATGGAATCCCAGACCCCTGCCATGTAGTTGATCTCATGCTAGGACCAGCACACTCTAAGTGTTACACTTCCCTGTGTTCTATGTTGCACACTCATCATCTCACTCACATTACTTTGGAAAGCAGTCACCAAAACTGAATTGTCCATAAAAGCTGTCAATCTAATGATAGGTCATGAAATGATTGGCAGTATGATTTTAATGCAGGAATAGCAAGGACAGATGAGACACCATTATTAAAGGGGGGGGTTGGGTTCTAGATTGATGATGCCATGGTCTTGAAGACCAAAAAAAGCCTTATTTATAACTACATACGTAGCTTGTTACACTGCTCCTCTAAGAATACTGTGACTGTTCTATTAGAGTATTTCAATCTTGACTGCTCTATTATAGTATCTCAAATTATTATTGATGCTATTAAGCTAGGCTCTCCATCATAGCTACAGATAATTTTAGGGGAGCTAAGCCCCCATAATTTTTTTCACCGGGGCTACAGCCCCCGTCGTCCCCCCCCTTCTCCACTGAATAGACTGTTTTACCATAAAGTTGTGTTAACAACTTTCAAGTGTAGCACAATAAGCACATGCTAAATTTATAATCATGAACATAAATAAACATGTTTATCAATGCAATGACTCCCTCATAATTAATTATCTATATTCAGTAGTTGCATTGTGCTCAGGAAATGTTCTGCTTCCAAAAATGGAAGGAAATGGTGGACCTATTTTCATACACTTTTGGATGTTTTTTTACTCTGATATATCCTTCCAATTTTGGATGGAAATAGCTCATTTTCCTATATAGTGACGAAAATCTACAATAGGGTTCCAAAATTGGATGGTTCTGTTCATCCAGTTTTGGAATAATCTGTACCAAATTTATAATCATCCAAAATTGGATGGTTCTGGTCATCCACTTTTGGAATAATCTGTACCAAATTTATAATCATCCAAAATTGGATGGTTCTGGTCATCCACTTTTGGAATAGTCTGTACTAAATTTATAATCATCCAAAATTGAATGGTTCTTGTCATCCAATTTTGGAATAATCTGTACCAAATTTATAATCATCCAAAATTGGATGGTTCTTGTCATCCACTTTTGGAATAATCTGTACCAAATTTATATCCATCCAACATTGGATAGTTCTTGTCATCCGATTTTGGAATAATCTGTACCAAATTTATAACCATCCAAAATTGATGGTTCTGGTCATCCAAATTTTGGAACAATCTGTACCAAATTTATAATCGTCCAAAATTGGATGGTTCTGGTGATCCAATTTTGGAATACTCTGTATTAAATTCATATTTACAGTCTGAAAATAACGAATCGCAGCAATCCAACTTATATATCATTGTTCACGATCATACAGTATGGTAGAACAGTATTAAGGATGTTTTCACAATAAAAATATTGACCAGAAACCAACCTCACAATACCTTCATAGTGCCTTGGCAGTATTGGTGAGGTATAGCAAAGTCTAAAAGGGTAACTTGAAATGCTTGCAATAAGTTACAACAAAGTTTTTCAAATTTTCTATACAGTGGAATTATCTGCTGACTGACTGACAAATTCCTCGTAACTCAATAATGGCTAAGGCTACAAGCTTGATTTTTCACTGTTTAATGTCACTTCAGCCCCCACTGGTGCCTTTTGGCATACGACAGTAAGTAACAATGCATGTATCATGGACTAAACTAAGTAGCCTTTGTGCTCCTTTTTGCCCCATTTCTCTTCATTGACAGCTTAAGGTGTCAATTCCTGGTAGCATGTAATGGCTTCCCTATCTGTAATTACCCATATTCTCCACAACCCCCTGTAGCTGAATTAATTTGCAGAGGCACTTCTCTCCATTTGTATTGCTGTGTAACAGGTAGAACATGCCTGAAAATGAAGCATAAGGTTGATCATTGGGGCACACACTCGGATGCAAAATTAATTTGATGGCATGAATGTATGCATCATGGAGCTATCTTTATTTGTGTCTCATTTCTTTTTGCTGGCAGTATAAGGTGTTGATTAGTAGTAGTGACTTAATGGTTTCAATGAAAATCATCTGTAATTTTTGCACCATGCTTTAAACAGTAGAAGTAAGCAAATTTGTTCTAACTTATCATTTGCCATGATTGCAAGTACAAGGAATTTTAAGCTTCACTTCGGATCATAGAAATAAAAAGTGATGAAACAAGGGAGATCATGCATTTAGTGCAGGTATGCTAATGGTGAAATTGGATTACCAGAATCATCCATTTATGGATGTTGGTACAGATTATTCCAAAATTGGATAACAAGAACCATCCACTTTTGGATGGTTCACATTATTCCAAGATTGGATACCAATTTTGGATAACTATTAATTTGGTACAGATTATTCCAAAATTGGATGACTCATTTTGGATGATTAAAATTTGGTACAGATTATTCCAAAATTGGAAGACTATAATATTGGATGATTATAAAGTTGGTACAGATTATTCCAAAAGTGGATGACAAGAACCATCCAATTTTGGATGATTATAAATTTAGTACAGATTATTCCAAAAGTAGATGACAAGAACCATCCAATTTTGGATGATTATAAATTTGGTACAGATTATTCCAAAAGTGGATGACCAGAACCATCCAATTTTGGATGATTATAAATTTGGTACAGATTATTCCAAAAGTGGATGACCAGAACCATCCAATTTTGGATGATTATAAATTTGGTACAGATTATTCCAAAAGTGGATGACAAGAACCATCCAATTTTGGATGATTATAAATTTAGTACAAAAGTGGATGACCAGAACCATCCAATTTTTGATGAATATGAATTTGGTACAGATTATTCCAAAAAATGGATGAACAGAACTATCCACTTTTGGAACCTTATCGTAGATTTTTGTCACTATATAGGAAATGAGCTATTTCCATCCAATATTGGATAGATCATAACATCCAAAAGTGGATGAAAATAGGTCCACCATTTCCTTCCATTTTTTGAAGCGGAACATATATGATTAAGCTATGTAGTGAGGCCTACCATATATACTTGTACATTAACCTACTGTAAACTACATGTGCGTAATGTAATAGACTAATTACACTTGAAGTGACCTAGCATGGGGGTACAATATCCACGGCAGACAATAAACAAAGTATGACCACACGCTTAAATAAAATAGGTCACATAATCTCAATCATCACGATCAGTTTCTCATCCATCAATACTCAAATTATTGTGCAAGCATATAGCCAATTATTTCTTTACAAACTAGTTAGCTGAATTGATACCCCAATGATGTGTAATGCTTTTTACTCTGCTCTAGCCATGCATTTATTAACTTTGATGACAGCTTCTTACAGCTGCACTCAACAATCAATGGAACAAACAATCATTGATATGGTTAAGGAAACAATGACATAGGTAGAGATGCAAATTAATAGACCTAGATGAACAGAAATTTGGCGTTATTACATTGTAGATTGATGAGTATTTTTAAGATAAGTTCGTTGGTTTGAACGGTGTTGTTATACAGAGCAGTCCAATGCATATGGACCTGTGACAAGCAGAAATCAATACAACAGGTTAAATGTATTCTTTGGACCATAAAATGCACTAACATGTTCAAGGAATTATTCAACCATGCATATCTCCTTACATTTAATTATCAAGTACTTGCAATTGAATGTTAAAAAGTTCTGCTTTGATTAGCCCATACAAACACAGATTCCATCTAGATGCATGTCTTAGGGCTCTGAGACAGTACTTTGGGTGGCCATTTTCAATTTAAAAATTAAGCAGCTACTAACAGTTGTGATTGCTCTATTAGAATGATTAAGAGCACATTGATCTTTTGCTACAAGAATTGACCACCAAAACTGGGGGACCATGGCCTTGTGGTTCCCTGCCCTATTTTCACTACCTGTGCAAAACATAATAAAAAGGAAAAACATGTGTAATCTATTGGTCTACTATACACCTGCTGGTCACTGTAAAGCGCTAATAACAATAACACCTATAAAGTAATTACTCTAATAGAATGACCACATTGACAGATAAAACTGTGAAGCATTACCTCTATCTTAGTCATGAATCAATAATTTCACAAACTCATAGGCCATATACACAGCAGCATTAGGGTATTATGGCTGTACCTACTTTACTGAGTTGTTATTTGTTTAGGAAGTTGCACAAGATACATAATAATTACTATTGTTAATTTTTGTATAGAAAACCAGGTATGTAAAATGTGAGATTACCTGAGCTGCATGGTCCTACAATAGAGTGCTCTAGCTGATACAAAATGATTACTTTATAGCAAATGAATGGATTTCAAATACTATTAGACTCTCCAGCATCTACATTGCTTGCATCTTAAAACAATTATCAAGATTTAAATGTCCATTAAATGCACACTTTCTGAGCAATCTATACAGTTGTTCAATTAACGCAACCAAAAGCAGATGGTAAATGTTGTGACTACATGGTTGTTCTAATAGAATACTGAATGTTCTATTAGAGTAGTAGCTTCCAGTGACCTTTAAACTTTAAAAGTCAAGGATTTCACCACTTCTTAGAAACCTCAGATGTTCTTCTGGATCTTCCCCTGATTTAAAGCTCCTAGGAAGACAGTTTGTAAAAGTAGAAAGCCTAAGGAAGGAGGCAACCCACCAAAATCATTAAAGATCATTGCACTGAAAATTTCATCTCTGCCAGCTAGATGGTTAGAAAGGTCGTAGCTCTATCAAACTTGGTGTGTAGAATACTTATACATCCAACTTCATTACCATCTTATGTGATAGGATTAGCTTCTCTTCTCTTAGCTGGTAGAGCACCTCGAACGAAAAAATTTCTTGACATATCCGCAGAAAATCAGCCTCCGGGGAAAACACAGGCAAAGTTTTACTCACTTCTATGAATGGTTTGGTAGACCAACGACACTTGATATCACACTCAGAATCTGGGAGCTCTGGACGTCTTCTTTGGAGCTCACAGGTTAAAGATCTATCACATGAGATATTAAAATCCGCGTGTTGCTCCAACAAGGGAACACAGTTCCAAACCAAGGGTTGGGGCACTAAGGGTAACATACTACGATAGTCGGGGACTTGTTTCTTACAACTTCATTTTTCACGTTGCGGACCCTACCTACCAGAAAACCTCTTGGGGTAATGCTTTGAAATTCGCTGTACAGATGGAGTAATCATCTTAGAAAGGCTCTTCAATGGTGTAGAAGAATCAGACTTAAAGCCACGGAGTTATAACATGAAATCCAACTTGGTGTATAGAAAGTGCGAGATCGAGATACTCTAATAGAGCAGTCATCCTAATAGAGCAGTCACCCTGAAAAGAATACAAGAGATCAGCTAGAAACAAGTAACCCGTATAGAGATCAGCTACAAACAAATCGCTTTGTAGAGAGTTCAGCTACAAACAATTCACCCTGTAGAGAGTTCAGCTAGAAGAAGTTTCCTCGTAGGGAGTTCAACTATGTAGTTCAACTAGAAGAAGTCACCTTGTAGAGAGTTCAGCTACTAAGAAACTATCATGCAGAGAGTTCAGCTGCAAACAAATCACCTGTAGAGAGTTCAGCTACAAACAAATCACCCTGTACTGACATCAGCTAGAAGAAGTTTCCTCGTAGGGAGTTCAACTATGTAGTTCAACTAGAAGAAGTCACCTTGTAGAGAGTTCAGCTACTAAGAAACTATCATGCAGAGAGTTCAGCTGCAAACAAATCACCTGTAGAGAGTTCAGCTACAAACAATTCACCCTGTACAGAGATCAGCTAGAAGAAATTACCTTGTGGAGAGTTCAGTTACAAACAAATCACCCTATAGAGTGATCAGCTAGAAGAAGTCACCTTGTAGAGAGTTCAGTTACAAAGAAACCACCATGTAGAGAGTTCAGCTGCAAACAAATAACCTGTAGAGAGTTCAGCTACAAACAAATCACCCTGTAGAAAGATCAGCTAGAAGAAGTCACCTTGTATAGAGTTCATTTGCAAAGAAACCACCATGTAGAGAGTTCAGCTACAACTAGTGACCCTGTAGAGACATTAGCTAGAAGAAGTTACCATGTAGAGAGTTCAGCTACAAAGAAACCATTATGTAGAGAGTTCAACTACAAACAAGTGACCCTGTAGAGACATCAGCTAGAAGAAGTCACCTTGTAGAGAGTTCAGCTACAAACAATTCACCCTGTACAGAGATCAGCTAGAAGAAATTACATTGTGGAGAGTTCAGCTACAAACAAATCACCCTGTAGAGAGATCAGCTAGAAGAAGTTGCCTTGTAGAGAATTCAGTTACAAAGAAACCACCATGTAGAGAGTTCAGCTACAAACAAATCACCCTGTAGAAAGATCAGCTAGAAGAAGTCACCTTGTAGAGAGTTCAGTTACAAAGAAACCACCTTGTAGAGAGTTCAGCTACAAACTAGTGACCCTGTAGAGACATCAGCTAGAAGAAGTTACCATGTAGAGAGTTCAGCTACAAAGAAACCATTATGTAGAGAGTTCAACTACAAACAAGTGACCCTGTAGAGACATCAGCTAGAAGAAGTTACCTTGTAGAGAGTTCAGCTACTAAGAAACTATCATGTAGAGAGTTCAGCTGCAAACAAATCACCTGTAGAGAGTTCAGCTACAAACAAATCACCCTGTAGAGACATCAGCTAGAAGAAGTTACCTTGTAGAGAGTTCAGCTACAAACACTTCACCCTGTACAGAGATCAGCTAGAAGAAATTACCTTGTGGAGAGTTCAGCTACAAACAAATCACCCTATAGAGAGATCAGCTAGAAGAAGTCACCTTGTAGAGAGTTCAGTTACAAAGAAACCACCATGTAGAGAGTTCAGCTACAAACAAATCACCCTATAAAGAGATCAGCTAGAAGAAGTCACCTTGTAGAGAGTTCAGTTACAAAGAAACCACCATGTAGAGAGTTCAGCTACAAACAAATCACCCGGTAGAAAGATCAGCTAGAAGAAGTCATCTTGTATAGAGTTCATTTACAAAAAAACCACCATGTAGAGAGTTCAGCTACAAAGAAACCATTATGTAGAGAGTTCAACTACAAACAAGTGACCCTGTAGAGACATCAGCTAGAAGAAGTTACTTTGTAGAGAATTCAGCTACTAAGAAACTATCATGTAGGGAGTTTAGCTACAAACAAATCACCCTTAGAGAGTTCAGCTACAAACAAATCACCCTGTAGAGAGATCAGGTAGAAGAAGTTACCTTGTAGAGAGTTCAGCTACAAACAATTCACAGAGATCAGCTAGAAGAAATTACCTTGTGGAGGGTTCAGCTACAAACAAATCACCCTGTAGAGAGATCAGCTAGAAGAAGTCGCCTTGTAGAGAATTCAGTTACAAAGAAACCACCATGTAGAGAGTTCAGCTGCAAACAAATAACCTGTAGAGAGTTCAGCTACAAACAAATCACCCTGTAGAAAGATCAGCTAGAAGAAGTCACCTTGTAGAGAGTTCAGTTACAAAGAAACCACCTTGTAGAGAGTTCAGCTACAAACTAGTGACCCTGTAGAGACATCAGCTAGAAGAAGTTACCATGTAGAGAGTTCAGCTACAAAGAAACCATTATGTAGAGAGTTCAACTACAAACAAGTGACCCTGTAGAGACATCAGCTAGAAGAAGTTACCTTGTAGAGAGTTCAGCTACTAAGAAACTATCATGTAGAGAGTTCAGCTGCAAACAAATCACCTGTAGAGAGTTCAGCTACAAACAAATCACCCTGTACAGACATCAGCTAGAAGAAGTTACCTTGTAGAGAGTTCAGCTACAAACAATTCACCCTGCACAGAGATCAGCTAGAAGAAATTACCTTGTGGAGAGTTCAGCTACAAACAAATCACCCTGTAGAGAGATCAGCTAGAAGAAGTCACCTTGTAGAGAGTGTTCAGTTACAAAGAAACAATCATGTAGAGAGTTCTGTAATATTATATATATATATATATATATATAATTTGTATATTTACTAATAAAATCAGAAATATTTAAAGTATTTATCACCTGCTTCATCTTTTCTTCTTCCTGTGGTAAAGAAAAAAAGATAGGTTACATTTTATGCTATTGCAGTGCATTCAGAGTTCCTAGAGGCATGGATGCAGTTATTTTATTTTATTTATTAAGACTTTACAGCACAAGTGCTGAAGTTCTGTAGGACTACTGGTCCTACAGCTTGTTTAAAGCTGTTACAGAAAGTATGTTTGAAAAGGTGGAGAGAAAGGAGAGAAAATCCATGACTGGACCTGGGCAGCCTCGAACCTGCAGCCATCCGATTAATGCTCAAATACCCACAATGCTAGCACCACCATAGGTTGACCATGATACAGCAACCTAAATTGTTGAGAAATTGTAGAGTGTATTCCTGAAGATTATGGCTTCACCTTCAGTATAAAGTTGCCAAGGCTAGTGAGTTATTATTACCATTTAAAATAGTATGGATGTATGTATATACAATGTCAGTTTTGCAAAATTACCTAGGTCACACATCATGGATACGTATGCGAGCATAGCATCACCGCAATGTTTTATACCTTTAAATAAATCTTTTTCTCCCTGATGTATAACATCACCTCCTTTACAACTTCCTGAAAAGTACACCAATACACTAGAGATCAATACTGAACACCAGTTACCTTGGTTGTCTGTCCCTGTATGGTACGTTCTTCTACCAAGTCCAAACAGTGTAGCTGTAGATCAATAGTGTAATTTGTCACTAAATATTCAAAGAATTCCAACTCAAATACAAAAATTTGTACATCCTGTAAAACACACAGTTCATGTGTACACTACACTCGGAGGGTCATTCTAAAATCAACCAAGTCTCCTAATTGTGACAGAAATAGTAATTGGATAGTTTATCTTGTCATAAGCTTACAGATGACTCAGGCCCGTAGCCAGGGATTTTGAAAGGGGGGTTCTTTTTGACCAAAAGTGGACCTTTAGTAAAGGTCCAAATATTGTGACTGTTCTATTAGAGTGGTTGACTGCTCTATTAGAGTATCTTGATCTTGCATTGCATTTAATCCATGCAATGAATGAGTTACTCGAAGCGCTTAATTTAGTTTCTTATTAGTGGTATCTAGTAAACTGTAGCTAATGGACTTTTGCTCCTGAAAATTTGGACTTGTATACCAAAAATTGTGGACCTTTTGGTTACATTATGGACTTTTTTACTGAAATTGGGGACCTTTTTTCCAAGAGGGCGGTTCTTCAGAACCCCCGAACCCCCCCTGGCTACGGGCCTGTGACTTCAGCTTTTGCATTAAAAAATTCACAAAACTCTTCAAGAAGTTCACTTACCTACAAAACCATGATAATTTGGTACAAAAGACATTAACAAGAAAATAATTAGAAATTGCACAAGCTAATATCAAATATCAGTAGTACTGTTTAAGTAGGCCACGTGCAACCTAAAATACCACCTTTAAAAATCATCCTAGAGACATCTTACACAACAAAAATTACTTTTACGGAATACTATTAGTCCATCTAACATCAAATAGAGTATTAAAATCAAGAAAACACTTATAAGCAGCCGGATATAGAATTTAAAAAAATTCCAAAGTTCAAATTTTGGTCTGCCTGCCTGTCTGCCTGCCAACATAGATAATATAAACCCTTACAGATATGAAACAAATAAGCACCACCTGGTTTTGCAACTCCAATGAAATGACCCATCAACTTTGCATACGCGCTCTTTCAATGATGGCAGTGTTTTAATAGCCATGAAATCTTTGTGAGGGATTGTTATTCGTTGTGGTGTGCAGTGAAACCATTCATCTGGTGATATAGCATGTTTGAGTGGATTATTAGAGGTGAAGAAAATTGGTGATAACATTCAAACATCATGCATTTGTCTGAAAACGCATACAGAAAAATGACTAAAAGGAAATAAGCGTAAAAATCAGCCTGTCTCCGTAACAAAATATTTCTTCTAACAACTATTACAAATAATATATAAATGGTTTGAACTTGACACAACAACAAATAAAAGGATGATTCTTTTCCAGGCGTGAAACTAGCTGCCCTCCATAGAAACATATGCTCACATGTCCATGGGGGCATATTATCTATGCCTGACCATAGTTGCACGGCTGGAGGCCAAACAAAGCAACACACAGCCACTATTTTATACCACAATAACAAACTCACCAGTGACATGTGCCTTTTGGGGTTCCAATGAGTGTGTGCCCTCTGCGCTTTGTCTTTCTATTAATCTTCAATCAGGCCTGTCATCATCTTCTTCATGCAACATAACGGTGTCCAGGTGTTAATTTTCTGTATAAACACTTTCCTTGAGCAGAATATTTAAAAGCCACAAAATTATTTAAAGCATTTACACTGCTGTAAAAGGTAGTGGACACCTGGTAGATACCTGTAGTTACATAATTGGCTTGAGACCACACCCAGGGGCGGATCTAGGATTTATAAAAGGGGGGGCTAACTCAAGGTACTAATCTGTTGGGTAGAGGTGTGAACTAGGGGGGTCTGGGGGCATGCCCCCCCCAGGAAATTTTTGAAAAATAGATGCTAAAATACTGCAATTTGGAAACATTTCCACATAAAATTCATAATATTTTCTGCCTGTAGATATTTCATATACTGCCTTTAGATTATAGGTATGGCTTTCTAAAGCATTTTGCTAATCAAAATGTTTGGGTAGGTACAGACAACCAAGTACACGATGCACCCCTCTCACAATTGCACAACACCGAATATGTGCATGTTAGAATAATATAATGTTGAATGTGGAAAATTTTGAAATTTGAACAATACAAGATTGAATCTGAGAGCATTTTCAATGAAAATTGTGTACCTGAATTAAGTATTGCCATACATATTAACTACACAAGTGGATGAATGAAGCCCTTTAAACAAACCAATGCATTTCATTGTATATATGTATAGGTGCAGGCAGATTTGGAAAAATTCCATAAAAGAACCAACTACATGTTTCCAGTGAATGTTCTATTAGAGTAGTTAGCTGACTGCTCTATTAGAGTATCTCGATCTTGTACACCTCCAATGCTGATCCGGGTCCTTGTTACATAAACTTTAGCATAAATCCACTAATAATACCTTGGAAAGATGTTTATAAGGTGGTTTTATGAGTATTTGTATTATTAGAGATCATATAATTATGCTAAGACAAAATTTCATTATAATACTCAGCATATTGATCAAGTAAAGCCTAAATATGAAGGGGGGGGCTTCAGCCCCCAAAGCCCCCCCCCCCCCCCTGTATCCGCCCCTGACACCCATTAATGATCTTGGTTGATTAATAATGATCAAGCATGGAGACCACACCTCTTAACAATAATTACTCAAACATGATGACCTCACACCTATTGGTCTAGCTGTATTTATAATGATAGCACAGTGAAATGCCCCTGGAGGCTACGAGAGCAGGCGCTTATAATTTCCAATCGATAAGCGCCGTGCAGAGAAATAGGGTCTGGCAACACGAGACTACCTGGAGGCTGACTTGAGATACTCTAATACAGCAGTCACTCTAATAGAACAGTCACATGTGTAAAGCTGTATGCGACAATAAAACAAGTACATTTAAAATGATTAATTTAAACATGAAGTGGGGATCCAAGTAATAAAAGTAGTGAAACAAGAGATGAATGATGGTATTACAACATAGCTTGGTGGGAAATCCCTGCTTTGGCATTGAACAAAATAATATACCAATATAGGGATTTTCTCACAGAGCTATATATGTTGTAATAACCATCACTCATCTATTTTTCACTACATTTTATCGCTTGGATCCCTACTTAATTTTTTTTAAATAAACATACTATGATTATATAGAAATCCATACAATAAAAAGTGCTCAAACAAAAGGAGAACATCACCTTCTGTATTTAATCCTTAGCTATTTTTATCATACAGTACAGTAATACTGCATGGTATGCATCATCAAGGTTTGGGCTTCCTTGTAATTTCACACAAAAGCCAGCCTAATTTTTCCTTAATGACAGCTTAGAAGTATTAGCTAGACTAATCCAAGCCCATAAATCACCCCAAACCCTTCCAACAAGTTTCTATGAATTTTTTAATTTTCTGTTAACTGACTGCTTGACTAATGCCAACATAACCTGCCTATGGTTAGGCTATAGGCTTGATTTCTTCACTGTTCGACATTGCTTCAGCCCGAGATGTACCTATTGCCAACCACAGCAGCTACAATGTACACACCATGGACCTACCTTTATCCTCCTTTGTACCCCCTTCACTACCACATAGGTGTTAATTCATCATGGCTTGAGTGCTTTAGTTTCTGAACTTATTACAAAGGAGCTTCTTGTACTGTTCTTCATTTGTAACAGATGGAATGTAGCTGAAACTAAAGCGGAATGGCCACTTCATGTTTCAGTAATAGATAGTGATCAGTCATATTTTCTGTAGTGACTGTATTGATTGTAGAGGTGCTCCTCATATTGTTATTCACTTTTAATGTTGTATAACAGGTAGAAAATAGCTGAAAATGAAGCGGAATGGCCACTTTGCATTTCAGTGCAATCATTAATCACGGGTTAATACACCGTTCGACACTCTTGGTTTCTATTATATACTCTTGGTAGCGTAGCCATGACTGAAATAGGGATTAAATGCATGTCCACTAGTATAATAGCTGCAAGTGTAGATTATCTCCCTTTTTCACTGCATTTTATTTCTATATAAGAAAAATTTAGGAATTTTAAGAAAAAAGTAGTCAAACAAAGAAATAGCTATATAAAAAGTAGTGAAACCAGAAGCTGCAAATCTACTAATGAAGAGGATTTCATGACTAAATTAGGGAGTAGATTTCCACTAGTATATATACAGGAATAGACAACTCCTGTTTTTCACTACTTTTTAGCTTTTCCCTTGTTTCACTAATTTTTCTTTAATCACTAATCCAACTTATAATTCCAAATTTTCTTTAGCTTCTACTTGTATGTTTACTTTGTAATAGCACAGTTATGACTACTGAACCCCATCCAAAGAAAGAATGGCATCAGGCATGCCATATTCTGTGTCTGAACGTTCACCCCAACAATCAATTACTGAAAGTAAAGTGGCCATTACGCTTCATTTTCAGCTATGGTCAGTCTATTACACAACATTACAAATGAAGAACAGTATGAGAAGCATCTCTGCAATCAATCCAGTCACTACGGAAATACAGGCGATAAGAATGATAGCTAGCCACAGGGAAGCAATATTGCACTATCGCAAATCATCACCTTGCATTGTCAGCAGGACACAAAGGAGGACAAAAGTATGTCCATAATGCGTGTATTGTACGTACTGTGGTTGGCAAAAAGGCATGTCTTGGGATGAACCAACATTTAATTGAGCAGTGAAGAAATCAAGCCCGTAGCCTTATCCATTGTTGAGTTATGCTTGGCTGGAGGCATCATTCAGTCAATTAGTTAGTCAGTCAGTCAGCATAAATATAAAAAGACTTTTTTTAATTCCATGGAAGGGTCTAAAAGATGACAAAGGCTTGGCAATACTGCCAAGCTGGAAAAATAAGGCTCTTTTTTGGGAGATATTGTTGGATAAGAAACCAAAGCACCTAATATACACTATTATCATACTGTATGATAATCCCTATACAAATGTATAATTTCTAATTTTTCTTTACCTTTTTGTACATCAGTTATAACTGGTGAACCACATCAATGGAAAGAGGACAGACATCAAGACACACGGTAGTATGTCGTGCGGCCCAAGAAGCCGGCGCGCCACACCGTGAGTATATTGACAGGAAGAACGAAAACGTCATTTTCACACCTTTGTATCTCAGTGATCAATTATCCGATTGGAACCAAACTTGCTACACAGTTGCCCGCCAGCCAGGGGAGTCTACATTCCAAATTTGAAGGAATTCGCTCCAGCCATTTCCGAGATACGAGCTGCCAAAGTTTCGTTTTTTTTTCTTCGTTTTTTTTCTTCTTCGACTTTTCGCACACTTGCAAAAATTGCTATAACAAGCAAACGCGTACTCCGATCGCCATGAAATTTGGCACACAGAAAGGGAGTCCAACGGCGAATCCTAGCATCAACTTTGGTACAAATCCGATGTATGGTTCAGGAGTTATGACCGATTATTTGCATAAAACAAGATCGATTTGTTGTCACGCCTACAGGGTAAACCGCTTCATGGAATGAGTTGAAAATTGCTATGTAGATGGAGTAACCATCGTAGGAGTGCCTTTTGGTGGTTTGAAAGGAATCGAGATAAAGACCATGGAGATATGACACAAAACCCAACCTGTGTCACAATTACGCGATCGATTTTTACGAATAAAAAAGTATTAGTTTTCACGCCTACTAGGCAAACCGCTTAGAGCAATGAGCTGAAAATCGGTGTATAGCTGGAATAATCTTCATAGAAAGTCCTTGCAGTAGTATAGAAGAATCGGATTACAAACCACTGAGTTATGATTCTAAAGCCAACTCCGTGTAGCAAATGCGAGATCGAGATACTCTAATAGAACAGTCACCCTAATAGAGCATTCGGCTAATTTATTTACTCCATTATAGAATTTTATTACATCACAAGTTATTCTGTAGGGAGTTCAGCTGCAAACAGTTAATCTTATAAACAGTTCAGCAAGAAGCAAGTCACCATGTGGAGAGTTAAGCAAATATATCACTATAGAGATTCAGAACATTACAAGTCACACTGAAGAAAGTTCAGCTATAAACAAGTCATGCACCCTGTAGAGAATACAGCTACAATTAAGTCACTCTCTAGAGAATTCAGCTACACAGAATTCAGCTACACACAAGTCACTGTGGAGAGAGTTCAGCTACAAACAAATTACCCTGTAGGGAGATCAGCTACAAATAAAACACTTTGCAGAGTGTTCAGCTACAACAAATCAACCTTTAGAGCAATCAGCAATGAACAAATCAACACAAATCTACCTGTAGAGAGATAAGCTAGAAACAAATCACCCTGTAGAGAGTTCAGCTACAAAAAATCACCCTGTAGAGACATCAATTAGAAACTAGACACAATGTAAGGAGTTCAGCTACAAGCAATCATCCTGTAGAGAGTTCAGCTAAAACAAATCAACCTGCAGAGAGATCAGCTACAAACAAATCACCTTATAGAGAGTTCAGCTACAAACAAATCACCCTGTAGAGAGATCTTCTACAAACAAATCAACCTGCAGAGAGATCAGCTACACACAAATCAACTTGTAGAGAGATCAGCTATAAAAAAATCACCCTGTAGAGACATCAGCTAGAAACTAGACACAATGTAAGGAGTTCAGCTACAAGCAAATCACCCTTTAGTGAGTTCAGCTACAAACAAATCAACCTGCAGTGAGATCACCTACAATAAAGCACCTTGTACAGAGTTCAGCTACAAACAAATTACCCTGTAGAGAGATCGGCTACAAACAAATCAACCTGTAGAAAGATCAGCTACACACAAATCAACTTGTAGAGAGATCAGCTACAAACAAATCACCCTGTAGAAAGATCAGCTAGAAACTAGACACAATGTAAGGAGTTCAGCTACAAGTAAATCACCCCGTAGAGAGTTCAGCTAAAACAAATCAACCTGCAGAGAGATCAGCTACAAACAAATCACCTTATAGACAGTTCAGCTACAAACAAATTACACTGTAGAGAGATCGGCTACAAATTAATCAACCTGCAGAGAGATCAGCTACACACAAATCAACTTGTAGAGAGATCAGCTACAAACAAATCACCCTGTAGAGAGATCAGCTAGAAACTAAACACAATGCAAGGAGTTCAGCTACAAGCAAATCACCCTTTAGTGAGTTCAGCTACAAACAAATCAACCTGCAGTGAGATCACCCACAAAAACGCACCTTGTACAGAGTTCAGTTACAAACAAATTACCCTGTAGAGAGATCAGGTAAAAGAATTCACCTTGTAGAGAGTTCAGCAACAAAGAAACTACCATGTAGAGAGTTCAGCTGCAAACAAATCACCCAGTAGAAAGATCAGCTAGAAGAAGTCACCTTGTAAAGAGTTCAGCTACAAAGAAACCATCATGTACAGAGTTCAGCTACAAAGAAACCACCATGTAGAGTGTTTAGCTGCAAAAAATCACCTGTAGAGTTCAGCTAGAAACAAATCACCCTGTAGAGAGATCAGCTAGAAGAGGTCACCTTGTTGAGAGTTCAGCTACAAAGAAACCACCACATAAAGAGTTTAGCTGCAAATAAATTACTTGTAGAGAGTTCAGCTACAAATAAATCCCCCTGTAGAGGGATCAGCTAGAAGAAGTCACCTTGTAGAGAGTTCAGCTACAAATAAACCATCATGTAGAGAGTTCAGTTACAAACAAATCACCCTGTAGAAAGATCATCTAGAAGAAGTCACCTTGTAGAGTGTTCAGTTACAAAAAAACCATCATGTAGAGAGTTCAGCTGCAAACAAACCACCTTGTAGAGAATTCAACTACAACAAATCACCCTGTAGAGAAGAAGTTACCTTGTAGAGAGTTCAGTTACAAAGAAACCATCATGTAGGGAGTTCAGCTACAAAGAAACCACCATGTAGAGAGTTTAGCTGCAAACAAATCACCTGTAGAGAGTTCAGCTAGAAACAAATCACCCCGTAGAGAGATCAGCTGGACGAAGTCACCTTGTAGAGAGTTCAGCTACAAAGAAACCATCATGTAGAGAGTTCAGCTGTAAACAAATCACCCTGTAGAGAGTTCAGCTACAAAAAAATCACCCTGTAGAGAGTTCAGCTAGACGAAGTCACCTTATAAAGAGTTCAGCTACAAAGAAACCATCATGTAGAGAGTTCAGCTACAAAGAAACCACCATGTAGAGAGTTTAGCTGCAAACAAATCACCCTGTAGAGAGACCAGCTAGAAGAGGTCACCTTGTAGAGAGTTCAGCTACAAAGAAACCATCCTGTATATAGTTCAGCTACATTTCAAGTCACCCAGTAGAGAGATCAGCTGCAAAAAAATATCCTGTGGGGAATAATGGGCGTGTAATAAATATATGTATATAATTTGTATAATTACTAATAAAATCAAAAATAATTGAAGTATTACAAATCTTCTTTAAGTTCTTTTCTTCTTCCTGTGGTAAAGAAAAGAACACATGGGTTAAAAAAGCCCCAAAGCCAGCCATAGGCTGGCTTTGCAGTATACAAATACAAAAAGAAGTGATATCTAATCAAAAACAGCCAAGCTGTAAAAAAAGGTGCGGCCCCCAAAAAGGCCATGGTGAAAAAAGATGTGAAATCCAAGGTGGCGGCCAAGAAATGGCTGTGATGGTAGGTTAATGGTTACATTTTAATAACGACAATTCAGGTGAATTTGGTGCCAAGGCCAAGTGGCACAAAATTCACCTGAATTGTCGTTATTAAAATGTAACCATTAACCTACCATCACAGCCATTTCTTGGCCGCCACCTTGGATTTCACATCTTTTTTCACCATGGCCTTTTTGGGGGCCGCACCTTTTTTTACAGCTTGGCTGTTTTTGATTAGATATTATATAACAAGTTGATGTTATGAATAAAAACCAAGCACCATCTAGCTAGCTAAATTAATTAACAATGTACAAACTGATCTATCAATTATTAACTAATAGGTTTTTGTCCCAAATTAAGGAGCTCATAAGCACCACAAGGCCTTCGGTGCTTATAAGCTCCTAGTACAAACACATGGACACAAAATCACAATTTACAGGCAATCGCGAAACTTTTATGTTAGTTAGCTAGCTACATCTGTTACTATGCATTGTATTTATATACCAAGACATTGGCATACATGATCAGTATCACAAACTTTTCTGCTGGTAAACAGAGTAAAGTGCCTCCACGCATAGCTTTCCTTGTCTACAGTATGCACCCTGCTATATGGTATACAAATATTTGCAAGCTTGTTACATTATAAAGTACAAATACTTTCAAGTCGAAGTACACTTCTATAAGGCCTGCTATGGTATTTTTTGGTTGTTAAACACCTAATGGGAAGGCTGTTTTACAAAGCCTGTAGAGTCGAACAGATGGTTTCCATTAGTCTCGCGTGACCAGACCACTTTTTTTTTTCTTTTTCATTTGGTCAGGAAAAAAAGGGTCTGGTCCAGTTCGAATACCCGCACTTGTTCTCAAAATCCCAGTTGTGGTGGGGATTTACTCTATGTGAACGTCTTAAAGCATTCTCGAAGTATGCTCGAATGGACATTAAGTCTGCCAGTGACTGGGCAATTGAAAAGATAGGATTCCGACCATTCAGTGATGAACAGGCAAGCTACGGTTTTGTAATGTTTACATTGATTGTAATAAGTGCACATAGAATAAATCCCAATCATGACTAGGATTTTGAGAACAAGTGCAGGTATTCGAACCGGACCAGGCCCTTTTTTCCCCTGACCAAATGAAAAAATGTAAAGGCAAAGATCACACGAGAACGGACACATGACTGAAGGTGTGAACTCATGGACCAAAATATTTGTTGTAGGCTGCTATTGTGTGCGTGATTGTAATTGATCAAATGTTGTTTAAGAATTGTTTAATGATCATTACTAAGTCATATTAAGTGATAATAGCCTACTGTACCAACCGTCGAGTGATATGACACACTTCAAGGATGGTTTCACACCTCCGACGAATGACACGTGGACCCGAGAGGCATCACAACAAAAAAGCGGTCTGGCCATGCGAGACTAGGTTTCCATGTGATGACAACATGTGAGCCATGGTGAAGTTCCATGAACATGCAAAGCTATTGTACTATTGCAAATTGATGCCTTGGTGTTACAAGTGAAAAGAACTGAGACACAAGTAATCCATGTATAGTCAGTGTTGGGAGTAACATGTTACATAAGTAACGAGTTACATAATATTATTACTTTTGTGGTAACCAAGTAATATATAACGAAATACACTATAAAAACGGGTAATATAACTCAAGTTACTTTACTTACAAATGTAATGCGTTACCTAAATATAGTTACTGTAACGAGTCTAATATTATGTAATATTATTACTACAAGTAACGAAGTTACTAATCTTGTTAGTTATCCTCTGAGTAACGCCTAGCCACAACGAAGTAACGAAGTCTACTGAATGAAGTTTATTCACCAGCTTCTTACTTATTATAACCAAGATTTGCATATTGTCCAACAACGCAATCATGTCACGTGATAAGGTGGTAGTTTCACACGTGACAGCTTAAGGCTGTGAACACAAAGTAATACAATATGTAACATTATTATAGTTACTTTATTTTATGGGTAATATCAAGAGTTCATAATATATATACTAAGGAGAGTATCCTACTCTCATATACCCCTGTAGAAGGGCGTATCGTGAAGTTATGACATAACGACAAGATGTTGTGGTTTGTGACGTACATGAAGCCGTAAAAGTGCAAGAATCGTTAGCACCGTTTCACACTTGCGACGCTCAGGATAGCCGTATTCGCGAATGGCCTAGTAAGAAACGCCTACGAAGTGGTCTTAACCCATGAAGGAACGATTGTAGTTGGGTGAGAAACGCTTAGAGCTGGAGTTAATTTGGTTGCTAGCGACGTTGGTAGGCACGCGTTCAATCGATACCATGTTCAACTAATGACATCATTAATTATACAAAGAAAAACGGGCGAACTCAGAAGTGTTATGTCATAACTTCACGATACGCCTTTCTACAGGGGTATATGAGAGTAGGATACTCTCCTTAGTATATATATTATGAACTCTTGGTAATATGTAACTGTAACTAAATAGTTCAGTTGCAAGTAATATGTAATATGTAACTAGTTACTTTTACAAAGTAACTTGCCCAACACTGTGTATAGTATAGTTATGTCAAAAGGCACTTACCAGGCTGAAGCAACACCAATTAGTGATAAAGCAAACCCGTAGTGTATTAGCTATGTAATACTGATAAGCTACGCATGTCTCACCATGTCACAGTAGCAGTGAAATATCAGTTTGCTTTCTTTCATTTGCCGGCTTTGCTGAAAATTTTATTAGCGTCATAGTATCTAACTGTCTGTAAAGATGCACCACACCGTTGAATAACAATAACCTACGGTAGTTATGCCTCACTTGCGTACTTTTTACAGACAGGGCACTTATGTCTGACAGTGGTATCTATGCTTTTTATCAACACCTCCACAAAACTATGCACTGGGTATTTCCAGAAGCTAGAGCTGAAAAATTGAAGACACTGTGATTCTTCAGAGAGGACTAAATCTTGTACTGCCAAACTACATTCAATCCTTTAGGCGACCAGTACTGTTCGTCACTTTTTGTATGCGCCTGCGTATATAGACATGCAGTACACTGTGCAGTTTTGTAAAACATCGTATATATGCGGGGGATGAAATGATACAAGTTTACGGAACAATTTTGAATTCATGGCGCTCTGTCTTCCGGCCTTTCGTCAAGGAAGCGGACGAAAATGTAAGTGGAAAAAATCTTTACTCGGGAACTCTACAAATACCGTAAAGGTAAAACATTCAGTATACTAGATTTTTGTGTGTGTTTTCGCGTAGCCGGCCCGGGCTTTCCCAGGGACTAAAGCATAGGTGCGTAGTAGCTGAGTCTAGGTGTGTAGTACAGTGAAACTTCACTTTGTGGCCACCTCAGTAATGAGGCCACCTTGTTACAGAGGCCAGGTCCAGCAAGTCCAGATGTATTTTTAGGCCAACTCATTAATATTTAATATAAAGTAGTAAAGGCCAGTGACCTTTTACTGCAGGACCAAACCGAGTCTATAGTATCTATGGTAAAACTAATACAATTTTCCCTCAAATATGCCAGCAGAGCAGACAGGTATCACTGCAAAAGTTGCTGCTAATATAAGTGCATAATGTAACTGCCAAAAGCTGTACTATTCTGGCAAATGTACTTCATGCTTTTCCTCAAGTAATGAATAATTAGTGTATTCCTACCTTTCACTGTGTTTATGTCAACTGTAAATTTCTGTTACGGCAAGCTAGCCAGTTGTTGATTTGTTGAAAACCCAATAATACCTAGTTTTATGGCCAGATTTTTGGCAATAGGACCACTTATCATGAGTCCCTATTAATGAGGTTTCACTGTAATAATATATTTGTTTGAAGTACCCTGATAGTTGCATCTTTTAGTGGGGTGGGGAATGGGCAAGACTATAGTATGAAAGATACAACACTTACTGTTTATGTTTTTGCCTTATTCTGCTTATTGAATACAAATATGCTAATATTGTATAGTCATTGAGTACTGAAAGATCACATACCCAAGTGTTTACTGATGATATAGCAGTTAAAACTGTAGCTTGTCTTACACCCCCAATAATATTAAGTCAGTCGCTTGGACTAGAAGAGAACAGTGAGTTAGACTCATTTTTAGAAAAACTAGAAAAGTATTCCCAAAGCAATTCTCTTTCCGAAAACAGTGAGAATGTACCATCGACTACTGATGCTGTTACCTCAAAACAAAATTGCAAGTCACTTCTACTGTTAAGCAGCTGGGATTTACCCCTCATGGTTGTACAGCAATATGAAGTGGGTGGGATTTCTTCAATGTTCCCCTGGCAGGCTGAGTGCCTTCTGTTACCTAATGTATTAAGTGGTGGCAACCTCATATTCTCTGCGCCCACTAGTGCTGGTAAGACTCTTGTGGCAGAACTGCTAACATTAAAGTGTGTGCTGGAGAGACGTAAAAAGGTCTTGTTTATTCTTCCATTTGTCAGTATCGGTCAAGAGAAGACTAGTCACTTTCAGAAACTGTTTGGTTGTGTCAATGTTAAAACAGGTGGCTTCATGGGTGGACAGAGTCCAGCTGGCGGATTAGCATCAGTAGACATTGCAGTGTGCACCATTGAGAAGGCTAACAGTATAGTTAATCATTTACTAGAGAAGGGAGAACTCTGGCAAATTGGTGCAGTAGTGATTGATGAGTTACACATGATAGGTGAACCTCATCGAGGCTTTCTACTGGAGCTATTAATCACTAAGGTATTGTATGCATCTTCCGTTGATATCTGTTCTAACTCTTTGACAGAAGAAAATAACCATATTCAAATAATAGGGATGAGTGCTACTCTTCCTAATGTAAAACTGCTATCTAGTTGGATAAAAGGTGAACTATTTTTAACCGACTACAGGCCAGTCGTTTTAGAAGAGATGGTGTTTATTGGTGATACACTTTATGATGCATCATTTAGTAAACTGAGAAGTTATTCTAATTCTAGTGATGAAGAAGGCCTCACACAGTTGTGTAAGGAGACTATTTCTGAAGGGCATTCTGTTCTCGTGTTTTGTCCTACACGGAGCTGGTGTGAAAATTTAGCTAAAAAGCTTGCCACTGGTATATCCTGTCAGGATGATAATAGAGCTATAGGTACAGTCTATGAGAAACTACTGCAAACAATGGTTGGGATTGATCCAATATTGAGATCTACACTATCTCATGGAATAGCTTTTCATCATGCTGGGCTCACTGTTGATGAAAGAGTGATTATAGAAACTGCTTTCCGTCAAGGCATCATCAGGTTATTGATTGCCACATCAACCTTGTCCAGTGGAGTCAACTTGCCAGCACGAAGAGTGATTATTCGCACCCCTATGTTCTGTGGTAAGCTGATAGACATTCAGGTGTACAGGCAGATGGTAGGTAGGGCTGGAAGGAAAGGAGTGGACATAAAGGGAGAGAGTATTTTGATTTGTAAACAGAGTGAACGAGCAAAGGTTACAAGCTTGCTGAAGTCGGAGTTGAATCCAGTTCACAGTTGCATAGGTGGAGGACTCTCTGGTGATAGTAGTCATAACCCAAATGCCATGAGTAGAGCATTACTGGAAGTAATTGTCAGTGGAACTGTTGTTAAGTGAGTGGTCCTTCTTGTAAATAATTTTGTTGGACTGTATTGTGCATACAGTAATGATATAATTATACTAACTAAGATGTTTGGTTTGGCCCAACCTTCACAGATGTTACACCCAGCTATTTTAAGTGGTGTGTGACTATGACTACCTTGTTTTTCTGTACTAAAGCTAGGCTCTAATACATGCTAACTTATATGCCAGGCTATAATATACACATTTGGGTCTGTTTAAATTCCAGGGCCTAAGGTCATGTGTTGTTACAATGGAGTCTAAATACCTGGATTTACACACTTCAACCTCTTGCTCACTGTTGCAAGTAACAAAAAAAATCAAACTAAGTGAGCACAGTCACTACCACTTTAACCATTACTATAATACATGCTAAGAACTGCCCTAGTTTGTTTAAATGCCTAGCCCAAAATCATTTACACCCAGTCATTAAATATGGTAATTGACTAAATAAGACACTAACTACTATAGTGGTGTTTATGTGCATAGGAAATAGTGAACTTGAGTTAAGCAAAAGTAATATGTGTCAGTACTGACTAGTTTGGAGGTTGATATTCATGGCACATATGCCATCTTTTTGTTTGCTACCTATTTTAGTTACAAGGATGTAATGAAGTATGCATCTTCTACTTTACTATTTACTGAGTACATGGACCAAAAGACTGAGACTGATACCTTAACAACCAATGATCTTGTGAAAACTACTCTGGAGTTTTTAATTGGGAATGAGTTTGTTGCTGTAATCCAACCTGGACAAGATGATGTTGAGAAGATCGATCCTCTGGCAAATGGTACAGTACATTTATCCCTAAAATCTCATGATCACTGTAGTACTCCACATACTCCATAGCTGACTGTCAACAGACTGTGGGGTACTTTATTGCTTGGGTCTACATACAGTGTATCTATCTGCAACCATAAAATGTGACATATAGCAGTATAGGTTTCTGTTAAAATAAGACGGAATCCTATTTCACATACTATTAGTAGTGAACACCACATGTACAGCAGGTAATGTTTGTTAAGACCAATTTCTTCTTGCTAGTATTCAATATAGCTATGTTAGATGTTATGGCATGGGTTATGAGTAACATTATGGTCATTCAGTTTCAATAGAGTAAGGAAACAATTCAAACTAAAAGAGAGTCTGAATAGCAGGTTCAGGGCCTTGGGTATGTACATTTCAAACACTTGGTAACACCCAAGAATTATGATGTGTTTATACAACCAAGAGTTCATAATATTATAGTGGGGGAGACTGAAACTGATACTGTAATATTATGTTTGAGTGAGTATGGGGTGCACCAAATTCTTTAGACATTGTACACATCTCTTACTGACTTGCTTGCATAATTCAGACACACAAGGGTATGTGATATGCAGACCACCAGTTATTTTAGAAATACAGTGTAATTTTAGAATTCTGTTTAGTTGGACACCAAAACAATTGCTGTATTTAGAGTGGTTGAGTGTTCTCTTATATAACCAAGATTCTACTGTCTTGTCTTGTCAAGAGAAGGGCGACCTTGGAGAAGTAAACAGGGTATGTATAGTCAGTTCTCATTCATCTTCACCTGAGCCCTCACTTTTTGTTAATAAAATTATTGTTACTTAAGCCAGCTACTAGTAGTGCTGTGAAGCTCTTTAAACACTGACACTGTTTATCAAAAGGTGGGCAAGAACAGATGGGTTATAACTTATATGGCTTTAAAAATATCCTGTACGTTTGAATAGACGATTCAAGTGCATAAACATTTACATAAAACATGCTTGTTCTACAAAACCTTTGGGAGTAACACATGTTCACACCTCTTTGATATTACTGTACTGCAGACCCCTAGTTATCCGATCCTTGTTTGTCCATACCTTTGTTTATCCGAAATTGAAAATGACCGTTTGTTCTATTAGAGTATTTTGAGTACAGGTGTATGTTCTATTAGAGTATTTCAACAGAACTCTGTAAAATTAAACACTTTTGCTATTTCCTGAGATCATTAGGGGTTCGGATAACTAAGGGTCCACTGTAGTTGGAAGGGGCTCAGGTGAATGTGAACTGACTATAGTACTTTTGATAGAATTTTCATCATTCATGTTACAGATGTACATGCTCCTGGCTATATGTACTACACACAGTGCTTCCGGGCCGGAATACATACATACAGTAGTACCATTTCCTGTACTCTAATTTTTGTTTACAAGTTACTATAAATTATCTTTGATACATTTACTGTATATTTTACACTTGTAAAGGAGTGCAGTATTGTGCTACTCAGTTGGGAATGGCAACAGTTGCATCATCTTTGTCTCCTCATGATGCTATTTGGGTCTTCAGTGAATTGAGCAAGGCAAGGAAGAACTTTGCACTGGAAAATGAGCTCCATCTCTTATATCAGGTAGAGCCAGGCAATTAGTAGTACAATGCATGCACATACAAATTATACTTTTAACCTGATCAAGCCACTTGGTAGTGTATTGGTGCAGCCCTAGAAACTGGGTCACACTGCTAAATTATTTACAGGAAGAACAAAAACATGATTTTCACACACATAGCTGTGTCATCCCTTATCCATTTTGAGTAATTTTTACAGTAGGATTGATTGCCCATCTGGTAGGAGAATCCGCATTATGTATGTATGTGTATACGTATGTGTGTATGCATCGTATGTAACTACAGTATGTACGTATATACATGTATTATAAACACACATCCAACCTTGTAACTACGTAAGTGGTTTTAATTGAGGGCTCCTGATTCAAGCCAAAATGTGTGGCCTACTGAGATTGTTGTGAATGTCTTGCCACAGGCTTTTCAAGTACTTAACAATTGCAATATACATTTCTGGCCTCCTAAGCTACCAGTTTTAACAGTGTAATAAAATACAAGGAACATGTCATACATGAATATGTATGAAAGCTAGGAATAGTCTTGAAAAACATGATTGTTCAATTGAGTAATATGCCTTACTATTGGGATGCTATTGATTTCAAGAATAGTAGTGATATACACCCTCGATTATCTCTAGTTATAGCTAAAATCTATGCCTAGGCTTATATCACGAGCTATCTTCCTCCTGCTAATTATTACACCTTCTCCATCACTTTTATAAACCAGAGTATTGCAACACTTTTAATCTCTTTATCACTATTTACTGATACAGTGGAGGCAGTCACTTTTGGGTCAAAATTTCTTGGCCTTGATATGCAGGTAGTTGTTTTTGGGTTAGTGTATTAGTGCCTTACTAGGTAGAATTTAAAGCAGACCTTTAGAGAGGTGGTCTTTTTATACAGGTGGCCGATAAGACAGGTTCTAATGTATAATCAATCACACATCGCTACAGAATAGAGTAGTAAACACACTGGTCAACTGAATGTTTGCTTTGTTTGTATAGTGTTTATACATCTGTAGTGTAGTGTACATATTATTCTGTAGGTAACTCCTATCCACATTCAGCAGCAGTGGCCCTCCATTAACTGGTATCAATACTTGAAACTTTGGGAAGGACTACCAGCAGATATGAAACATGTAGCAGACCTGGTTGGTGTACAAGAAGTGTTTCTCATACGTGCAATCAACCACAGGATTACAACTAGAACTACAGCACAACAAGCAGCCATGTCTGTACACCGTCGTTTCATGATCTCCCTAGCACTACATGATCTTGTTCATGAGGTACCACTGGCAGTAGTTGCAGAGAAATTTGGTACATCGAAAGGATTGTTACAGTCACTGCAGTTGTCAGCTGGTGGATTTGCTGGTATGGTGACCACATTTTGTCAGAAATTGGGCTGGTCTAACTTAGAGTTGTTGTTTGCTCAATTTCAGTCACGACTTGTGTTTGGTGTTGAGCGTGAACTTTGTGGTATCATCCGTGTTTCTCTACTGAGTAATTACCAGGCAAGGACGCTGTATAATGCTGGCTACCACACTCTTACTACAATTGCTAGTGCTAATATTTCTGCCATTGAGGTTTGTTTACGTACTGCAACCCCTTTCCATTGTGCCAGGGCAGCTGATAATTCTCCTGATAAGAAAAGTAAAATGCTAAAAGAAAGGTTAACTGAAGCTGAGCTAATCATCAAAGAAGCACAAAAAATCATTTCTTCGGATATAGGAATACCAATTGAAACGTGGCAAGCAAAGTTACCAGACCAAAGCATTGATGTTGAAAGCAGCAAAAAGACCCCATCATTTAAGAGGAGTCCATCAAGAGAAACTAGAGGACTAAAGAAGATGAGACTACAGTTAACACCACCAGATGTAACCAGTACTACCATATTAAATGATATTCCTCCGCAAGCACAAAGTACCCCCAGCTTGAATGATCAGAAAATTTGTCAGGTCATTGACTACAGTAGAATTGACCATTCAGCTCAAATTACTAGTCCAGAGCAGGTGATGGCACAGTCACCATTGTTGATAGATGAGGGAGAGCATACTAAGGAAGATGATTATAGTGAAGTGATGTTTGGAGAAGTGTCATCTACTTCATGTAACATGTCAGTTGAACTAGTTACCCCTCAACTGGCAGTGGCTGATATCAGCGTTGTGGCTGAGTCTCCTCTACATCATCCTGATCTGTCTCAACTATCTCACATGTCAAAACCAGTTTCTTCTGTTGAATCTGAGGATGTTCTCACAGTAGATAATCAGGCTGAAAATGAAAGGTATTCAAAGAAACTAACAAAGTCAAACGTTTTAAATACTGCGGTGTACTCTCATTGTTGTATTACAGTGAAGAAGGTCGTGGGTACTGATGTGACGGAGGAATTAATGAAATTACAATCACTATCTGTGTATGTTGTTACTAAACCTACAAGTCATGGGATTGGTGATGGTGTGAGAGGGTGCAAGAAAGAGCAGCAACTGTCAAGTGGTAGTATAACTGTACCAGTTTTATGTTGTGAGATCACTGGACTTGTCTTTTATGGAGGAGGTACACTTGTATACTTCCTTAGTGTGCAAACTGATGGCAACTTACGAAACATTTTTAGTGAGATTTTAGGTAATGGTTTAACAATAAAAAAGACTTTGGTGGCATTTTACATTCAGAGACATGTAAAACTGCTATTAAGTGGCCTTAACATTGACCTATCTGATGTAGCCTTGTTGGATCCTAGTGTTGCTCATTGGTTGACTAATCCTGATGGGAAACAGTTGTCATTACAAGATCTGGTCCACCGTTACTTACCAGAAATAACTAATATTTCATTACAGAATGGTAGCCGGGAGTTTCCCCTCTCTGTTAAAGGTAACTCCAGTCAGCTAAAGGCCATATCTGAGTGTGTGTTGAGTTTCTTACTCATGACTAAACTAGAAAACATCTTAGTAACTGAAGAATTATACCATCCTCTTGTTGAAATAGAAATGCCATCTATGTTGTCTCTGGCCAAGATGGAACTGAATGGTATAGGGATGTGCCAACAACAGTGTGCTCTGTACAAAAAACGTCTTCAAGATCACCTGCGTAAACTAGAACTAAAAGCTCATAAACTTGCACAGCAGAAGTTTTCATTATCATCACCAGGTGAGATAGCCCGAGTTTTGTTTATTAACTTAAAACTTCCAGTTGATGGTCGTATTGGGACAAAGAGTGGTTATTCAAAGGTCACCACTAAACAACTGAACCACATCAGTACGTGTAAGGAAGTTTTAGAAAAGCTCACTTTGTTACATCCACTTCCAGCAGTTATTATGGAATGGCGAACTGTTGCTTTGACACTGAGTACAGTTGTTAGTCCACTGGAAAGAGAAACTTTATCTTCCACCAATCATGATATGGTAAGGGTGTATGCTACATGTCACACTCATACTGCCACTGGTAGAGTTACCATTGCTAAACCAAATCTTCAAAGTGTTCCAAGAGATTACAAGTTGTGTTATGAAGGTGACACTTCTGGTCCTTTACCAGAAGACCAGCACACTAATGTGAGCATTAGAAATTTGTTTATTGCTACCAAAGGTTGTGTACTGTTATCTGCTGATTACTCCCAACTTGAGTTACGAATGATGGCACATTTATCAGGTGACCGGTCTCTTCAGAAAGCTCTCACTAGTGGTCAAGATGTGTTTAAAGTTATGGCCAGCGACTGGTTAGGCATTCCACTATCACAACTAACTGATCAGCACAGACAACAAGCCAAGTCCATTTGTTATGGATTAATGTATGGAATGGGTACAAAGAGTTTGGCTGTTCAATTGAAGATATCAGAAAGTGAGGCTGTCAACTTGGTAGAGACTTTCAAAAATTGTTATCCTGGTGTGAAGTCGTTTATTTCCGACACAATCCAATCATGTAAGACTAAAGGATACGTGGTCACAATGTCAGGTAGAAAGAGATTCTTACCAGCTATTCACTCAGTGGATAAGTCGGCACAAGGTCAAGCTGAACGACAAGCAGTCAACACTGTTATACAAGGATCTGCTGCTGACCTAGTAAAGATGGCTATGATCAATATTGATCAGTGTATGAGCAGATCTGATGATTGTTCAGCACGTCTGGTGTTACAGTTACATGATGAGTTATTGTATGAATGTGCTGGGACTAAAACTGATCGAGTTGTTGACACTGTTTGTCATGAAATGACCACAGCATTTAAAGGAAGGACAGTTGAATTTCCAGTTAAAGTAAAAGTCGGACGTTCTTGGGGAACTCTCCAGGCAATCACCTAATTACACTGTAGCTATAGCATTGTATACATAAATTATTATCTTTTCCATAAATTGCCTAGAATACAAGCATACTAAAAATAGTTTTATAGTGTAACAATCAGTATGCGGAATGATACGGAAATTGTTTATAAAGTAACCGATTGTGGGTACCAGCAATGGCAGAAGCTAAAAGAATTCGTTTGAGCGAAAGGTATGTGTATTGTAATTGAATTGAATTCTTGCATGCACGTATGGTAACGTAGAGACCGTTTTATGCCATAACTAAGCGATAAAATACTGAACTCGTACCCAGACCTTTAATATTGGCCGTTGCTATTCGTACGGTCATGTACGAATAGCTCACGTGCTATTTGTACGGTCACGTACGAATAGCTTAGTCTGGCGCGGCCGCCCCTTCGCATAAAGAGGAAGGGTCTGGTCACTCTAGCATTACAAATTTGTAGCGGTAGAATGTAATTAAACAATGACATCACAACAATGGCAACAAGAATAACATGTCTGACGACCATACAAAGTAAGCAGATCTCAGTTACACCGTATAGACGACTACCAGCAGCCTCAATCATATCTCATCTTCATGAAACTTCGCGATAATTTCTTTCACTCATTACGTATCTATGGTAACTTATAAACAAACGTCACAAAAATTCAGTAATTACCAACAACGCGATCTGATTGATGTTCGGTAACAGGCTACAAATTTTGTATGCTAGAGTGACCAGACCCTTCCTCTTTATGCGAAGGGGCGGCCGCGCCAGACTACGAATAGCTATGAAATCACCTTGTGCTATTTGTACGGCAGTCCGTATGAATAGCAAAAAAAACTTCATACGATGGTACGTACAAATAGCCTACCTGCTATTCGTACGGTCACGTAACAGCGTAGCTAGGGTATAACTACCACTTGCCAAATGATATTCGTTGGCAACGGTCAGCTGCCTCCTCAGTGACAGAGATTGACATACAGTGCGTATTTAGGGGTGGGCCTATGTCCTACCAAAGAGTTTTGGTATGTGAGATCAAGATATTGTAATAAAGTAATCAATCACTCGAATAAAGCAGTCACATTATTTTAGAGAAGCAGTACTATGATCAAATTATGCAGTGCAGTGTGTTATATTTGGTGGAGGACTGCCATTGTCAGCAGGCTGTGACCTCATTTTGCTCCAACCCAGAGTCTAGATCCACCACTGTTGACATAGCTCATTCAAACTCAGCTGACTTATTGAATTTCCATTCATGGTGCAGTGACACTGCATGCTCACTTGTACTATGTATGCGTGTAGTCTCGGTAAGAGCATTCATAATTTTTATAATACAGCAATAATCACAAAATCAATATTCAGATAGTTGTACTCAAAGTAATACAGGAATATCAATCAGTTAACTGTTAGCTAGCTAACATATAAAAAATACAAGCATGTATATTATAGCTATGTCATAGCTAGAATAAGATGACCATGGATTACCTTGTGGTCATGATGGCATGATGCTAGATTTCTGCCAAAACAATGATCATTACAGGAATATATACTCCAGTAATCAATTTGCATTTGCACTTTCCAAGATGGACCTGAAGAATTTATGCTGATCAAGAATTAACAAAGGCAGCAATTTATTTAAAACATCAGTTGTGTGACTTATACAACTTCAGAATCTGACATGGGATTGATTGCTACCCAGTGGTTGTAGTCAGTGTACAACAATTGACAGTATGCATGCAGCTCCTATAAAGCAATTCCATAACACAGCATTCAGTAAAACTTGAAATACAGTCTTGAGGAATTCTTATATTGTGTCCTGTAAGTCATGAGATTGGTCACGTAACAGTTGATGAGTGGCATTAATCTTGTCGTACTAGTGTAGCTGGGAGTGAGATACCTAATGTGATCAATCCATTAAGTACATTGCAGCAGTAGTTGTACTGTTGCTTATCTTGCAGTCAGGGTGACTGTTCAATGAATTGCTGCAAAGTAGAAAGTTGACAATGAGGTTTGCTCATCTTGAAGTGGTTAGTACAATGGATGGTTGCTAATCTAGAAATGCATGGTTGCCAACTGTACAGTCACACTAATTCGGTAATGCTTACTCATTCTGCAATTATACGATCCCTTTCTGAGTACCTTTTTGGTGCACGTGTTGCCGACGCTGATTCAAATGATCGTCCTTGCCGGACTCAAAATCGTCAGTGTCTGCTGTACAGGTTTGCACAAATTCGGTCAAGAATTCGGCTTGCTGAAACGTCAATATTGCATCACAAAGATCCTCTGATACTTTAAAATCCACCAAAGCATTCGACATTTAACTCTAGTCAAAGATGTACCAGCGTAGTGCAGACCAAACGTACGTGCCAAAAGCCACGTGTAGTTTCCAGAATACAAAAATCGTTGAACTGGCTCGTTCATTATGAATCATATGACTGCCGTACAAATAGCTCAAGAACTACTCATACGTGACTGCCGTACGAATAGCCACTCCATTTAATATTACCTTTCCCACATAAAAGAATCAGTCTCTGTCTAGCTAAATTATAGACTAATGATTTTATATACGGGCAAGGGCAGTCCATTTAACCCGGGGGGAAAAAGACCATCCCTTCGAGGGCGTAACTGAATCCAGAGGTCGAATGTGGGTAAGCATAGATACAGTACTTGGACAAGGGGTAGTCACTACCAATAGTCCTGTAGAACCATCTGCGACCGGGATCAAAATCAAATCAAGTGATCAAGAGTTAAATTTGGAGTGATCAAGACGTCCTAGAAAGTGGTGATTAAACTAGCTCACAAACGAAACGAGAATTTACGAGAATATGCACTAAATTATCAAGCAATCAAGGTATATTTTCGTCGATCAAAAACCTTGATCCAGGTCGCAGATGGTTCTACAGGACTATTGCTAGTGACCATCCCTTGTTGGATAATAATACACATAACTTGTATCTTCAGATTATTATCTTGTAACGTTTTAAGGGTGTCACTTCATACTATAGAATCTGTGACCACAGCTAAAACTGTCAAGGTTTATTTTACACAAAAGATAATGGTCAAGCTGTTTTCCCAGCGCGGTCACAGCTGTGCTAGTATGTAGTGCACAAAACAGTGAAAATAAACAGAACCAGGTCAGTGGTCGATACAAATTTCAACACAAGTCAGCAATCAAAACCAAAATGTGAATCTTGACTGGCTTTGCAGTCTTGATTTACAAATAAATTAAAAACCATTTTTGGTCAGCCAGCCTGCCTATCTGCCAGACCACAGTTGTTAGGCTTAGGCTCAAATTAAGTAGTGCACACTTTACACCACAATAACATCATGAATGACATGCTTTTTCTGGTTCCAACAAGTGCTTCTCTATAAAGTACCTTTGCTTTTTATGTTCAATTACGTGGTCATTTTCTTCATGCAAAGAAACCTTACCGAGGCATTAATTTTCACTTTTGAGAGTGTATTTAAAACATCGCTCTAACAGATTACTGAAATAATTTCAGCACAAGTGACTAAACAACTAAAATATCTAGGTCCTGTGGAAGCGATTTTTAAAGTTACTGGTTGTATAGACGTTTTGTTGAACTTTTAGCAGCTTTTTCAAGTGAAACAAGTTCTTTGAAGGCTTGTATCTGAGTCACTGGGAAGAAACACGCCAAAAGTGCTTCCACAGGACCTAATAAATTTAATATACTTTATCACCATGCCCCAGAAATGTCAATAGAGCCTACAGCTTTTTCTGTATTAGGCAGCAGAAAAACATGGTAGTGACAGTTGCAGCTGAGCGATGTACGGGGGCTGGTTTACTTGTGTTACTACAACAAATTGTAGTGTTCCTCAAACTACACTGTAGCTACATAAAAACATTAAATATGAAGGGCTTCACCTTCATTTAAAACTTTTCACACTGCTAGACTGGTTTTATGAGCTTCTCAAAAAGAATCGATAGGCATTCAAAATTTTTAATGATTCCCCGTGACTATATCGTAACCTTAAATACTTATATGTATGAATTAATTTCTTTTTTATTAATCCTATTACATGTAAACTTGCATGTACTGATGTGATAGGACAGGTGCTACTAGCTCCACAGATTTGCACATGTGCTGATTAGAAGTTCTACTCTTTAGTAGTTCATTTTTACTATTTGTTTGCATGATTATGGATGCATGTACAGTAGATTAAAAGTGCTATCACCATGCATGCTATACCTTTTAGGACATGAATGGTGCTGATCCTTAATGCTTCATTCCCAGTGCATTGATTTGTGTTATTGTGGTTGATGTGGAATCTGAAATTGTCCTCCTGCATGTGGGGCAGGTACCAATGTTAGTTTATAAGCTATCTGTCTGGATTCTTTTATTGATGCTAACTTGGCAATCATAGTGTGTATCAATGCAACACTTGGGCAAAATTAAGCATGCATCATCTACCTCCAAGTTTTGCTGTAGATTGCTCATTTGTTCTCTATATACACAACTGTTGAAGGCATTGATGTAGAGGAAACTTACACTGCATTCCTGTCAAAATCAGACAAGCTTCCCTGGTATTAACACATAGAACTATTAACAGGAGGTCCAGAGCTTGATTCCTCAACTTTTTCTTCACTCTGCCACCTATTTTTTATGTGTCAGATAGTGATGACACTTACTGGTATTGCTCCACAGTTTGTGCGATTCTTGGGAATGTTTGTAGCACAGTTGATAGGTGTATGGGGCAAGCTACAATGTAAATGGATGTACGTTTGTTTATCTGTATTTCTCCTGTGTGTTCTATTAGACTAGCACTCTTTCAAAATTTCAGTCTTTCTTGATGTTATTTGCCTAAATTTTAAACATGTACCTATAAGAGCTAGAGTCCCTTTTATTTTAGAGTGGACCTAACACATGCACTTAACATTCTGGTACAGCAGTCATGCACTGTACACTGTACTCTAATAAACAGTCAAATGTATCTGTAGGATTATACATACTCCTA